>NW_028253223.1:0-600240 GCF_964263255.1 Lissotriton vulgaris | reverse complement strand
ACCCCCCCATTACGTCATGCTTCAGAAATGTGGAAAATGGTCCTTTTTCAAATGTTTTATTTTTGAACGTCAGTTCACATTTGTAGGTGGATCATCAGTGTTAGAGCTAAAATTAGCATGTTTAAAGTGATTTTCATGCTTCCAGGGGCTCGGGAAGTTAATTAAATACCATTTGGAGGCATTTAATGTTCGAGCAAAAACGGCTGATTTTTGACAAAAGAGATAACACCCCCCCATTACGTCATGCTTCAGAAATGTGGAAAATGGTCCGTTTTCAAATGTTTTATTTTTGAACGTCAGTTCACATTTGTAGGTGGATCATCAGTGTTAGAGCTAAAATTAGCATGTTTAAAGTGATTTTCATGCTTCCAGGGGCTCGGGAAGTTAATTAAATACCATTTGGAGGCATTTAATGTTCGAGCAAAAACGGCTGATTTTCGACAAAAGAGATAACACCCCCCCATTACGTCATGCTTCAGAAATGTGGAAAATGGTCCGTTTTCAAATGTTTTATTTTTGAACGTCAGTTCACATTTGTAGGTGGATCATCAGTGTTAGAGCTAAAATGAGCATGTTTAAAGTGATTTTCATGCTTCCAGGGGCCCAAAACACAAGATTTATGGAATGGTTAAAAGTGCATGAAAATGGCCAATTTACTCACTCTGAGTTCTCAAAAAGGGTTTCTTCACCCCGGGAAGTTAATTAAATACCATTTGGAGGCATTTAATGTTCGAGCAAAAACGGCTGATTTTCGACAAAAGAGATAACACCCCCCCATTACGTCATGCTTCAGAAATGTGGAAAATGGTCCGTTTTCAAATGTTTTATTTTTGAACGTCAGTTCACATTTGTAGGTGGATCATCAGTGTTAGAGCTAAAATTAGCATGTTTAAAGTGATTTTCATGCTTCCAGGGGCTCGGGAAGTTAATTAAATACCATTTGGAGGCATTTAATGTTCGAGCAAAAACGGCTGATTTTCGACAAAAGAGATAACACCCCCCCATTACGTCATGCTTCAGAAATGTGGAAAATGGTCCGTTTTCAAATGTTTTATTTTTGAACGTCAGTTCACATTTGTAGGTGGATCATCAGTGTTAGAGCTAAAATTAGCATGTTTAAAGTGATTTTCATGCTTCCAGGGGCCCAAAACACAAGATTTATGGAATGGTTAAAAGTGCATGAAAATGGCCAATTTACTCACTCTGAGTTCTCAAAAAGGGTTTCTTCACCCCGGGAAGTTAATTAAATACCATTTGGAGGCATTTAATGTTCGAGCAAAAACGGCTGATTTTCGACAAAAGAGATAACACCCCCCCATTACGTCATGCTTCAGAAATGTGGAAAATGGTCCTTTTTCAAATGTTTTATTTTTGAACGTCAGTTCACATTTGTAGGTGGATCATCAGTGTTAGAGCTAAAATTAGCATGTTTAAAGTGATTTTCATGCTTCCAGGGGCTCGGGAAGTTAATTAAATACCATTTGGAGGCATTTAATGTTCGAGCAAAAACGGCTGATTTTCGACAAAAGAGATAACACCCCCCCATTACGTCATGCTTCAGAAATGTGGAAAATGGTCCGTTTTCAAATGTTTTATTTTTGAACGTCAGTTCACATTTGCAGGTGGATCATCAGTGTTAGAGCTAAAATTAGCATGTTTAAAGTGATTTTCATGCTTCCAGGGGCCCAAAACACAAGATTTATGGAATGGTTAAAAGTGCATGAAAATGGCCAATTTACTCACTCTGAGTTCTCAAAAAGGGTTTCTTCACCCCGGGAAGTTAATTAAATACCATTTGGAGGCATTTAATGTTCGAGCAAAAACGGCTGATTTTCGACAAAAGAGATAACACCCCCTCATTACGTCATGCTTCAGAAATGTGGAAAATGGTCCGTTTTCAAATGTTTTATTTTTGAACGTCAGTTCACATTTGTAGGTGGATCATCAGTGTTAGAGCTAAAATTAGCATGTTTAAAGTGATTTTCATGCTTCCAGGGGCTCGGGAAGTTAATTAAATACCATTTGGAGGCATTTAATGTTCGAGCAAAAACGGCTGATTTTTGACAAAAGAGATAACACCCCCCCATTACGTCATGCTTCAGAAATGTGGAAAATGGTCCGTTTTCAAATGTTTTATTTTTGAACGTCAGTTCACATTTGTAGGTGGATCATCAGTGTTAGAGCTAAAATTAGCATGTTTAAAGTGATTTTCATGCTTCCAGGGGCTCGGGAAGTTAATTAAATACCATTTGGAGGCATTTAATGTTCGAGCAAAAACGGCTGATTTTCGACAAAAGAGATAACACCCCCCCATTACGTCATGCTTCAGAAATGTGGAAAATGGTCCGTTTTCAAATGTTTTATTTTTGAACGTCAGTTCACATTTGTAGGTGGATCATCAGTGTTAGAGCTAAAATGAGCATGTTTAAAGTGATTTTCATGCTTCCAGGGGCCCAAAACACAAGATTTATGGAATGGTTAAAAGTGCATGAAAATGGCCAATTTACTCACTCTGAGTTCTCAAAAAGGGTTTCTTCACCCCGGGAAGTTAATTAAATACCATTTGGAGGCATTTAATGTTCGAGCAAAAACGGCTGATTTTCGACAAAAGAGATAACACCCCCCCATTACGTCATGCTTCAGAAATGTGGAAAATGGTCCGTTTTCAAATGTTTTATTTTTGAACGTCAGTTCACATTTGTAGGTGGATCATCAGTGTTAGAGCTAAAATTAGCATGTTTAAAGTGATTTTCATGCTTCCAGGGGCTCGGGAAGTTAATTAAATACCATTTGGAGGCATTTAATGTTCGAGCAAAAACGGCTGATTTTCGACAAAAGAGATAACACCCCCCCATTACGTCATGCTTCAGAAATGTGGAAAATGGTCCGTTTTCAAATGTTTTATTTTTGAACGTCAGTTCACATTTGTAGGTGGATCATCAGTGTTAGAGCTAAAATTAGCATGTTTAAAGTGATTTTCATGCTTCCAGGGGCCCAAAACACAAGATTTATGGAATGGTTAAAAGTGCATGAAAATGGCCAATTTACTCACTCTGAGTTCTCAAAAAGGGTTTCTTCACCCCGGGAAGTTAATTAAATACCATTTGGAGGCATTTAATGTTCGAGCAAAAACGGCTGATTTTCGACAAAAGAGATAACACCCCCCCATTACGTCATGCTTCAGAAATGTGGAAAATGGTCCTTTTTCAAATGTTTTATTTTTGAACGTCAGTTCACATTTGTAGGTGGATCATCAGTGTTAGAGCTAAAATTAGCATGTTTAAAGTGATTTTCATGCTTCCAGGGGCTCGGGAAGTTAATTAAATACCATTTGGAGGCATTTAATGTTCGAGCAAAAACGGCTGATTTTCGACAAAAGAGATAACACCCCCCCATTACGTCATGCTTCAGAAATGTGGAAAATGGTCCGTTTTCAAATGTTTTATTTTTGAACGTCAGTTCACATTTGTAGGTGGATCATCAGTGTTAGAGCTAAAATGAGCATGTTTAAAGTGATTTTCATGCTTCCAGGGGCCCAAAACACAAGATTTATGGAATGGTTAAAAGTGCATGAAAATGGCCAATTTACTCACTCTGAGTTCTCAAAAAGGGTTTCTTCACCCCGGAAAGTTAATTAAATACCATTTGGAGGCATTTAATGTTCGAGCAAAAACGGCTGATTTTCGACAAAAGAGATAACACCCCCCCATTACGTCATGCTTCAGAAATGTGGAAAATGGTCCGTTTTCAAATGTTTTATTTTTGAACGTCAGTTCACATTTGTAGGTGGATCATCAGTGTTAGAGCTAAAATTAGCATGTTTAAAGTGATTTTCATGCTTCCAGGGGCTCGGGAAGTTAATTAAATACCATTTGGAGGCATTTAATGTTCGAGCAAAAACGGCTGATTTTCGACAAAAGAGATAACACCCCCCCATTACGTCATGCTTCAGAAATGTGGAAAATGGTCCGTTTTCAAATGTTTTATTTTTGAACGTCAGTTCACATTTGTAGGTGGATCATCAGTGTTAGAGCTAAAATTAGCATGTTTAAAGTGATTTTCATGCTTCCAGGGGCCCAAAACACAAGATTTATGGAATGGTTAAAAGTGCATGAAAATGGCCAATTTACTCACTCTGAGTTCTCAAAAAGGGTTTCTTCACCCCGGGAAGTTAATTAAATACCATTTGGAGGCATTTAATGTTCGAGCAAAAACGGCTGATTTTCGACAAAAGAGATAACACCCCCCCATTACGTCATGCTTCAGAAATGTGGAAAATGGTCCTTTTTCAAATGTTTTATTTTTGAACGTCAGTTCACATTTGTAGGTGGATCATCAGTGTTAGAGCTAAAATTAGCATGTTTAAAGTGATTTTCATGCTTCCAGGGGCTCGGGAAGTTAATTAAATACCATTTGGAGGCATTTAATGTTCGAGCAAAAACGGCTGATTTTTGACAAAAGAGATAACACCCCCCCATTACGTCATGCTTCAGAAATGTGGAAAATGGTCCGTTTTCAAATGTTTTATTTTTGAACGTCAGTTCACATTTGTAGGTGGATCATCAGTGTTAGAGCTAAAATTAGCATGTTTAAAGTGATTTTCATGCTTCCAGGGGCTCGGGAAGTTAATTAAATACCATTTGGAGGCATTTAATGTTCGAGCAAAAACGGCTGATTTTCGACAAAAGAGATAACACCCCCCCATTACGTCATGCTTCAGAAATGTGGAAAATGGTCCGTTTTCAAATGTTTTATTTTTGAACGTCAGTTCACATTTGTAGGTGGATCATCAGTGTTAGAGCTAAAATTAGCATGTTTAAAGTGATTTTCATGCTTCCAGGGGCCCAAAACACAAGATTTATGGAATGGTTAAAAGTGCATGAAAATGGCCAATTTACTCACTCTGAGTTCTCAAAAAGGGTTTCTTCACCCCGGGAAGTTAATTAAATACCATTTGGAGGCATTTAATGTTCGAGCAAAAACGGCTGATTTTCGACAAAAGAGATAACACCCCCCCATTACGTCATGCTTCAGAAATGTGGAAAATGGTCCTTTTTCAAATGTTTTATTTTTGAACGTCAGTTCACATTTGTAGGTGGATCATCAGTGTTAGAGCTAAAATTAGCATGTTTAAAGTGATTTTCATGCTTCCAGGGGCTCGGGAAGTTAATTAAATACCATTTGGAGGCATTTAATGTTCGAGCAAAAACGGCTGATTTTCGACAAAAGAGATAACACCCCCCCATTACGTCATGCTTCAGAAATGTGGAAAATGGTCCGTTTTCAAATGTTTTATTTTTGAACGTCAGTTCACATTTGTAGGTGGATCATCAGTGTTAGAGCTAAAATGAGCATGTTTAAAGTGATTTTCATGCTTCCAGGGGCCCAAAACACAAGATTTATGGAATGGTTAAAAGTGCATGAAAATGGCCAATTTACTCACTCTGAGTTCTCAAAAAGGGTTTCTTCACCCCGGAAAGTTAATTAAATACCATTTGGAGGCATTTAATGTTCGAGCAAAAACGGCTGATTTTCGACAAAAGAGATAACACCCCCCCATTACGTCATGCTTCAGAAATGTGGAAAATGGTCCGTTTTCAAATGTTTTATTTTTGAACGTCAGTTCACATTTGTAGGTGGATCATCAGTGTTAGAGCTAAAATTAGCATGTTTAAAGTGATTTTCATGCTTCCAGGGGCTCGGGAAGTTAATTAAATACCATTTGGAGGCATTTAATGTTCGAGCAAAAACGGCTGATTTTCGACAAAAGAGATAACACCCCCCCATTACGTCATGCTTCAGAAATGTGGAAAATGGTCCGTTTTCAAATGTTTTATTTTTGAACGTCAGTTCACATTTGTAGGTGGATCATCAGTGTTAGAGCTAAAATTAGCATGTTTAAAGTGATTTTCATGCTTCCAGGGGCCCAAAACACAAGATTTATGGAATGGTTAAAAGTGCATGAAAATGGCCAATTTACTCACTCTGAGTTCTCAAAAAGGGTTTCTTCACCCCGGGAAGTTAATTAAATACCATTTGGAGGCATTTAATGTTCGAGCAAAAACGGCTGATTTTCGACAAAAGAGATAACACCCCCCCATTACGTCATGCTTCAGAAATGTGGAAAATGGTCCTTTTTCAAATGTTTTATTTTTGAACGTCAGTTCACATTTGTAGGTGGATCATCAGTGTTAGAGCTAAAATTAGCATGTTTAAAGTGATTTTCATGCTTCCAGGGGCTCGGGAAGTTAATTAAATACCATTTGGAGGCATTTAATGTTCGAGCAAAAACGGCTGATTTTTGACAAAAGAGATAACACCCCCCCATTACGTCATGCTTCAGAAATGTGGAAAATGGTCCGTTTTCAAATGTTTTATTTTTGAACGTCAGTTCACATTTGTAGGTGGATCATCAGTGTTAGAGCTAAAATTAGCATGTTTAAAGTGATTTTCATGCTTCCAGGGGCTCGGGAAGTTAATTAAATACCATTTGGAGGCATTTAATGTTCGAGCAAAAACGGCTGATTTTCGACAAAAGAGATAACACCCCCCCATTACGTCATGCTTCAGAAATGTGGAAAATGGTCCGTTTTCAAATGTTTTATTTTTGAACGTCAGTTCACATTTGTAGGTGGATCATCAGTGTTAGAGCTAAAATGAGCATGTTTAAAGTGATTTTCATGCTTCCAGGGGCCCAAAACACAAGATTTATGGAATGGTTAAAAGTGCATGAAAATGGCCAATTTACTCACTCTGAGTTCTCAAAAAGGGTTTCTTCACCCCGGGAAGTTAATTAAATACCATTTGGAGGCATTTAATGTTCGAGCAAAAACGGCTGATTTTCGACAAAAGAGATAACACCCCCCCATTACGTCATGCTTCAGAAATGTGGAAAATGGTCCGTTTTCAAATGTTTTATTTTTGAACGTCAGTTCACATTTGTAGGTGGATCATCAGTGTTAGAGCTAAAATTAGCATGTTTAAAGTGATTTTCATGCTTCCAGGGGCTCGGGAAGTTAATTAAATACCATTTGGAGGCATTTAATGTTCGAGCAAAAACGGCTGATTTTCGACAAAAGAGATAACACCCCCCCATTACGTCATGCTTCAGAAATGTGGAAAATGGTCCGTTTTCAAATGTTTTATTTTTGAACGTCAGTTCACATTTGTAGGTGGATCATCAGTGTTAGAGCTAAAATTAGCATGTTTAAAGTGATTTTCATGCTTCCAGGGGCCCAAAACACAAGATTTATGGAATGGTTAAAAGTGCATGAAAATGGCCAATTTACTCACTCTGAGTTCTCAAAAAGGGTTTCTTCACCCCGGGAAGTTAATTAAATACCATTTGGAGGCATTTAATGTTCGAGCAAAAACGGCTGATTTTCGACAAAAGAGATAACACCCCCCCATTACGTCATGCTTCAGAAATGTGGAAAATGGTCCTTTTTCAAATGTTTTATTTTTGAACGTCAGTTCACATTTGTAGGTGGATCATCAGTGTTAGAGCTAAAATTAGCATGTTTAAAGTGATTTTCATGCTTCCAGGGGCTCGGGAAGTTAATTAAATACCATTTGGAGGCATTTAATGTTCGAGCAAAAACGGCTGATTTTCGACAAAAGAGATAACACCCCCCCATTACGTCATGCTTCAGAAATGTGGAAAATGGTCCGTTTTCAAATGTTTTATTTTTGAACGTCAGTTCACATTTGTAGGTGGATCATCAGTGTTAGAGCTAAAATGAGCATGTTTAAAGTGATTTTCATGCTTCCAGGGGCCCAAAACACAAGATTTATGGAATGGTTAAAAGTGCATGAAAATGGCCAATTTACTCACTCTGAGTTCTCAAAAAGGGTTTCTTCACCCCGGGAAGTTAATTAAATACCATTTGGAGGCATTTAATGTTCGAGCAAAAACGGCTGATTTTCGACAAAAGAGATAACACCCCCCCATTACGTCATGCTTCAGAAATGTGGAAAATGGTCCGTTTTCAAATGTTTTATTTTTGAACGTCAGTTCACATTTGTAGGTGGATCATCAGTGTTAGAGCTAAAATTAGCATGTTTAAAGTGATTTTCATGCTTCCAGGGGCTCGGGAAGTTAATTAAATACCATTTGGAGGCATTTAATGTTCGAGCAAAAACGGCTGATTTTCGACAAAAGAGATAACACCCCCCCATTACGTCATGCTTCAGAAATGTGGAAAATGGTCCGTTTTCAAATGTTTTATTTTTGAACGTCAGTTCACATTTGTAGGTGGATCATCAGTGTTAGAGCTAAAATTAGCATGTTTAAAGTGATTTTCATGCTTCCAGGGGCCCAAAACACAAGATTTATGGAATGGTTAAAAGTGCATGAAAATGGCCAATTTACTCACTCTGAGTTCTCAAAAAGGGTTTCTTCACCCCGGGAAGTTAATTAAATACCATTTGGAGGCATTTAATGTTCGAGCAAAAACGGCTGATTTTCGACAAAAGAGATAACACCCCCCCATTACGTCATGCTTCAGAAATGTGGAAAATGGTCCTTTTTCAAATGTTTTATTTTTGAACGTCAGTTCACATTTGTAGGTGGATCATCAGTGTTAGAGCTAAAATTAGCATGTTTAAAGTGATTTTCATGCTTCCAGGGGCTCGGGAAGTTAATTAAATACCATTTGGAGGCATTTAATGTTCGAGCAAAAACGGCTGATTTTCGACAAAAGAGATAACACCCCCCCATTACGTCATGCTTCAGAAATGTGGAAAATGGTCCGTTTTCAAATGTTTTATTTTTGAACGTCAGTTCACATTTGCAGGTGGATCATCAGTGTTAGAGCTAAAATTAGCATGTTTAAAGTGATTTTCATGCTTCCAGGGGCCCAAAACACAAGATTTATGGAATGGTTAAAAGTGCATGAAAATGGCCAATTTACTCACCCTGAGTTCTCAAAAAGGGTTTCTTCACCCCGGGAAGTTAATTAAATACCATTTGGAGGCATTTAATGTTCGAGCAAAAACGGCTGATTTTCGACAAAAGAGATAACACCCCCCCATTACGTCATGCTTCAGAAATGTGGAAAATGGTCCTTTTTCAAATGTTTTATTTTTGAACGTCAGTTCACATTTGTAGGTGGATCATCAGTGTTAGAGCTAAAATTAGCATGTTTAAAGTGATTTTCATGCTTCCAGGGGCTCGGGAAGTTAATTAAATACCATTTGGAGGCATTTAATGTTCGAGCAAAAACGGCTGATTTTCGACAAAAGAGATAACACCCCCCAATTACGTCATGCTTCAGAAATGTGGAAAATGGTCCGTTTTCAAATGTTTTATTTTTGAACGTCAGTTCACATTTGTAGGTGGATCATCAGTGTTAGAGCTAAAATGAGCATGTTTAAAGTGATTTTCATGCTTCCAGGGGCCCAAAACACAAGATTTATGGAATGGTTAAAAGTGCATGAAAATGGCCAATTTACTCACTCTGAGTTCTCAAAAAGGGTTTCTTCACCCCGGGAAGTTAATTAAATACCATTTGGAGGCATTTAATGTTCGAGCAAAAACGGCTGATTTTCGACAAAAGAGATAACACCCCCCCATTACGTCATGCTTCAGAAATGTGGAAAATGGTCCTTTTTCAAATGTTTTATTTTTGAACGTCAGTTCACATTTGTAGGTGGATCATCAGTGTTAGAGCTAAAATTAGCATGTTTAAAGTGATTTTCATGCTTCCAGGGGCTCGGGAAGTTAATTAAATACCATTTGGAGGCATTTAATGTTCGAGCAAAAACGGCTGATTTTCGACAAAAGAGATAACACCCCCCCATTACGTCATGCTTCAGAAATGTGGAAAATGGTCCGTTTTCAAATGTTTTATTTTTGAACGTCAGTTCACATTTGTAGGTGGATCATCAGTGTTAGAGCTAAAATGAGCATGTTTAAAGTGATTTTCATGCTTCCAGGGGCCCAAAACACAAGATTTATGGAATGGTTAAAAGTGCATGAAAATGGCCAATTTACTCACTCTGAGTTCTCAAAAAGGGTTTCTTCACCCCGGGAAGTTAATTAAATACCATTTGGAGGCATTTAATGTTCGAGCAAAAACGGCTGATTTTCGACAAAAGAGATAACACCCCCCCATTACGTCATGCTTCAGAAATGTGGAAAATGGTCCGTTTTCAAATGTTTTATTTTTGAACGTCAGTTCACATTTGTAGGTGGATCATCAGTGTTAGAGCTAAAATTAGCATGTTTAAAGTGATTTTCATGCTTCCAGGGGCTCGGGAAGTTAATTAAATACCATTTGGAGGCATTTAATGTTCGAGCAAAAACGGCTGATTTTCGACAAAAGAGATAACACCCCCCCATTACGTCATGCTTCAGAAATGTGGAAAATGGTCCGTTTTCAAATGTTTTATTTTTGAACGTCAGTTCACATTTGTAGGTGGATCATCAGTGTTAGAGCTAAAATTAGCATGTTTAAAGTGATTTTCATGCTTCCAGGGGCCCAAAACACAAGATTTATGGAATGGTTAAAAGTGCATGAAAATGGCCAATTTACTCACTCTGAGTTCTCAAAAAGGGTTTCTTCACCCCGGGAAGTTAATTAAATACCATTTGGAGGCATTTAATGTTCGAGCAAAAACGGCTGATTTTCGACAAAAGAGATAACACCCCCCCATTACGTCATGCTTCAGAAATGTGGAAAATGGTCCTTTTTCAAATGTTTTATTTTTGAACGTCAGTTCACATTTGTAGGTGGATCATCAGTGTTAGAGCTAAAATTAGCATGTTTAAAGTGATTTTCATGCTTCCAGGGGCTCGGGAAGTTAATTAAATACCATTTGGAGGCATTTAATGTTCGAGCAAAAACGGCTGATTTTCGACAAAAGAGATAACACCCCCCCATTACGTCATGCTTCAGAAATGTGGAAAATGGCCCGTTTTCAAATGTTTTATTTTTGAACGTCAGTTCACATTTGCAGGTGGATCATCAGTGTTAGAGCTAAAATTAGCATGTTTAAAGTGATTTTCATGCTTCCAGGGGCCCAAAACACAAGATTTATGGAATGGTTAAAAGTGCATGAAAATGGCCAATTTACTCACTCTGAGTTCTCAAAAAGGGTTTCTTCACCCCGGGAAGTTAATTAAATACCATTTGGAGGCATTTAATGTTCGAGCAAAAACGGCTGATTTTCGACAAAAGAGATAACACCCCCTCATTACGTCATGCTTCAGAAATGTGGAAAATGGTCCGTTTTCAAATGTTTTATTTTTGAACGTCAGTTCACATTTGTAGGTGGATCATCAGTGTTAGAGCTAAAATTAGCATGTTTAAAGTGATTTTCATGCTTCCAGGGGCTCGGGAAGTTAATTAAATACCATTTGGAGGCATTTAATGTTCGAGCAAAAACGGCTGATTTTTGACAAAAGAGATAACACCCCCCCATTACGTCATGCTTCAGAAATGTGGAAAATGGTCCGTTTTCAAATGTTTTATTTTTGAACGTCAGTTCACATTTGTAGGTGGATCATCAGTGTTAGAGCTAAAATTAGCATGTTTAAAGTGATTTTCATGCTTCCAGGGGCTCGGGAAGTTAATTAAATACCATTTGGAGGCATTTAATGTTCGAGCAAAAACGGCTGATTTTCGACAAAAGAGATAACACCCCCCCATTACGTCATGCTTCAGAAATGTGGAAAATGGTCCGTTTTCAAATGTTTTATTTTTGAACGTCAGTTCACATTTGTAGGTGGATCATCAGTGTTAGAGCTAAAATGAGCATGTTTAAAGTGATTTTCATGCTTCCAGGGGCCCAAAACACAAGATTTATGGAATGGTTAAAAGTGCATGAAAATGGCCAATTTACTCACTCTGAGTTCTCAAAAAGGGTTTCTTCACCCCGGGAAGTTAATTAAATACCATTTGGAGGCATTTAATGTTCGAGCAAAAACGGCTGATTTTCGACAAAAGAGATAACACCCCCCCATTACGTCATGCTTCAGAAATGTGGAAAATGGTCCGTTTTCAAATGTTTTATTTTTGAACGTCAGTTCACATTTGTAGGTGGATCATCAGTGTTAGAGCTAAAATTAGCATGTTTAAAGTGATTTTCATGCTTCCAGGGGCTCGGGAAGTTAATTAAATACCATTTGGAGGCATTTAATGTTCGAGCAAAAACGGCTGATTTTCGACAAAAGAGATAACACCCCCCCATTACGTCATGCTTCAGAAATGTGGAAAATGGTCCGTTTTCAAATGTTTTATTTTTGAACGTCAGTTCACATTTGTAGGTGGATCATCAGTGTTAGAGCTAAAATTAGCATGTTTAAAGTGATTTTCATGCTTCCAGGGGCCCAAAACACAAGATTTATGGAATGGTTAAAAGTGCATGAAAATGGCCAATTTACTCACTCTGAGTTCTCAAAAAGGGTTTCTTCACCCCGGGAAGTTAATTAAATACCATTTGGAGGCATTTAATGTTCGAGCAAAAACGGCTGATTTTCGACAAAAGAGATAACACCCCCTCATTACGTCATGCTTCAGAAATGTGGAAAATGGTCCGTTTTCAAATGTTTTATTTTTGAACGTCAGTTCACATTTGTAGGTGGATCATCAGTGTTAGAGCTAAAATTAGCATGTTTAAAGTGATTTTCATGCTTCCAGGGGCTCGGGAAGTTAATTAAATACCATTTGGAGGCATTTAATGTTCGAGCAAAAACGGCTGATTTTTGACAAAAGAGATAACACCCCCCCATTACGTCATGCTTCAGAAATGTGGAAAATGGTCCGTTTTCAAATGTTTTATTTTTGAACGTCAGTTCACATTTGTAGGTGGATCATCAGTGTTAGAGCTAAAATTAGCATGTTTAAAGTGATTTTCATGCTTCCAGGGGCTCGGGAAGTTAATTAAATACCATTTGGAGGCATTTAATGTTCGAGCAAAAACGGCTGATTTTCGACAAAAGAGATAACACCCCCCCATTACGTCATGCTTCAGAAATGTGGAAAATGGTCCGTTTTCAAATGTTTTATTTTTGAACGTCAGTTCACATTTGTAGGTGGATCATCAGTGTTAGAGCTAAAATGAGCATGTTTAAAGTGATTTTCATGCTTCCAGGGGCCCAAAACACAAGATTTATGGAATGGTTAAAAGTGCATGAAAATGGCCAATTTACTCACTCTGAGTTCTCAAAAAGGGTTTCTTCACCCCGGGAAGTTAATTAAATACCATTTGGAGGCATTTAATGTTCGAGCAAAAACGGCTGATTTTCGACAAAAGAGATAACACCCCCCCATTACGTCATGCTTCAGAAATGTGGAAAATGGTCCGTTTTCAAATGTTTTATTTTTGAACGTCAGTTCACATTTGTAGGTGGATCATCAGTGTTAGAGCTAAAATTAGCATGTTTAAAGTGATTTTCATGCTTCCAGGGGCTCGGGAAGTTAATTAAATACCATTTGGAGGCATTTAATGTTCGAGCAAAAACGGCTGATTTTCGACAAAAGAGATAACACCCCCCCATTACGTCATGCTTCAGAAATGTGGAAAATGGTCCGTTTTCAAATGTTTTATTTTTGAACGTCAGTTCACATTTGTAGGTGGATCATCAGTGTTAGAGCTAAAATTAGCATGTTTAAAGTGATTTTCATGCTTCCAGGGGCCCAAAACACAAGATTTATGGAATGGTTAAAAGTGCATGAAAATGGCCAATTTACTCACTCTGAGTTCTCAAAAAGGGTTTCTTCACCCCGGGAAGTTAATTAAATACCATTTGGAGGCATTTAATGTTCGAGCAAAAACGGCTGATTTTCGACAAAAGAGATAACACCCCCCCATTACGTCATGCTTCAGAAATGTGGAAAATGGTCCTTTTTCAAATGTTTTATTTTTGAACGTCAGTTCACATTTGTAGGTGGATCATCAGTGTTAGAGCTAAAATTAGCATGTTTAAAGTGATTTTCATGCTTCCAGGGGCTCGGGAAGTTAATTAAATACCATTTGGAGGCATTTAATGTTCGAGCAAAAACGGCTGATTTTCGACAAAAGAGATAACACCCCCCCATTACGTCATGCTTCAGAAATGTGGAAAATGGTCCGTTTTCAAATGTTTTATTTTTGAACGTCAGTTCACATTTGTAGGTGGATCATCAGTGTTAGAGCTAAAATTAGCATGTTTAAAGTGATTTTCATGCTTCCAGGGGCCCAAAACACAAGATTTATGGAATGGTTAAAAGTGCATGAAAATGGCCAATTTACTCACTCTGAGTTCTCAAAAAGGGTTTCTTCACCCCGGGAAGTTAATTAAATACCATTTGGAGGCATTTAATGTTCGAGCAAAAACGGCTGATTTTCGACAAAAGAGATAACACCCCCCCATTACGTCATGCTTCAGAAATGTGGAAAATGGTCCTTTTTCAAATGTTTTATTTTTGAACGTCAGTTCACATTTGTAGGTGGATCATCAGTGTTAGAGCTAAAATTAGCATGTTTAAAGTGATTTTCATGCTTCCAGGGGCTCGGGAAGTTAATTAAATACCATTTGGAGGCATTTAATGTTCGAGCAAAAACGGCTGATTTTTGACAAAAGAGATAACACCCCCCCATTACGTCATGCTTCAGAAATGTGGAAAATGGTCCGTTTTCAAATGTTTTATTTTTGAACGTCAGTTCACATTTGTAGGTGGATCATCAGTGTTAGAGCTAAAATTAGCATGTTTAAAGTGATTTTCATGCTTCCAGGGGCTCGGGAAGTTAATTAAATACCATTTGGAGGCATTTAATGTTCGAGCAAAAACGGCTGATTTTCGACAAAAGAGATAACACCCCCCCATTACGTCATGCTTCAGAAATGTGGAAAATGGTCCGTTTTCAAATGTTTTATTTTTGAACGTCAGTTCACATTTGTAGGTTGATCATCAGTGTTAGAGCTAAAATGAGCATGTTTAAAGTGATTTTCATGCTTCCAGGGGCCCAAAACACAAGATTTATGGAATGGTTAAAAGTGCATGAAAATGGCCAATTTACTCACTCTGAGTTCTCAAAAAGGGTTTCTTCACCCCGGGAAGTTAATTAAATACCATTTGGAGGCATTTAATGTTCAAGCAAAAACGGCTGATTTTCGACAAAAGAGATAACACCCCCCCATTACGTCATGCTTCAGAAATGTGGAAAATGGTCCGTTTTCAAATGTTTTATTTTTGAACGTCAGTTCACATTTGTAGGTGGATCATCAGTGTTAGAGCTAAAATTAGCATGTTTAAAGTGATTTTCATGCTTCCAGGGGCTCGGGAAGTTAATTAAATACCATTTGGAGGCATTTAATGTTCGAGCAAAAACGGCTGATTTTCGACAAAAGAGATAACACCCCCCCATTACGTCATGCTTCAGAAATGTGGAAAATGGTCCGTTTTCAAATGTTTTATTTTTGAACGTCAGTTCACATTTGTAGGTGGATCATCAGTGTTAGAGCTAAAATTAGCATGTTTAAAGTGATTTTCATGCTTCCAGGGGCCCAAAACACAAGATTTATGGAATGGTTAAAAGTGCATGAAAATGGCCAATTTACTCACTCTGAGTTCTCAAAAAGGGTTTCTTCACCCCGGGAAGTTAATTAAATACCATTTGGAGGCATTTAATGTTCGAGCAAAAACGGCTGATTTTCGACAAAAGAGATAACACCCCCCCATTACGTCATGCTTCAGAAATGTGGAAAATGGTCCTTTTTCAAATGTTTTATTTTTGAACGTCAGTTCACATTTGTAGGTGGATCATCAGTGTTAGAGCTAAAATTAGCATGTTTAAAGTGATTTTCATGCTTCCAGGGGCTCGGGAAGTTAATTAAATACCATTTGGAGGCATTTAATGTTCGAGCAAAAACGGCTGATTTTCGACAAAAGAGATAACACCCCCCCATTACGTCATGCTTCAGAAATGTGGAAAATGGTCCGTTTTCAAATGTTTTATTTTTGAACGTCAGTTCACATTTGTAGGTGGATCATCAGTGTTAGAGCTAAAATGAGCATGTTTAAAGTGATTTTCATGCTTCCAGGGGCCCAAAACACAAGATTTATGGAATGGTTAAAAGTGCATGAAAATGGCCAATTTACTCACTCTGAGTTCTCAAAAAGGGTTTCTTCACCCCGGGAAGTTAATTAAATACCATTTGGAGGCATTTAATGTTCGAGCAAAAACGGCTGATTTTCGACAAAAGAGATAACACCCCTCCATTACGTCATGCTTCAGAAATGTGGAAAATGGTCCGTTTTCAAATGTTTTATTTTTGAACGTCAGTTCACATTTGTAGGTGGATCATCAGTGTTAGAGCTAAAATTAGCATGTTTAAAGTGATTTTCATGCTTCCAGGGGCTCGGGAAGTTAATTAAATACCATTTGGAGGCATTTAATGTTCGAGCAAAAACGGCTGATTTTCGACAAAAGAGATAACACCCCCCCATTACGTCATGCTTCAGAAATGTGGAAAATGGTCCGTTTTCAAATGTTTTATTTTTGAACGTCAGTTCACATTTGTAGGTGGATCATCAGTGTTAGAGCTAAAATTAGCATGTTTAAAGTGATTTTCATGCTTCCAGGGGCCCAAAACACAAGATTTATGGAATGGTTAAAAGTGCATGAAAATGGCCAATTTACTCACTCTGAGTTCTCAAAAAGGGTTTCTTCACCCCGGGAAGTTAATTAAATACCATTTGGAGGCATTTAATGTTCGAGCAAAAACGGCTGATTTTCGACAAAAGAGATAACACCCCCCCATTACGTCATGCTTCAGAAATGTGGAAAATGGTCCTTTTTCAAATGTTTTATTTTTGAACGTCAGTTCACATTTGTAGGTGGATCATCAGTGTTAGAGCTAAAATTAGCATGTTTAAAGTGATTTTCATGCTTCCAGGGGCTCGGGAAGTTAATTAAATACCATTTGGAGGCATTTAATGTTCGAGCAAAAACGGCTGATTTTCGACAAAAGAGATAACACCCCCCCATTACGTCATGCTTCAGAAATGTGGAAAATGGTCCGTTTTCAAATGTTTTATTTTTGAACGTCAGTTCACATTTGCAGGTGGATCATCAGTGTTAGAGCTAAAATTAGCATGTTTAAAGTGATTTTCATGCTTCCAGGGGCCCAAAACACAAGATTTATGGAATGGTTAAAAGTGCATGAAAATGGCCAATTTACTCACTCTGAGTTCTCAAAAAGGGTTTCTTCACCCCGGGAAGTTAATTAAATACCATTTGGAGGCATTTAATGTTCGAGCAAAAACGGCTGATTTTCGACAAAAGAGATAACACCCCCTCATTACGTCATGCTTCAGAAATGTGGAAAATGGTCCGTTTTCAAATGTTTTATTTTTGAACGTCAGTTCACATTTGTAGGTGGATCATCAGTGTTAGAGCTAAAATTAGCATGTTTAAAGTGATTTTCATGCTTCCAGGGGCTCGGGAAGTTAATTAAATACCATTTGGAGGCATTTAATGTTCGAGCAAAAACGGCTGATTTTTGACAAAAGAGATAACACCCCCCCATTACGTCATGCTTCAGAAATGTGGAAAATGGTCTGTTTTCAAATGTTTTATTTTTGAACGTCAGTTCACATTTGTAGGTGGATCATCAGTGTTAGAGCTAAAATTAGCATGTTTAAAGTGATTTTCATGCTTCCAGGGGCTCGGGAAGTTAATTAAATACCATTTGGAGGCATTTAATGTTCGAGCAAAAACGGCTGATTTTCGACAAAAGAGATAACACCCCCCCATTACGTCATGCTTCAGAAATGTGGAAAATGGTCCGTTTTCAAATGTTTCATTTTTGAACGTCAGTTCACATTTGTAGGTGGATCATCAGTGTTAGAGCTAAAATGAGCATGTTTAAAGTGATTTTCATGCTTCCAGGGGCCCAAAACACAAGATTTATGGAATGGTTAAAAGTGCATGAAAATGGCCAATTTACTCACTCTGAGTTCTCAAAAAGGGTTTCTTCACCCCGGGAAGTTAATTAAATACCATTTGGAGGCATTTAATGTTCGAGCAAAAACGGCTGATTTTCGACAAAAGAGATAACACCCCCCCATTACGTCATGCTTCAGAAATGTGGAAAATGGTCCGTTTTCAAATGTTTTATTTTTGAACGTCAGTTCACATTTGTAGGTGGATCATCAGTGTTAGAGCTAAAATTAGCATGTTTAAAGTGATTTTCATGCTTCCAGGGGCCCAAAACACAAGATTTATGGAATGGTTAAAAGTGCATGAAAATGGCCAATTTACTCACTCTGAGTTCTCAAAAAGGGTTTCTTCACCCCGGGAAGTTAATTAAATACCATTTGGAGGCATTTAATGTTCGAGCAAAAACGGCTGATTTTCGACAAAAGAGATAACACCCCCCCATTACGTCATGCTTCAGAAATGTGGAAAATGGTCCTTTTTCAAATGTTTTATTTTTGAACGTCAGTTCACATTTGTAGGTGGATCATCAGTGTTAGAGCTAAAATTAGCATGTTTAAAGTGATTTTCATGCTTCCAGGGGCTCGGGAAGTTAATTAAATACCATTTGGAGGCATTTAATGTTCGAGCAAAAACGGCTGATTTTCGACAAAAGAGATAACACCCCCCCATTACGTCATGCTTCAGAAATGTGGAAAATGGTCCGTTTTCAAATGTTTTATTTTTGAACGTCAGTTCACATTTGTAGGTGGATCATCAGTGTTAGAGCTAAAATGAGCATGTTTAAAGTGATTTTCATGCTTCCAGGGGCCCAAAACACAAGATTTATGGAATGGTTAAAAGTGCATGAAAATGGCCAATTTACTCACTCTGAGTTCTCAAAAAGGGTTTCTTCACCCCGGGAAGTTAATTAAATACCATTTGGAGGCATTTAATGTTCGAGCAAAAACGGCTGATTTTCGACAAAAGAGATAACACCCCCCCATTACGTCATGCTTCAGAAATGTGGAAAATGGTCCTTTTTCAAATGTTTTATTTTTGAACGTCAGTTCACATTTGTAGGTGGATCATCAGTGTTAGAGCTAAAATTAGCATGTTTAAAGTGATTTTCATGCTTCCAGGGGCTCGGGAAGTTAATTAAATACCATTTGGAGGCATTTAATGTTCGAGCAAAAACGGCTGATTTTCGACAAAAGAGATAACACCCCCCCCATTACGTCATGCTTCAGAAATGTGGAAAATGGTCCGTTTTCAAATGTTTTATTTTTGAACGTCAGTTCACATTTGTAGGTGGATCATCAGTGTTAGAGCTAAAATGAGCATGTTTAAAGTGATTTTCATGCTTCCAGGGGCCCAAAACACAAGATTTATGGAATGGTTAAAAGTGCATGAAAATGGCCAATTTACTCACTCTGAGTTCTCAAAAAGGGTTTCTTCACCCCGGGAAGTTAATTAAATACCATTTGGAGGCATTTAATGTTCGAGCAAAAACGGCTGATTTTCGACAAAAGAGATAACACCCCCCCATTACGTCATGCTTCAGAAATGTGGAAAATGGTCCGTTTTCAAATGTTTTATTTTTGAACGTCAGTTCACATTTGTAGGTGGATCATCAGTGTTAGAGCTAAAATTAGCATGTTTAAAGTGATTTTCATGCTTCCAGGGGCTCGGGAAGTTAATTAAATACCATTTGGAGGCATTTAATGTTCGAGCAAAAACGGCTGATTTTCGACAAAAGAGATAACACCCCCCCATTACGTCATGCTTCAGAAATGTGGAAAATGGTCCGTTTTCAAATGTTTTATTTTTGAACGTCAGTTCACATTTGTAGGTGGATCATCAGTGTTAGAGCTAAAATTAGCATGTTTAAAGTGATTTTCATGCTTCCAGGGGCCCAAAACACAAGATTTATGGAATGGTTAAAAGTGCATGAAAATGGCCAATTTACTCACTCTGAGTTCTCAAAAAGGGTTTCTTCACCCCGGGAAGTTAATTAAATACCATTTGGAGGCATTTAATGTTCGAGCAAAAACGGCTGATTTTCGACAAAAGAGATAACACCCCCCCATTACGTCATGCTTCAGAAATGTGGAAAATGGTCCTTTTTCAAATGTTTTATTTTTGAACGTCAGTTCACATTTGTAGGTGGATCATCAGTGTTAGAGCTAAAATTAGCATGTTTAAAGTGATTTTCATGCTTCCAGGGGCTCGGGAAGTTAATTAAATACCATTTGGAGGCATTTAATGTTCGAGCAAAAACGGCTGATTTTCGACAAAAGAGATAACACCCCCCCATTACGTCATGCTTCAGAAATGTGGAAAATGGTCCGTTTTCAAATGTTTTATTTTTGAACGTCAGTTCACATTTGCAGGTGGATCATCAGTGTTAGAGCTAAAATTAGCATGTTTAAAGTGATTTTCATGCTTCCAGGGGCCCAAAACACAAGATTTATGGAATGGTTAAAAGTGCATGAAAATGGCCAATTTACTCACTCTGAGTTCTCAAAAAGGGTTTCTTCACCCCGGGAAGTTAATTAAATACCATTTGGAGGCATTTAATGTTCGAGCAAAAACGGCTGATTTTCGACAAAAGAGATAACACCCCCTCATTACGTCATGCTTCAGAAATGTGGAAAATGGTCCGTTTTCAAATGTTTTATTTTTGAACGTCAGTTCACATTTGTAGGTGGATCATCAGTGTTAGAGCTAAAATTAGCATGTTTAAAGTGATTTTCATGCTTCCAGGGGCTCGGGAAGTTAATTAAATACCATTTGGAGGCATTTAATGTTCGAGCAAAAACGGCTGATTTTTGACAAAAGAGATAACACCCCCCCATTACGTCATGCTTCAGAAATGTGGAAAATGGTCCGTTTTCAAATGTTTTATTTTTGAACGTCAGTTCACATTTGTAGGTGGATCATCAGTGTTAGAGCTAAAATTAGCATGTTTAAAGTGATTTTCATGCTTCCAGGGGCTCGGGAAGTTAATTAAATACCATTTGGAGGCATTTAATGTTCGAGCAAAAACGGCTGATTTTCGACAAAAGAGATAACACCCCCCCATTACGTCATGCTTCAGAAATGTGGAAAATGGTCCGTTTTCAAATGTTTTATTTTTGAACGTCAGTTCACATTTGTAGGTGGATCATCAGTGTTAGAGCTAAAATGAGCATGTTTAAAGTGATTTTCATGCTTCCAGGGGCCCAAAACACAAGATTTATGGAATGGTTAAAAGTGCATGAAAATGGCCAATTTACTCACTCTGAGTTCTCAAAAAGGGTTTCTTCACCCCGGGAAGTTAATTAAATACCATTTGGAGGCATTTAATGTTCGAGCAAAAACGGCTGATTTTCGACAAAAGAGATAACACCCCCCCATTACGTCATGCTTCAGAAATGTGGAAAATGGTCCGTTTTCAAATGTTTTATTTTTGAACGTCAGTTCACATTTGTAGGTGGATCATCAGTGTTAGAGCTAAAATTAGCATGTTTAAAGTGATTTTCATGCTTCCAGGGGCTCGGGAAGTTAATTAAATACCATTTGGAGGCATTTAATGTTCGAGCAAAAACGGCTGATTTTCGACAAAAGAGATAACACCCCCCCATTACGTCATGCTTCAGAAATGTGGAAAATGGTCCGTTTTCAAATGTTTTATTTTTGAACGTCAGTTCACATTTGTAGGTGGATCATCAGTGTTAGAGCTAAAATTAGCATGTTTAAAGTGATTTTCATGCTTCCAGGGGCCCAAAACACAAGATTTATGGAATGGTTAAAAGTGCATGAAAATGGCCAATTTACTCACTCTGAGTTCTCAAAAAGGGTTTCTTCACCCCGGGAAGTTAATTAAATACCATTTGGAGGCATTTAATGTTCGAGCAAAAACGGCTGATTTTCGACAAAAGAGATAACACCCCCCCATTACGTCATGCTTCAGAAATGTGGAAAATGGTCCTTTTTCAAATGTTTTATTTTTGAACGTCAGTTCACATTTGTAGGTGGATCATCAGTGTTAGAGCTAAAATTAGCATGTTTAAAGTGATTTTCATGCTTCCAGGGGCTCGGGAAGTTAATTAAATACCATTTGGAGGCATTTAATGTTCGAGCAAAAACGGCTGATTTTCGACAAAAGAGATAACACCCCCCCATTACGTCATGCTTCAGAAATGTGGAAAATGGTCCGTTTTCAAATGTTTTATTTTTGAACGTCAGTTCACATTTGTAGGTGGATCATCAGTGTTAGAGCTAAAATGAGCATGTTTAAAGTGATTTTCATGCTTCCAGGGGCCCAAAACACAAGATTTATGGAATGGTTAAAAGTGCATGAAAATGGCCAATTTACTCACTCTGAGTTCTCAAAAAGGGTTTCTTCACCCCGGGAAGTTAATTAAATACCATTTGGAGGCATTTAATGTTCGAGCAAAAACGGCTGATTTTCGACAAAAGAGATAACACCCCCCCATTACGTCATGCTTCAGAAATGTGGAAAATGGTCCGTTTTCAAATGTTTTATTTTTGAACGTCAGTTCACATTTGTAGGTGGATCATCAGTGTTAGAGCTAAAATTAGCATGTTTAAAGTGATTTTCATGCTTCCAGGGGCTCGGGAAGTTAATTAAATACCATTTGGAGGCATTTAATGTTCGAGCAAAAACGGCTGATTTTCGACAAAAGAGATAACACCCCCCCATTACGTCATGCTTCAGAAATGTGGAAAATGGTCCGTTTTCAAATGTTTTATTTTTGAACGTCAGTTCACATTTGTAGGTGGATCATCAGTGTTAGAGCTAAAATTAGCATGTTTAAAGTGATTTTCATGCTTCCAGGGGCCCAAAACACAAGATTTATGGAATGGTTAAAAGTGCATGAAAATGGCCAATTTACTCACTCTGAGTTCTCAAAAAGGGTTTCTTCACCCCGGGAAGTTAATTAAATACCATTTGGAGGCATTTAATGTTCGAGCAAAAACGGCTGATTTTCGACAAAAGAGATAACACCCCCCCATTACGTCATGCTTCAGAAATGTGGAAAATGGTCCTTTTTCAAATGTTTTATTTTTGAACGTCAGTTCACATTTGTAGGTGGATCATCAGTGTTAGAGCTAAAATTAGCATGTTTAAAGTGATTTTCATGCTTCCAGGGGCTCGGGAAGTTAATTAAATACCATTTGGAGGCATTTAATGTTCGAGCAAAAACGGCTGATTTTTGACAAAAGAGATAACACCCCCCCCATTACGTCATGCTTCAGAAATGTGGAAAATGGTCCGTTTTCAAATGTTTTATTTTTGAACGTCAGTTCACATTTGTAGGTGGATCATCAGTGTTAGAGCTAAAATTAGCATGTTTAAAGTGATTTTCATGCTTCCAGGGGCTCGGGAAGTTAATTAAATACCATTTGGAGGCATTTAATGTTCGAGCAAAAACGGCTGATTTTCGA
Organism: Lissotriton vulgaris; assembly: GCF_964263255.1. Lineage (NCBI taxonomy): Eukaryota > Metazoa > Chordata > Amphibia > Caudata > Salamandridae > Lissotriton > Lissotriton vulgaris. The sequence goes on along the minus strand of NW_028253223.1, from coordinate 576,882 downwards.
CAAAAGAGATAACACCCCCCCATTACGTCATGCTTCAGAAATGTGGAAAATGGTCCGTTTTCAAATGTTTTATTTTTGAACGTCAGTTCACATTTGTAGGTGGATCATCAGTGTTAGAGCTAAAATGAGCATGTTTAAAGTGATTTTCATGCTTCCAGGGGCCCAAAACACAAGATTTATGGAATGGTTAAAAGTGCATGAAAATGGCCAATTTACTCACTCTGAGTTCTCAGAAAGGGTTTCTTCACCCCGGGAAGTTAATTAAATACCATTTGGAGGCATTTAATGTTCGAGCAAAAACGGCTGATTTTCGACAAAAGAGATAACACCCCCCCATTACGTCATGCTTCAGAAATGTGGAAAATGGTCCTTTTTAGAATGTTTTATTTTTGAACGTCAGTTCACATTTGTAGGTGGATCATCAGTGTTAGAGCTAAAATTAGCATGTTTAAAGTGATTTTCATGCTTCCAGGGGCTCGGGAAGTTAATTAAATACCATTTGGAGGCATTTAATGTTCGAGCAAAAACGGCTGATTTTTGACAAAAGAGATAACACCCCCCCATTACGTCATGCTTCAGAAATGTGGAAAATGGTCCGTTTTCAAATGTTTTATTTTTGAACGTCAGTTCACATTTGTAGGTGGATCATCAGTGTTAGAGCTAAAATTAGCATGTTTAAAGTGATTTTCATGCTTCCAGGGGCTCGGGAAGTTAATTAAATACCATTTGGAGGCATTTAATGTTCGAGCAAAAACGGCTGATTTTCGACAAAAGAGATAACACCCCCCCATTACGTCATGCTTCAGAAATGTGGAAAATGGTCCGTTTTCAAATGTTTTATTTTTGAACGTCAGTTCACATTTGTAGGTGGATCATCAGTGTTAGAGCTAAAATGAGCATGTTTAAAGTGATTTTCATGCTTCCAGGGGCCCAAAACACAAGATTTATGGAATGGTTAAAAGTGCATGAAAATGGCCAATTTACTCACTCTGAGTTCTCAAAAAGGGTTTCTTCACCCCGGGAAGTTAATTAAATACCATTTGGAGGCATTTAATGTTCGAGCAAAAACGGCTGATTTTCGACAAAAGAGATAACACCCCCCCATTACGTCATGCTTCAGAAATGTGGAAAATGGTCCGTTTTCAAATGTTTTATTTTTGAACGTCAGTTCACATTTGTAGGTGGATCATCAGTGTTAGAGCTAAAATTAGCATGTTTAAAGTGATTTTCATGCTTCCAGGGGCTCGGGAAGTTAATTAAATACCATTTGGAGGCATTTAATGTTCGAGCAAAAACGGCTGATTTTCGACAAAAGAGATAACACCCCCCCATTACGTCATGCTTCAGAAATGTGGAAAATGGTCCGTTTTCAAATGTTTTATTTTTGAACGTCAGTTCACATTTGTAGGTGGATCATCAGTGTTAGAGCTAAAATTAGCATGTTTAAAGTGATTTTCATGCTTCCAGGGGCCCAAAACACAAGATTTATGGAATGGTTAAAAGTGCATGAAAATGGCCAATTTACTCACTCTGAGTTCTCAAAAAGGGTTTCTTCACCCCGGGAAGTTAATTAAATACCATTTGGAGGCATTTAATGTTCGAGCAAAAACGGCTGATTTTCGACAAAAGAGATAACACCCCCCCATTACGTCATGCTTCAGAAATGTGGAAAATGGTCCTTTTTCAAATGTTTTATTTTTGAACGTCAGTTCACATTTGTAGGTGGATCATCAGTGTTAGAGCTAAAATTAGCATGTTTAAAGTGATTTTCATGCTTCCAGGGGCTCGGGAAGTTAATTAAATACCATTTGGAGGCATTTAATGTTCGAGCAAAAACGGCTGATTTTCGACAAAAGAGATAACACCCCCCCATTACGTCATGCTTCAGAAATGTGGAAAATGGTCCGTTTTCAAATGTTTTATTTTTGAACGTCAGTTCACATTTGTAGGTGGATCATCAGTGTTAGAGCTAAAATGAGCATGTTTAAAGTGATTTTCATGCTTCCAGGGGCCCAAAACACAAGATTTATGGAATGGTTAAAAGTGCATGAAAATGGCCAATTTACTCACTCTGAGTTCTCAAAAAGGGTTTCTTCACCCCGGGAAGTTAATTAAATACCATTTGGAGGCATTTAATGTTCGAGCAAAAACGGCTGATTTTCGACAAAAGAGATAACACCCCCCCATTACGTCATGCTTCAGAAATGTGGAAAATGGTCCGTTTTCAAATGTTTTATTTTTGAACGTCAGTTCACATTTGTAGGTGGATCATCAGTGTTAGAGCTAAAATTAGCATGTTTAAAGTGATTTTCATGCTTCCAGGGGCTCGGGAAGTTAATTAAATACCATTTGGAGGCATTTAATGTTCGAGCAAAAACGGCTGATTTTCGACAAAAGAGATAACACCCCCCCATTACGTCATGCTTCAGAAATGTGGAAAATGGTCCGTTTTCAAATGTTTTATTTTTGAACGTCAGTTCACATTTGTAGGTGGATCATCAGTGTTAGAGCTAAAATTAGCATGTTTAAAGTGATTTTCATGCTTCCAGGGGCCCAAAACAGAAGATTTATGGAATGGTTAAAAGTGCATGAAAATGGCCAATTTACTCACTCTGAGTTCTCAAAAAGGGTTTCTTCACCCCGGGAAGTTAATTAAATACCATTTGGAGGCATTTAATGTTCGAGCAAAAACGGCTGATTTTCGACAAAAGAGATAACACCCCCCCATTACGTCATGCTTCAGAAATGTGGAAAATGGTCCTTTTTAGAATGTTTTATTTTTGAACGTCAGTTCACATTTGTAGGTGGATCATCAGTGTTAGAGCTAAAATTAGCATGTTTAAAGTGATTTTCATGCTTCCAGGGGCTCGGGAAGTTAATTAAATACCATTTGGAGGCATTTAATGTTCGAGCAAAAACGGCTGATTTTCGACAAAAGAGATAACACCCCCCCATTACGTCATGCTTCAGAAATGTGGAAAATGGTCCGTTTTCAAATGTTTTATTTTTGAACGTCAGTTCACATTTGTAGGTGGATCATCAGTGTTAGAGCTAAAATGAGCATGTTTAAAGTGATTTTCATGCTTCCAGGGGCCCAAAACACAAGATTTATGGAATGGTTAAAAGTGCATGAAAATGGCCAATTTACTCACTCTGAGTTCTCAAAAAGGGTTTCTTCACCCCGGGAAGTTAATTAAATACCATTTGGAGGCATTTAATGTTCGAGCAAAAACGGCTGATTTTCGACAAAAGAGATAACACCCCCCCATTACGTCATGCTTCAGAAATGTGGAAAATGGTCCGTTTTCAAATGTTTTATTTTTGAACGTCAGTTCACATTTGTAGGTGGATCATCAGTGTTAGAGCTAAAATTAGCATGTTTAAAGTGATTTTCATGCTTCCAGGGGCTCGGGAAGTTAATTAAATACCATTTGGAGGCATTTAATGTTCGAGCAAAAACGGCTGATTTTCGACAAAAGAGATAACACCCCCCCATTACGTCATGCTTCAGAAATGTGGAAAATGGTCCGTTTTCAAATGTTTTATTTTTGAACGTCAGTTCACATTTGTAGGTGGATCATCAGTGTTAGAGCTAAAATTAGCATGTTTAAAGTGATTTTCATGCTTCCAGGGGCCCAAAACACAAGATTTATGGAATGGTTAAAAGTGCATGAAAATGGCCAATTTACTCACTCTGAGTTCTCAAAAAGGGTTTCTTCACCCCGGGAAGTTAATTAAATACCATTTGGAGGCATTTAATGTTCGAGCAAAAACGGCTGATTTTCGACAAAAGAGATAACACCCCCCCATTACGTCATGCTTCAGAAATGTGGAAAATGGTCCTTTTTCAAATGTTTTATTTTTGAACGTCAGTTCACATTTGTAGGTGGATCATCAGTGTTAGAGCTAAAATTAGCATGTTTAAAGTGATTTTCATGCTTCCAGGGGCTCGGGAAGTTAATTAAATACCATTTGGAGGCATTTAATGTTCGAGCAAAAACGGCTGATTTTCGACAAAAGAGATAACACCCCCCCATTACGTCATGCTTCAGAAATGTGGAAAATGGTCCGTTTTCAAATGTTTTATTTTTGAACGTCAGTTCACATTTGTAGGTGGATCATCAGTGTTAGAGCTAAAATGAGCATGTTTAAAGTGATTTTCATGCTTCCAGGGGCCCAAAACACAAGATTTATGGAATGGTTAAAAGTGCATGAAAATGGCCAATTTACTCACTCTGAGTTCTCAAAAAGGGTTTCTTCACCCCGGGAAGTTAATTAAATACCATTTGGAGGCATTTAATGTTCGAGCAAAAACGGCTGATTTTCGACAAAAGAGATAACACCCCCCCATTACGTCATGCTTCAGAAATGTGGAAAATGGTCCGTTTTCAAATGTTTTATTTTTGAACGTCAGTTCACATTTGTAGGTGGATCATCAGTGTTAGAGCTAAAATTAGCATGTTTAAAGTGATTTTCATGCTTCCAGGGGCTCGGGAAGTTAATTAAATACCATTTGGAGGCATTTAATGTTCGAGCAAAAACGGCTGATTTTCGACAAAAGAGATAACACCCCCCCATTACGTCATGCTTCAGAAATGTGGAAAATGGTCCGTTTTCAAATGTTTTATTTTTGAACGTCAGTTCACATTTGTAGGTGGATCATCAGTGTTAGAGCTAAAATTAGCATGTTTAAAGTGATTTTCATGCTTCCAGGGGCCCAAAACACAAGATTTATGGAATGGTTAAAAGTGCATGAAAATGGCCAATTTACTCACTCTGAGTTCTCAAAAAGGGTTTCTTCACCCCGGGAAGTTAATTAAATACCATTTGGAGGCATTTAATGTTCGAGCAAAAACGGCTGATTTTCGACAAAAGAGATAACACCCCCCCATTACGTCATGCTTCAGAAATGTGGAAAATGGTCCTTTTTCAAATGTTTTATTTTTGAACGTCAGTTCACATTTGTAGGTGGATCATCAGTGTTAGAGCTAAAATTAGCATGTTTAAAGTGATTTTCATGCTTCCAGGGGCTCGGGAAGTTAATTAAATACCATTTGGAGGCATTTAATGTTCGAGCAAAAACGGCTGATTTTCGACAAAAGAGATAACACCCCCCCATTACGTCATGCTTCAGAAATGTGGAAAATGGTCCGTTTTCAAATGTTTTATTTTTGAACGTCAGTTCACATTTGCAGGTGGATCATCAGTGTTAGAGCTAAAATTAGCATGTTTAAAGTGATTTTCATGCTTCCAGGGGCCCAAAACACAAGATTTATGGAATGGTTAAAAGTGCATGAAAATGGCCAATTTACTCACTCTGAGTTCTCAAAAAGGGTTTCTTCACCCCGGGAAGTTAATTAAATACCATTTGGAGGCATTTAATGTTCGAGCAAAAACGGCTGATTTTCGACAAAAGAGATAACACCCCCTCATTACGTCATGCTTCAGAAATGTGGAAAATGGTCCGTTTTCAAATGTTTTATTTTTGAACGTCAGTTCACATTTGTAGGTGGATCATCAGTGTTAGAGCTAAAATTAGCATGTTTAAAGTGATTTTCATGCTTCCAGGGGCTCGGGAAGTTAATTAAATACCATTTGGAGGCATTTAATGTTCGAGCAAAAACGGCTGATTTTTGACAAAAGAGATAACACCCCCCCATTACGTCATGCTTCAGAAATGTGGAAAATGGTCCGTTTTCAAATGTTTTATTTTTGAACGTCAGTTCACATTTGTAGGTGGATCATCAGTGTTAGAGCTAAAATTAGCATGTTTAAAGTGATTTTCATGCTTCCAGGGGCTCGGGAAGTTAATTAAATACCATTTGGAGGCATTTAATGTTCGAGCAAAAACGGCTGATTTTCGACAAAAGAGATAACACCCCCCCATTACGTCATGCTTCAGAAATGTGGAAAATGGTCCGTTTTCAAATGTTTTATTTTTGAACGTCAGTTCACATTTGTAGGTGGATCATCAGTGTTAGAGCTAAAATGAGCATGTTTAAAGTGATTTTCATGCTTCCAGGGGCCCAAAACACAAGATTTATGGAATGGTTAAAAGTGCATGAAAATGGCCAATTTACTCACTCTGAGTTCTCAAAAAGGGTTTCTTCACCCCGGGAAGTTAATTAAATACCATTTGGAGGCATTTAATGTTCGAGCAAAAACGGCTGATTTTCGACAAAAGAGATAACACCCCCCCATTACGTCATGCTTCAGAAATGTGGAAAATGGTCCGTTTTCAAATGTTTTATTTTTGAACGTCAGTTCACATTTGTAGGTGGATCATCAGTGTTAGAGCTAAAATTAGCATGTTTAAAGTGATTTTCATGCTTCCAGGGGCTCGGGAAGTTAATTAAATACCATTTGGAGGCATTTAATGTTCGAGCAAAAACGGCTGATTTTCAACAAAAGAGATAACACCCCCCCATTACGTCATGCTTCAGAAATGTGGAAAATGGTCCGTTTTCAAATGTTTTATTTTTGAACGTCAGTTCACATTTGTAGGTGGATCATCAGTGTTAGAGCTAAAATTAGCATGTTTAAAGTGATTTTCATGCTTCCAGGGGCCCAAAACACAAGATTTATGGAATGGTTAAAAGTGCATGAAAATGGCCAATTTACTCACTCTGAGTTCTCAAAAAGGGTTTCTTCACCCCGGGAAGTTAATTAAATATCATTTGGAGGCATTTAATGTTCGAGCAAAAACGGCTGATTTTCGACAAAAGAGATAACACCCCCCCATTACGTCATGCTTCAGAAATGTGGAAAATGGTCCTTTTTCAAATGTTTTATTTTTGAACGTCAGTTCACATTTGTAGGTGGATCATCAGTGTTAGAGCTAAAATTAGCATGTTTAAAGTGATTTTCATGCTTCCAGGGGCTCGGGAAGTTAATTAAATACCATTTGGAGGCATTTAATGTTCGAGCAAAAACGGCTGATTTTCGACAAAAGAGATAACACCCCCCCATTACGTCATGCTTCAGAAATGTGGAAAATGGTCCGTTTTCAAATGTTTTATTTTTGAACGTCAGTTCAAATTTGCAGGTGGATCATCAGTGTTAGAGCTAAAATTAGCATGTTTAAAGTGATTTTCATGCTTCCAGGGGCCCAAAACACAAGATTTATGGAATGGTTAAAAGTGCATGAAAATGGCCAATTTACTCACTCTGAGTTCTCAAAAAGGGTTTCTTCACCCCGGGAAGTTAATTAAATACCATTTGGAGGCATTTAATGTTCGAGCAAAAACGGCTGATTTTCGACAAAAGAGATAACACCCCCTCATTACGTCATGCTTCAGAAATGTGGAAAATGGTCCGTTTTCAAATGTTTTATTTTTGAACGTCAGTTCACATTTGTAGGTGGATCATCAGTGTTAGAGCTAAAATTAGCATGTTTAAAGTGATTTTCATGCTTCCAGGGGCTCGGGAAGTTAATTAAATACCATTTGGAGGCATTTAATGTTCGAGCAAAAACGGCTGATTTTTGACAAAAGAGATAACACCCCCCCATTACGTCATGCTTCAGAAATGTGGAAAATGGTCCGTTTTCAAATGTTTTATTTTTGAACGTCAGTTCACATTTGTAGGTGGATCATCAGTGTTAGAGCTAAAATTAGCATGTTTAAAGTGATTTTCATGCTTCCAGGGGCTCGGGAAGTTAATTAAATACCATTTGGAGGCATTTAATGTTCGAGCAAAAACGGCTGATTTTCGACAAAAGAGATAACACCCCCCCATTACGTCATGCTTCAGAAATGTGGAAAATGGTCCGTTTTCAAATGTTTTATTTTTGAACGTCAGTTCACATTTGTAGGTGGATCATCAGTGTTAGAGCTAAAATGAGCATGTTTAAAGTGATTTTCATGCTTCCAGGGGCCCAAAACACAAGATTTATGGAATGGTTAAAAGTGCATGAAAATGGCCAATTTACTCACTCTGAGTTCTCAAAAAGGGTTTCTTCACCCCGGGAAGTTAATTAAATACCATTTGGAGGCATTTAATGTTCGAGCAAAAACGGCTGATTTTCGACAAAAGAGATAACACCCCCCATTACGTCATGCTTCAGAAATGTGGAAAATGGTCCGTTTTCAAATGTTTTATTTTTGAACGTCAGTTCACATTTGTAGGTGGATCATCAGTGTTAGAGCTAAAATTAGCATGTTTAAAGTGATTTTCATGCTTCCAGGGGCTCGGGAAGTTAATTAAATACCATTTGGAGGCATTTAATGTTCGAGCAAAAACGGCTGATTTTCGACAAAAGAGATAACACCCCCCCATTACGTCATGCTTCAGAAATGTGGAAAATGGTCCGTTTTCAAATGTTTTATTTTTGAACGTCAGTTCACATTTGTAGGTGGATCATCAGTGTTAGAGCTAAAATTAGCATGTTTAAAGTGATTTTCATGCTTCCAGGGGCCCAAAACACAAGATTTATGGAATGGTTAAAAGTGCATGAAAATGGCCAATTTACTCACTCTGAGTTCTCAAAAAGGGTTTCTTCACCCCGGGAAGTTAATTAAATACCATTTGGAGGCATTTAATGTTCGAGCAAAAACGGCTGATTTTCGACAAAAGAGATAACACCCCCCCATTACGTCATGCTTCAGAAATGTGGAAAATGGTCCTTTTTCAAATGTTTTATTTTTGAACGTCAGTTCACATTTGTAGGTGGATCATCAGTGTTAGAGCTAAAATTAGCATGTTTAAAGTGATTTTCATGCTTCCAGGGGCTCGGGAAGTTAATTAAATACCATTTGGAGGCATTTAATGTTCGAGCAAAAACGGCTGATTTTCGACAAAAGAGATAACACCCCCCCATTACGTCATGCTTCAGAAATGTGGAAAATGGTCCGTTTTCAAATGTTTTATTTTTGAACGTCAGTTCACATTTGTAGGTGGATCATCAGTGTTAGAGCTAAAATGAGCATGTTTAAAGTGATTTTCATGCTTCCAGGGGCCCAAAACACAAGATTTATGGAATGGGTAAAAGTGCATGAAAATGGCCAATTTACTCACTCTGAGTTCTCAAAAAGGGTTTCTTCACCCCGGGAAGTTAATTAAATACCATTTGGAGGCATTTAATGTTCGAGCAAAAACGGCTGATTTTCGACAAAAGAGATAACACCCCCCCATTACGTCATGCTTCAGAAATGTGGAAAATGGTCCGTTTTCAAATGTTTTATTTTTGAACGTCAGTTCACATTTGTAGGTGGATCATCAGTGTTAGAGCTAAAATTAGCATGTTTAAAGTGATTTTCATGCTTCCAGGGGCTCGGGAAGTTAATTAAATACCATTTGGAGGCATTTAATGTTCGAGCAAAAACGGCTGATTTTCGACAAAAGAGATAACACCCCCCCATTACGTCATGCTTCAGAAATGTGGAAAATGGTCCGTTTTCAAATGTTTTATTTTTGAACGTCAGTTCACATTTGTAGGTGGATCATCAGTGTTAGAGCTAAAATTAGCATGTTTAAAGTGATTTTCATGCTTCCAGGGGCCCAAAACACAAGATTTATGGAATGGTTAAAAGTGCATGAAAATGGCCAATTTACTCACTCTGAGTTCTCAAAAAGGGTTTCTTCACCCCGGGAAGTTAATTAAATACCATTTGGAGGCATTTAATGTTCGAGCAAAAACGGCTGATTTTCGACAAAAGAGATAACACCCCCCCATTACGTCATGCTTCAGAAATGTGGAAAATGGTCCTTTTTCAAATGTTTTATTTTTGAACGTCAGTTCACATTTGTAGGTGGATCATCAGTGTTAGAGCTAAAATTAGCATGTTTAAAGTGATTTTCATGCTTCCAGGGGCTCGGGAAGTTAATTAAATACCATTTGGAGGCATTTAATGTTCGAGCAAAAACGGCTGATTTTTGACAAAAGAGATAACACCCCCCCATTACGTCATGCTTCAGAAATGTGGAAAATGGTCCGTTTTCAAATGTTTTATTTTTGAACGTCAGTTCACATTTGTAGGTGGATCATCAGTGTTAGAGCTAAAATTAGCATGTTTAAAGTGATTTTCATGCTTCCAGGGGCTCGGGAAGTTAATTAAATACCATTTGGAGGCATTTAATGTTCGAGCAAAAACGGCTGATTTTCGACAAAAGAGATAACACCCCCCCATTACGTCATGCTTCAGAAATGTGGAAAATGGTCCGTTTTCAAATGTTTTATTTTTGAACGTCAGTTCACATTTGTAGGTGGATCATCAGTGTTAGAGCTAAAATGAGCATGTTTAAAGTGATTTTCATGCTTCCAGGGGCCCAAAACACAAGATTTATGGAATGGTTAAAAGTGCATGAAAATGGCCAATTTACTCACTCTGAGTTCTCAGAAAGGGTTTCTTCACCCCGGGAAGTTAATTAAATACCATTTGGAGGCATTTAATGTTCGAGCAAAAACGGCTGATTTTCGACAAAAGAGATAACACCCCCCCATTACGTCATGCTTCAGAAATGTGGAAAATGGTCCTTTTTAGAATGTTTTATTTTTGAACGTCAGTTCACATTTGTAGGTGGATCATCAGTGTTAGAGCTAAAATTAGCATGTTTAAAGTGATTTTCATGCTTCCAGGGGCTCGGGAAGTTAATTAAATACCATTTGGAGGCATTTAATGTTCGAGCAAAAACGGCTGATTTTTGACAAAAGAGATAACACCCCCCCATTACGTCATGCTTCAGAAATGTGGAAAATGGTCCGTTTTCAAATGTTTTATTTTTGAACGTCAGTTCACATTTGTAGGTGGATCATCAGTGTTAGAGCTAAAATTAGCATGTTTAAAGTGATTTTCATGCTTCCAGGGGCTCGGGAAGTTAATTAAATACCATTTGGAGGCATTTAATGTTCGAGCAAAAACGGCTGATTTTCGACAAAAGAGATAACACCCCCCCATTACGTCATGCTTCAGAAATGTGGAAAATGGTCCGTTTTCAAATGTTTTATTTTTGAACGTCAGTTCACATTTGTAGGTGGATCATCAGTGTTAGAGCTAAAATGAGCATGTTTAAAGTGATTTTCATGCTTCCAGGGGCCCAAAACACAAGATTTATGGAATGGTTAAAAGTGCATGAAAATGGCCAATTTACTCACTCTGAGTTCTCAAAAAGGGTTTCTTCACCCCGGGAAGTTAATTAAATACCATTTGGAGGCATTTAATGTTCGAGCAAAAACGGCTGATTTTCGACAAAAGAGATAACACCCCCCCATTACGTCATGCTTCAGAAATGTGGAAAATGGTCCGTTTTCAAATGTTTTATTTTTGAACGTCAGTTCACATTTGTAGGTGGATCATCAGTGTTAGAGCTAAAATTAGCATGTTTAAAGTGATTTTCATGCTTCCAGGGGCTCGGGAAGTTAATTAAATACCATTTGGAGGCATTTAATGTTCGAGCAAAAACGGCTGATTTTCGACAAAAGAGATAACACCCCCCCATTACGTCATGCTTCAGAAATGTGGAAAATGGTCCGTTTTCAAATGTTTTATTTTTGAACGTCAGTTCACATTTGTAGGTGGATCATCAGTGTTAGAGCTAAAATTAGCATGTTTAAAGTGATTTTCATGCTTCCAGGGGCCCAAAACACAAGATTTATGGAATGGTTAAAAGTGCATGAAAATGGCCAATTTACTCACTCTGAGTTCTCAAAAAGGGTTTCTTCACCCCGGGAAGTTAATTAAACACCATTTGGAGGCATTTAATGTTCGAGCAAAAACGGCTGATTTTCGACAAAAGAGATAACACCCCCCCCATTACGTCATGCTTCAGAAATGTGGAAAATGGTCCTTTTTCAAATGTTTTATTTTTGAACGTCAGTTCACATTTGTAGGTGGATCATCAGTGTTAGAGCTAAAATTAGCATGTTTAAAGTGATTTTCATGCTTCCAGGGGCTCGGGAAGTTAATTAAATACCATTTGGAGGCATTTAATGTTCGAGCAAAAACGGCTGATTTTCGACAAAAGAGATAACACCCCCCCATTACGTCATGCTTCAGAAATGTGGAAAATGGTCCGTTTTCAAATGTTTTATTTTTGAACGTCAGTTCACATTTGTAGGTGGATCATCAGTGTTAGAGCTAAAATGAGCATGTTTAAAGTGATTTTCATGCTTCCAGGGGCCCAAAACACAAGATTTATGGAATGGTTAAAAGTGCATGAAAATGGCCAATTTACTCACTCTGAGTTCTCAAAAAGGGTTTCTTCACCCCGGGAAGTTAATTAAATACCATTTGGAGGCATTTAATGTTCGAGCAAAAACGGCTGATTTTCGACAAAAGAGATAACACCCCCCCATTACGTCATGCTTCAGAAATGTAGAAAATGGTCCGTTTTCAAATGTTTTATTTTTGAACGTCAGTTCACATTTGTAGGTGGATCATCAGTGTTAGAGCTAAAATTAGCATGTTTAAAGTGATTTTCATGCTTCCAGGGGCTCGGGAAGTTAATTAAATACCATTTGGAGGCATTTAATGTTCGAGCAAAAACGGCTGATTTTCGACAAAAGAGATAACACCCCCCCATTACGTCATGCTTCAGAAATGTGGAAAATGGTCCGTTTTCAAATGTTTTATTTTTGAACGTCAGTTCACATTTGTAGGTGGATCATCAGTGTTAGAGCTAAAATTAGCATGTTTAAAGTGATTTTCATGCTTCCAGGGGCCCAAAACACAAGATTTATGGAATGGTTAAAAGTGCATGAAAATGGCCAATTTACTCACTCTGAGTTCTCAAAAAGGGTTTCTTCACCCCGGGAAGTTAATTAAATACCATTTGGAGGCATTTAATGTTCGAGCAAAAACGGCTGATTTTCGACAAAAGAGATAACACCCCCCCATTACGTCATGCTTCAGAAATGTGGAAAATGGTCCTTTTTCAAATGTTTTATTTTTGAACGTCAGTTCACATTTGTAGGTGGATCATCAGTGTTAGAGCTAAAATTAGCATGTTTAAAGTGATTTTCATGCTTCCAGGGGCTCGGGAAGTTAATTAAATACCATTTGGAGGCATTTAATGTTCGAGCAAAAACGGCTGATTTTCGACAAAAGAGATAACACCCCCCCATTACGTCATGCTTCAGAAATGTGGAAAATGGTCCGTTTTCAAATGTTTTATTTTTGAACGTCAGTTCACATTTGCAGGTGGATCATCAGTGTTAGAGCTAAAATTAGCATGTTTAAAGTGATTTTCATGCTTCCAGGGGCCCAAAACACAAGATTTATGGAATGGTTAAAAGTGCATGAAAATGGCCAATTTACTCACTCTGAGTTCTCAAAAAGGGTTTCTTCACCCCGGGAAGTTAATTAAATACCATTTGGAGGCATTTAATGTTCGAGCAAAAACGGCTGATTTTCGACAAAAGAGATAACACCCCCTCATTACGTCATGCTTCAGAAATGTGGAAAATGGTCCGTTTTCAAATGTTTTATTTTTGAACGTCAGTTCACATTTGTAGGTGGATCATCAGTGTTAGAGCTAAAATTAGCATGTTTAAAGTGATTTTCATGCTTCCAGGGGCTCGGGAAGTTAATTAAATACCATTTGGAGGCATTTAATGTTCGAGCAAAAACGGCTGATTTTTGACAAAAGAGATAACACCCCCCCATTACGTCATGCTTCAGAAATGTGGAAAATGGTCCGTTTTCAAATGTTTTATTTTTGAACGTCAGTTCACATTTGTAGGTGGATCATCAGTGTTAGAGCTAAAATGAGCATGTTTAAAGTGATTTTCATGCTTCCAGGGGCCCAAAACACAAGATTTATGGAATGGTTAAAAGTGCATGAAAATGGCCAATTTACTCACTCTGAGTTCTCAAAAAGGGTTTCTTCACCCCGGGAAGTTAATTAAATACCATTTGGAGGCATTTAATGTTCGAGCAAAAACGGCTGATTTTCGACAAAAGAGATAACACCCCCCCATTACGTCATGCTTCAGAAATGTGGAAAATGGTCCGTTTTCAAATGTTTTATTTTTGAACGTCAGTTCACATTTGTAGGTGGATCATCAGTGTTAGAGCTAAAATTAGCATGTTTAAAGTGATTTTCATGCTTCCAGGGGCTCGGGAAGTTAATTAAATACCATTTGGAGGCATTTAATGTTCGAGCAAAAACGGCTGATTTTCGACAAAAGAGATAACACCCCCCCATTACGTCATGCTTCAGAAATGTGGAAAATGGTCCGTTTTCAAATGTTTTATTTTTGAACGTCAGTTCACATTTGTAGGTGGATCATCAGTGTTAGAGCTAAAATTAGCATGTTTAAAGTGATTTTCATGCTTCCAGGGGCCCAAAACACAAGATTTATGGAATGGTTAAAAGTGCATGAAAATGGCCAATTTACTCACTCTGAGTTCTCAAAAAGGGTTTCTTCACCCCGGGAAGTTAATTAAATACCATTTGGAGGCATTTAATGTTCGAGCAAAAACGGCTGATTTTCGACAAAAGAGATAACACCCCCCCATTACGTCATGCTTCAGAAATGTGGAAAATGGTCCTTTTTCAAATGTTTTATTTTTGAACGTCAGTTCACATTTGTAGGTGGATCATCAGTGTTAGAGCTAAAATTAGCATGTTTAAAGTGATTTTCATGCTTCCAGGGACTCGGGAAGTTAATTAAATACCATTTGGAGGCATTTAATGTTCGAGCAAAAACGGCTGATTTTCGACAAAAGAGATAACACCCCCCCATTACGTCATGCTTCAGAAATGTGGAAAATGGTCCGTTTTCAAATGTTTTATTTTTGAACGTCAGTTCACATTTGCAGGTGGATCATCAGTGTTAGAGCTAAAATTAGCATGTTTAAAGTGATTTTCATGCTTCCAGGGGCCCAAAACACAAGATTTATGGAATGGTTAAAAGTGCATGAAAATGGCCAATTTACTCACTCTGAGTTCTCAAAAAGGGTTTCTTCACCCCGGGAAGTTAATTAAATACCATTTGGTGGCATTTAATGTTCGAGCAAAAACGGCTGATTTTCGACAAAAGAGATAACACCCCCTCATTACGTCATGCTTCAGAAATGTGGAAAATGGTCCGTTTTCAAATGTTTTATTTTTGAACGTCAGTTCACATTTGTAGGTGGATCATCAGTGTTAGAGCTAAAATTAGCATGTTTAAAGTGATTTTCATGCTTCCAGGGGCTCGGGAAGTTAATTAAATACCATTTGGAGGCATTTAATGTTCGAGCAAAAACGGCTGATTTTTGACAAAAGAGATAACACCCCCCCATTACGTCATGCTTCAGAAATGTGGAAAATGGTCCGTTTTCAAATGTTTTATTTTTGAACGTCAGTTCACATTTGTAGGTGGATCATCAGTGTTAGAGCTAAAATGAGCATGTTTAAAGTGATTTTCATGCTTCCAGGGGCCCAAAACACAAGATTTATGGAATGGTTAAAAGTGCATGAAAATGGCCAATTTACTCACTCTGAGTTCTCAAAAAGGGTTTCTTCACCCCGGGAAGTTAATTAAATACCATTTGGAGGCATTTAATGTTCGAGCAAAAACGGCTGATTTTCGACAAAAGAGATAACACCCCCCCATTACGTCATGCTTCAGAAATGTGGAAAATGGTCCGTTTTCAAATGTTTTATTTTTGAACGTCAGTTCACATTTGTAGGTGGATCATCAGTGTTAGAGCTAAAATTAGCATGTTTAAAGTGATTTTCATGCTTCCAGGGGCTCGGGAAGTTAATTAAATACCATTTGGAGGCATTTAATGTTCGAGCAAAAATGGCTGATTTTCGACAAAAGAGCTAACACCCCCCCATTACGTCATGCTTCAGAAATGTGGAAAATGGTCCGTTTTCAAATGTTTTATTTTTGAACATCAGTTCACATTTGTAGGTGGATCATCCGTGTTAGAGCTAAAATTAGCATGTTTAAAGTGATTTTCATGCTTCCAGGGGCTCGGGAAGTGAAATAAATACCATTTGGAGGCATTTAATGTTCGAGCAAAAACGGCTGATTTTTGACAAAAGAGATAACACCCCCCCATTACGTCATGCTTCAGAAATGTGGAAAATGGTCCGTTTTCAAATGTTTTATTTTTGAACGTCAGTTCACATTTGTAGGTGGATCATCAGTGTTAGAGCTAAAATTAGCATGTTTAAAGTGATTTTCATGCTTCCAGGGGCTCGGGAAGTTAATTAAATACCATTTGGAGGCATTTAATGTTCGAGCAAAAACGGCTGATTTTCGACAAAAGAGATAACACCCCCCATTACGTCATGCTTCAGAAATGTGGAAAATGGTCCGTTTTCAAATGTTTCATTTTTGAACGTCAGTTCACATTTTTAGGTGGATCATCAGTGTTAGAGCTAAAATTAGCATGTTTAAAGTGATTTTCATGCTTCCAGGGGCTCGGGAAGTTAATTAAATACCATTTGGAGGCATTTAATGTTCGAGCAAAAACGGCTGATTTTCGACAAAAGAGATAACACCCCCCCATTACGTCATGCTTCAGAAATGTGGAAAATGGTCCGTTTTCAAATGTTTTATTTTTGAACGTCAGTTCACATTTGTAGGTGGATCATCAGTGTTAGAGCTAAAATTAGCATGTTTAAAGTGATTTTCATGCTTCCAGGGGCTCGGGAAGTTAATTAAATACCATTTGGAGGCATTTAATGTTCGAGCAAAAACGGCTGATTTTCGACAAAAGAGATAACACCCCCCCATTACGTCATGCTTCAGAAATGTGGAAAATGGTCCGTTTTCAAATGTTTTATTTTTGAACGTCAGTTCACATTTGTAGGTGGATCATCAGTGTTAGAGCTAAAATTAGCATGTTTAAAGTGATTTTCATGCTTCCAGGGGCCCAAAACACAAGATTTATGGAATGGTTAAAAGTGCATGAAAATGGCCAATTTACTCACTCTGAGTTCTCAGAAAGGGTTTCTTCACCCCGGGAAGTTAATTAAATACCATTTGGAGGCATTTAATGTTCGAGCAAAAACGGCTGATTTTCGACAAAAGAGATAACACCCCCCCATTACGTCATGCTTCAGAAATGTGGAAAATGGTCCTTTTTAGAATGTTTTATTTTTGAACGTCAGTTCACATTTGTAGGTGGATCATCAGTGTTAGAGCTAAAATTAGCATGTTTAAAGTGATTTTCATGCTTCCAGGGGCTCGGGAAGTTAATTAAATACCATTTGGAGGCATTTAATGTTCGAGCAAAAACGGCTGATTTTTGACAAAAGAGATAACACCCCCCCATTACGTCATGCTTCAGAAATGTGGAAAATGGTCCGTTTTCAAATGTTTTATTTTTGAACGTCAGTTCACATTTGTAGGTGGATCATCAGTGTTAGAGCTAAAATTAGCATGTTTAAAGTGATTTTCATGCTTCCAGGGGCTCGGGAAGTTAATTAAATACCATTTGGAGGCATTTAATGTTCGAGCAAAAACGGCTGATTTTCGACAAAAGAGATAACACCCCCCCATTACGTCATGCTTCAGAAATGTGGAAAATGGTCCGTTTTCAAATGTTTTATTTTTGAACGTCAGTTCACATTTGTAGGTGGATCATCAGTGTTAGAGCTAAAATGAGCATGTTTAAAGTGATTTTCATGCTTCCAGGGGCCCAAAACACAAGATTTATGGAATGGTTAAAAGTGCATGAAAATGGCCAATTTACTCACTCTGAGTTCTCAAAAAGGGTTTCTTCACCCCGGGAAGTTAATTAAATACCATTTGGAGGCATTTAATGTTCGAGCAAAAACGGCTGATTTTCGACAAAAGAGATAACACCCCCCATTACGTCATGCTTCAGAAATGTGGAAAATGGTCCGTTTTCAAATGTTTTATTTTTGAACGTCAGTTCACATTTGTAGGTGGATCATCAGTGTTAGAGCTAAAATTAGCATGTTTAAAGTGATTTTCATGCTTCCAGGGGCTCGGGAAGTTAATTAAATACCATTTGGAGGCATTTAATGTTCGAGCAAAAACGGCTGATTTTCGACAAAAGAGATAACACCCCCCCATTACGTCATGCTTCAGAAATGTGGAAAATGGTCCGTTTTCAAATGTTTTATTTTTGAACGTCAGTTCACATTTGTAGGTGGATCATCAGTGTTAGAGCTAAAATTAGCATGTTTAAAGTGATTTTCATGCTTCCAGGGGCTCGGGAAGTTAATTAAATACCATTTGGAGGCATTTAATGTTCGAGCAAAAATGGCTGATTTTCGACAAAAGAGATAACACCCCCCATTACGTCATGCTTCAGAAATGTGGAAAATGGTCTGTTTTCAAATGTTTTATTTTTGAACGTCAGTTCACATTTGTAGGTGGATCATCAGTGTTAGAGCTAAAATTAGCATGTTTAAAGTGATTTTCATGCTTCCAGGGGCTCGGGAAGTGAAATAAATACCATTTGGAGGCATTTAATGTTCGAGCAAAAACAGCTGATTTTCGACAAAAGAGATAACACCCCCCCCCATTACGTCATGCTTCAGAAATGTGGAAAATGGTCCGTTTTCAAATGTTTTATTTTGAACGTCAGTTCACATTTGTAGGTGGATCATCAGTGTTAGAGCTAAAATTAGCATGTTTAAAGTGATTTTCATGCTTCCAGGGGCCCAAAACACAAGATTTATGGAATGGTAAAAAGTGCATGAAAATGGCCAATTTACTCACTCTGAGTTCTCAAAAAGGGTTTCTTCACCCCGGGAAGTTAATTAAATACCATTTGGAGGCATTTAATGTTCGAGCAAAAACGGCTGATTTTCGACAAAAGAGATAACACCCCCCCATTACGTCATGCTTCAGAAATGTGGAAAATGGTCTGTTTTCAAATGTTTTATTTTTGAACGTCAGTTCACATTTGTAGGTGGATCATCAGTGTTAGAGCTAAAATTAGCATGTTTAAAGTGATTTTCATGCTTCCAGGAGCGCTAAACACAAGATTTATGGAATGGTTAAAAGTGCATGAAAATGGCCAATTTACTCACTCTGAGTTCTCAAAAAGGGTTTCTTCACCCCGGGAAGTTAATTAAATACCATTTGGAGGCATTTAATGTTCGAGCAAAAACAGCTGATTTTCGACAAAAGAGATAACACCCCCCCATTACGTCATGCTTCAGAAATGTGGAAAATGGTCCGTTTTCAAATGTTTTATTTTTGAACGTCAGTTCACATTTGTAGGTGGATCATCAGTGTTAGAGCTAAAATTAGCATGTTTAAAGTGATTTTCATGCTTCCAGGGGCCCAAAACACAAGATTTATGGAATGGCTAAAAGTGCATGAAAATGGCCAATTTACTCACTCTGAGTTCTCAAAAAGGTTTTCTTCACCCCGGGAAGTTAATTAAATACCATTTGGAGGCATTTAATGTTTGAGCAAAAACGGCTGATTTTCGACAAAAGAGATAACACCCCCCCATTACGTCATGCTTCAGAAATGTGGAAAATGGTCCGTTTTCAAATGTTTTATTTTTGAACGTCAGTTCACATTTGTAGGTGGATCATCAGTGTTAGAGCTAAAATTAGCATGTTTAAAGTGATTTTCATGCTTCCAGGGGCTCGGGAAGTTAATTAAATACCATTTGGAGGCATTTAATGTTCGAGCAAAAACGGCTGATTTTCGACAAAAGAGATAACACCCCCCCATTACGTCATGCTTCAGAAATGTGGAAAATGGTCCGTTTTCAAATGTTTTATTTTTGAACGTCAGTTCACATTTGTAGGTGGATCATCAGTGTTAGAGCTAAAATTAGCATGTTTAAAGTGATTTTCATGCTTCCAGGGGCTCGGGAAGTTAATTAAATACCATTTGGAGGCATTTAATGTTCGAGCAAAAACGGCTGATTTTCGACAAAAGAGATAACACACCCCATTACGTCATGCTTCACAAATGTGGAAAATGGTCCGTTTTCAAATGTTTTATTTTTGAACGTCAGTTCACATTTGTAGGTGGATCATCAGTGTTAGAGCTAAAATTAGCATGTTTAAAGTGATTTTCATGCTTCCAGGGGCCCAAAACACAAGATTTATGGAATGGTTAAAAGTGCATGAAAATGGCCAATTTACTCACTCTGAGTTCTCAAAAAGGGTTTCTTCACCCCGGGAAGTTAATTAAATACCATTTGGAGGCATTTAATGTTCGAGCAAAAACGGCTGATTTTCGACAAAAGAGATAACACCCCCCCATTACGTCATGCTTCAGAAATGTGGAAAATGGTCCTTTTTCAAATGTTTTATTTTTGAACGTCAGTTCACATTTGTAGGTGGATCATCAGTGTTAGAGCTAAAATTAGCATGTTTAAAGTGATTTTCATGCTTCCAGGGGCTCGGGAAGTTAATTAAATACCATTTGGAGGCATTTAATGTTCGAGCAAAAACGGCTGATTTTCGACAAAAGAGATAACACCCCCCATTACGTCATGCTTCAGAAATGTGGAAAATGGTCCGTTTTCAAATGTTTTATTTTTGAACATCAGTTCACATTTGTAGGTGGATCATCAGTGTTAGAGCTAAAATTAGCATGTTTAAAGTGATTTTCATGCTTCCAGGGGCCCAAAACACAAGATTTATGGAATGGTTAAAGTGCATGAAAATGGCCAATTTACTCACTCTGAGTTCTCAAAAAGGGTTTCTTCACCCCGGGAAGTTAATTAAATACCATTTGGAGGCATTTAATGTTCCAGCAAAAACGGCTGATTTTCGACAAAAGAGATAACACCCCCCCATTACGTCATGCTTCAGAAATGTGGAAAATGGTCCGTTTTCAAATGTTTTAGTTTTTGAACGTCAGTTCACATTTGTAGGTGGATCATCAGTGTTAGAGCTAAAATTAGCATGTTTAAAGTGATTTTCATGCTTCCAGGGGCCCAAAACACAAGATTTATGGAATGGTTAAAAGTGCATGAAAATGGCCAATTTACTCACTTTGAGTTCTCAAAAAGGGTTTCTTCACCCCGGGAAGTTAATTAAATACCATTTGGAGGCATTTAATGTTCGAGCAAAAACGGCTGATTTTCGACAAAAGAGATAACACCCCCCCCATTACATCATGCTTCAGAAATGTGGAAAATGGTCCGTTTTCAAATGGTTTATTTTTGAACGTCAGTTCACATTTGTAGGTGGATCATCAGTGTTAGAGCTAAAATTAGCATGTTTAAAGTGATTTTCATGCTTCCAGGGGCCCAAAACACAAGATTTATGGAATGGTTAAAAGTGCATGAAAATGGCCAATTTACTCACTCTGAGTTCTCAAAAAGGGTTTCTTCACCCCGAGAAGTTAATTAAATACCATTTGGAGGCATTTAATGTTCGAGCAAAAACGGCTGATTTTCGACAAAAGAGATAACACCCCCCCATTACGTCATGCTTCAGAAATGTGAAAAATGGTCCGTTTTCAAATGTTTTATTTTTGAACGTCAGTTCACATTTGTAGGTGGATCATCAGTGTTAGAGCTAAAATTAGCATGTTTAAAGTGATTTTCATGCTTCCAGGGGCTCGGGAAGTTAATTAAATACCATTTGGAGGCATTTAATGTTCGAGCAAAAACGGCTGATTTTCGACAAAAGAGATAACACCCCCCCATTACGTCATGCTTCAGAAATGTGGAAAATGGTCCGTTTTCAAATGTTTTATTTTTGAACGTCAGTTCACATTTGTAGGTGGATCATCAGTGTTAGAGCTAAAATTAGCATGTTTAAAGTGATTTTCATGCTTCCAGGGGCTCGGGAAGTTAATTAAATACCATTTGGAGGCATTTAATGTTCGAGCAAAAACGGCTGATTTTCGACAAAAGAGATAACACCCCCCATTACGTCATGCTTCAGAAATGTGGAAAATGGTCCGTTTTCAAATGTTTTATTTTTGAACGTCAGTTCACATTTGTAGGTGGATCATCAGTGTTAGAGCTAAAATTAGCATGTTTAAAGTGATTTTCATGCTTCCAGGGGCCCAAAACACAAGATTTATAGAATGGTTAAAAGTGCATGAAAATGGCCAATTTACTCACTCTGAGTTCTCAAAAAGGGTTTCTTCACCCCGGGAAGTTAATTAAATACCATTTGGAGGCATTTAATGTTTGAGCAAAAACGGCTGATTTTCGACAAAAGAGATAACACCCCCACATTACGCCATGCTTCAGAAATGTGGAAAATGGTCCGTTTTCAAATGTTTTATTTTTGAACGTCAGTTCACATTTGTAGGTGGATCATCAGTGTTAGAGCTAAAATTAGCATGTTTAAAGTGATTTTCATGCTTCCAGGGGCTCGGGAAGTGAAATAAATACCATTTGGAGGCATTTAATGTTCGAGCAAAAACGGCTGATTTTCGACAAAAGAGATAACACCCCCCCATTACGTCATGCTTCAGAAATGTGGAAAATGGTCCGTTTTCAAATGTTTTGTTTTTGAACATCAGTTCACATTTGTAGGTGGATCATCAGTGTTAGAGCTAAAATTAGCATGTTTAAAGTGATTTTCATGCTTCCAGGGGCCCAAAACACAAGATTTATGGAATGGTTAAAAGTGCATGAAAATGGCCAATTTACTCACTCTGAGTTCTCAAAAAGGGTTTCTTCACCCCGGGAAGTTAATTAAATACCATTTGGAGGCATTTAATGTTCGAGCAAAAACGGCTGATTTTCGACAAAAGAGATAACACCCCCTCATTACGTCATGCTTCAGAAATGTGGAAAATGGTCCGTTTTCAAATGTTTTATTTTTGAACGTCAGTTCACATTTGTAGGTGGATCATCAGTGTTAGAGCTAAAATTAGCATGTTTAAAGTGATTTTCATGCTTCCAGGGGCTCGGGAAGTTAATTAAATACCATTTGGAGGCATTTAATGTTCGAGCAAAAATGGCTGATTTTCGACAAAAGAGCTAACACCCCCCCATTACGTCATGCTTCAGAAATGTGGAAAATGGTCCGTTTTCAAATGTTTTATTTTTGAACGTCAGTTCACATTTGTAGGTGGATCATCCGTGTTAGAGCTAAAATTAGCATGTTTAAAGTGATTTTCATGCTTCCAGGGGCTCGGGAAGTGAAATAAATACCATTTGGAGGCATTTAATGTTCGAGCAAAAACGGCTGATTTTTGACAAAAGAGATAACACCCCCCCATTACGTCATGCTTCAGAAATGTGGAAAATGGTCCGTTTTCAAATGTTTTATTTTTGAACGTCAGTTCACATTTGTAGGTGGATCATCAGTGTTAGAGCTAAAATTAGCATGTTTAAAGTGATTTTCATGCTTCCAGGGGCTCGGGAAGTTAATTAAATACCATTTGGAGGCATTTAATGTTCGAGCAAAAACGGCTGATTTTCGACAAAAGAGATAACACCCCCCATTAGGTCATGCTTCAGAAATGTGGAAAATGGTCCGTTTTCAAATGTTTCATTTTTGAACGTCAGTTCACATTTCTAGGTGGATCATCAGTGTTAGAGCTAAAATTAGCATGTTTAAAGTGATTTTCATGCTTCCAGGGGCTCGGGAAGTTAATTAAATACCATTTGGAGGCATTTAATGTTCGAGCAAAAACGGCTGATTTTCGACAAAAGAGATAACACCCCCCCATTACGTCATGCTTCAGAAATGTGGAAAATGGTCCGTTTTCAAATGTTTTATTTTTGAACGTCAGTTCACATTTGTAGGTGGATCATCAGTGTTAGAGCTAAAATTAGCATGTTTAAAGTGATTTTCATGCTTCCAGGGGCTCGGGAAGTTAATTAAATACCATTTGGAGGCATTTAATGTTCGAGCAAAAACGGCTGATTTTCGACAAAAGAGATAACACCCCCCCATTACGTCATGCTTCAGAAATGTGGAAAATGGTCCGTTTTCAAATGTTTTATTTTTGAACGTCAGTTCACATTTGTAGGTGGATCATCAGTGTTAGAGCTAAAATTAGCATGTTTAAAGTGATTTTCATGCTTCCAGGAGCCCAAAACACAAGATTTATGGAATGGTTAAAAGTGCATGAAAATGGCCAATTTACTCACTCTGAGTTCTCAGAAAGGGTTTCTTCACCCCGGGAAGTTAATTAAATACCATTTGGAGGCATTTAATGTTCGAGCAAAAACGGCTGATTTTCGACAAAAGAGATAACACCCCCCCATTACGTCATGCTTCAGAAATGTGGAAAATGGTCCTTTTTAGAATGTTTTATTTTTGAACGTCAGTTCACATTTGTAGGTGGATCATCAGTGTTAGAGCTAAAATTAGCATGTTTAAAGTGATTTTCATGCTTCCAGGGGCTCGGGAAGTTAATTAAATACCATTTGGAGGCATTTAATGTTCGAGCAAAAACGGCTGATTTTTGACAAAAGAGATAACACCCCCCCATTACGTCATGCTTCAGAAATGTGGAAAATGGTCCGTTTTCAAATGTTTTATTTTTGAACGTCAGTTCACATTTGTAGGTGGATCATCAGTGTTAGAGCTAAAATTAGCATGTTTAAAGTGATTTTCATGCTTCCAGGGGCTCGGGAAGTTAATTAAATACCATTTGGAGGCATTTAATGTTCGAGCAAAAACGGCTGATTTTCGACAAAAGAGATAACACCCCCCCATTACGTCATGCTTCAGAAATGTGGAAAATGGTCCGTTTTCAAATGTTTTATTTTTGAACGTCAGTTCACATTTGTAGGTGGATCATCAGTGTTAGAGCTAAAATGAGCATGTTTAAAGTGATTTTCATGCTTCCAGGGGCCCAAAACACAAGATTTATGGAATGGTTAAAAGTGCATGAAAATGGCCAATTTACTCACTCTGAGTTCTCAAAAAGGGTTTCTTCACCCCGGGAAGTTAATTAAATACCATTTGGAGGCATTTAATGTTCGAGCAAAAACGGCTGATTTTCGACAAAAGAGATAACACCCCCCCATTACGTCATGCTTCAGAAATGTGGAAAATGGTCCGTTTTCAAATGTTTTATTTTTGAACGTCAGTTCACATTTGTAGGTGGATCATCAGTGTTAGAGCTAAAATTAGCATGTTTAAAGTGATTTTCATGCTTCCAGGGGCTCGGGAAGTTAATTAAATACCATTTGGAGGCATTTAATGTTCGAGCAAAAACGGCTGATTTTCGACAAAAGAGATAACACCCCCCCATTACGTCATGCTTCAGAAATGTGGAAAATGGTCCGTTTTCAAATGTTTTATTTTTGAACGTCAGTTCACATTTGTAGGTGGATCATCAGTGTTAGAGCTAAAATTAGCATGTTTAAAGTGATTTTCATGCTTCCAGGGGCCCAAAACACAAGATTTATGGAATGGTTAAAAGTGCATGAAAATGGCCAATTTACTCACTCTGAGTTCTCAAAAGGGTTTCTTCACCCCGGGAAGTTAATTAAATACCATTTGGAGGCATTTAATGTTCGAGCAAAAACGGCTGATTTTCGACAAAAGAGATAACACCCCCCCATTACGTCATGCTTCAGAAATGTGGAAAATGGTCCGTTTTCAAACGTTTTATTTTTGAACGTCAGTTCACATTTGTAGGTGGATCATCAGTGTTAGAGCTAAAATTAGCATGTTTAAAGTGATTTTCATGCTTCCAGGGGCTCGGGAAGTTAATTAAATACCATTTGGAGGCATTTAATGTTCGAGCAAAAATGGCTGATTTTCGACAAAAGAGATAACACCCCCCCATTACGTCATGCTTCAGAAATGTGGAAAATGGTCTGTTTTCAAATGTTTTATTTTTGAACGTCAGTTCACATTTGTAGGTGGATCATCAGTGTTAGAGCTAAAATTAGCATGTTTAAAGTGATTTTCATGCTTCCAGGGGCTCGGGAAGTTAATTAAATACCATTTGGAGGCATTTAATGTTCAAGCAAAAACGGCTGATTTTCGACAAAAGAGATAACACCCACCCATTACGTCATGCTTCAGAAATGTGGAAAATGGTCCGTTTTCAAATGTTTTATTTTTGAACGTCAGTTCACATTTGTAGGTGGATCATCAGTGTTAGAGCTAAAATTAGCATGTTTAAAGTGATTTTCATGCTTCCAGGGGCTCGGGAAGTGAAATAAATACCATTTGGAGGCATTTAATGTTCGAGCAAAAACGGCTGATTTTCGACAAAAGAGATAACACCCCCCCCATTACGTCATGCTTCAGAAATGTGGAAAATGGTCCGTTTTCAAATGTTTTATTTTTGAACGTCAGTTCACATTTGTAGGTGGATCATCAGTGTTAGAGCTAAAATTAGCATGTTTAAAGTGATTTTCATGCTTCCAGGGGCCCAAAACACAAGATTTATGGAATGGTAAAAAGTGCATGAAAATGGCCAATTTACTCACTCTGAGTTCTCAAAAAGGGTTTCTTCACCCCGGGAAGTTAATTAAATACCATTTGGAGGCATTTAATGTTCGAGCAAAAACGGCTGATTTTCGACAAAAGAGATAACACCCCCCCATTACGTCATGCTTCAGAAATGTGGAAAATGGTCTGTTTTCAAATGTTTTATTTTTGAACGTCAGTTCACATTTGTAGGTGGATCATCAGTGTTAGAGCTAAAATTAGCATGTTTAAAGTGATTTTCATGCTTCCAGGAGCGCTAAACACAAGATTTATGGAATGGTTAAAAGTGCATGAAAATGGCCAATTTACTCACTCTGAGTTCTCAAAAAGGGTTTCTTCACCCCGGGAAGTTAATTAAATACCATTTGGAGGCATTTAATGTTCGAGCAAAAACGGCTGATTTTCGACAAAAGAGATAACACCCCCCCATTACGTCATGCTTCAGAAATGTGGAAAATGGTCCGTTTTCAAATGTTTTATTTTTGAACGTCAGTTCACATTTGTAGGTGGATCATCAGTGTTAGAGCTAAAATTAGCATGTTTAAAGTGATTTTCATGCTTCCAGGGGCCCAAAACACAAGATTTATGGAATGGTTAAAAGTGCATGAAAATGGCCAATTTACTCACTCTGAGTTCTCAAAAAGGTTTTCTTCACCCCGGGAAGTTAATTAAATACCATTTGGAGGCATTTAATGTTCGAGCAAAAACGGCTGATTTTCGACAAAAGAGATAACACCCCCCCATTACGTCATGCTTCAGAAATGTGGAAAATGGTCCGTTTTCAAATGTTTTAGTTTTTGAACGTCAGTTCACATTTGTAGGTGGATCATCAGTGTTAGAGCTAAAATTAGCATGTTTAAAGTGATTTTCATGCTTCCAGGGGCTCGGGAAGTTAATTAAATACCATTTGGAGGCATTTAATGTTCGAGCAAAAACGGCTGATTTTCGACAAAAGAGATAACACCCCCCCATTACGTCATGCTTCAGAAATGTGGAAAATGGTCCGTTTTCAAATGTTTTATTTTTGAACGTCAGTTCACATTTGTAGGTGGATCATCAGTGTTAGAGCTAAAATTAGCATGTTTAAAGTGATTTTCATGCTTCCAGGGGCTCGGGAAGTTAATTAAATACCATTTGGAGGCATTTAATGTTCGAGCAAAAACGGCTGATTTTCGACAAAAGAGATAACACACCCCATTACGTCATGCTTCACAAATGTGGAAAATGGTCCGTTTTCAAATGTTTTATTTTTGAACGTCAGTTCACATTTGTAGGTGGATCATCAGTGTTAGAGCTAAAATTAGCATGTTTAAAGTGATTTTCATGCTTCCAGGGGCCCAAATCACAAGATTTATGGAATGGTTAAAAGTGCATGAAAATGGCCAATTTACTCACTCTGAGTTCTCAAAAAGGGTTTCTTCACCCCGGGAAGTTAATTAAATACCATTTGGAGGCATTTAATGTTCGAGCAAAAACGGCTGATTTTCGACAAAAGAGATAACACCCCCCCATTACGTCATGCTTCAGAAATGTGGAAAATGGTCCATTTTCAAATGTTTTATTTTTGAACGTCAGTTCACATTTGTAGGTGGATCATCAGTGTTAGAGCTAAAATTAGCATGTTTAAAGTGATTTTCATGCTTCCAGGGGCCCAAAACACAAGATTTATGGAATGGTTAAAAGTGCATGAAAATGGCCAATTTACTCACTCTGAGTTCTCAAAAAGGGTTTCTTCACCCCGGGAAGTTAATTAAATACCATTTGGAGGCATTTAATGTTCGAGCAAAAACGGCTGATTTTCGACAAAAGAGATAACACCCCCCCATTACGTCATGCTTCAGAAATGTGGAAAATGGTCCTTTTTCAAATGTTTTATTTTTGAACGTCAGTTCACATTTGTAGGTGGATCATCAGTGTTAGAGCTAAAATTAGCATGTTTAAAGTGATTTTCATGCTTCCAGGGGCTCGGGAAGTTAATTAAATACCATTTGGAGGCATTTAATGTTCGAGCAAAAACGGCTGATTTTCGACAAAAGAGATAACACCCCCCATTACGTCATGCTTCAGAAATGTGGAAAATGGTCCGTTTTCAAATGTTTTATTTTTGAACATCAGTTCACATTTGTAGGTGGATCATCAGTGTTAGAGCTAAAATTAGCATGTTTAAAGTGATTTTCATGCTTCCAGGGGCCCAAAACACAAGATTAATGGAATGGTTAAAGTGCATGAAAATGGCCAATTTACTCACTCTGAGTTCTCAAAAAGGGTTTCTTCACCCCGGGAAGTTAATTAAATACCATTTGGAGGCATTTAATGTTCCAGCAAAAACGGCTGATTTTCGACAAAAGAGATAACACCCCCCCATTACGTCATGCTTCAGAAATGTGGAAAATGGTCCGTTTTCAAATGTTTTAGTTTTTGAACGTCAGTTCACATTTGTAGGTGGATCATCAGTGTTAGAGCTAAAATTAGCATGTTTAAAGTGATTTTCATGCTTCCAGGGGCCCAAAACACAAGATTTATGGAATGGTTAAAAGTGCATGAAAATGGCCAATTTACTCACTTTGAGTTCTCAAAAAGGGTTTCTTCACCCCATGAAGTTAATTAAATACCATTTGGAGGCATTTAATGTTCGAGCAAAAACGGCTGATTTTCGACAAAAGAGATAACACCCCCCCCATTACATCATGCTTCAGAAATGTGGAAAATGGTCCGTTTTCAAATGGTTTATTTTTGAACGTCAGTTCACATTTGTAGGTGGATCATCAGTGTTAGAGCTAAAATTAGCATGTTTAAAGTGATTTTCATGCTTCCAGGGGCCCAAAACACAAGATTTATGGAATGGTTAAAAGTGCATGAAAATGGCCAATTTACTCACTCTGAGTTCTCAAAAAGGGTTTCTTCACCCCGAGAAGTTAATTAAATACCATTTGGAGGCATTTAATGTTCGAGCAAAAACGGCTGATTTTCGACAAAAGAGATAACACCCCCCCATTACGTCATGCTTCAGAAATGTGGAAAATGGTCCGTTTTCAAATGTTTTATTTTTGAACGTCAGTTCACATTTGTAGGTGGATCATCAGTGTTAGAGCTAAAATTAGCATGTTTAAAGTGATTTTCATGCTTCCAGGGGCTCGGGAAGTGAAATAAATACCATTTGGAGGCATTTAATGTTCGAGCAAAAACGGCTGATTTTCGACAAAAGAGATAACACCCCCCCATTACGTCATGCTTCAGAAATGTGGAAAATGGTCCGTTTTCAAATGTTTTGTTTTTGAACATCAGTTCACATTTGTAGGTGGATCATCAGTGTTAGAGCTAAAATTAGCATGTTTAAAGTGATTTTCATGCTTCCAGGGGCCCAAAACACAAGATTTATGGAATGGTTAAAAGTGCATGAAAATGGCCAATTTACTCACTCTGAGTTCTCAAAAAGGGTTTCTTCACCCCGGGAAGTTAATTAAATACCATTTGGAGGCATTTAATGTTCGAGCAAAAACGGCTGATTTTCGACAAAAGAGATAACACCCCCCCATTACGTCATGCTTCAGAAATGTGGAAAATGGTCCGTTTTCAAATGTTTTATTTTTGAACGTCAGTTCACATTTGTAGGTGGATCATCAGTGTTAGAGCTAAAATTAGCATGTTTAAAGTGATTTTCATGCTTCCAGGGGCTCGGGAAGTGAAATAAATACCATTTGGAGGCATTTAATGTTCGAGCAAAAACGGCAGATTTTCGACAAAAGAGATAACACCCCCCCATTACGTCATGCTACAGAAATGTGGAAAATGGTCCGTTTTCAAATGTTTTATTTTTGAACGTCAGTTCACATTTGTAGGTGGATCATCAGTGTTAGAGCTAAAATTAGCATGTTTAAAGTGATTTTCATGCTTCCAGGGGCTCGGGAAGTGAAATAAATACCATTTGGAGGCATTTAATGTTCGAGCAAAAACGGCTGATTTTCAACAAAAGAGATAACACCCCCCCATTACGTCATGCTTCAGAAATGTGGAAAATGGTCCGTTTTCAAATGTTTTATTTTTGAACGTCAGTTCACATTTGTAGGTGGATCATCAGTGTTAGAGCTAAAATTAGCATGTTTAAAGTGATTTTCATGCTTCCAGGGGCTCAGGAAGTTAATTAAATACCATTTGGAGGCATTTAATGTTCGAGCAAAAACGGCTGATTTTCGACAAAAGAGATAACACCCCCCCATTACGTCATGCTTCAGAAATGTGGAAAATGGTCCGTTTTCAAATGTTTTATTTTTGAACGTCAGTTCACATTTGTAGGTGGATCATCAGTGTTAGAGCTAAAATTAGCATGTTTAAAGTGATTTTCATGCTTCCAGGGGCCCAAATCACAAGATTTATGGAATGGTTAAAAGTGCATGAAAATGGCCAATTTACTCACTCTGAGTTCTCAAACAGGGTTTCTTCACCCCGGGAAGTTAATTAAATACCATTTGGAGGCATTTAATGTTCGAGCAAAAACGGCTGATTTTCGACAAAAGAGATAACACCCCCCCATTACGTCATGCTTCAGAAATGTGGAAAATGGTCCATTTTCAAATGTTTTATTTTTGAACGTCAGTTCACATTTGTAGGTGGATCATCAGTGTTAGAGCTAAAATTAGCATGTTTAAAGTGATTTTCATGCTTCCAGGGGCCCAAAACACAAGATTTATGGAATGGTTAAAAGTGCATGAAAATGGCCAATTTACTCACTCCGAGTTCTCAAAAAGGGTTTCTTCACCCCGGGAAGTTAATTAAATACCATTTGGAGGCATTTAATGTTCGAGCAAAAACGGCTGATTTTCGACAAAAGAGATAACACCCCCCCATTACGTCATGCTTCAGAAATGTGAAAAATGGTCCGTTTTCAAATGTTTTATTTTTGAACGTCAGTTCACATTTGTAGGTGGATCATCAGTGTTAGAGCTAAAATTAGCATGTTTAAAGTGATTTTCATGCTTCCAGGGGCTCGGGAAGTTAATTAAATACCATTTGGAGGCATTTAATGTTCGAGCAAAAACGGCTGATTTTCGACAAAAGAGATAACACCCCCCCATTACGTCATGCTTCAGAAATGTGGAAAATGGTCCGTTTTCAAATGTTTTATTTTTGAACGTCAGTTCACATTTGTAGGTGGATCATCAGTGTTAGAGCTAAAATTAGCATGTTTAAAGTGATTTTCATGCTTCCAGGGGCTCGGGAAGTTAATTAAATACCATTTGGAGGCATTTAATGTTCGAGCAAAAACGGCTGATTTTCGACAAAAGAGATAACACCCCCCATTACGTCATGCTTCAGAAATGTGGAAAATGGTCCGTTTTCAAATGTTTTATTTTTGAACGTCAGTTCACATTTGTAGGTGGATCATCAGTGTTAGAGCTAAAATTAGCATGTTTAAAGTGATTTTCATGCTTCCAGGGGCCCAAAACACAAGATTTATAGAATGGTTAAAAGTGCATGAAAATGGCCAATTTACTCACTCTGAGTTCTCAAAAAGGGTTTCTTCACCCCGGGAAGTTAATTAAATACCATTTGGAGGCATTTAATGTTCGAGCAAAAACGGCTGATTTTCGACAAAAGAGATAACACCCCCCCATTACGTCATGCTTCAGAAATGTGGAAAATGGTCCGTTTTCAAATGTTTTATTTTTGAACGTCAGTTCACATTTGTAGGTGGATCATCAGTGTTAGAGCTAAAATTAGCATGTTTAAAGTGATTTTCATGCTTCCAGGGGCTCGGGAAGTTAATTAAATACCATTTGGAGGCATTTAATGTTCGAGCAAAAACGGCTGATTTTCGACAAAAGAGATAACACCCCCCCATTACGTCATGCTTCAGAAATGTGGAAAATGGTCCGTTTTCAAATGTTTTTTTTTTTAACATCAGTTCACATTTGTAGGTGGATCATCAGTGTTAGAGCTAAAATTAGCATGTTTAAAGTGATTTTCATGCTTCCAGGGGCCCAAAACACAAGATTTATGGAATGGTTAAAAGTGCATGAAAATGGCCAATTTACTCACTCTGAGTTCTCAAAAAGGGTTTCTTCACCCCGGGAAGTTAATTAAATACCATTTGGAGGCATTTAATGTTCGAGCAAAAACGGCTGATTTTCGACAAAAGAGATAACACCCCCCCATTACGTCATGCTTCAGAAATGTGGAAAATGGTCCTTTTTCAAATGTTTTATTTTTGAACGTCAGTTCAAATTTGTAGGTGGATCATCAGTGTTAGAGCTAAAATTAGCATGTTTAAAGTGATTTTCATGCTTCCAGGGGCTCGGGAAGTTAATTAAATACCATTTGGAGGCATTTAATCTTCGAGCAAAAACGGCTGATTTTCGACAAAAGAGATAACACCCCCCCATTACGTCATGCTTCAGAAATGTGGAAAATGGTCCGTTTTCAAATGTTTTATTTTTGAACGTCAGTTCACATTTGTAGGTGGATCATCAGTGTTAGAGCTAAAATTAGCATGTTTAAAGTGATTTTCATGCTTCCAGGGGCCCAAAACACAAGATTTATGGAATGGTTAAAAGTGCATGAAAATGGCCAATTTACTCACTCTGAGTTCTCAAAAAGGGTTTCTTCACCCCGGGAAGTTAATGAAATTCCATTTGGAGGCATTTAATGTTCGAGCAAAAACAGCTGATTTTCGACAAAAGAGATAACACCCCCCCATTACGTCATGCTTCAGAAATGTGGAAAATGGTCCTTTTTCAAATGTTTTATTTTTGAACGTCAGTTCACATTTGTAGGTGGATCATCAGTGTTAGAGCTAAAATTAGCATGTTTAAAGTGATTTTCATGCTTCCAGGGGCTCGGGAAGTTAATTAAATACCATTTGGAGGCATTTAATGTTCGAGCAAAAACGGCTGATTTTCGACAAAAGTGATAACACCCCCCCATTACGTCATGCTTCAGAAATGTGGAAAATGGTCTGTTTTCAAATGTTTTATTTTTGAACGTCAGTTCACATTTGTAGGTGGATCATCAGTGTTAGAGCTAAAATTAGCATGTTTAAAGTGATTTTCATGCTTCCAGGGGCCCAAAACACAAGATTTATGGAATGGTTAATAGTGCATGAAAATGGCCAATTTACTCACTCTGAGTTCTCAAAAAGGGTTTCTTCACCCCGGGAAGTTAATTAAATACCATTTGGAGGCATTTAATGTTCGAGCAAAAACGGCTGATTTTCAACAAAAGAGATAACACCCCCCCATTACGTCATGCTTCAGAAATGTGGAAAATGGTCCGTTTTCAAATGTTTTATTTTTGAACGTCAGTTCACATTTGTAGGTGGATCATCAGTGTTAGAGCTAAAATTAGCATGTTTAAAGTGATTTTCATGCTTCCAGGGGCCCAAAACACAAGATTTATGGAATGGTTAAAAGTGCATGAAAATGGCCAATTTACTCACTCTGAGTTCTCAAAAAGGGTTTCTTCACCCCGGGAAGTTAATTAAATACTATTTGGAGGCATTTAATGTTCGAGCAAAAACGGCTGATTTTCGACAAAAGAGATAACACCCCCCCATTACGTCATGCTTCAGAAATGTGGAAAATGGTCCGTTTTCAAATGTTTTATTTTTGAACGTCAGTTCACATTTGTAGGTGGATCATCAGTGTTAGAGCTAAAATTAGCATGTTTAAAGTGATTTTCATGCTTCCAGGGGCTCGGGAAGTTAATTAAATACCATTTGGAGGCATTTAATGTTCGAGCAAAAATGGCTGATTTTCGACAAAAGAGATATTACCCCCCCATTACGTCATGCTTCAGAAATGTGGAAAATGGTCTGTTTTCAAATGTTTTATTTTTGAACGTCAGTTCACATTTGTAGGTGGATCATCCGTGTTAGAGCTAAAATTAGCATGTTTAAAGTGATTTTCATGCTTCCAGGGTCTCGGGAAGTGAAATAAATACCATTTGGAGGCATTTAATGTTCGAGCAAAAACGGCTGATTTTTGACAAAAGAGATAACACCCCCCCATTACGTCATGCTTCAGAAATGTGGAAAATGGTCCGTTTTCAAATGTTTTATTTTTGAACGTCAGTTCACATTTGTAGGTGGATCATCAGTGTTAGAGCTAAAATTAGCATGTTTAAAGTGATTTTCATGCTTCCAGGGGCTCGGGAAGTTAATTAAATACCATTTGGAGGCATTTAATGTTCGAGCAAAAACGGCTGATTTTCGACAAAAGAGATAACACCCCCCATTACGTCATGCTTCAGAAATGTGGAAAATGGTCCGTTTTCAAATGTTTTATTTTTGAACGTCAGTTCACATTTGTAGGTGGATCATCAGTGTTAGAGCTAAAATTAGCATGTTTAAAGTGATTTTCATGCTTCCAGGGGCCCAAAACACAAGATTTATGGAATGGTTAAAAGTGCATGAAAATGGCCAATTTACTCACTCTGAGTTCTCAGAAAGGGTTTCTTCACCCCGGGAAGTTAATTAAATACCATTTGGAGGCATTTAATGTTCGAGCAAAAACGGCTGATTTTCGACAAAAGAGATAACACCCCCCCATTACGTCATGCTTCAGAAATGTGGAAAATGGTCCTTTTTAGAATGTTTTATTTTTGAACGTCAGTTCACATTTGTAGGTGGATCATCAGTGTTAGAGCTAAAATTAGCATGTTTAAAGTGATTTTCATGCTTCCAGGGGCTCGGGAAGTTAATTAAATACCATTTGGAGGCATTTAATGTTCGAGCAAAAACGGCTGATTTTTGACAAAAGAGATAACACCCCCCCATTACGTCATGCTTCAGAAATGTGGAAAATGGTCCGTTTTCATATGTTTTATTTTTGAACGTCAGTTCACATTTGTAGGTGGATCATCAGTGTTAGAGCTAAAATTAGCATGTTTAAAGTGATTTTCATGCTTCCAGGGGCTCGGGAAGTTAATTAAATACCATTTGGAGGCATTTAATGTTCGAGCAAAAACGGCTGATTTTCGACAAAAGAGATAACACCCCCCATTACGTCATGCTTCAGAAATGTGGAAAATGGTCCGTTTTCAAATGTTTTATTTTTGAACGTCAGTTCACATTTGTAGGTGGATCATCAGTGTTAGAGCTAAAATTAGCATGTTTAAAGTGATTTTCATGCTTCCAGGGGCCCAAAACACAAGATTTATGGAATGGTTAAAAGTGCATGAAAATGGCCAATTTACTCACTCTGAGTTCTCAAAAAGGGTTTCTTCACCCCGGGAAGTTAATTAAATACCATTTGGAGGCATTTAATGTTCGAGCAAAAACGGCTGATTTTCGACAAAAGAGATAACACCCCCCCATTACGTCATGCTTCAGAAATGTGGAAAATGGTCCGTTTTCAAATGTTTTATTTTTGAACGTCAGTTCACATTTGTAGGTGGATCATCAGTGTTAGAGCTAAAATTAGCATGTTTAAAGTGATTTTCATGCTTCCAGGGGCCCAAAACACAAGATTTATGGAATGGTTAAAAGTGCATGAAAATGGCCAATTTACTCACTCTGAGTTCTCAAAAAGGGTTTCTTCACCCCGGGAAGTTAATTAAATACCATTTGGAGGCATTTAATGTTCGAGCAAAAACGGCTGATTTTCGACAAAAGAGATAACACCCCCCCATTACGTCATGCTTCAGAAATGTGGAAAATGGTCCTTTTTCAAATGTTTTATTTTTGAACGTCAGTTCACATTTGTAGGTGGATCATCAGTGTTAGAGCTAAAATTAGCATGTTTAAAGTGATTTTCATGCTTCCAGGGGCTCGGAAGTTAATTAAATACCATTTGGAGGCATTTAATGTTCGAGCAAAAACGGCTGATTTTCGACAAAAGAGATAACACCCCCCCATTACGTCATGCTTCAGAAATGTGGAAAATGGTCCGTTTTCAAATGTTTTATTTTTGAACGTCAGTTCACATTTGTAGGTGGATCATCAGTGTTAGAGCTAAAATTAGCATGTTTAAAGTGATTTTCATGCTTCCAGGGGCTCGGGAAGTTAATTAAATACCATTTGGAGGCATTTAATGTTCGAGCAAAAACGGCTGATTTTCGACAAAAGAGATAACACCCCCCATTACGTCATGCTTCAGAAATGTGGAAAATGGTCCGTTTTCAAATGTTTCATTTTTGAACATCAGTTCACATTTGTAGGTGGATCATCAGTGTTAGAGCTAAAATTAGCATGTTTAAAGTGATTTTCATGCTTCCAGGGGCTCGGGAAGTTAATTAAATACCATTTGGAGGCATTTAATGTTCGAGCAAAAACGGCTGATTTTCGACAAAAGAGATAACACCCCCCCATTACGTCATGCTTCAGAAATGTGGAAAATGGTCCGTTTTCAAATGTTTTATTTTTGAACGTCAGTTCACATTTGTAGGTGGATCATCAGTGTTAGAGCTAAAATTAGCATGTTTAAAGTGATTTTCATGCTTCCAGGGGCTCGGGAAGTTAATTAAATACCATTTGGAGGCATTTAATGTTCGAGCAAAAAGGCTGATTTTCGACAAAAGAGATAACACCCCCCCATTACGTCATGCTTCAGAAATGTGGAAAATGGTCCGTTTTCAAATGTTTTATTTTTGAACGTCAGTTCACATTTGTAGGTGGATCATCCGTGTTAGAGCTAAAATTAGCATGTTTAAAGTGATTTTCATGCTTCCAGGGGCTCGGGAAGTGAAATAAATACCATTTGGAGGCATTTAATGTTCGAGCAAAAACGGCTGATTTTTGACAAAAGAGATAACACCCCCCCATTACGTCATGCTTCAGAAATGTGGAAAATGGTCCGTTTTCAAATGTTTTATTTTTGAACGTCAGTTCACATTTGTAGGTGGATCATCAGTGTTAGAGCTAAAATTAGCATGTTTAAAGTGATTTTCATGCTTCCAGGGGCTCGGGAAGTTAATTAAATACCATTTGGAGGCATTTAATGTTCGAGCAAAAACGGCTGATTTTCGACAAAAGAGATAACACCCCCCATTACGTCATGCTTCAGAAATGTGGAAAATGGTCCGTTTTCAAATGTTTCATTTTTGAACGTCAGTTCACATTTGTAGGTGGATCATCAGTGTTAGAGCTAAAATTAGCATGTTTAAAGTGATTTTCATGCTTCCAGGGGCTCGGGAAGTTAATTAAATACCATTTGGAGGCATTTAATGTTCGAGCAAAAACGGCTGATTTTCGACAAAAGAGATAACACCCCCCCATTACGTCATGCTTCAGAAATGTGGAAAATGGTCCGTTTTCAAATGTTTTATTTTTGAATGTCAGTTCACATTTGTAGGTGGATCATCAGTGTTAGAGCTAAAATTAGCATGTTTAAAGTGATTTTCATGCTTCCAGGGGCTCGGGAAGTTAATTAAATACCATTTGGAGGCATTTAATGTTCGAGCAAAAACGGCTGATTTTCGACAAAAGAGATAACACCCCCCCATTACGTCATGCTTCAGAAATGTGGAAAATGGTCCGTTTTCAAATGTTTTATTTTTGAACGTCAGTTCACATTTGTAGGTGGATCATCAGTGTTAGAGCTAAAATTAGCATGTTTAAAGTGATTTTCATGCTTCCAGGGGCCCAAAACACAAAATTTATGGAATGGTTAAAAGTGCATGAAAATGGCCAATTTACTCACTCTGAGTTCTCAGAAAGGGTTTCTTCACCCCGGGAAGTTAATTAAATACCATTTGGAGGCATTTAATGTTCGAGCAAAAACGGCTGATTTTCGACAAAAGAGATAACACCCCCCCATTACGTCATGCTTCAGAAATGTGGAAAATGGTCCTTTTTAGAATGTTTTATTTTTGAACGTCAGTTCACATTTGTAGGTGGATCATCAGTGTTAGAGCTAAAATTAGCATGTTTAAGTGATTTTCATGCTTCCAGGGGCTCGGGAAGTTAATTAAATACCATTTGGAGGCATTTAATGTTCGAGCAAAAACGGCTGATTTTTGACAAAAGAGATAACACCCCCCCATTACGTCATGCTTCAGAAATGTGGAAAATGGTCCGTTTTCATATGTTTTATTTTTGAACGTCAGTTCACATTTGTAGGTGGATCATCAGTGTTAGAGCTAAAATTAGCATGTTTAAAGTGATTTTCATGCTTCCAGGGGCTCGGGAAGTTAATTAAATACCATTTGGAGGCATTTAATGTTCGAGCAAAAACGGCTGATTTTCGACAAAAGAGATAACACCCCCCCATTACGTCATGCTTCAGAAATGTGGAAAATGGTCCGTTTTCAAATGTTTTATTTTTGAACGTCAGTTCACATTTGTAGGTGGATCATCAGTGTTAGAGCTAAAATTAGCATGTTTAAAGTGATTTTCATGCTTCCAGGGGCCCAAAACACAAGATTTATGGAATGGTTAAAAGTGCATGAAAATGGCCAATTTACTCACTCTGAGTTCTCAAAAAGGGTTTCTTCACCCCGGGAAGTTAATTAAATACCATTTGGAGGCATTTAATGTTCGAGCAAAAACGGCTGATTTTCGACAAAAGAGATAACACCCCCCCATTACGTCATGCTTCAGAAATGTGGAAAATGGTCCGTTTTCAAATGTTTTATTTTTGAACGTCAGTTCACATTTGTAGGTGGATCATCAGTGTTAGAGCTAAAATTAGCATGTTTAAAGTGATTTTCATGCTTCCAGGGGCCCAAAACACAAGATTTATGGAATGGTTAAAAGTGCATGAAAATGGCCAATTTACTCACTCTGAGTTCTCAAAAAGGGTTTCTTCACCCCGGGAAGTTAATTAAATACCATTTGGAGGCATTTAATGTTCGAGCAAAAACGGCTGATTTTCGACAAAAGAGATAACACCCCCCCATTACGTCATGCTTCAGAAATGTGGAAAATGGTCCTTTTTCAAATGTTTTATTTTTGAACGTCAGTTCACATTTGTAGGTGGATCATCAGTGTTAGAGCTAAAATTAGCATGTTTAAAGTGATTTTCATGCTTCCAGGGGCTCGGGAAGTTAATTAAATACCATTTGGAGGCATTTAATGTTCGAGCAAAAACGGCTGATTTTCGACAAAAGAGATAACACCCCCCCATTACGTCATGCTTCAGAAATGTGGAATATGGTCCGTTTTCAAATGTTTTATTTTTGAACGTCAGTTCACATTTGTAGGTGGATCATCAGTGTTAGAGCTAAAATTAGCATGTTTAAAGTGATTTTCATGCTTCCAGGGGCTCGGGAAGTTAATTAAATACCATTTGGAGGCATTTAATGTTCGAGCAAAAACGGCTGATTTTCGACAAAAGAGATAACACCCCCCATTACGTCATGCTTCAGAAATGTGGAAAATGGTCCGTTTTCAAATGTTTCATTTTTGAACATCAGTTCACATTTGTAGGTGGATCATCAGTGTTAGAGCTAAAATTAGCATGTTTAAAGTGATTTTCATGCTTCCAGGGGCTCGGGAAGTTAATTAAATACCATTTGGAGGCATTTAATGTTCGAGCAAAAACGGCTGATTTTCGACAAAAGAGATAACACCCCCCCATTACGTCATGCTTCAGAAATGTGGAAAATGGTCCGTTTTCAAATGTTTTATTTTTGAACGTCAGTTCACATTTGTAGGTGGATCATCAGTGTTAGAGCTAAAATTAGCATGTTTAAAGTGATTTTCATGCTTCCAGGGGCTCGGGAAGTTAATTAAATACCATTTGGAGGCATTTAATGTTCGAGCAAAAACGGCTGATTTTCGACAAAAGAGATAACACCCCCCCATTACGTCATGCTTCAGAAATGTGGAAAATGGTCCGTTTTCAAATGTTTTATTTTTGAACGTCAGTTCACATTTGTAGGTGGATCATCAGTGTTAGAGCTAAAATTAGCATGTTTAAAGTGATTTTCATGCTTCCAGGGGCTCGGGAAGTTAATTAAATACCATTTGGAGGCATTTAATGTTCCAGCAAAAACGGCTGATTTTCGACAAAAGAGATAACACCCCCCCATTACGTCATGCTTCAGAAATGTGGAAAATGGTCCATTTTCAAATGTTTTATTTTTGAACGTCAGTTCACATTTGTAGGTGGATCATCAGTGTTAGAGCTAAAATTAGCATGTTTAAAGTGATTTTCATGCTTCCAGGGGCTCGGGAAGTTAATTAAATACCATTTGGAGGCATTTAATGTTCGAGCAAAAACGGCTGATTTTCGACAAAAGAGATAACACCCCCCCATTACGTCATGTTTCAGAAATGTGGAAAATGGTCCGTTTTCAAATGTTTAATTTTTGAACGTCAGTTCACATTTGTAGGTGGATCATCAGTGTTAGAGCTAAAATTAGCATGTTTAAAGTGATTTTCATGCTTCCAGGGGCTCGGGAAGTTAATTAAATACCATTTGGAGGCATTTAATGTTCGAGCAAAAACGGCTGATTTTCGACAAAAGAGATAACACCCCCCCATTACGTCATGCTTCAGAAATGTGGAAAATGGTCCGTTTTCAAATTTTTTATTTTTGAACGTCAGTTCACATTTGTAGGTGGATCATCAGTGTTAGAGCTAAAATTAGCATGTTTAAAGTGATTTTCATGCTTCCAGGGGCCCAAAACACAAGATTTATGGAATGGTTAAAAGTGCATGAAAATGGCCAATTTACTCACTCTGAGTTCTCAAAAAGGGTTTCTTCAGCCCGGGAAGTTAATTAAATACCATTTGGAGGCATTTAATGTTCGAGCAAAAACGGCTGATTTTCGACAAAAGAGATAACACCCCCCCATTACGTCATGCTTCAGAAATGTGGAAAATGGTCCGTTTTCAAATGTTTTATTTTTGAACGTCAGTTCACATTTGTAGGTGGATCATCAGTGTTAGAGCTAAAATTAGCATGTTTAAAGTG
Organism: Lissotriton vulgaris; assembly: GCF_964263255.1. NCBI lineage: Eukaryota > Metazoa > Chordata > Amphibia > Caudata > Salamandridae > Lissotriton > Lissotriton vulgaris. The sequence continues at coordinate 535,774 of NW_028253223.1, read as the reverse complement.
ATTTTCATGCTTCCAGGGGCCCAAAACACAAGATTTATGGAATGGTTAAAAGTGCATGAAAATGGCCAATTTACTCACTCTGAGTTCTCAAAAAGGGTTTCTTCACCCCGGGAAGTTAATTAAATACCATTTGGAGGCATTTAATGTTCGAGCAAAAACGGCTGATTTTCGACAAAAGAGATAACACCCCCCCATTACGTCATGCTTCAGAAATGTGGAAAATGGTCCTTTTTCAAATGTTTTATTTTTGAACGTCAGTTCACATTTGTAGGTGGATCATCAGTGTTAGAGCTAAAATTAGCATGTTTAAAGTGATTTTCATGCTTCCAGGGGCTCGGGAAGTTAATTAAATACCATTTGGAGGCATTTAATGTTCGAGCAAAAACGGCTGATTTTCGACAAAAGAGATAACACCCCCCCATTACGTCATGCTTCAGAAATGTGGAAAATGGTCCGTTTTCAAATGTTTTATTTTTGAACGTCAGTTCACATTTGTAGGTGGATCATCAGTGTTAGAGCTAAAATTAGCATGTTTAAAGTGATTTTCATGCTTCCAGGGGCTCGGGAAGTTAATTAAATACCATTTGGAGGCATTTAATGTTCGAGCAAAAACGGCTGATTTTCGACAAAAGAGATAACACCCCCCATTACGTCATGCTTCAGAAATGTGGAAAATGGTCCGTTTTCAAATGTTTCATTTTTGAACATCAGTTCACATTTGTAGGTGGATCATCAGTGTTAGAGCTAAAATTAGCATGTTTAAAGTGATTTTCATGCTTCCAGGGGCTCGGGAAGTTAATTAAATACCATTTGGAGGCATTTAATGTTCGAGCAAAAACGGCTGATTTTCGACAAAAGAGATAACACCCCCCCATTACGTCATGCTTCAGAAATGTGGAAAATGGTCCGTTTTCAAATGTTTTATTTTTGAACGTCAGTTCACATTTGTAGGTGGATCATCAGTGTTAGAGCTAAAATTAGCATGTTTAAAGTGATTTTCATGCTTCCAGGGGCTCGGGAAGTTAATTAAATACCATTTGGAGGCATTTAATGTTCGAGCAAAAACGGCTGATTTTCGACAAAAGAGATAACACCCCCCCATTACGTCATGCTTCAGAAATGTGGAAAATGGTCCGTTTTCAAATGTTTTATTTTTGAACGTCAGTTCACATTTGTAGGTGGATCATCAGTGTTAGAGCTAAAATTAGCATGTTTAAAGTGATTTTCATGCTTCCAGGGGCTCGGGAAGTTAATTAAATACCATTTGGAGGCATTTAATGTTCCAGCAAAAACGGCTGATTTTCGACAAAAGAGATAACACCCCCCCATTACGTCATGCTTCAGAAATGTGGAAAATGGTCCATTTTCAAATGTTTTATTTTTGAACGTCAGTTCACATTTGTAGGTGGATCATCAGTGTTAGAGCTAAAATTAGCATGTTTAAAGTGATTTTCATGCTTCCAGGGGCTCGGGAAGTTAATTAAATACCATTTGGAGGCATTTAATGTTCGAGCAAAAACGGCTGATTTTCGATAAAAGAGATAACACCCCCCCATTACGTCATGTTTCAGAAATGTGGAAAATGGTCCGTTTTCAAATGTTTAATTTTTGAACGTCAGTTCACATTTGTAGGTGGATCATCAGTGTTAGAGCTAAAATTAGCATGTTTAAAGTGATTTTCATGCTTCCAGGGGCTCGGGAAGTTAATTAAATACCATTTGGAGGCATTTAATGTTCGAGCAAAAACGGCTGATTTTCGACAAAAGAGATAACACCCCCCCATTACGTCATGCTTCAGAAATGTGGAAAATGGTCCGTTTTCAAATTTTTTATTTTTGAACGTCAGTTCACATTTGTAGGTGGATCATCAGTGTTAGAGCTAAAATTAGCATGTTTAAAGTGATTTTCATGCTTCCAGGGGCCCAAAACACAAGATTTATGGAATGGTTAAAAGTGCATGAAAATGGCCAATTTACTCACTCTGAGTTCTCAAAAAGGGTTTCTTCAGCCCGGGAAGTTAATTAAATACCATTTGGAGGCATTTAATGTTCGAGCAAAAACGGCTGATTTTCGACAAAAGAGATAACACCCCCCCATTACGTCATGCTTCAGAAATGTGGAATAATGGTCCGTTTTCAAATGTTTTATTTTTGAACGTCAGTTCACATTTGTAGGTGGATCATCAGTGTTAGAGCTAAAATTAGCATGTTTAAAGTGATTTTCATGCTTCCAGGGGCTCGGGAAGTTAGTTAAATACCATTTGGAGGCATTTAATGTTCGAGCAAAAACGGCTGATTTTCGACAAAAGAGATAACACCCCCCCATTACGTCATGCTTCAGAAATGTGGAAAATGGTCCGTTTTCAAATGTTTTATTTTTGAACGTCAGTTCACATTTGTAGGTGGATCATCAGTGTTAGAGCTAAAATTAGCATGTTTAAAGTGATTTTCATGCTTCCAGGGGCTCGGGAAGTGAAATAAATACCATCTGGAGGCATTTAATGTTCGAGCAAAAACGGCTGATTTTCGACAAAAGAGATAACACCCCCCCCATTACGTCATGCTTCAGAAATGTGGAAAATGGTCCGTTTTCAAATGTTTTATTTTTGAACGTCAGTTCACATTTGTAGGTGGATCATCAGTGTTAGAGCTAAAATTAGCATGTTTAAAGTGATTTTCATGCTTCCAGGGGCTCGGGAAGTTAATTAAATACCATTTGGAGGCATTTAATGTTCGAGCAAAAACGGCTGATTTTCGACAAAAGAGATAACACCCCCCCATTACGTCATGCTTCAGAAATGTGGAAAATGGTCCGTTTTCAAATGTTTTATTTTTGAACGTCAGTTCACATTTGTAGGTGGATCATCAGTGTTAGAGCTAAAATTAGCATGTTTAAAGTGATTTTCATGCTTCCAGGGGCCCAAAACAGATCTATGACAGAATTTCGACAGACAGAATTTCGACCTACACAAATATCGGCGTAATTATATCGATAGCAAAAATATCGACGCCCTATGTACAACATGGTAAGTACCAAAATATCGAAAAATTAATATCGATGTTAAAAATATCGTTGTTAAATATATCGATTATTTTTACATTTAAAATAACATAAAAAAAACTGTAAATAATACTTATTAATTACTTAAACATATTTAAATATATGTAATAATTGTTAAAATAAATAATAATACATATTTAATAAAAAAATAAAATGATAAATCATATATAATATATAATTACTTAACAATAATTACTATTCCCACTCCAGTGGGTGCAACAGTAGGGAAAACTGACCCTGAACACTAAAAATACCCCTTTACCCAAAAACCTAAAACTGACCCTGAACCCTAAAAATACCCCTTTACCCATAAACTGAAAACTGACCCTGAACCCTAAAAATACCCCTTTACCAAAGAACTGAAAACTGACCCTGAACCCTAAAAATACCCCTTTACCAAAGAACTGAAAACTGACCCTGAACCCTAAAAATACCCCTTTACCCAAAAACTGAAAACTGACCCTGAACCCTAAAAATACCCCTTTACCCAAAAACTGAAAACTGACCCTGAACCCTAAAAATACCCCTTTACCCAAAAACTGAAAACTGACCCTGAACCCTAAAAATACCCCTTTACCAAAGAACTGAAAACTGACCCTGAACCCTAAAAATACCCCTTTACCCAAAAACTGAAAACTGACCCTGAACGCTAAAAATCCCCTTTACCCAAAAAACTGAAAACTGACCCTGAACCCTAAAAATACCCCTTTACCCAAAAACTGAAAACTGACCCTGAACCCTAAAAATACCCCTTTACCCAAGAACTGAAAACTGACCCTGAACCCTAAAAATACCCCTTTACCCAAAAACTGAAAACTGACCCTGAACCCTAAAAATACCCCTTTACCCAAAAACTGAAAACTGACCCTGAACCCTAAAAATACCCCTTTACCCAAAATTAATTAATATTACAAATAAATTACTTCCCACCCTATTCCCCTATAAACCCACAACCCGCTCCAGTAGTAAAACATATAATTTATGTAAAAATATACATAAATTATTAATTAATTAATCAATTAATCAATTAAAATAAATCATTGCCAATTAATATTTAATTGCAAAATAAATTAATCATTGAAAAATAATTATTTAATTACAAATAAATTACTTCCCACCCTATTCCCCTATAAACCCACAACCCGCTGTGGTAGTAAAACATATAATTTAGTTAAAAATATACATAAATTATCAATTAATTAATCAATTAATCAATTAAAATAAATCATTGCCAATTAATATTTAATTGCAAAATAAATTAATCATTGAAAAAAAATTATTTAATTACAAATAAATTACTTCCCACCCTATTCCCCTATAAACCCACAACCCGCTGTGGTAGTAAAACATATTATTTACTTTTATATATTTTTAAATTATAAAAACATATTAAACACATATTATAACAATTAATTTAAATACTTAACTAATATTTCTAACACATATTAGTAAATCGAAATTACTTACATCGATATATATGCTATCGATATTAGTAATTTCGATATTACTTACCTTAGGGTCGATATTCTGGCCATCGATATTCTGGACATCGATATTCTGTCCCATCGATATTAGCAACTCGATATAAGTGTAGGTCGAAATTAAGAACTCGATATTTTGACTGTTTACCGCCCAAAACACAAGATTTATGGAATGGTTAAAAGTGCATGAAAATGGCCAATTTACTCACTCTGAGTTCTCAAAAAGGGTTTCTTCACCCCGGGAAGTTAATTAAATACCATTTGGAGGCATTTAATGTTCGAGCAAAAACGGCTGATTTTCGACAAAAGAGATAACACCCCCCCATTACGTCATGCTTCAGAAATGTGGAAAATGGTCTGTTTTCAAATGTTTTATTTTTGAACGTCAGTTCACATTTGTAGGTGGATCATCAGTGTTAGAGCTAAAATTAGCATGTTTAAAGTGATTTTCATGCTTCCAGGGGCTCGGGAAGTTAATTAAATACCATTTGGAGGCATTTAATGTTCGAGCAAAAATGGCTGATTTTCGACAAAAGAGATAACACCCCCCCATTACGTCATGCTTCAGAAATGTGGAAAATGGTCTGTTTTCAAATGTTTTATTTTTGAACGTCAGTTCACATTTGTAGGTGGATCATCAGTGTTAGAGCTAAAATTAGCATGTTTAAAGTGATTTTCATGCTTCCAGGGGCCCAAAACACAAGATTTATGGAATGGTTAAAAGTGCATGAAAATGGCCAATTTACTCACTCTGAGTTCTCAAAAAGGGTTTCTTCACCCCGGGAAGTTAATTAAATACCATTTGGAGGCATTTAATGTTCGAGCAAAAACGGCTGATTTTCGACAAAAGAGATAACACCCCCCCATTACGTCATGCTTCAGAAATGTGGAAAATGGTCCGTTTTCAAATGTTTTATTTTTGAACGTCAGTTCACATTTGTAGGTGGATCATCAGTGTTAGAGCTAAAATTAGCATGTTTAAAGTGATTTTCATGCTTCCAGGGGCTCGGGAAGTTAATTAAATACCATTTGGAGGCATTTAATGTTCGAGCAAAAACGGCTGATTTTCGACAAAAGAGATAACACCCCCCCATTACGTCATGCTTCAGAAATGTGGAAAATGGTCCGTTTTCAAATGTTTTATTTTTGAACATCAGTTCACATTTGTAGGTGGATCATCAGTGTTAGAGCTAAAATTAGCATGTTTAAAGTGATTTTCATGCTTCCAGGGGCCCAAAACACAAGATTTATGGAATGGTTAAAAGTGCATGAAAATGGCCAATTTACTCACTCTGAGTTCTCAAAAAGGGTTTCTTCACCCCGGGAAGTTAATTAAATACCATTTGGAGGCATTTAATGTTCGAGCAAAAACGGCTGATTTTCGACAAAAGAGATAAAACCCCCCCCATTACGTCATGCTTCAGAAATGTGGAAAATGGTCCGTTTTCAAATGTTTTATTTTTGAACGTCAGTTCACATTTGTAGGTGGATCATCAGTGTTAGAGCTAAAATTAGCATGTTTAAAGTGATTTTCATGCTTCCAGGGGCTCGGGAAGTGAAATAAATACCATTTGGAGGCATTTAATGTTCGAGCAAAAACGGCTGATTTTCGACAAAAGAGATAACACCCCCCCATTACGTCATGCTACAGAAATGTGGAAAATGGTCCGTTTTCAAATGTTTTATTTTTGAACGTCAGTTCACATTTGTAGGTGGATCATCAGTGTTAGAGCTAAAATTAGCATGTTTAAAGTGATTTTCATGCTTCCAGGGGCTCGGGAAGTGAAATAAATACCATTTGGAGGCATTTAATGTTCGAGCAAAAACGGCTGATTTTCAACAAAAGAGATAACACCCCCCCATTACGTCATGCTTCAGAAATGTGGAAAATGGTCCGTTTTCAAATGTTTTATTTTTGAACGTCAGTTCACATTTGTAGGTGGATCATCAGTGTTAGAGCTAAAATTAGCATGTTTAAAGTGATTTTCATGCTTCCAGGGGCTCGGGAAGTTAATTAAATACCATTTGGAGGCATTTAATGTTCGAGCAAAAACGGCTGATTTTCGACAAAAGAGATAACACCCACCCATTACGTCATGCTTCAGAAATGTGGAAAATGGTCCGTTTTCAAATGTTTTATTTTTGAACGTCAGTTCACATTTGTAGGTGGATCATCAGTGTTAGAGCTAAAATTAGCATGTTTAAAGTGATTTTCATGCTTCCAGGGGCTCGGGAAGTGAAATAAATACCATTTGGAGGCATTTAATGTTCGAGCAAAAACGGCTGATTTTCGACAAAAGAGATAACACCCCCCCCATTACGTCATGCTTCAGAAATGTGGAAAATGGTCCGTTTTCAAATGTTTTATTTTTGAACGTCAGTTCACATTTGTAGGTGGATCATCAGTGTTAGAGCTAAAATTAGCATGTTTAAAGTGATTTTCATGCTTCCAGGAGCGCTAAACACAAGATTTATGGAATGGTTAAAAGTGCATGAAAATGGCCAATTTACTCACTCTGAGTTCTCAAAAAGGGTTTCTTCACCCCGGGAAGTTAATTAAATACCATTTGGAGGCATTTAATGTTCGAGCAAAAACGGCTGATTTTCGACAAAAGAGATAACACCCCCCCATTACGTCATGCTTCAGAAATGTGGAAAATGGTCTGTTTTCAAATGTTTTATTTTTGAACGTCAGTTCACATTTGTAGGTGGATCATCAGTGTTAGAGCTAAAATTAGCATGTTTAAAGTGATTTTCATGCTTCCAGGAGCGCTAAACACAAGATTTATGGAATGGTTAAAAGTGCATGAAAATGGCCAATTTACTCACTCTGAGTTCTCAAAAAGGGTTTCTTCACCCCGGGAAGTTAATTAAATACCATTTGGAGGCATTTAATGTTCGAGCAAAAACGGCTGATTTTCGACAAAAGAGATAACACCCCCCCATTACGTCATGCTTCAGAAATGTGGAAAATGGTCCGTTTTCAAATGTTTTATTTTTGAACGTCAGTTCACATTTGTAGGTGGATCATCAGTGTTAGAGCTAAAATTAGCATGTTTAAAGTGATTTTCATGCTTCCAGGGGCCCAAAACACAAGATTTATGGAATGGTTAAAAGTGCATGAAAATGGCCAATTTACTCACTCTGAGTTCTCAAAAAGGTTTTCTTCACCCCGGGAAGTTAATTAAATACCATTTGGAGGCATTTAATGTTCGAGCAAAAACGGCTGATTTTCGACAAAAGAGATAACACCCCCCCATTACGTCATGCTTCAGAAATGTGGAAAATGGTCCGTTTTCAAATGTTTTATTTTTGAACGTCAGTTCACATTTGTAGGTGGATCATCAGTGTTAGAGCTAAAATTAGCATGTTTAAAGTGATTTTCATGCTTCCAGGGGCTCGGGAAGTTAATTAAATACCATTTGGAGGCATTTAATGTTCGAGCAAAAACGGCTGATTTTCGACAAAAGAGATAACACCCCCCCATTACGTCATGCTTCAGAAATGTGGAAAATGGTCCGTTTTCAAATGTTTTATTTTTGAACGTCAGTTCACATTTGTAGGTGGATCATCAGTGTTAGAGCTAAAATTAGCATGTTTAAAGTGATTTTCATGCTTCCAGGGGCTCGGGAAGTTAATTAAATACCATTTGGAGGCATTTAATGTTCGAGCAAAAACGGCTGATTTTCGACAAAAGAGATAACACCCCCCATTACGTCATGCTTCACAAATGTGGAAAATGGTCCGTTTTCAAATGTTTTATTTTTGAACGTCAGTTCACATTTGTAGGTGGATCATCAGTGTTAGAGCTAAAATTAGCATGTTTAAAGTGATTTTCATGCTTCCAGGGGCCCAAATCACAAGATTTATGGAATGGTTAAAAGTGCATGAAAATGGCCAATTTACTCACTCTGAGTTCTCAAAAAGGGTTTCTTCACCCCGGGAAGTTAATTAAATACCATTTGGAGGCATTTAATGTTCGAGCAAAAACGGCTGATTTTCGACAAAAGAGATAACACCCCCCCATTACGTCATGCTTCAGAAATGTGGAAAATGGTCCATTTTCAAATGTTTTATTTTTGAACGTCAGTTCACATTTGTAGGTGGATCATCAGTGTTAGAGCTAAAATTAGCATGTTTAAAGTGATTTTCATGCTTCCAGGGGCCCAAAACACAAGATTTATGGAATGGTTAAAAGTGCATGAAAATGGCCAATTTACTCACTCTGAGTTCTCAAAAAGGGTTTCTTCACCCCGGGAAGTTAATTAAATACCATTTGGAGGCATTTAATGTTCGAGCAAAAACTGCTGATTTTTGACAAAAGAGATAACACCCCCCCCATTACGTCATGCTTCAGAAATGTGGAAAATGGTCCTTTTTCAAATGTTTTATTTTTGAACGTCAGTTCACATTTGTAGGTGGATCATCAGTGTTAGAGCTAAAATTAGCATGTTTAAAGTGATTTTCATGCTTCCAGGGGCTCGGGAAGTTAATTAAATACCATTTGGAGGCATTTAATGTTCGAGCAAAAACGGCTGATTTTCGACAAAAGAGATAACACCCCCCATTACGTCATGCTTCAGAAATGTGGAAAATGGTCCGTTTTCAAATGTTTTATTTTTGAACATCAGTTCACATTTGTAGGTGGATCATCAGTGTTAGAGCTAAAATTAGCATGTTTAAAGTGATTTTCATGCTTCCAGGGGCCCAAAACACAAGATTTATGGAATGGTTAAAGTGCATGAAAATGGCCAATTTACTCACTCTGAGTTCTCAAAAAGGGTTTCTTCACCCCGGGAAGTTAATTAAATACCATTTGGAGGCATTTAATGTTCCAGCAAAAACGGCTGATTTTCGACAAAAGAGATAACACCCCTCCATTACGTCATGCTTCAGAAATGTGGAAAATGGTCCGTTTTCAAATGTTTTAGTTTTTGAACGTCAGTTCACATTTGTAGGTGGATCATCAGTGTTAGAGCTAAAATTAGCATGTTTAAAGTGATTTTCATGCTTCCAGGGGCCCAAAACACAAGATTTATGGAATGGTTAAAAGTGCATGAAAATGGCCAATTTACTCACTTTGAGTTCTCAAAAAGGGTTTCTTCACCCCGGGAAGTTAATTAAATACCATTTGGAGGCATTTAATGTTCGAGCAAAAACGGCTGATTTTCGACAAAAGAGATAACACCCCCCCCATTACGTCATGCTTCAGAAATGTGGAAAATGGTCCGTTTTCAAATGGTTTATTTTTGAACGTCAGTTCACATTTGTAGGTGGATCATCAGTGTTAGAGCTAAAATTAGCATGTTTAAAGTGATTTTCATGCTTCCAGGGGCCCAAAACACAAGATTTATGGAATGGTTAAAAGTGCATGAAAATGGCCAATTTACTCACTCTGAGTTCTCAAAAAGGGTTTCTTCACCCCGGGAAGTTAATTAAATACCATTTGGAGGCATTTAATGTTCGAGCAAAAACGGCTGATTTTCGACAAAAGAGATAACACCCCCCCATTACGTCATGCTTCAGAAATGTGAAAAATGGTCCGTTTTCAAATGTTTTATTTTTGAACGTCAGTTCACATTTGTAGGTGGATCATCAGTGTTAGAGCTAAAATTAGCATGTTTAAAGTGATTTTCATGCTTCCAGGGGCTCGGGAAGTTAATTAAATACCATTTGGAGGCATTTAATGTTCGAGCAAAAACGGCTGATTTTCGACAAAAGAGATAACACCCCCCATTACGTCATGCTTCAGAAATGTGGAAAATGGTCCGTTTTCAAATGTTTTATTTTTGAACGTCAGTTCACATTTGTAGGTGGATCATCAGTGTTAGAGCTAAAATTAGCATGTTTAAAGTGATTTTCATGCTTCCAGGGGCCCAAAACACAAGATTTATAGAATGGTTAAAAGTGCATGAAAATGGCCAATTTACTCACTCTGAGTTCTCAAAAAGGGTTTCTTCACCCCGGGAAGTTAATTAAATACCATTTGGAGGCATTTAATGTTTGAGCAAAAACGGCTGATTTTCGACAAAAGAGATAACACCCCCACATTACGCCATGCTTCAGAAATGTGGAAAATGGTCCGTTTTCAAATGTTTTATTTTTGAACGTCAGTTCACATTTGTAGGTGGATCATCAGTGTTAGAGCTAAAATTAGCATGTTTAAAGTGATTTTCATGCTTCCAGGGGCTCGGGAAGTGAAATAAATACCATTTGGAGGCATTTAATGTTCGAGCAAAAACGGCTGATTTTCGACAAAAGAGATAACACCCCCCCATTACGTCATGCTTCAGAAATGTGGAAAATGGTCCGTTTTCAAATGTTTTATTTTTGAACATCAGTTCACATTTGTAGGTGGATCATCAGTGTTAGAGCTAAAATTAGCATGTTTAAAGTGATTTTCATGCTTCCAGGGGCCCAAAACACAAGATTTATGGAATGGTTAAAAGTGCATGAAAATGGCCAATGTACTCACTCTGAGTTCTCAAAAAGGGTTTCTTCACCCCGGGAAGTTAATTAAATACCATTTGGAGGCATTTAATGTTCGAGCAAAAACGGCTGATTTTCGACAAAAGAGATAACACCCCCCCATTACGTCATGCTTCAGAAATGTGGAAAATGGTCCGTTTTCAAATGTTTTATTTTTGAACGTCAGTTCACATTTGTAGGTGGATCATCAGTGTTAGAGCTAAAATTAGCATGTTTAAAGTGATTTTCATGCTTCCAGGGGCTCGGGAAGTGAAATAAATACCATTTGGAGGCATTTAATGTTCGAGCAAAAACGGCAGATTTTCGACAAAAGAGATAACACCCCCTCATTACGTCATGCTACAGAAATGTGGAAAATGGTCCGTTTTCAAATGTTTTATTTTTGAACGTCAGTTCACATTTGTAGGTGGATCATCAGTGTTAGAGCTAAAATTAGCATGTTTAAAGTGATTTTCATGCTTCCAGGGGCGCTAAACACAAGATTTATGGAATGGTTAAAAGTGCATGAAAATGGCCAATTTACTCACTCTGAGTTCTCAAAAAGGGTTTCTTCACCCCGGGAAGTTAATTAAATACCATTTGGAGGCATTTAATGTTCGAGCAAAAACGGCTGATTTTCGACAAAAGAGATAACACCCCCCCATTACGTCATGCTTCAGAAATGTGGAAAATGGTCCGTTTTCAAATGTTTTATTTTTGAACGTCAGTTCACATTTGTAGGTGGATCATCAGTGTTAGAGCTAAAATTAGCATGTTTAAAGTGATTTTCATGCTTCCAGGGGCCCAAAACACAAGATTTATGGAATGGTTAAAAGTGCATGAAAATGGCCAATTTACTCACTCTGAGTTCTCAAAAAGGTTTTCTTCACCCCGGGAAGTTAATTAAATACCATTTGGAGGCATTTAATGTTCGAGCAAAAACGGCTGATTTTCGACAAAAGAGATAACACCCCCCCATTACGTCATGCTTCAGAAATGTGGAAAATGGTCCGTTTTCAAATGTTTTATTTTTGAACGTCAGTTCACATTTGTAGGTGGATCATCAGTGTTAGAGCTAAAATTAGCATGTTTAAAGTGATTTTCATGCTTCCAGGGGCTCGGGAAGTTAATTAAATACCATTTGGAGGCATTTAATGTTCGAGCAAAAACGGCTGATTTTCGACAAAAGAGATAACACCCCCCCATTACGTCATGCTTCAGAAATGTGGAAAATGGTCCATTTTCAAATGTTTTATTTTTGAACGTCAGTTCACATTTGTAGGTGGATCATCAGTGTTAGAGCTAAAATTAGCATGTTTAAAGTGATTTTCATGCTTCCAGGGGCTCGGGAAGTTAATTAAATACCATTTGGAGGCATTTAATGTTCGAGCAAAAACGGCTGATTTTCGACAAAAGAGATAACACCCCCCATTACGTCATGCTTCAGAAATGTGGAAAATGGTCCGTTTTCAAATGTTTTATTTTTGAACGTCAGTTCACATTTGTAGGTGGATCATCAGTGTTAGAGCTAAAATTAGCATGTTTAAAGTGATTTTCATGCTTCCAGGGGCCCAAAACACAAGATTTATAGAATGGTTAAAAGTGCATGAAAATGGCCAATTTACTCACTCTGAGTTCTCAAAAAGGGTTTCTTCACCCCGGGAAGTTAATTAAATACCATTTGGAGGCATTTAATGTTTGAGCAAAAACGGCTGATTTTCGACAAAAGAGATAACACCCCCACATTACGCCATGCTTCAGAAATGTGGAAAATGGTCCGTTTTCAAATGTTTTATTTTTGAACGTCAGTTCACATTTGTAGGTGGATCATCAGTGTTAGAGCTAAAATTAGCATGTTTAAAGTGATTTTCATGCTTCCAGGGGCTCGGGAAGTGAAATAAATACCATTTGGAGGCATTTAATGTTCGAGCAAAAACGGCTGATTTTCGACAAAAGAGATAACACCCCCCCATTACGTCATGCTTCAGAAATGTGGAAAATGGTCCGTTTTCAAATGTTTTATTTTTGAACATCAGTTCACATTTGTAGGTGGATCATCAGTGTTAGAGCTAAAATTAGCATGTTTAAAGTGATTTTCATGCTTCCAGGGGCCCAAAACACAAGATTTATGGAATGGTTAAAAGTGCATGAAAATGGCCAATTTACTCACTCTGAGTTCTCAAAAAGGGTTTCTTCACCCCGGGAAGTTAATTAAATACCATTTGGAGGCATTTAATGTTCGAGCAAAAACGGCTGATTTTCGACAAAAGAGATAACACCCCCCCATTACGTCATGCTTCAGAAATGTGGAAAATGGTCCGTTTTCAAATGTTTTATTTTTGAACGTCAGTTCACATTTGTAGGTGGATCATCAGTGTTAGAGCTAAAATTAGCATGTTTAAAGTGATTTTCATGCTTCCAGGGGCTCGGGAAGTGAAATAAATACCATTTGGAGGCATTTAATGTTCGAGCAAAAACGGCAGATTTTCGACAAAAGAGATAACACCCCCTCATTACGTCATGCTACAGAAATGTGGAAAATGGTCCGTTTTCAAATGTTTTATTTTTGAACGTCAGTTCACATTTGTAGGTGGATCATCAGTGTTAGAGCTAAAATTAGCATGTTTAAAGTGATTTTCATGCTTCCAGGGGCGCTAAACACAAGATTTATGGAATGGTTAAAAGTGCATGAAAATGGCCAATTTACTCACTCTGAGTTCTCAAAAAGGGTTTCTTCACCCCGGGAAGTTAATTAAATACCATTTGGAGGCATTTAATGTTCGAGCAAAAACGGCTGATTTTCGACAAAAGAGATAACACCCCCCCATTACGTCATGCTTCAGAAATGTGGAAAATGGTCCGTTTTCAAATGTTTTATTTTTGAACGTCAGTTCACATTTGTAGGTGGATCATCAGTGTTAGAGCTAAAATTAGCATGTTTAAAGTGATTTTCATGCTTCCAGGGGCCCAAAACACAAGATTTATGGAATGGTTAAAAGTGCATGAAAATGGCCAATTTACTCACTCTGAGTTCTCAAAAAGGTTTTCTTCACCCCGGGAAGTTAATTAAATACCATTTGGAGGCATTTAATGTTCGAGCAAAAACGGCTGATTTTCGACAAAAGAGATAACACCCCCCCATTACGTCATGCTTCAGAAATGTGGAAAATGGTCCGTTTTCAAATGTTTTATTTTTGAACGTCAGTTCACATTTGTAGGTGGATCATCAGTGTTAGAGCTAAAATTAGCATGTTTAAAGTGATTTTCATGCTTCCAGGGGCTCGGGAAGTTAATTAAATACCATTTGGAGGCATTTAATGTTCGAGCAAAAACGGCTGATTTTCGACAAAAGAGATAACACCCCCCCATTACGTCATGCTTCAGAAATGTGGAAAATGGTCCGTTTTCAAATGTTTTATTTTTGAACGTCAGTTCACATTTGTAGGTGGATCATCAGTGTTAGAGCTAAAATTAGCATGTTTAAAGTGATTTTCATGCTTCCAGGGGCTCGGGAAGTTAATTAAATACCATTTGGAGGCATTTAATGTTCGAGCAAAAACGGCTGATTTTCGACAAAAGAGATAACACCCCCCATTACGTCATGCTTCAGAAATGTGGAAAATGGTCCTTTTTCAAATGTTTTATTTTTGAACGTCAGTTCACATTTGTAGGTGGATCATCAGTGTTAGAGCTAAAATTAGCATGTTTAAAGTGATTTTCATGCTTCCAGGGGCTCGGGAAGTTAATTAAATACCATTTGGAGGCATTTAATGTTCGAGCAAAAACGGCTGATTTTCGACAAAAGAGATAACACCCCCCCATTACGTCATGCTTCAGAAATGTGGAAAATGGTCCGTTTTCAAATGTTTTATTTTTGAACGTCAGTTCACATTTGTAGGTGGATCATCAGTGTTAGAGCTAAAATTAGCATGTTTAAAGTGATTTTCATGCTTCCAGGGGCTCGGGAAGTTAATTAAATACCATTTGGAGGCATTTAATGTTCGAGCAAAAACGGCTGATTTTCGACAAAAGAGATAACACCCCCCATTACGTCATGCTTCAGAAATGTGGAAAATGGTCCGTTTTCAAATGTTTCATTTTTGAACATCAGTTCACATTTGTAGGTGGATCATCAGTGTTAGAGCTAAAATTAGCATGTTTAAAGTGATTTTCATGCTTCCAGGGGCTCGGGAAGTTAATTAAATACCATTTGGAGGCATTTAATGTTCGAGCAAAAACGGCTGATTTTCGACAAAAGAGATAACACCCCCCCATTACGTCATGCTTCAGAAATGTGGAAAATGGTCCGTTTTCAAATGTTTTATTTTTGAACGTCAGTTCACATTTGTAGGTGGATCATCAGTGTTAGAGCTAAAATTAGCATGTTTAAAGTGATTTTCATGCTTCCAGGGGCTCGGGAAGTTAATTAAATACCATTTGGAGGCATTTAATGTTCGAGCAAAAACGGCTGATTTTCGACAAAAGAGATAACACCCCCCCATTACGTCATGCTTCAGAAATGTGGAAAATGGTCCGTTTTCAAATGTTTTATTTTTGAACGTCAGTTCACATTTGTAGGTGGATCATCAGTGTTAGAGCTAAAATTAGCATGTTTAAAGTGATTTTCATGCTTCCAGGGGCTCGGGAAGTTAATTAAATACCATTTGGAGGCATTTAATGTTCCAGCAAAAACGGCTGATTTTCGACAAAAGAGATAACACCCCCCCATTACGTCATGCTTCAGAAATGTGGAAAATGGTCCATTTTCAAATGTTTTATTTTTGAACGTCAGTTCACATTTGTAGGTGGATCATCAGTGTTAGAGCTAAAATTAGCATGTTTAAAGTGATTTTCATGCTTCCAGGGGCTCGGGAAGTTAATTAAATACCATTTGGAGGCATTTAATGTTCGAGCAAAAACGGCTGATTTTCGATAAAAGAGATAACACCCCCCCATTACGTCATGTTTCAGAAATGTGGAAAATGGTCCGTTTTCAAATGTTTAATTTTTGAACGTCAGTTCACATTTGTAGGTGGATCATCAGTGTTAGAGCTAAAATTAGCATGTTTAAAGTGATTTTCATGCTTCCAGGGGCTCGGGAAGTTAATTAAATACCATTTGGAGGCATTTAATGTTCGAGCAAAAACGGCTGATTTTCGACAAAAGAGATAACACCCCCCCATTACGTCATGCTTCAGAAATGTGGAAAATGGTCCGTTTTCAAATTTTTTATTTTTGAACGTCAGTTCACATTTGTAGGTGGATCATCAGTGTTAGAGCTAAAATTAGCATGTTTAAAGTGATTTTCATGCTTCCAGGGGCCCAAAACACAAGATTTATGGAATGGTTAAAAGTGCATGAAAATGGCCAATTTACTCACTCTGAGTTCTCAAAAAGGGTTTCTTCAGCCCGGGAAGTTAATTAAATACCATTTGGAGGCATTTAATGTTCGAGCAAAAACGGCTGATTTTCGACAAAAGAGATAACACCCCCCCATTACGTCATGCTTCAGAAATGTGGAATAATGGTCCGTTTTCAAATGTTTTATTTTTGAACGTCAGTTCACATTTGTAGGTGGATCATCAGTGTTAGAGCTAAAATTAGCATGTTTAAAGTGATTTTCATGCTTCCAGGGGCTCGGGAAGTTAGTTAAATACCATTTGGAGGCATTTAATGTTCGAGCAAAAACGGCTGATTTTCGACAAAAGAGATAACACCCCCCCATTACGTCATGCTTCAGAAATGTGGAAAATGGTCCGTTTTCAAATGTTTTATTTTTGAACGTCAGTTCACATTTGTAGGTGGATCATCAGTGTTAGAGCTAAAATTAGCATGTTTAAAGTGATTTTCATGCTTCCAGGGGCTCGGGAAGTGAAATAAATACCATCTGGAGGCATTTAATGTTCGAGCAAAAACGGCTGATTTTCGACAAAAGAGATAACACCCCCCCCATTACGTCATGCTTCAGAAATGTGGAAAATGGTCCGTTTTCAAATGTTTTATTTTTGAACGTCAGTTCACATTTGTAGGTGGATCATCAGTGTTAGAGCTAAAATTAGCATGTTTAAAGTGATTTTCATGCTTCCAGGGGCTCGGGAAGTTAATTAAATACCATTTGGAGGCATTTAATGTTCGAGCAAAAACGGCTGATTTTCGACAAAAGAGATAACACCCCCCCATTACGTCATGCTTCAGAAATGTGGAAAATGGTCCGTTTTCAAATGTTTTATTTTTGAACGTCAGTTCACATTTGTAGGTGGATCATCAGTGTTAGAGCTAAAATTAGCATGTTTAAAGTGATTTTCATGCTTCCAGGGGCCCAAAACGGATCTATGACAGAATTTCGACAGACAGAATTTCGACCTACACAAATATCGGCGTAATTATATCGATAGCAAAAATATCGACGCCCTATGTACAACATGGTAAGTACCAAAATATCGAAAAATTAATATCGATGTTAAAAATATCGTTGTTAAATATATCGATTATTTTTACATTTAAAATAACATAAAAAAAACTGTAAATAATACTTATTAATTACTTAAACATATTTAAATATATGTAATAATTGTTAAAATAAATAATAATACATATTTAATAAAAAAATAAAATGATAAATCATATATAATATATAATTACTTAACAATAATTACTATTCCCACTCCAGTGGGTGCAACAGTAGGGAAAACTGACCCTGAACACTAAAAATACCCCTTTACCCAAAAACCTAAAACTGACCCTGAACCCTAAAAATACCCCTTTACCCATAAACTGAAAACTGACCCTGAACCCTAAAAATACCCCTTTACCAAAGAACTGAAAACTGACCCTGAACCCTAAAAATACCCCTTTACCAAAGAACTGAAAACTGACCCTGAACCCAAAAAATACCCCTTTACCCAAAAACTGAAAACTGACCCTGAACCCTAAAAATACCCCTTTACCCAAAAACTGAAAACTGACCCTGAACCCTAAAAATACCCCTTTACCCAAAAACTGAAAACTGACCCTGAACCCTAAAAATACCCCTTTACCCAAAAACTGAAAACTGACCCTGAACCCTAAAAATACCCCTTTACCAAAGAACTGAAAACTGACCCTGAACCCTAAAAATACCCCTTTACCCAAAAACTGAAAACTGACCCTGAACGCTAAAAATCCCCTTTACCCAAAAAACTGAAAACTGACCCTGAACCCTAAAAATACCCCTTTACCCAAAAACTGAAAACTGACCCTGAACCCTAAAAATACCCCTTTACCCAAGAACTGAAAACTGACCCTGAACCCTAAAAATACCCCTTTACCCAAAAACTGAAAACTGACCCTGAACCCTAAAAATACCCCTTTACCCAAAAACTGAAAACTGACCCTGAACCCTAAAAATACCCCTTTACCCAAAATTAATTAATATTACAAATAAATTACTTCCCACCCTATTCCCCTATAAACCCACAACCCGCTCCAGTAGTAAAACATATAATTTATGTAAAAATATACATAAATTATTAATTAATTAATCAATTAATCAATTAAAATAAATCATTGCCAATTAATATTTAATTGCAAAATAAATTAATCATTGAAAAATAATTATTTAATTACAAATAAATTACTTCCCACCCTATTCCCCTATAAACCCACAACCCGCTGTGGTAGTAAAACATATAATTTAGTTAAAAATATACATAAATTATCAATTAATTAATCAATTAATCAATTAAAATAAATCATTGCCAATTAATATTTAATTGCAAAATAAATTAATCATTGAAAAAAAATTATTTAATTACAAATAAATTACTTCCCACCCTATTCCCCTATAAACCCACAACCCGCTGTGGTAGTAAAACATATTATTTACTTTTATATATTTTTAAATTATAAAAACATATTAAACACATATTATAACAATTAATTTAAATACTTAACTAATATTTCTAACACATATTAGTAAATCGAAATTACTTACATCGATATATATGCTATCGATATTAGTAATTTCGATATTACTTACCTTAGGGTCGATATTCTGGCCATCGATATTCTGGACATCGATATTCTGTCCCATCGATATTAGCAACTCGATATAAGTGTAGGTCGAAATTAAGAACTCGATATTTTGACTGTTTACCGCCCAAAACACAAGATTTATGGAATGGTTAAAAGTGCATGAAAATGGCCAATTTACTCACTCTGAGTTCTCAAAAAGGGTTTCTTCACCCCGGGAAGTTAATTAAATACCATTTGGAGGCATTTAATGTTCGAGCAAAAACGGCTGATTTTCGACAAAAGAGATAACACCCCCCCATTACGTCATGCTTCAGAAATGTGGAAAATGGTCTGTTTTCAAATGTTTTATTTTTGAACGTCAGTTCACATTTGTAGGTGGATCATCAGTGTTAGAGCTAAAATTAGCATGTTTAAAGTGATTTTCATGCTTCCAGGGGCTCGGGAAGTGAAATAAATACCATTTGGAGGCATTTAATGTTCGAGCAAAAACGGCAGATTTTCGACAAAAGAGATAACACCCCCTCATTACGTCATGCTACAGAAATGTGGAAAATGGTCCGTTTTCAAATGTTTTATTTTTGAACGTCAGTTCACATTTGTAGGTGGATCATCAGTGTTAGAGCTAAAATTAGCATGTTTAAAGTGATTTTCATGCTTCCAGGGGCGCTAAACACAAGATTTATGGAATGGTTAAAAGTGCATGAAAATGGCCAATTTACTCACTCTGAGTTCTCAAAAAGGGTTTCTTCACCCCGGGAAGTTAATTAAATACCATTTGGAGGCATTTAATGTTCGAGCAAAAACGGCTGATTTTCGACAAAAGAGATAACACCCCCCCATTACGTCATGCTTCAGAAATGTGGAAAATGGTCCGTTTTCAAATGTTTTATTTTTGAACGTCAGTTCACATTTGTAGGTGGATCATCAGTGTTAGAGCTAAAATTAGCATGTTTAAAGTGATTTTCATGCTTCCAGGGGCCCAAAACACAAGATTTATGGAATGGTTAAAAGTGCATGAAAATGGCCAATTTACTCACTCTGAGTTCTCAAAAAGGTTTTCTTCACCCCGGGAAGTTAATTAAATACCATTTGGAGGCATTTAATGTTCGAGCAAAAACGGCTGATTTTCGACAAAAGAGATAACACCCCCCCATTACGTCATGCTTCAGAAATGTGGAAAATGGTCCGTTTTCAAATGTTTTATTTTTGAACGTCAGTTCACATTTGTAGGTGGATCATCAGTGTTAGAGCTAAAATTAGCATGTTTAAAGTGATTTTCATGCTTCCAGGGGCTCGGGAAGTTAATTAAATACCATTTGGAGGCATTTAATGTTCGAGCAAAAACGGCTGATTTTCGACAAAAGAGATAACACCCCCCCATTACGTCATGCTTCAGAAATGTGGAAAATGGTCCATTTTCAAATGTTTTATTTTTGAACGTCAGTTCACATTTGTAGGTGGATCATCAGTGTTAGAGCTAAAATTAGCATGTTTAAAGTGATTTTCATGCTTCCAGGGGCTCGGGAAGTTAATTAAATACCATTTGGAGGCATTTAATGTTCGAGCAAAAACGGCTGATTTTCGACAAAAGAGATAACACCCCCCATTACGTCATGCTTCAGAAATGTGGAAAATGGTCCGTTTTCAAATGTTTTATTTTTGAACGTCAGTTCACATTTGTAGGTGGATCATCAGTGTTAGAGCTAAAATTAGCATGTTTAAAGTGATTTTCATGCTTCCAGGGGCCCAAAACACAAGATTTATAGAATGGTTAAAAGTGCATGAAAATGGCCAATTTACTCACTCTGAGTTCTCAAAAAGGGTTTCTTCACCCCGGGAAGTTAATTAAATACCATTTGGAGGCATTTAATGTTTGAGCAAAAACGGCTGATTTTCGACAAAAGAGATAACACCCCCACATTACGCCATGCTTCAGAAATGTGGAAAATGGTCCGTTTTCAAATGTTTTATTTTTGAACGTCAGTTCACATTTGTAGGTGGATCATCAGTGTTAGAGCTAAAATTAGCATGTTTAAAGTGATTTTCATGCTTCCAGGGGCTCGGGAAGTGAAATAAATACCATTTGGAGGCATTTAATGTTCGAGCAAAAACGGCTGATTTTCGACAAAAGAGATAACACCCCCCCATTACGTCATGCTTCAGAAATGTGGAAAATGGTCCGTTTTCAAATGTTTTATTTTTGAACATCAGTTCACATTTGTAGGTGGATCATCAGTGTTAGAGCTAAAATTAGCATGTTTAAAGTGATTTTCATGCTTCCAGGGGCCCAAAACACAAGATTTATGGAATGGTTAAAAGTGCATGAAAATGGCCAATTTACTCACTCTGAGTTCTCAAAAAGGGTTTCTTCACCCCGGGAAGTTAATTAAATACCATTTGGAGGCATTTAATGTTCGAGCAAAAACGGCTGATTTTCGACAAAAGAGATAACACCCCCCCATTACGTCATGCTTCAGAAATGTGGAAAATGGTCCGTTTTCAAATGTTTTATTTTTGAACGTCAGTTCACATTTGTAGGTGGATCATCAGTGTTAGAGCTAAAATTAGCATGTTTAAAGTGATTTTCATGCTTCCAGGGGCTCGGGAAGTGAAATAAATACCATTTGGAGGCATTTAATGTTCGAGCAAAAACGGCAGATTTTCGACAAAAGAGATAACACCCCCTCATTACGTCATGCTACAGAAATGTGGAAAATGGTCCGTTTTCAAATGTTTTATTTTTGAACGTCAGTTCACATTTGTAGGTGGATCATCAGTGTTAGAGCTAAAATTAGCATGTTTAAAGTGATTTTCATGCTTCCAGGGGCGCTAAACACAAGATTTATGGAATGGTTAAAAGTGCATGAAAATGGCCAATTTACTCACTCTGAGTTCTCAAAAAGGGTTTCTTCACCCCGGGAAGTTAATTAAATACCATTTGGAGGCATTTAATGTTCGAGCAAAAACGGCTGATTTTCGACAAAAGAGATAACACCCCCCCATTACGTCATGCTTCAGAAATGTGGAAAATGGTCCGTTTTCAAATGTTTTATTTTTGAACGTCAGTTCACATTTGTAGGTGGATCATCAGTGTTAGAGCTAAAATTAGCATGTTTAAAGTGATTTTCATGCTTCCAGGGGCCCAAAACGGATCTATGACAGAATTTCGACAGACAGAATTTCGACCTACACAAATATCGGCGTAATTATATCGATAGCAAAAATATCGACGCCCTATGTACAACATGGTAAGTACCAAAATATCGAAAAATTAATATCGATGTTAAAAATATCGTTGTTAAATATATCGATTATTTTTACATTTAAAATAACATAAAAAAAACTGTAAATAATACTTATTAATTACTTAAACATATTTAAATATATGTAATAATTGTTAAAATAAATAATAATACATATTTAATAAAAAAATAAAATGATAAATCATATATAATATATAATTACTTAACAATAATTACTATTCCCACTCCAGTGGGTGCAACAGTAGGGAAAACTGACCCTGAACACTAAAAATACCCCTTTACCCAAAAACCTAAAACTGACCCTGAACCCTAAAAATACCCCTTTACCCATAAACTGAAAACTGACCCTGAACCCTAAAAATACCCCTTTACCAAAGAACTGAAAACTGACCCTGAACCCTAAAAATACCCCTTTACCAAAGAACTGAAAACTGACCCTGAACCCAAAAAATACCCCTTTACCCAAAAACTGAAAACTGACCCTGAACCCTAAAAATACCCCTTTACCCAAAAACTGAAAACTGACCCTGAACCCTAAAAATACCCCTTTACCCAAAAACTGAAAACTGACCCTGAACCCTAAAAATACCCCTTTACCCAAAAACTGAAAACTGACCCTGAACCCTAAAAATACCCCTTTACCAAAGAACTGAAAACTGACCCTGAACCCTAAAAATACCCCTTTACCCAAAAACTGAAAACTGACCCTGAACGCTAAAAATCCCCTTTACCCAAAAAACTGAAAACTGACCCTGAACCCTAAAAATACCCCTTTACCCAAAAACTGAAAACTGACCCTGAACCCTAAAAATACCCCTTTACCCAAGAACTGAAAACTGACCCTGAACCCTAAAAATACCCCTTTACCCAAAAACTGAAAACTGACCCTGAACCCTAAAAATACCCCTTTACCCAAAAACTGAAAACTGACCCTGAACCCTAAAAATACCCCTTTACCCAAAATTAATTAATATTACAAATAAATTACTTCCCACCCTATTCCCCTATAAACCCACAACCCGCTCCAGTAGTAAAACATATAATTTATGTAAAAATATACATAAATTATTAATTAATTAATCAATTAATCAATTAAAATAAATCATTGCCAATTAATATTTAATTGCAAAATAAATTAATCATTGAAAAATAATTATTTAATTACAAATAAATTACTTCCCACCCTATTCCCCTATAAACCCACAACCCGCTGTGGTAGTAAAACATATAATTTAGTTAAAAATATACATAAATTATCAATTAATTAATCAATTAATCAATTAAAATAAATCATTGCCAATTAATATTTAATTGCAAAATAAATTAATCATTGAAAAAAAATTATTTAATTACAAATAAATTACTTCCCACCCTATTCCCCTATAAACCCACAACCCGCTGTGGTAGTAAAACATATTATTTACTTTTATATATTTTTAAATTATAAAAACATATTAAACACATATTATAACAATTAATTTAAATACTTAACTAATATTTCTAACACATATTAGTAAATCGAAATTACTTACATCGATATATATGCTATCGATATTAGTAATTTCGATATTACTTACCTTAGGGTCGATATTCTGGCCATCGATATTCTGGACATCGATATTCTGTCCCATCGATATTAGCAACTCGATATAAGTGTAGGTCGAAATTAAGAACTCGATATTTTGACTGTTTACCGCCCAAAACACAAGATTTATGGAATGGTTAAAAGTGCATGAAAATGGCCAATTTACTCACTCTGAGTTCTCAAAAAGGGTTTCTTCACCCCGGGAAGTTAATTAAATACCATTTGGAGGCATTTAATGTTCGAGCAAAAACGGCTGATTTTCGACAAAAGAGATAACACCCCCCCATTACGTCATGCTTCAGAAATGTGGAAAATGGTCTGTTTTCAAATGTTTTATTTTTGAACGTCAGTTCACATTTGTAGGTGGATCATCAGTGTTAGAGCTAAAATTAGCATGTTTAAAGTGATTTTCATGCTTCCAGGGGCTCGGGAAGTGAAATAAATACCATTTGGAGGCATTTAATGTTCGAGCAAAAACGGCAGATTTTCGACAAAAGAGATAACACCCCCTCATTACGTCATGCTACAGAAATGTGGAAAATGGTCCGTTTTCAAATGTTTTATTTTTGAACGTCAGTTCACATTTGTAGGTGGATCATCAGTGTTAGAGCTAAAATTAGCATGTTTAAAGTGATTTTCATGCTTCCAGGGGCGCTAAACACAAGATTTATGGAATGGTTAAAAGTGCATGAAAATGGCCAATTTACTCACTCTGAGTTCTCAAAAAGGGTTTCTTCACCCCGGGAAGTTAATTAAATACCATTTGGAGGCATTTAATGTTCGAGCAAAAACGGCTGATTTTCGACAAAAGAGATAACACCCCCCCATTACGTCATGCTTCAGAAATGTGGAAAATGGTCCGTTTTCAAATGTTTTATTTTTGAACGTCAGTTCACATTTGTAGGTGGATCATCAGTGTTAGAGCTAAAATTAGCATGTTTAAAGTGATTTTCATGCTTCCAGGGGCCCAAAACACAAGATTTATGGAATGGTTAAAAGTGCATGAAAATGGCCAATTTACTCACTCTGAGTTCTCAAAAAGGTTTTCTTCACCCCGGGAAGTTAATTAAATACCATTTGGAGGCATTTAATGTTCGAGCAAAAACGGCTGATTTTCGACAAAAGAGATAACACCCCCCCATTACGTCATGCTTCAGAAATGTGGAAAATGGTCCGTTTTCAAATGTTTTATTTTTGAACGTCAGTTCACATTTGTAGGTGGATCATCAGTGTTAGAGCTAAAATTAGCATGTTTAAAGTGATTTTCATGCTTCCAGGGGCTCGGGAAGTTAATTAAATACCATTTGGAGGCATTTAATGTTCGAGCAAAAACGGCTGATTTTCGACAAAAGAGATAACACCCCCCCATTACGTCATGCTTCAGAAATGTGGAAAATGGTCCATTTTCAAATGTTTTATTTTTGAACGTCAGTTCACATTTGTAGGTGGATCATCAGTGTTAGAGCTAAAATTAGCATGTTTAAAGTGATTTTCATGCTTCCAGGGGCTCGGGAAGTTAGTTAAATACCATTTGGAGGCATTTAATGTTCGAGCAAAAACGGCTGATTTTCGACAAAAGAGATAACACCCCCCCATTACGTCATGCTTCAGAAATGTGGAAAATGGTCCGTTTTCAAATGTTTTATTTTTGAACGTCAGTTCACATTTGTAGGTGGATCATCAGTGTTAGAGCTAAAATTAGCATGTTTAAAGTGATTTTCATGCTTCCAGGGGCTCGGGAAGTGAAATAAATACCATCTGGAGGCATTTAATGTTCGAGCAAAAACGGCTGATTTTCGACAAAAGAGATAACACCCCCCCCATTACGTCATGCTTCAGAAATGTGGAAAATGGTCCGTTTTCAAATGTTTTATTTTTGAACGTCAGTTCACATTTGTAGGTGGATCATCAGTGTTAGAGCTAAAATTAGCATGTTTAAAGTGATTTTCATGCTTCCAGGGGCTCGGGAAGTTAATTAAATACCATTTGGAGGCATTTAATGTTCGAGCAAAAACGGCTGATTTTCGACAAAAGAGATAACACCCCCCCATTACGTCATGCTTCAGAAATGTGGAAAATGGTCCGTTTTCAAATGTTTTATTTTTGAACGTCAGTTCACATTTGTAGGTGGATCATCAGTGTTAGAGCTAAAATTAGCATGTTTAAAGTGATTTTCATGCTTCCAGGGGCCCAAAACGGATCTATGACAGAATTTCGACAGACAGAATTTCGACCTACACAAATATCGGCGTAATTATATCGATAGCAAAAATATCGACGCCCTATGTACAACATGGTAAGTACCAAAATATCGAAAAATTAATATCGATGTTAAAAATATCGTTGTTAAATATATCGATTATTTTTACATTTAAAATAACATAAAAAAAACTGTAAATAATACTTATTAATTACTTAAACATATTTAAATATATGTAATAATTGTTAAAATAAATAATAATACATATTTAATAAAAAAATAAAATGATAAATCATATATAATATATAATTACTTAACAATAATTACTATTCCCACTCCAGTGGGTGCAACAGTAGGGAAAACTGACCCTGAACACTAAAAATACCCCTTTACCCAAAAACCTAAAACTGACCCTGAACCCTAAAAATACCCCTTTACCCATAAACTGAAAACTGACCCTGAACCCTAAAAATACCCCTTTACCAAAGAACTGAAAACTGACCCTGAACCCTAAAAATACCCCTTTACCAAAGAACTGAAAACTGACCCTGAACCCAAAAAATACCCCTTTACCCAAAAACTGAAAACTGACCCTGAACCCTAAAAATACCCCTTTACCCAAAAACTGAAAACTGACCCTGAACCCTAAAAATACCCCTTTACCCAAAAACTGAAAACTGACCCTGAACCCTAAAAATACCCCTTTACCCAAAAACTGAAAACTGACCCTGAACCCTAAAAATACCCCTTTACCAAAGAACTGAAAACTGACCCTGAACCCTAAAAATACCCCTTTACCCAAAAACTGAAAACTGACCCTGAACGCTAAAAATCCCCTTTACCCAAAAAACTGAAAACTGACCCTGAACCCTAAAAATACCCCTTTACCCAAAAACTGAAAACTGACCCTGAACCCTAAAAATACCCCTTTACCCAAGAACTGAAAACTGACCCTGAACCCTAAAAATACCCCTTTACCCAAAAACTGAAAACTGACCCTGAACCCTAAAAATACCCCTTTACCCAAAAACTGAAAACTGACCCTGAACCCTAAAAATACCCCTTTACCCAAAATTAATTAATATTACAAATAAATTACTTCCCACCCTATTCCCCTATAAACCCACAACCCGCTCCAGTAGTAAAACATATAATTTATGTAAAAATATACATAAATTATTAATTAATTAATCAATTAATCAATTAAAATAAATCATTGCCAATTAATATTTAATTGCAAAATAAATTAATCATTGAAAAATAATTATTTAATTACAAATAAATTACTTCCCACCCTATTCCCCTATAAACCCACAACCCGCTGTGGTAGTAAAACATATAATTTAGTTAAAAATATACATAAATTATCAATTAATTAATCAATTAATCAATTAAAATAAATCATTGCCAATTAATATTTAATTGCAAAATAAATTAATCATTGAAAAAAAATTATTTAATTACAAATAAATTACTTCCCACCCTATTCCCCTATAAACCCACAACCCGCTGTGGTAGTAAAACATATTATTTACTTTTATATATTTTTAAATTATAAAAACATATTAAACACATATTATAACAATTAATTTAAATACTTAACTAATATTTCTAACACATATTAGTAAATCGAAATTACTTACATCGATATATATGCTATCGATATTAGTAATTTCGATATTACTTACCTTAGGGTCGATATTCTGGCCATCGATATTCTGGACATCGATATTCTGTCCCATCGATATTAGCAACTCGATATAAGTGTAGGTCGAAATTAAGAACTCGATATTTTGACTGTTTACCGCCCAAAACACAAGATTTATGGAATGGTTAAAAGTGCATGAAAATGGCCAATTTACTCACTCTGAGTTCTCAAAAAGGGTTTCTTCACCCCGGGAAGTTAATTAAATACCATTTGGAGGCATTTAATGTTCGAGCAAAAACGGCTGATTTTCGACAAAAGAGATAACACCCCCCCATTACGTCATGCTTCAGAAATGTGGAAAATGGTCTGTTTTCAAATGTTTTATTTTTGAACGTCAGTTCACATTTGTAGGTGGATCATCAGTGTTAGAGCTAAAATTAGCATGTTTAAAGTGATTTTCATGCTTCCAGGGGCTCGGGAAGTTAATTAAATACCATTTGGAGGCATTTAATGTTCGAGCAAAAATGGCTGATTTTCGACAAAAGAGATAACACCCCCCCATTACGTCATGCTTCAGAAATGTGGAAAATGGTCTGTTTTCAAATGTTTTATTTTTGAACGTCAGTTCACATTTGTAGGTGGATCATCAGTGTTAGAGCTAAAATTAGCATGTTTAAAGTGATTTTCATGCTTCCAGGGGCCCAAAACACAAGATTTATGGAATGGTTAAAAGTGCATGAAAATGGCCAATTTACTCACTCTGAGTTCTCAAAAAGGGTTTCTTCACCCCGGGAAGTTAATTAAATACCATTTGGAGGCATTTAATGTTCGAGCAAAAACGGCTGATTTTCGACAAAAGAGATAACACCCCCCCATTACGTCATGCTTCAGAAATGTGGAAAATGGTCCGTTTTCAAATGTTTTATTTTTGAACGTCAGTTCACATTTGTAGGTGGATCATCAGTGTTAGAGCTAAAATTAGCATGTTTAAAGTGATTTTCATGCTTCCAGGGGCTCGGGAAGTTAATTAAATACCATTTGGAGGCATTTAATGTTCGAGCAAAAACGGCTGATTTTCGACAAAAGAGATAACACCCCCCCATTACGTCATGCTTCAGAAATGTGGAAAATGGTCCGTTTTCAAATGTTTTATTTTTGAACATCAGTTCACATTTGTAGGTGGATCATCAGTGTTAGAGCTAAAATTAGCATGTTTAAAGTGATTTTCATGCTTCCAGGGGCCCAAAACACAAGATTTATGGAATGGTTAAAAGTGCATGAAAATGGCCAATTTACTCACTCTGAGTTCTCAAAAAGGGTTTCTTCACCCCGGGAAGTTAATTAAATACCATTTGGAGGCATTTAATGTTCGAGCAAAAACGGCTGATTTTCGACAAAAGAGATAAAACCCCCCCCATTACGTCATGCTTCAGAAATGTGGAAAATGGTCCGTTTTCAAATGTTTTATTTTTGAACGTCAGTTCACATTTGTAGGTGGATCATCAGTGTTAGAGCTAAAATTAGCATGTTTAAAGTGATTTTCATGCTTCCAGGGGCTCGGGAAGTGAAATAAATACCATTTGGAGGCATTTAATGTTCGAGCAAAAACGGCTGATTTTCGACAAAAGAGATAACACCCCCCCATTACGTCATGCTACAGAAATGTGGAAAATGGTCCGTTTTCAAATGTTTTATTTTTGAACGTCAGTTCACATTTGTAGGTGGATCATCAGTGTTAGAGCTAAAATTAGCATGTTTAAAGTGATTTTCATGCTTCCAGGGGCTCGGGAAGTGAAATAAATACCATTTGGAGGCATTTAATGTTCGAGCAAAAACGGCTGATTTTCAACAAAAGAGATAACACCCCCCCATTACGTCATGCTTCAGAAATGTGGAAAATGGTCCGTTTTCAAATGTTTTATTTTTGAACGTCAGTTCACATTTGTAGGTGGATCATCAGTGTTAGAGCTAAAATTAGCATGTTTAAAGTGATTTTCATGCTTCCAGGGGCTCGGGAAGTTAATTAAATACCATTTGGAGGCATTTAATGTTCGAGCAAAAACGGCTGATTTTCGACAAAAGAGATAACACCCACCCATTACGTCATGCTTCAGAAATGTGGAAAATGGTCCGTTTTCAAATGTTTTATTTTTGAACGTCAGTTCACATTTGTAGGTGGATCATCAGTGTTAGAGCTAAAATTAGCATGTTTAAAGTGATTTTCATGCTTCCAGGGGCTCGGGAAGTGAAATAAATACCATTTGGAGGCATTTAATGTTCGAGCAAAAACGGCTGATTTTCGACAAAAGAGATAACACCCCCCCCATTACGTCATGCTTCAGAAATGTGGAAAATGGTCCGTTTTCAAATGTTTTATTTTTGAACGTCAGTTCACATTTGTAGGTGGATCATCAGTGTTAGAGCTAAAATTAGCATGTTTAAAGTGATTTTCATGCTTCCAGGAGCGCTAAACACAAGATTTATGGAATGGTTAAAAGTGCATGAAAATGGCCAATTTACTCACTCTGAGTTCTCAAAAAGGGTTTCTTCACCCCGGGAAGTTAATTAAATACCATTTGGAGGCATTTAATGTTCGAGCAAAAACGGC
The DNA here is from genome assembly GCF_964263255.1 of Lissotriton vulgaris. Lineage (NCBI taxonomy): Eukaryota > Metazoa > Chordata > Amphibia > Caudata > Salamandridae > Lissotriton > Lissotriton vulgaris. The sequence continues at coordinate 505,448 of NW_028253223.1, read as the reverse complement.
TGATTTTCGACAAAAGAGATAACACCCCCCCATTACGTCATGCTTCAGAAATGTGGAAAATGGTCTGTTTTCAAATGTTTTATTTTTGAACGTCAGTTCACATTTGTAGGTGGATCATCAGTGTTAGAGCTAAAATTAGCATGTTTAAAGTGATTTTCATGCTTCCAGGAGCGCTAAACACAAGATTTATGGAATGGTTAAAAGTGCATGAAAATGGCCAATTTACTCACTCTGAGTTCTCAAAAAGGGTTTCTTCACCCCGGGAAGTTAATTAAATACCATTTGGAGGCATTTAATGTTCGAGCAAAAACGGCTGATTTTCGACAAAAGAGATAACACCCCCCCATTACGTCATGCTTCAGAAATGTGGAAAATGGTCCGTTTTCAAATGTTTTATTTTTGAACGTCAGTTCACATTTGTAGGTGGATCATCAGTGTTAGAGCTAAAATTAGCATGTTTAAAGTGATTTTCATGCTTCCAGGGGCCCAAAACACAAGATTTATGGAATGGTTAAAAGTGCATGAAAATGGCCAATTTACTCACTCTGAGTTCTCAAAAAGGTTTTCTTCACCCCGGGAAGTTAATTAAATACCATTTGGAGGCATTTAATGTTCGAGCAAAAACGGCTGATTTTCGACAAAAGAGATAACACCCCCCCATTACGTCATGCTTCAGAAATGTGGAAAATGGTCCGTTTTCAAATGTTTTATTTTTGAACGTCAGTTCACATTTGTAGGTGGATCATCAGTGTTAGAGCTAAAATTAGCATGTTTAAAGTGATTTTCATGCTTCCAGGGGCTCGGGAAGTTAATTAAATACCATTTGGAGGCATTTAATGTTCGAGCAAAAACGGCTGATTTTCGACAAAAGAGATAACACCCCCCCATTACGTCATGCTTCAGAAATGTGGAAAATGGTCCGTTTTCAAATGTTTTATTTTTGAACGTCAGTTCACATTTGTAGGTGGATCATCAGTGTTAGAGCTAAAATTAGCATGTTTAAAGTGATTTTCATGCTTCCAGGGGCTCGGGAAGTTAATTAAATACCATTTGGAGGCATTTAATGTTCGAGCAAAAACGGCTGATTTTCGACAAAAGAGATAACACCCCCCATTACGTCATGCTTCACAAATGTGGAAAATGGTCCGTTTTCAAATGTTTTATTTTTGAACGTCAGTTCACATTTGTAGGTGGATCATCAGTGTTAGAGCTAAAATTAGCATGTTTAAAGTGATTTTCATGCTTCCAGGGGCCCAAATCACAAGATTTATGGAATGGTTAAAAGTGCATGAAAATGGCCAATTTACTCACTCTGAGTTCTCAAAAAGGGTTTCTTCACCCCGGGAAGTTAATTAAATACCATTTGGAGGCATTTAATGTTCGAGCAAAAACGGCTGATTTTCGACAAAAGAGATAACACCCCCCCATTACGTCATGCTTCAGAAATGTGGAAAATGGTCCATTTTCAAATGTTTTATTTTTGAACGTCAGTTCACATTTGTAGGTGGATCATCAGTGTTAGAGCTAAAATTAGCATGTTTAAAGTGATTTTCATGCTTCCAGGGGCCCAAAACACAAGATTTATGGAATGGTTAAAAGTGCATGAAAATGGCCAATTTACTCACTCTGAGTTCTCAAAAAGGGTTTCTTCACCCCGGGAAGTTAATTAAATACCATTTGGAGGCATTTAATGTTCGAGCAAAAACGGCTGATTTTCGACAAAAGAGATAACACCCCCCCATTACGTCATGCTTCAGAAATGTGGAAAATGGTCCATTTTCAAATGTTTTATTTTTGAACGTCAGTTCACATTTGTAGGTGGATCATCAGTGTTAGAGCTAAAATTAGCATGTTTAAAGTGATTTTCATGCTTCCAGGGGCCCAAAACACAAGATTTATGGAATGGTTAAAAGTGCATGAAAATGGCCAATTTACTCACTCTGAGTTCTCAAAAAGGGTTTCTTCACCCCGGGAAGTTAATTAAATACCATTTGGAGGCATTTAATGTTCGAGCAAAAACTGCTGATTTTTGACAAAAGAGATAACACCCCCCCATTACGTCATGCTTCAGAAATGTGGAAAATGGTCCTTTTTCAAATGTTTTATTTTTGAACGTCAGTTCACATTTGTAGGTGGATCATCAGTGTTAGAGCTAAAATTAGCATGTTTAAAGTGATTTTCATGCTTCCAGGGGCTCGGGAAGTTAATTAAATACCATTTGGAGGCATTTAATGTTCGAGCAAAAACGGCTGATTTTCGACAAAAGAGATAACACCCCCCATTACGTCATGCTTCAGAAATGTGGAAAATGGTCCGTTTTCAAATGTTTTATTTTTGAACATCAGTTCACATTTGTAGGTGGATCATCAGTGTTAGAGCTAAAATTAGCATGTTTAAAGTGATTTTCATGCTTCCAGGGGCCCAAAACACAAGATTTATGGAATGGTTAAAGTGCATGAAAATGGCCAATTTACTCACTCTGAGTTCTCAAAAAGGGTTTCTTCACCCCGGGAAGTTAATTAAATACCATTTGGAGGCATTTAATGTTCCAGCAAAAACGGCTGATTTTCGACAAAAGAGATAACACCCCTCCATTACGTCATGCTTCAGAAATGTGGAAAATGGTCCGTTTTCAAATGTTTTATTTTTGAACGTCAGTTCACATTTGTAGGTGGATCATCAGTGTTAGAGCTAAAATTAGCATGTTTAAAGTGATTTTCATGCTTCCAGGGGCCCAAATCACAAGATTTATGGAATGGTTAAAAGTGCATGAAAATGGCCAATTTACTCACTCTGAGTTCTCAAAAAGGGTTTCTTCACCCCGGGAAGTTAATTAAATACCATTTGGAGGCATTTAATGTTCGAGCAAAAACGGCTGATTTTCGACAAAAGAGATAACACCCCCCCATTACGTCATGCTTCAGAAATGTGGAAAATGGTCCATTTTCAAATGTTTTATTTTTGAACGTCAGTTCACATTTGTAGGTGGATCATCAGTGTTAGAGCTAAAATTAGCATGTTTAAAGTGATTTTCATGCTTCCAGGGGCCCAAAACACAAGATTTATGGAATGGTTAAAAGTGCATGAAAATGGCCAATTTACTCACTCTGAGTTCTCAAAAAGGGTTTCTTCACCCCGGGAAGTTAATTAAATACCATTTGGAGGCATTTAATGTTCGAGCAAAAACTGCTGATTTTTGACAAAAGAGATAACACCCCCCCATTACTTCATGCTTCAGAAATGTGGAAAATGGTCCTTTTTCAAATGTTTTATTTTTGAACGTCAGTTCACATTTGTAGGTGGATCATCAGTGTTAGAGCTAAAATTAGCATGTTTAAAGTGATTTTCATGCTTCCAGGGGCTCGGGAAGTTAATTAAATACCATTTGGAGGCATTTAATGTTCGAGCAAAAACGGCTGATTTTCGACAAAAGAGATAACACCCCCCATTACGTCATGCTTCAGAAATGTGGAAAATGGTCCGTTTTCAAATGTTTTATTTTTGAACATCAGTTCACATTTGTAGGTGGATCATCAGTGTTAGAGCTAAAATTAGCATGTTTAAAGTGATTTTCATGCTTCCAGGGGCCCAAAACACAAGATTTATGGAATGGTTAAAGTGCATGAAAATGGCCAATTTACTCACTCTGAGTTCTCAAAAAGGGTTTCTTCACCCCGGGAAGTTAATTAAATACCATTTGGAGGCATTTAATGTTCCAGCAAAAACGGCTGATTTTCGACAAAAGAGATAACACCCCTCCATTACGTCATGCTTCAGAAATGTGGAAAATGGTCCGTTTTCAAATGTTTTAGTTTTTGAACGTCAGTTCACATTTGTAGGTGGATCATCAGTGTTAGAGCTAAAATTAGCATGTTTAAAGTGATTTTCATGCTTCCAGGGGCCCAAAACACAAGATTTATGGAATGGTTAAAAGTGCATGAAAATGGCCAATTTACTCACTTTGAGTTCTCAAAAAGGGTTTCTTCACCCCGGGAAGTTAATTAAATACCATTTGGAGGCATTTAATGTTCGAGCAAAAACGGCTGATTTTCGACAAAAGAGATAACACCCCCCCCATTACGTCATGCTTCAGAAATGTGGAAAATGGTCCGTTTTCAAATGGTTTATTTTTGAACGTCAGTTCACATTTGTAGGTGGATCATCAGTGTTAGAGCTAAAATTAGCATGTTTAAAGTGATTTTCATGCTTCCAGGGGCCCAAAACACAAGATTTATGGAATGGTTAAAAGTGCATGAAAATGGCCAATTTACTCACTCTGAGTTCTCAAAAAGGGTTTCTTCACCCCGGGAAGTTAATTAAATACCATTTGGAGGCATTTAATGTTCGAGCAAAAACGGCTGATTTTCGACAAAAGAGATAACACCCCCCCATTACGTCATGCTTCAGAAATGTGAAAAATGGTCCGTTTTCAAATGTTTTATTTTTGAACGTCAGTTCACATTTGTAGGTGGATCATCAGTGTTAGAGCTAAAATTAGCATGTTTAAAGTGATTTTCATGCTTCCAGGGGCTCGGGAAGTTAATTAAATACCATTTGGAGGCATTTAATGTTCGAGCAAAAACGGCTGATTTTCGACAAAAGAGATAACACCCCCCATTACGTCATGCTTCAGAAATGTGGAAAATGGTCCGTTTTCAAATGTTTTATTTTTGAACGTCAGTTCACATTTGTAGGTGGATCATCAGTGTTAGAGCTAAAATTAGCATGTTTAAAGTGATTTTCATGCTTCCAGGGGCCCAAAACACAAGATTTATAGAATGGTTAAAAGTGCATGAAAATGGCCAATTTACTCACTCTGAGTTCTCAAAAAGGGTTTCTTCACCCCGGGAAGTTAATTAAATACCATTTGGAGGCATTTAATGTTTGAGCAAAAACGGCTGATTTTCGACAAAAGAGATAACACCCCCACATTACGCCATGCTTCAGAAATGTGGAAAATGGTCCGTTTTCAAATGTTTTATTTTTGAACGTCAGTTCACATTTGTAGGTGGATCATCAGTGTTAGAGCTAAAATTAGCATGTTTAAAGTGATTTTCATGCTTCCAGGGGCTCGGGAAGTGAAATAAATACCATTTGGAGGCATTTAATGTTCGAGCAAAAACGGCTGATTTTCGACAAAAGAGATAACACCCCCCCATTACGTCATGCTTCAGAAATGTGGAAAATGGTCCGTTTTCAAATGTTTTATTTTTGAACATCAGTTCACATTTGTAGGTGGATCATCAGTGTTAGAGCTAAAATTAGCATGTTTAAAGTGATTTTCATGCTTCCAGGGGCCCAAAACACAAGATTTATGGAATGGTTAAAAGTGCATGAAAATGGCCAATGTACTCACTCTGAGTTCTCAAAAAGGGTTTCTTCACCCCGGGAAGTTAATTAAATACCATTTGGAGGCATTTAATGTTCGAGCAAAAACGGCTGATTTTCGACAAAAGAGATAACACCCCCCCATTACGTCATGCTTCAGAAATGTGGAAAATGGTCCGTTTTCAAATGTTTTATTTTTGAACGTCAGTTCACATTTGTAGGTGGATCATCAGTGTTAGAGCTAAAATTAGCATGTTTAAAGTGATTTTCATGCTTCCAGGGGCTCGGGAAGTGAAATAAATACCATTTGGAGGCATTTAATGTTCGAGCAAAAACTGCAGATTTTCGACAAAAGAGATAACACCCCCTCATTACGTCATGCTACAGAAATGTGGAAAATGGTCCGTTTTCAAATGTTTTATTTTTGAACGTCAGTTCACATTTGTAGGTGGATCATCAGTGTTAGAGCTAAAATTAGCATGTTTAAAGTGATTTTCATGCTTCCAGGGGCGCTAAACACAAGATTTATGGAATGGTTAAAAGTGCATGAAAATGGCCAATTTACTCACTCTGAGTTCTCAAAAAGGGTTTCTTCACCCCGGGAAGTTAATTAAATACCATTTGGAGGCATTTAATGTTCGAGCAAAAACGGCTGATTTTCGACAAAAGAGATAACACCCCCCCATTACGTCATGCTTCAGAAATGTGGAAAATGGTCCGTTTTCAAATGTTTTATTTTTGAACGTCAGTTCACATTTGTAGGTGGATCATCAGTGTTAGAGCTAAAATTAGCATGTTTAAAGTGATTTTCATGCTTCCAGGGGCCCAAAACACAAGATTTATGGAATGGTTAAAAGTGCATGAAAATGGCCAATTTACTCACTCTGAGTTCTCAAAAAGGTTTTCTTCACCCCGGGAAGTTAATTAAATACCATTTGGAGGCATTTAATGTTCGAGCAAAAACGGCTGATTTTCGACAAAAGAGATAACACCCCCCCATTACGTCATGCTTCAGAAATGTGGAAAATGGTCCGTTTTCAAATGTTTTATTTTTGAACGTCAGTTCACATTTGTAGGTGGATCATCAGTGTTAGAGCTAAAATTAGCATGTTTAAAGTGATTTTCATGCTTCCAGGGGCTCGGGAAGTTAATTAAATACCATTTGGAGGCATTTAATGTTCGAGCAAAAACGGCTGATTTTCGACAAAAGAGATAACACCCCCCCATTACGTCATGCTTCAGAAATGTGGAAAATGGTCCATTTTCAAATGTTTTATTTTTGAACGTCAGTTCACATTTGTAGGTGGATCATCAGTGTTAGAGCTAAAATTAGCATGTTTAAAGTGATTTTCATGCTTCCAGGGGCTCGGGAAGTTAATTAAATACCATTTGGAGGCATTTAATGTTCGAGCAAAAACGGCTGATTTTCGACAAAAGAGATAACACCCCCCATTACGTCATGCTTCAGAAATGTGGAAAATGGTCCGTTTTCAAATGTTTTATTTTTGAACGTCAGTTCACATTTGTAGGTGGATCATCAGTGTTAGAGCTAAAATTAGCATGTTTAAAGTGATTTTCATGCTTCCAGGGGCCCAAAACACAAGATTTATAGAATGGTTAAAAGTGCATGAAAATGGCCAATTTACTCACTCTGAGTTCTCAAAAAGGGTTTCTTCACCCCGGGAAGTTAATTAAATACCATTTGGAGGCATTTAATGTTTGAGCAAAAACGGCTGATTTTCGACAAAAGAGATAACACCCCCACATTACGCCATGCTTCAGAAATGTGGAAAATGGTCCGTTTTCAAATGTTTTATTTTTGAACGTCAGTTCACATTTGTAGGTGGATCATCAGTGTTAGAGCTAAAATTAGCATGTTTAAAGTGATTTTCATGCTTCCAGGGGCTCGGGAAGTGAAATAAATACCATTTGGAGGCATTTAATGTTCGAGCAAAAACGGCTGATTTTCGACAAAAGAGATAACACCCCCCCATTACGTCATGCTTCAGAAATGTGGAAAATGGTCCGTTTTCAAATGTTTTATTTTTGAACATCAGTTCACATTTGTAGGTGGATCATCAGTGTTAGAGCTAAAATTAGCATGTTTAAAGTGATTTTCATGCTTCCAGGGGCCCAAAACACAAGATTTATGGAATGGTTAAAAGTGCATGAAAATGGCCAATTTACTCACTCTGAGTTCTCAAAAAGGGTTTCTTCACCCCGGGAAGTTAATTAAATACCATTTGGAGGCATTTAATGTTCGAGCAAAAACGGCTGATTTTCGACAAAAGAGATAACACCCCCCCATTACGTCATGCTTCAGAAATGTGGAAAATGGTCCGTTTTCAAATGTTTTATTTTTGAACGTCAGTTCACATTTGTAGGTGGATCATCAGTGTTAGAGCTAAAATTAGCATGTTTAAAGTGATTTTCATGCTTCCAGGGGCTCGGGAAGTGAAATAAATACCATTTGGAGGCATTTAATGTTCGAGCAAAAACGGCAGATTTTCGACAAAAGAGATAACACCCCCTCATTACGTCATGCTACAGAAATGTGGAAAATGGTCCGTTTTCAAATGTTTTATTTTTGAACGTCAGTTCACATTTGTAGGTGGATCATCAGTGTTAGAGCTAAAATTAGCATGTTTAAAGTGATTTTCATGCTTCCAGGGGCGCTAAACACAAGATTTATGGAATGGTTAAAAGTGCATGAAAATGGCCAATTTACTCACTCTGAGTTCTCAAAAAGGGTTTCTTCACCCCGGGAAGTTAATTAAATACCATTTGGAGGCATTTAATGTTCGAGCAAAAACGGCTGATTTTCGACAAAAGAGATAACACCCCCCCATTACGTCATGCTTCAGAAATGTGGAAAATGGTCCGTTTTCAAATGTTTTATTTTTGAACGTCAGTTCACATTTGTAGGTGGATCATCAGTGTTAGAGCTAAAATTAGCATGTTTAAAGTGATTTTCATGCTTCCAGGGGCCCAAAACACAAGATTTATGGAATGGTTAAAAGTGCATGAAAATGGCCAATTTACTCACTCTGAGTTCTCAAAAAGGTTTTCTTCACCCCGGGAAGTTAATTAAATACCATTTGGAGGCATTTAATGTTCGAGCAAAAACGGCTGATTTTCGACAAAAGAGATAACACCCCCCCATTACGTCATGCTTCAGAAATGTGGAAAATGGTCCGTTTTCAAATGTTTTATTTTTGAACGTCAGTTCACATTTGTAGGTGGATCATCAGTGTTAGAGCTAAAATTAGCATGTTTAAAGTGATTTTCATGCTTCCAGGGGCTCGGGAAGTTAATTAAATACCATTTGGAGGCATTTAATGTTCGAGCAAAAACGGCTGATTTTCGACAAAAGAGATAACACCCCCCCATTACGTCATGCTTCAGAAATGTGGAAAATGGTCCGTTTTCAAATGTTTTATTTTTGAACGTCAGTTCACATTTGTAGGTGGATCATCAGTGTTAGAGCTAAAATTAGCATGTTTAAAGTGATTTTCATGCTTCCAGGGGCTCGGGAAGTTAATTAAATACCATTTGGAGGCATTTAATGTTCGAGCAAAAACGGCTGATTTTCGACAAAAGAGATAACACCCCCCATTACGTCATGCTTCAGAAATGTGGAAAATGGTCCGTTTTCAAATGTTTTATTTTTGAACGTCAGTTCACATTTGTAGGTGGATCATCAGTGTTAGAGCTAAAATTAGCATGTTTAAAGTGATTTTCATGCTTCCAGGGGCCCAAATCACAAGATTTATGGAATGGTTAAAAGTGCATGAAAATGGCCAATTTACTCACTCTGAGTTCTCAAAAAGGGTTTCTTCACCCCGGGAAGTTAATTAAATACCATTTGGAGGCATTTAATGTTCGAGCAAAAACGGCTGATTTTCGACAAAAGAGATAACACCCCCCCATTACGTCATGCTTCAGAAATGTGGAAAATGGTCCATTTTCAAATGTTTTATTTTTGAACGTCAGTTCACATTTGTAGGTGGATCATCAGTGTTAGAGCTAAAATTAGCATGTTTAAAGTGATTTTCATGCTTCCAGGGGCCCAAAACACAAGATTTATGGAATGGTTAAAAGTGCATGAAAATGGCCAATTTACTCACTCTGAGTTCTCAAAAAGGGTTTCTTCACCCCGGGAAGTTAATTAAATACCATTTGGAGGCATTTAATGTTCGAGCAAAAACGGTTGATTTTCGACAAAAGAGATAACACCCCCCCATTACGTCATGCTTCAGAAATGTGGAAAATGGTCCTTTTTCAAATGTTTTATTTTTGAACGTCAGTTCACATTTGTAGGTGGATCATCAGTGTTAGAGCTAAAATTAGCATGTTTAAAGTGATTTTCATGCTTCCAGGGGCTCGGGAAGTTAATTAAATACCATTTGGGGGCATTTAATGTTCGAGCAAAAACGGCTGATTTTCGACAAAAGAGATAACACCCCCCATTACGTCATGCTTCAGAAATGTGGAAAATGGTCCGTTTTCAAATGTTTTATTTTTGAACATCAGTTCACATTTGTAGGTGGATCATCAGTGTTAGAGCTAAAATTAGCATGTTTAAAGTGATTTTCATGCTTCCAGGGGCCCAAAACACAAGATTTATGGAATGGTTAAAGTGCATGAAAATGGCCAATTTACTCACTCTGAGTTCTCAAAAAGGGTTTCTTCACCCCGGGAAGTTAATTAAATACCATTTGGAGGCATTTAATGTTCCAGCAAAAACGGCTGATTTTCGACAAAAGAGATAACACCCCCCCATTACGTCATGCTTCAGAAATGTGGAAAATGGTCCGTTTTCAAATGTTTTAGTTTTTGAACGTCAGTTCACATTTGTAGGTGGATCATCAGTGTTAGAGCTAAAATTAGCATGTTTAAAGTGATTTTCATGCTTCCAGGGGCCCAAAACACAAGATTTATGGAATGGTTAAAAGTGCATGAAAATGGCCAATTTACTCACTTTGAGTTCTCAAAAAGGGTTTCTTCACCCCGGGAAGTTAATTAAATACCATTTCAAGGCATTTAATGTTCGAGCAAAAACGGCTGATTTTCGACAAAAGAGATAACACCCCCCCCATTACGTCATGCTTCAGAAATGTGGAAAATGGTCCGTTTTCAAATGGTTTATTTTTGAACGTCAGTTCACATTTGTAGGTGGATCATCAGTGTTAGAGCTAAAATTAGCATGTTTATAGTGATTTTCATGCTTCCAGGGGCCCAAAACACAAGATTTATGGAATGGTTAAAAGTGCATGAAAATGGCCAATTTACTCACTCTGAGTTCTCAAAAAGGGTTTCTTCACCCCGGGAAGTTAATTAAATACCATTTGGAGGCATTTAATGTTCGAGCAAAAACGGCTGATTTTCGACAAAAGAGATAACACCCCCCCATTACGTCATGCTTCAGAAATGTGAAAAATGGTCCGTTTTCAAATGTTTTATTTTTGAACGTCAGTTCACATTTGTAGGTGGATCATCAGTGTTAGAGCTAAAATTAGCATGTTTAAAGTGATTTTCATGCTTCCAGGGGCTCGGGAAGTTAATTAAATACCATTTGGAGGCATTTAATGTTCGAGCAAAAACGGCTGATTTTCGACAAAAGAGATAACACCCCCCCCATTACGTCATGCTTCAGAAATGTGGAAAATGGTCCGTTTTCAAATGTTTTATTTTTGAACGTCAGTTCACATTTGTAGGTGGATCATCAGTGTTAGAGCTAAAATTAGCATGTTTAAAGTGATTTTCATGCTTCCAGGGGCTCGGGAAGTTAATTAAATACCATTTGGAGGCATTTAATGTTCGAGCAAAAACGGCTGATTTTCGACAAAAGAGATAACACCCCCCATTACGTCATGCTTCAGAAATGTGGAAAATGGTCCGTTTTCAAATGTTTTATTTTTGAACGTCAGTTCACATTTGTAGGTGGATCATCAGTGTTAGAGCTAAAATTAGCATGTTTAAAGTGATTTTCATGCTTCCAGGGGCCCAAAACACAAGATTTATAGAATGGTTAAAAGTGCATGAAAATGGCCAATTTACTCACTCTGAGTTCTCAAAAAGGGTTTCTTCACCCCGGGAAGTTAATTAAATACCATTTGGAGGCATTTAATGTTCGAGCAAAAACGGCTGATTTTCGACAAAAGAGATAACACCCCCCCATTACGTCATGCTTCAGAAATGTGGAAAATGGTCCGTTTTCAAATGTTTTATTTTTGAACGTCAGTTCACATTTGTAGGTGGATCATCAGTGTTAGAGCTAAAATTAGCATGTTTAAAGTGATTTTCATGCTTCCAGGGGCTCGGGAAGTTAATTAAATACCATTTGGAGGCATTTAATGTTCGAGCAAAAACGGCTGATTTTCGACAAAAGAGATAACACCCCCCCATTACGTCATGCTTCAGAAATGTGGAAAATGGTCCGTTTTCAAATGTTTTTTTTTTAACGTCAGTTCACATTTGTAGGTGGATCATCAGTGTTAGAGCTAAAATTAGCATGTTTAAAGTGATTTTCATGCTTCCAGGGGCCCAAAACACAAGATTTATGGAATGGTTAAAAGTGCATGAAAATGGCCAATTTACTCACTCTGAGTTCTCAAAAAGGGTTTCTTCACCCCGGGAAGTTAATTAAATACCATTTGGAGGCATTTAATGTTCGAGCAAAAACGGCTGATTTTCGACAAAAGAGATAACACCCCCCCATTACGTCATGCTTCAGAAATGTGGAAAATGGTCCTTTTTCAAATGTTTTATTTTTGAACGTCAGTTCAAATTTGTAGGTGGATCATCAGTGTTAGAGCTAAAATTAGCATGTTTAAAGTGATTTTCATGCTTCCAGGGGCTCGGGAAGTTAATTAAATACCATTTGGAGGCATTTAATCTTCGAGCAAAAACGGCTGATTTTCGACAAAAGAGATAACACCCCCCCATTACGTCATGCTTCAGAAATGTGGAAAATGGTCCGTTTTCAAATGTTTTATTTTTGAACGTCAGTTCACATTTGTAGGTGGATCATCAGTGTTAGAGCTAAAATTAGCATGTTTAAAGTGATTTTCATGCTTCCAGGGGCCCAAAACACAAGATTTATGGAATGGTTAAAAGTGCATGAAAATGGCCAATTTACTCACTCTGAGTTCTCAAAAAGGGTTTCTTCACCCCGGGAAGTTAATGAAATACCATTTGGAGGCATTTAATGTTCGAGAAAAAACAGCTGATTTTCGACAAAAGAGATAACACCCCCCCATTACGTCATGCTTCAGAAATGTGGAAAATGGTCCTTTTTCAAATGTTTTATTTTTGAACGTCAGTTCACATTTGTAGGTGGATCATCAGTGTTAGAGCTAAAATTAGCATGTTTAAAGTGATTTTCATGCTTCCAGGGGCTCGGGAAGTTAATTAAATACCATTTGGAGGCATTTAATGTTCGAGCAAAAACGGCTGATTTTCGACAAAAGAGATAACACCCCCCCATTACGTCATGCTTCAGAAATGTGGAAAATGGTCCGTTTTCAAATGTTTTATTTTTGAACGTCAGTTCACATTTGTAGGTGGATCATCAGTGTTAGAGCTAAAATTAGCATGTTTAAAGTGATTTTCATGCTTCCAGGGGCTCGGGAAGTTAATTAAATACCATTTGGAGGCATTTAATGTTCGAGCAAAAACGGCTGATTTTCGACAAAAGAGATAACACCCCCCCATTACGTCATGCTTCAGAAATGTGGAAAATGGTCCGTTTTCAAATGTTTTATTTTTGAACGTCAGTTCACATTTGTAGGTGGATCATCAGTGTTAGAGCTAAAATTAGCATGTTTAAAGTGATTTTCATGCTTCCAGGGGCCCAAAACACAAGATTTATGGAATGGTTAAAAGTGCATGAAAATGGCCAATTTACTCACTCTGAGTTCTCAAAAAGGGTTTCTTCACCCCGGGAAGTTAATTAAATACCATTTGGAGGCATTTAATGTTCGAGCAAAAACGGCTGATTTTCAACAAAAGAGATAACACCCCCCCATTACGTCATGCTTCAGAAATGTGGAAAATGGTCCGTTTTCAAATGTTTTATTTTTGAACGTCAGTTCACATTTGTAGGTGGATCATCAGTGTTAGAGCTAAAATTAGCATGTTTAAAGTGATTTTCATGCTTCCAGGGGCCCAAAACACAAGATTTATGGAATGGTTAAAAGTGCATGAAAATGGCCAATTTACTCACTCTGAGTTCTCAAAAAGGGTTTCTTCACCCCGGGAAGTTAATTAAATACTATTTGGAGGCATTTAATGTTAGAGCAAAAACGGCTGATTTTCGACAAAAGAGATAACACCCCCCCATTACGTCATGCTTCAGAAATGTGGAAAATGGTCCGTTTTCAAATGTTTTATTTTTGAACGTCAGTTCACATTTGTAGGTGGATCATCAGTGTTAGAGCTAAAATTAGCATGTTTAAAGTGATTTTCATGCTTCCAGGGGCTCGGGAAGTTAATTAAATACCATTTGGAGGCATTTAATGTTCGAGCAAAAATGGCTGATTTTCGACAAAAGAGATATTACCCCCCCATTACGTCATGCTTCAGAAATGTGGAAAATGGTCTGTTTTCAAATGTTTTATTTTTGAACGTCAGTTCACATTTGTAGGTGGATCATCAGTGTTAGAGCTAAAATTAGCATGTTTAAAGTGATTTTCATGCTTCCAGGGGCCCAAAACACAAGATTTATGGAATGGTTAAAAGTGCATGAAAATGGCCAATTTACTCACTCTGAGTTCTCAAAAAGGGTTTCTTCACCCCGGGAAGTTAATTAAATACCATTTGGAGGCATTTAATGTTCGAGCAAAAACGGCTGATTTTCGACAAAAGAGATAACACCCCCCCATTACGTCATGCTTCAGAAATGTGGAAAATGGTCCGTTTTCAAATGTTTTATTTTTGAACGTCAGTTCACATTTGTAGGTGGATCATCAGTGTTAGAGCTAAAATTAGCATGTTTAAAGTGATTTTCATGCTTCCAGGGGCTCGGGAAGTTAATTAAATACCATTTGGAGGCATTTAATGTTCGAGCAAAAACGGCTGATTTTCGACAAAAGAGATAACACCCCCCCATTACGTCATGCTTCAGAAATGTGGAAAATGGTCCGTTTTCAAATGTTTTATTTTTGAACGTCAGTTCACATTTGTAGGTGGATCATCAGTGTTAGAGCTAAAATTAGCATGTTTAAAGTGATTTTCATGCTTCCAGGGGCTCGGGAAGTTAATTAAATACCATTTGGAGGCATTTAATGTTTGAGCAAAAATGGCTGATTTTCGACAAAAGAGCTAACACCCCCCCATTACGTCATGCTTCAGAAATGTGGAAAATGGTCCGTTTTCAAATGTTTTATTTTTGAACGTCAGTTCACATTTGTAGGTGGATCATCCGTGTTAGAGCTAAAATTAGCATGTTTAAAGTGATTTTCATGCTTCCAGGGGCTCGGGAAGTGAAATAAATACCATTTGGAGGCATTTAATGTTCGAGCAAAAACGGCTGATTTTTGACAAAAGAGATAACACCCCCCCATTACGTCATGCTTCAGAAATGTGGAAAATGGTCCGTTTTCAAATGTTTTATTTTTGAACGTCAGTTCACATTTGTAGGTGGATCATCAGTGTTAGAGCTAAAATTAGCATGTTTAAAGTGATTTTCATGCTTCCAGGGGCTCGGGAAGTTAATTAAATACCATTTGGAGGCATTTAATGTTCGAGCAAAAACGGCTGATTTTCGACAAAAGAGATAACACCCCCCATTACGTCATGCTTCAGAAATGTGGAAAATGGTCCGTTTTCAAATGTTTCATTTTTGAACGTCAGTTCACATTTGTAGGTGGATCATCAGTGTTAGAGCTAAAATTAGCATGTTTAAAGTGATTTTCATGCTTCCAGGGGCTCGGGAAGTTAATTAAATACCATTTGGAGGCATTTAATGTTCGAGCAAAAACGGCTGATTTTCGACAAAAGAGATAACACCCCCCCATTACGTCATGCTTCAGAAATGTGGAAAATGGTCCGTTTTCAAATGTTTTATTTTTGAACGTCAGTTCACATTTGTAGGTGGATCATCAGTGTTAGAGCTAAAATTAGCATGTTTAAAGTGATTTTCATGCTTCCAGGGGCTCGGGAAGTTAATTAAATACCATTTGGAGGCATTTAATGTTCGAGCAAAAACGGCTGATTTTCGACAAAAGAGATAACACCCCCCCATTACGTCATGCTTCAGAAATGTGGAAAATGGTCCGTTTTCAAATGTTTTATTTTTGAACGTCAGTTCACATTTGTAGGTGGATCATCAGTGTTAGAGCTAAAATTAGCATGTTTAAAGTGATTTTCATGCTTCCAGGGGCCCAAAACACAAGATTTATGGAATGGTTAAAAGTGCATGAAAATGGCCAATTTACTCACTCTGAGTTCTCAGAAAGGGTTTCTTCACCCCGGGAAGTTAATTAAATACCATTTGGAGGCATTTAATGTTCGAGCAAAAACGGCTGATTTTCGACAAAAGAGATAACACCCCCCCATTACGTCATGCTTCAGAAATGTGGAAAATGGTCCTTTTTAGAATGTTTTATTTTTGAACGTCAGTTCACATTTGTAGGTGGATCATCAGTGTTAGAGCTAAAATTAGCATGTTTAAAGTGATTTTCATGCTTCCAGGGGCTCGGGAAGTTAATTAAATACCATTTGGAGGCATTTAATGTTCGAGCAAAAACGGCTGATTTTTGACAAAAGAGATAACACCCCCCCATTACGTCATGCTTCAGAAATGTGGAAAATGGTCCGTTTTCATATGTTTTATTTTTGAACGTCAGTTCACATTTGTAGGTGGATCATCAGTGTTAGAGCTAAAATTAGCATGTTTAAAGTGATTTTCATGCTTCCAGGGGCTCGGGAAGTTAATTAAATACCATTTGGAGGCATTTAATGTTCGAGCAAAAACAGCTGATTTTCGACAAAAGAGATAACACCCCCCCATTACGTCATGCTTCAGAAATGTGGAAAATGGTCCGTTTTCAAATGTTTTATTTTTGAACGTCAGTTCACATTTGTAGGTGGATCATCAGTGTTAGAGCTAAAATTAGCATGTTTAAAGTGATTTTCATGCTTCCAGGGGCCCAAAACACAAGATTTATGGAATGGTTAAAAGTGCATGAAAATGGCCAATTTACTCACTCTGAGTTCTCAAAAAGGGTTTCTTCACCCCGGGAAGTTAATTAAATACCATTTGGAGGCATTTAATGTTCGAGCAAAAACGGCTGATTTTCGACAAAAGAGATAACACCCCCCCATTACGTCATGCTTCAGAAATGTGGAAAATGGTCCGTTTTCAAATGTTTTATTTTTGAACGTCAGTTCACATTTGTAGGTGGATCATCAGTGTTAGAGCTAAAATTAGCATGTTTAAAGTGATTTTCATGCTTCCAGGGGCCCAAAACACAAGATTTATGGAATGGTTAAAAGTGCATGAAAATGGCCAATTTACTCACTCTGAGTTCTCAAAAAGGGTTTCTTCACCCCGGGAAGTTAATTAAATACCATTTGGAGGCATTTAATGTTCGAGCAAAAACGGCTGATTTTCGACAAAAGAGATAACACCCCCCATTACGTCATGCTTCAGAAATGTGGAAAATGGTCCGTTTTCAAATGTTTTATTTTTGAACGTCAGTTCACATTTGTAGGTGGATCATCAGTGTTAGAGCTAAAATTAGCATGTTTAAAGTGATTTTCATGCTTCCAGGGGCTCGGGAAGTGAAATAAATACCATTTGGAGGCATTTAATGTTCGAGCAAAAACGGCAGATTTTCGACAAAAGAGATAACACCCCCTCATTACGTCATGCTACAGAAATGTGGAAAATGGTCCGTTTTCAAATGTTTTATTTTTGAACGTCAGTTCACATTTGTAGGTGGATCATCAGTGTTAGAGCTAAAATTAGCATGTTTAAAGTGATTTTCATGCTTCCAGGGGCGCTAAACACAAGATTTATGGAATGGTTAAAAGTGCATGAAAATGGCCAATTTACTCACTCTGAGTTCTCAAAAAGGGTTTCTTCACCCCGGGAAGTTAATTAAATACCATTTGGAGGCATTTAATGTTCGAGCAAAAACGGCTGATTTTCGACAAAAGAGATAACACCCCCCCATTACGTCATGCTTCAGAAATGTGGAAAATGGTCCGTTTTCAAATGTTTTATTTTTGAACGTCAGTTCACATTTGTAGGTGGATCATCAGTGTTAGAGCTAAAATTAGCATGTTTAAAGTGATTTTCATGCTTCCAGGGGCCCAAAACACAAGATTTATGGAATGGTTAAAAGTGCATGAAAATGGCCAATTTACTCACTCTGAGTTCTCAAAAAGGTTTTCTTCACCCCGGGAAGTTAATTAAATACCATTTGGAGGCATTTAATGTTCGAGCAAAAACGGCTGATTTTCGACAAAAGAGATAACACCCCCCCATTACGTCATGCTTCAGAAATGTGGAAAATGGTCCGTTTTCAAATGTTTTATTTTTGAACGTCAGTTCACATTTGTAGGTGGATCATCAGTGTTAGAGCTAAAATTAGCATGTTTAAAGTGATTTTCATGCTTCCAGGGGCTCGGGAAGTTAATTAAATACCATTTGGAGGCATTTAATGTTCGAGCAAAAACGGCTGATTTTCGACAAAAGAGATAACACCCCCCCATTACGTCATGCTTCAGAAATGTGGAAAATGGTCCGTTTTCAAATGTTTTATTTTTGAACGTCAGTTCACATTTGTAGGTGGATCATCAGTGTTAGAGCTAAAATTAGCATGTTTAAAGTGATTTTCATGCTTCCAGGGGCTCGGGAAGTTAATTAAATACCATTTGGAGGCATTTAATGTTCGAGCAAAAACGGCTGATTTTCGACAAAAGAGATAACACCCCCCATTACGTCATGCTTCAGAAATGTGGAAAATGGTCCGTTTTCAAATGTTTTATTTTTGAACGTCAGTTCACATTTGTAGGTGGATCATCAGTGTTAGAGCTAAAATTAGCATGTTTAAAGTGATTTTCATGCTTCCAGGGGCCCAAATCACAAGATTTATGGAATGGTTAAAAGTGCATGAAAATGGCCAATTTACTCACTCTGAGTTCTCAAAAAGGGTTTCTTCACCCCGGGAAGTTAATTAAATACCATTTGGAGGCATTTAATGTTCGAGCAAAAACGGCTGATTTTCGACAAAAGAGATAACACCCCCCCATTACGTCATGCTTCAGAAATGTGGAAAATGGTCCATTTTCAAATGTTTTATTTTTGAACGTCAGTTCACATTTGTAGGTGGATCATCAGTGTTAGAGCTAAAATTAGCATGTTTAAAGTGATTTTCATGCTTCCAGGGGCCCAAAACACAAGATTTATGGAATGGTTAAAAGTGCATGAAAATGGCCAATTTACTCACTCTGAGTTCTCAAAAAGGGTTTCTTCACCCCGGGAAGTTAATTAAATACCATTTGGAGGCATTTAATGTTCGAGCAAAAACGGTTGATTTTCGACAAAAGAGATAACACCCCCCCATTACGTCATGCTTCAGAAATGTGGAAAATGGTCCTTTTTCAAATGTTTTATTTTTGAACGTCAGTTCACATTTGTAGGTGGATCATCAGTGTTAGAGCTAAAATTAGCATGTTTAAAGTGATTTTCATGCTTCCAGGGGCTCGGGAAGTTAATTAAATACCATTTGGGGGCATTTAATGTTCGAGCAAAAACGGCTGATTTTCGACAAAAGAGATAACACCCCCCATTACGTCATGCTTCAGAAATGTGGAAAATGGTCCGTTTTCAAATGTTTTATTTTTGAACATCAGTTCACATTTGTAGGTGGATCATCAGTGTTAGAGCTAAAATTAGCATGTTTAAAGTGATTTTCATGCTTCCAGGGGCCCAAAACACAAGATTTATGGAATGGTTAAAGTGCATGAAAATGGCCAATTTACTCACTCTGAGTTCTCAAAAAGGGTTTCTTCACCCCGGGAAGTTAATTAAATACCATTTGGAGGCATTTAATGTTCCAGCAAAAACGGCTGATTTTCGACAAAAGAGATAACACCCCCCCATCACGTCATGCTTCAGAAATGTGGAAAATGGTCCGTTTTCAAATGTTTTAGTTTTTGAACGTCAGTTCACATTTGTAGGTGGATCATCAGTGTTAGAGCTAAAATTAGCATGTTTAAAGTGATTTTCATGCTTCCAGGGGCCCAAAACACAAGATTTATGGAATGGTTAAAAGTGCATGAAAATGGCCAATTTACTCACTTTGAGTTCTCAAAAAGGGTTTCTTCACCCCGGGAAGTTAATTAAATACCATTTGGAGGCATTTAATGTTCGAGCAAAAACGGCTGATTTTCGACAAAAGAGATAACACCCCCCCCATTACGTCATGCTTCAGAAATGTGGAAAATGGTCCGTTTTCAAATGGTTTATTTTTGAACGTCAGTTCACATTTGTAGGTGGATCATCAGTGTTAGAGCTAAAATTAGCATGTTTATAGTGATTTTCATGCTTCCAGGGGCCCAAAACACAAGATTTATGGAATGGTTAAAAGTGCATGAAAATGGCCAATTTACTCACTCTGAGTTCTCAAAAAGGGTTTCTTCACTCCGGGAAGTTAATTAAATACCATTTGGAGGCATTTAATGTTCGAGCAAAAACGGCTGATTTTCGACAAAAGAGATAACACCCCCCCATTACGTCATGCTTCAGAAATGTGAAAAATGGTCCGTTTTCAAATGTTTTATTTTTGAACGTCAGTTCACATTTGTAGGTGGATCATCAGTGTTAGAGCTAAAATTAGCATGTTTAAAGTGATTTTCATGCTTCCAGGGGCTCGGGAAGTTAATTAAATACCATTTGGAGGCATTTAATGTTCGAGCAAAAACGGCTGATTTTCGACAAAAGAGATAACACCCCCCCCATTACGTCATGCTTCAGAAATGTGGAAAATGGTCCGTTTTCAAATGTTTTATTTTTGAACGTCAGTTCACATTTGTAGGTGGATCATCAGTGTTAGAGCTAAAATTAGAATGTTTAAAGTGATTTTCATGCTTCCAGGGGCTCGGGAAGTTAATTAAATACCATTTGGAGGCATTTAATGTTCGAGCAAAAACGGCTGATTTTCGACAAAAGAGATAACACCCCCCATTACGTCATGCTTCAGAAATGTGGAAAATGGTCCGTTTTCAAATGTTTTATTTTTGAACGTCAGTTCACATTTGTAGGTGGATCATCAGTGTTAGAGCTAAAATTAGCATGTTTAAAGTGATTTTCATGCTTCCAGGGGCCCAAAACACAAGATTTATAGAATGGTTAAAAGTGCATGAAAATGGCCAATTTACTCACTCTGAGTTCTCAAAAAGGGTTTCTTCACCCCGGGAAGTTAATTAAATACCATTTGGAGGCATTTAATGTTCGAGCAAAAACGGCTGATTTTCGACAAAAGAGATAACACCCCCCCATTACGTCATGCTTCAGAAATGTGGAAAATGGTCCGTTTTCAAATGTTTTATTTTTGAACGTCAGTTCACATTTGTAGGTGGATCATCAGTGTTAGAGCTAAAATTAGCATGTTTAAAGTGATTTTCATGCTTCCAGGGGCTCGGGAAGTTAATTAAATACCATTTGGAGGCATTTAATGTTCGAGCAAAAACGGCTGATTTTCGACAAAAGAGATAACACCCCCCCATTACGTCATGCTTCAGAAATGTGGAAAATGGTCCGTTTTCAAATGTTTTTTTTTTAACGTCAGTTCACATTTGTAGGTGGATCATCAGTGTTAGAGCTAAAATTAGCATGTTTAAAGTGATTTTCATGCTTCCAGGGGCCCAAAACACAAGATTTATGGAATGGTTAAAAGTGCATGAAAATGGCCAATTTACTCACTCTGAGTTCTCAAAAAGGGTTTCTTCACCCCGGGAAGTTAATTAAATACCATTTGGAGGCATTTAATGTTCGAGCAAAAACGGCTGATTTTCGACAAAAGAGATAACACCCCCCCATTACGTCATGCTTCAGAAATGTGGAAAATGGTCCTTTTTCAAATGTTTTATTTTTGAACGTCAGTTCAAATTTGTAGGTGGATCATCAGTGTTAGAGCTAAAATTAGCATGTTTAAAGTGATTTTCATGCTTCCAGGGGCTCGGGAAGTTAATTAAATACCATTTGGAGGCATTTAATCTTCGAGCAAAAACGGCTGATTTTCGACAAAAGAGATAACACCCCCCCATTACGTCATGCTTCAGAAATGTGGAAAATGGTCCGTTTTCAAATGTTTTTTTTTTAACGTCAGTTCACATTTGTAGGTGGATCATCAGTGTTAGAGCTAAAATTAGCATGTTTAAAGTGATTTTCATGCTTCCAGGGGCCCAAAACACAAGATTTATGGAATGGTTAAAAGTGCATGAAAATGGCCAATTTACTCACTCTGAGTTCTCAAAAAGGGTTTCTTCACCCCGGGAAGTTAATTAAATACCATTTGGAGGCATTTAATGTTCGAGCAAAAACGGCTGATTTTCGACAAAAGAGATAACACCCCCCCATTACGTCATGCTTCAGAAATGTGGAAAATGGTCCGTTTTCAAATGTTTTATTTTTGAACGTCAGTTCACATTTGTAGGTGGATCATCAGTGTTAGAGCTAAAATTAGCATGTTTAAAGTGATTTTCATGCTTCCAGGGGCCCAAAACACAAGATTTATGGAATGGTTAAAAGTGCATGAAAATGGCCAATTTACTCACTCTGAGTTCTCAAAAAGGGTTTCTTCACCCCGGGAAGTTAATGAAATACCATTTGGAGGCATTTAATGTTCGAGAAAAAACAGCTGATTTTCGACAAAAGAGATAACACCCCCCCATTACGTCATGCTTCAGAAATGTGGAAAATGGTCCTTTTTCAAATGTTTTATTTTTGAACGTCAGTTCACATTTGTAGGTGGATCATCAGTGTTAGAGCTAAAATTAGCATGTTTAAAGTGATTTTCATGCTTCCAGGGGCTCGGGAAGTTAATTAAATACCATTTGGAGGCATTTAATGTTCGAGCAAAAACGGCTGATTTTCGACAAAAGAGATAACACCCCCCCATTACGTCATGCTTCAGAAATGTGGAAAATGGTCCGTTTTCAAATGTTTTATTTTTGAACGTCAGTTCACATTTGTAGGTGGATCATCAGTGTTAGAGCTAAAATTAGCATGTTTAAAGTGATTTTCATGCTTCCAGGGGCTCGGGAAGTTAATTAAATACCATTTGGAGGCATTTAATGTTCGAGCAAAAACGGCTGATTTTCGACAAAAGAGATAACACCCCCCCATTACGTCATGCTTCAGAAATGTGGAAAATGGTCCGTTTTCAAATGTTTTATTTTTGAACGTCAGTTCACATTTGTAGGTGGATCATCAGTGTTAGAGCTAAAATTAGCATGTTTAAAGTGATTTTCATGCTTCCAGGGGCCCAAAACACAAGATTTATGGAATGGTTAAAAGTGCATGAAAATGGCCAATTTACTCACTCTGAGTTCTCAAAAAGGGTTTCTTCACCCCGGGAAGTTAATTAAATACCATTTGGAGGCATTTAATGTTCGAGCAAAAACGGCTGATTTTCGACAAAAGAGATAACACCCCCCCATTACGTCATGCTTCAGAAATGTGGAAAATGGTCCGTTTTCAAATGTTTTATTTTTGAACGTCAGTTCACATTTGTAGGTGGATCATCAGTGTTAGAGCTAAAATTAGCATGTTTAAAGTGATTTTCATGCTTCCAGGGGCTCGGGAAGTTAATTAAATACCATTTGGAGGCATTTAATGTTTGAGCAAAAATGGCTGATTTTCGACAAAAGAGCTAACACCCCCCCATTACGTCATGCTTCAGAAATGTGGAAAATGGTCCGTTTTCAAATGTTTTATTTTTGAACGTCAGTTCACATTTGTAGGTGGATCATCCGTGTTAGAGCTAAAATTAGCATGTTTAAAGTGATTTTCATGCTTCCAGGGGCTCGGGAAGTGAAATAAATACCATTTGGAGGCATTTAATGTTCGAGCAAAAACGGCTGATTTTTGACAAAAGAGATAACACCCCCCCATTACGTCATGCTTCAGAAATGTGGAAAATGGTCCGTTTTCAAATGTTTTATTTTTGAACGTCAGTTCACATTTGTAGGTGGATCATCAGTGTTAGAGCTAAAATTAGCATGTTTAAAGTGATTTTCATGCTTCCAGGGGCTCGGGAAGTTAATTAAATACCATTTGGAGGCATTTAATGTTCGAGCAAAAACGGCTGATTTTCGACAAAAGAGATAACACCCCCCATTACGTCATGCTTCAGAAATGTGGAAAATGGTCCGTTTTCAAATGTTTCATTTTTGAACGTCAGTTCACATTTGTAGGTGGATCATCAGTGTTAGAGCTAAAATTAGCATGTTTAAAGTGATTTTCATGCTTCCAGGGGCTCGGGAAGTTAATTAAATACCATTTGGAGGCATTTAATGTTCGAGCAAAAACGGCTGATTTTCGACAAAAGAGATAACACCCCCCCATTACGTCATGCTTCAGAAATGTGGAAAATGGTCCGTTTTCAAATGTTTTATTTTTGAACGTCAGTTCACATTTGTAGGTGGATCATCAGTGTTAGAGCTAAAATTAGCATGTTTAAAGTGATTTTCATGCTTCCAGGGGCTCGGGAAGTTAATTAAATACCATTTGGAGGCATTTAATGTTCGAGCAAAAACGGCTGATTTTCGACAAAAGAGATAACACCCCCCCATTACGTCATGCTTCAGAAATGTGGAAAATGGTCCGTTTTCAAATGTTTTATTTTTGAACGTCAGTTCACATTTGTAGGTGGATCATCAGTGTTAGAGCTAAAATTAGCATGTTTAAAGTGATTTTCATGCTTCCAGGGGCCCAAAACACAAGATTTATGGAATGGTTAAAAGTGCATGAAAATGGCCAATTTACTCACTCTGAGTTCTCAGAAAGGGTTTCTTCACCCCGGGAAGTTAATTAAATACCATTTGGAGGCATTTAATGTTCGAGCAAAAACGGCTGATTTTCGACAAAAGAGATAACACCCCCCCATTACGTCATGCTTCAGAAATGTGGAAAATGGTCCTTTTTAGAATGTTTTATTTTTGAACGTCAGTTCACATTTGTAGGTGGATCATCAGTGTTAGAGCTAAAATTAGCATGTTTAAAGTGATTTTCATGCTTCCAGGGGCTCGGGAAGTTAATTAAATACCATTTGGAGGCATTTAATGTTCGAGCAAAAACGGCTGATTTTTGACAAAAGAGATAACACCCCCCCATTACGTCATGCTTCAGAAATGTGGAAAATGGTCCGTTTTCATATGTTTTGTTTTTGAACGTCAGTTCACATTTGTAGGTGGATCATCAGTGTTAGAGCTAAAATTAGCATGTTTAAAGTGATTTTCATGCTTCCAGGGGCTCGGGAAGTTAATTAAATACCATTTGGAGGCATTTAATGTTCGAGCAAAAACGGCTGATTTTCGACAAAAGAGATAACACCCCCCCATTACGTCATGCTTCAGAAATGTGGAAAATGGTCCGTTTTCAAATGTTTTATTTTTGAACGTCAGTTCACATTTGTAGGTGGATCATCAGTGTTAGAGCTAAAATTAGCATGTTTAAAGTGATTTTCATGCTTCCAGGGGCCCAAAACACAAGATTTATGGAATGGTTAAAAGTGCATGAAAATGGCCAATTTACTCACTCTGAGTTCTCAAAAAGGGTTTCTTCACCCCGGGAAGTTAATTAAATACCATTTGGAGGCATTTAATGTTCGAGCAAAAACGGCTGATTTTCGACAAAAGAGATAACACCCCCCCCATTACGTCATGCTTCAGAAATGTGGAAAATGGTCCGTTTTCAAATGTTTTATTTTTGAACGTCAGTTCACATTTGTAGGTGGATCATCAGTGTTAGAGCTAAAATTAGCATGTTTAAAGTGATTTTCATGCTTCCAGGGGCCCAAAACACAAGATTTATGGAATGGTTAAAAGTGCATGAAAATGGCCAATTTACTCACTCTGAGTTCTCAAAAAGGGTTTCTTCACCCCGGGAAGTTAATTAAATACCATTTGGAGGCATTTAATGTTCGAGCAAAAACGGCTGATTTTCGACAAAAGATATAACACCCCCCATTACGTCATGCTTCAGAAATGTGGAAAATGGTCCGTTTTCAAATGTTTTATTTTTGAACGTCAGTTCACATTTGTAGGTGGATCATCAGTGTTAGAGCTAAAATTAGCATGTTTAAAGTGATTTTCATGCTTCCAGGGGCTCGGGAAGTGAAATAAATACCATTTGGAGGCATTTAATGTTCGAGCAAAAACGGCAGATTTTCGACAAAAGAGATAACACCCCCTCATTACGTCATGCTACAGAAATGTGGAAAATGGTCCGTTTTCAAATGTTTTATTTTTGAACGTCAGTTCACATTTGTAGGTGGATCATCAGTGTTAGAGCTAAAATTAGCATGTTTAAAGTGATTTTCATGCTTCCAGGGGCGCTAAACACAAGATTTATGGAATGGTTAAAAGTGCATGAAAATGGCCAATTTACTCACTCTGAGTTCTCAAAAAGGGTTTCTTCACCCCGGGAAGTTAATTAAATACCATTTGGAGGCATTTAATGTTCGAGCAAAAACGGCTGATTTTCGACAAAAGAGATAACACCCCCCCATTACGTCATGCTTCAGAAATGTGGAAAATGGTCCGTTTTCAAATGTTTTATTTTTGAACGTCAGTTCACATTTGTAGGTGGATCATCTGTGTTAGAGCTAAAATTAGCATGTTTAAAGTGATTTTCATGCTTCCAGGGGCCCAAAACACAAGATTTATGGAATGGTTAAAAGTGCATGAAAATGGCCAATTTACTCACTCTGAGTTCTCAAAAAGGTTTTCTTCACCCCGGGAAGTTAATTAAATACCATTTGGAGGCATTTAATGTTCGAGCAAAAACGGCTGATTTTCGACAAAAGAGATAACACCCCCCCATTACGTCATGCTTCAGAAATGTGGAAAATGGTCCGTTTTCAAATGTTTTATTTTTGAACGTCAGTTCACATTTGTAGGTGGATCATCAGTGTTAGAGCTAAAATTAGCATGTTTAAAGTGATTTTCATGCTTCCAGGGGCTCGGGAAGTTAATTAAATACCATTTGGAGGCATTTAATGTTCGAGCAAAAACGGCTGATTTTCGACAAAAGAGATAACACCCCCCCATTACGTCATGCTTCAGAAATGTGGAAAATGGTCCGTTTTCAAATGTTTTATTTTTGAACGTCAGTTCACATTTGTAGGTGGATCATCAGTGTTAGAGCTAAAATTAGCATGTTTAAAGTGATTTTCATGCTTCCAGGGGCTCGGGAAGTTAATTAAATACCATTTGGAGGCATTTAATGTTCGAGCAAAAACGGCTGATTTTCGACAAAAGAGATAACACCCCCCATTACGTCATGCTTCAGAAATGTGGAAAATGGTCCGTTTTCAAATGTTTTATTTTTGAACGTCAGTTCACATTTGTAGGTGGATCATCAGTGTTAGAGCTAAAATTAGCATGTTTAAAGTGATTTTCATGCTTCCAGGGGCCCAAATCACAAGATTTATGGAATGGTTAAAAGTGCATGAAAATGGCCAATTTACTCACTCTGAGTTCTCAAAAAGGGTTTCTTCACCCCGGGAAGTTAATTAAATACCATTTGGAGGCATTTAATGTTCGAGCAAAAACGGCTGATTTTCGACAAAAGAGATAACACCCCCCCATTACGTCATGCTTCAGAAATGTGGAAAATGGTCCATTTTCAAATGTTTTATTTTTGAACGTCAGTTCACATTTGTAGGTGGATCATCAGTGTTAGAGCTAAAATTAGCATGTTTAAAGTGATTTTCATGCTTCCAGGGGCCCAAAACACAAGATTTATGGAATGGTTAAAAGTGCATGAAAATGGCCAATTTACTCACTCTGAGTTCTCAAAAAGGGTTTCTTCACCCCGGGAAGTTAATTAAATACCATTTGGAGGCATTTAATGTTCGAGCAAAAACGGTTGATTTTCGACAAAAGAGATAACACCCCCCCATTACGTCATGCTTCAGAAATGTGGAAAATGGTCCTTTTTCAAATGTTTTATTTTTGAACGTCAGTTCACATTTGTAGGTGGATCATCAGTGTTAGAGCTAAAATTAGCATGTTTAAAGTGATTTTCATGCTTCCAGGGGCTCGGGAAGTTAATTAAATACCATTTGGGGGCATTTAATGTTCGAGCAAAAACGGCTGATTTTCGACAAAAGAGATAACACCCCCCATTACGTCATGCTTCAGAAATGTGGAAAATGGTCCGTTTTCAAATGTTTTATTTTTGAACATCAGTTCACATTTGTAGGTGGATCATCAGTGTTAGAGCTAAAATTAGCATGTTTAAAGTGATTTTCATGCTTCCAGGGGCCCAAAACACAAGATTTATGGAATGGTTAAAGTGCATGAAAATGGCCAATTTACTCACTCTGAGTTCTCAAAAAGGGTTTCTTCACCCCGGGAAGTTAATTAAATACCATTTGGAGGCATTTAATGTTCCAGCAAAAACGGCTGATTTTCGACAAAAGAGATAACACCCCCCCATTACGTCATGCTTCAGAAATGTGGAAAATGGTCCGTTTTCAAATGTTTTAGTTTTTGAACGTCAGTTCACATTTGTAGGTGGATCATCAGTGTTAGAGCTAAAATTAGCATGTTTAAAGTGATTTTCATGCTTCCAGGGGCCCAAAACACAAGATTTATGGAATGGTTAAAAGTGCATGAAAATGGCCAATTTACTCACTTTGAGTTCTCAAAAAGGGTTTCTTCACCCCGGGAAGTTAATTAAATACCATTTGGAGGCATTTAATGTTCGAGCAAAAACGGCTGATTTTCGACAAAAGAGATAACACCCCCCCATTACGTCATGCTTCAGAAATGTGGAAAATGGTCCGTTTTCAAATGGTTTATTTTTGAACGTCAGTTCACATTTGTAGGTGGATCATCAGTGTTAGAGCTAAAAATAGCATGTTTATAGTGATTTTCATGCTTCCAGGGGCCCAAAACACAAGATTTATGGAATGGTTAAAAGTGCATGAAAATGGCCAATTTACTCACTCTGAGTTCTCAAAAAGGGTTTCTTCACCCCGGGAAGTTAATTAAATACCATTTGGAGGCATTTAATGTTCGAGCAAAAACGGCTGATTTTCGACAAAAGAGATAACACCCCCCCATTACGTCATGCTTCAGAAATGTGAAAAATGGTCCGTTTTCAAATGTTTTATTTTTGAACCTCAGTTCACATTTGTAGGTGGATCATCAGTGTTAGAGCTAAAATTAGCATGTTTAAAGTGATTTTCATGCTTCCAGGGGCTCGGGAAGTTAATTAAATACCATTTGGAGGCATTTAATGTTCGAGCAAAAACGGCTGATTTTCGACAAAAGAGATAACACCCCCCCCATTACGTCATGCTTCAGAAATGTGGAAAATGGTCCGTTTTCAAATGTTTTATTTTTGAACGTCAGTTCACATTTGTAGGTGGATCATCAGTGTTAGAGCTAAAATTAGCATGTTTAAAGTGATTTTCATGCTTCCAGGGGCTCGGGAAGTTAATTAAATACCATTTGGAGGCATTTAATGTTCGAGCAAAAACGGCTGATTTTCGACAAAAGAGATAACACCCCCCATTACGTCATGCTTCAGAAATGTGGAAAATGGTCCGTTTTCAAATGTTTTATTTTTGAACGTCAGTTCACATTTGTAGGTGGATCATCAGTGTTAGAGCTAAAATTAGCATGTTTAAAGTGATTTTCATGCTTCCAGGGGCCCAAAACACAAGATTTATAGAATGGTTAAAAGTGCATGAAAATGGCCAATTTACTCACTCTGAGTTCTCAAAAAGGGTTTCTTCACCCCGGGAAGTTAATTAAATACCATTTGGAGGCATTTAATGTTCGAGCAAAAACGGCTGATTTTCGACAAAAGAGATAACACCCCCCCATTACGTCATGCTTCAGAAATGTGGAAAATGGTCCGTTTTCAAATGTTTTATTTTTGAACGTCAGTTCACATTTGTAGGTGGATCATCAGTGTTAGAGCTAAAATTAGCATGTTTAAAGTGATTTTCATGCTTCCAGGGGCTCGGGAAGTTAATTAAATACCATTTGGAGGCATTTAATGTTCGAGCAAAAACGGCTGATTTTCGACAAAAGAGATAACACCCCCCCATTACGTCATGCTTCAGAAATGTGGAAAATGGTCCGTTTTCAAATGTTTTTTTTTTAACGTCAGTTCACATTTGTAGGTGGATCATCAGTGTTAGAGCTAAAATTAGCATGTTTAAAGTGATTTTCATGCTTCCAGGGGCCCAAAACACAAGATTTATGGAATGGTTAAAAGTGCATGAAAATGGCCAATTTACTCACTCTGAGTTCTCAAAAAGGGTTTCTTCACCCCGGGAAGTTAATTAAATACCATTTGGAGGCATTTAATGTTCGAGCAAAAACGGCTGATTTTCGACAAAAGAGATAACACCCCCCCATTACGTCATGCTTCAGAAATGTGGAAAATGGTCCTTTTTCAAATGTTTTATTTTTGAACGTCAGTTCAAATTTGTAGGTGGATCATCAGTGTTAGAGCTAAAATTAGCATGTTTAAAGTGATTTTCATGCTTCCAGGGGCTCGGGAAGTTAATTAAATACCATTTGGAGGCATTTAATCTTCGAGCAAAAACGGCTGATTTTCGACAAAAGAGATAACACCCCCCCATTACGTCATGCTTCAGAAATGTGGAAAATGGTCCGTTTTCAAATGTTTTATTTTTGAACGTCAGTTCACATTTGTAGGTGGATCATCAGTGTTAGAGCTAAAATTAGCATGTTTAAAGTGATTTTCATGCTTCCAGGGGCCCAAAACACAAGATTTATGGAATGGTTAAAAGTGCATGAAAATGGCCAATTTACTCACTCTGAGTTCTCAAAAAGGGTTTCTTCACCCCGGGAAGTTAATGAAATACCATTTGGAGGCATTTAATGTTCGAGAAAAAACAGCTGATTTTCGACAAAAGAGATAACACCCCCCCATTACGTCATGCTTCAGAAATGTGGAAAATGGTCCTTTTTCAAATGTTTTATTTTTGAACGTCAGTTCACATTTGTAGGTGGATCATCAGTGTTAGAGCTAAAATTAGCATGTTTAAAGTGATTTTCATGCTTCCAGGGGCTCGGGAAGTTAATTAAATACCATTTGGAGGCATTTAATGTTCGAGCAAAAACGGCTGATTTTCGACAAAAGAGATAACACCCCCCCATTACGTCATGCTTCAGAAATGTGGAAAATGGTCCGTTTTCAAATGTTTTATTTTTGAACGTCAGTTCACATTTGTAGGTGGATCATCAGTGTTAGAGCTAAAATTAGCATGTTTAAAGTGATTTTCATGCTTCCAGGGGCTCGGGAAGTTAATTAAATACCATTTGGAGGCATTTAATGTTCGAGCAAAAACGGCTGATTTTCGACAAAAGAGATAACACCCCCCCATTACGTCATGCTTCAGAAATGTGGAAAATGGTCCGTTTTCAAATGTTTTATTTTTGAACGTCAGTTCACATTTGTAGGTGGATCATCAGTGTTAGAGCTAAAATTAGCATGTTTAAAGTGATTTTCATGCTTCCAGGGGCCCAAAACACAAGATTTATGGAATGGTTAAAAGTGCATGAAAATGGCCAATTTACTCACTCTGAGTTCTCAAAAAGGGTTTCTTCACCCCGGGAAGTTAATTAAATACCATTTGGAGGCATTTAATGTTCGAGCAAAAACGGCTGATTTTCAACAAAAGAGATAACACCCCCCCATTACGTCATGCTTCAGAAATGTGGAAAATGGTCCGTTTTCAAATGTTTTATTTTTGAACGTCAGTTCACATTTGTAGGTGGATCATCAGTGTTAGAGCTAAAATTAGCATGTTTAAAGTGATTTTCATGCTTCCAGGGGCCCAAAACACAAGATTTATGGAATGGTTAAAAGTGCATGAAAATGGCCAATTTACTCACTCTGAGTTCTCAAAAAGGGTTTCTTCACCCCGGGAAGTTAATTAAATACTATTTGGAGGCATTTAATGTTAGAGCAAAAACGGCTGATTTTCGACAAAAGAGATAACACCCCCCCATTACGTCATGCTTCAGAAATGTGGAAAATGGTCCGTTTTCAAATGTTTTATTTTTGAACGTCAGTTCACATTTGTAGGTGGATCATCAGTGTTAGAGCTAAAATTAGCATGTTTAAAGTGATTTTCATGCTTCCAGGGGCTCGGGAAGTTAATTAAATACCATTTGGAGGCATTTAATGTTCGAGCAAAAATGGCTGATTTTCGACAAAAG
The DNA here is from genome assembly GCF_964263255.1 of Lissotriton vulgaris. Classification (NCBI taxonomy): domain Eukaryota; kingdom Metazoa; phylum Chordata; class Amphibia; order Caudata; family Salamandridae; genus Lissotriton; species Lissotriton vulgaris. Next base: position 473,669 of record NW_028253223.1, on the reverse strand, counting down.
AGATATTACCCCCCCATTACGTCATGCTTCAGAAATGTGGAAAATGGTCTGTTTTCAAATGTTTTATTTTTGAACGTCAGTTCACATTTGTAGGTGGATCATCAGTGTTAGAGCTAAAATTAGCATGTTTAAAGTGATTTTCATGCTTCCAGGGGCCCAAAACACAAGATTTATGGAATGGTTAAAAGTGCATGAAAATGGCCAATTTACTCACTCTGAGTTCTCAAAAAGGGTTTCTTCACCCCGGGAAGTTAATTAAATACCATTTGGAGGCATTTAATGTTCGAGCAAAAACGGCTGATTTTCGACAAAAGAGATAACACCCCCCCATTACGTCATGCTTCAGAAATGTGGAAAATGGTCCGTTTTCAAATGTTTTATTTTTGAACGTCAGTTCACATTTGTAGGTGGATCATCAGTGTTAGAGCTAAAATTAGCATGTTTAAAGTGATTTTCATGCTTCCAGGGGCTCGGGAAGTTAATTAAATACCATTTGGAGGCATTTAATGTTCGAGCAAAAACGGCTGATTTTCGACAAAAGAGATAACACCCCCCCATTACGTCATGCTTCAGAAATGTGGAAAATGGTCCGTTTTCAAATGTTTTATTTTTGAACGTCAGTTCACATTTGTAGGTGGATCATCAGTGTTAGAGCTAAAATTAGCATGTTTAAAGTGATTTTCATGCTTCCAGGGGCTCGGGAAGTTAATTAAATACCATTTGGAGGCATTTAATGTTCGAGCAAAAATGGCTGATTTTCGACAAAAGAGCTAACACCCCCCCATTACGTCATGCTTCAGAAATGTGGAAAATGGTCCGTTTTCAAATGTTTTATTTTTGAACGTCAGTTCACATTTGTAGGTGGATCATCCGTGTTAGAGCTAAAATTAGCATGTTTAAAGTGATTTTCATGCTTCCAGGGGCTCGGGAAGTGAAATAAATACCATTTGGAGGCATTTAATGTTCGAGCAAAAACGGCTGATTTTTGACAAAAGAGATAACACCCCCCCATTACGTCATGCTTCAGAAATGTGGAAAATGGTCCGTTTTCAAATGTTTTATTTTTGAACGTCAGTTCACATTTGTAGGTGGATCATCAGTGTTAGAGCTAAAATTAGCATGTTTAAAGTGATTTTCATGCTTCCAGGGGCTCGGGAAGTTAATTAAATACCATTTGGAGGCATTTAATGTTCGAGCAAAAACGGCTGATTTTCGACAAAAGAGATAACACCCCCCATTACGTCATGCTTCAGAAATGTGGAAAATGGTCCGTTTTCAAATGTTTCATTTTTGAACGTCAGTTCACATTTGTAGGTGGATCATCAGTGTTAGAGCTAAAATTAGCATGTTTAAAGTGATTTTCATGCTTCCAGGGGCTCGGGAAGTTAATTAAATACCATTTGGAGGCATTTAATGTTCGAGCAAAAACGGCTGATTTTCGACAAAAGAGATAACACCCCCCCATTACGTCATGCTTCAGAAATGTGGAAAATGGTCCGTTTTCAAATGTTTTATTTTTGAACGTCAGTTCACATTTGTAGGTGGATCATCAGTGTTAGAGCTAAAATTAGCATGTTTAAAGTGATTTTCATGCTTCCAGGGGCTCGGGAAGTTAATTAAATACCATTTGGAGGCATTTAATGTTCGAGCAAAAACGGCTGATTTTCGACAAAAGAGATAACACCCCCCCCATTACGTCATGCTTCAGAAATGTGGAAAATGGTCCGTTTTCAAATGTTTTATTTTTGAACGTCAGTTCACATTTGTAGGTGGATCATCAGTGTTAGAGCTAAAATTAGCATGTTTAAAGTGATTTTCATGCTTCCAGGGGCCCAAAACACAAGATTTATGGAATGGTTAAAAGTGCATGAAAATGGCCAATTTACTCACTCTGAGTTCTCAGAAAGGGTTTCTTCACCCCGGGAAGTTAATTAAATACCATTTGGAGGCATTTAATGTTCGAGCAAAAACGGCTGATTTTCGACAAAAGAGATAACACCCCCCCATTACGTCATGCTTCAGAAATGTGGAAAATGGTCCTTTTTAGAATGTTTTATTTTTGAACGTCAGTTCACATTTGTAGGTGGATCATCAGTGTTAGAGCTAAAATTAGCATGTTTAAAGTGATTTTCATGCTTCCAGGGGCTCGGGAAGTTAATTAAATACCATTTGGAGGCATTTAATGTTCGAGCAAAAACGGCTGATTTTTGACAAAAGAGATAACACCCCCCCATTACGTCATGCTTCAGAAATGTGGAAAATGGTCCGTTTTCATATGTTTTATTTTTGAACGTCAGTTCACATTTGTAGGTGGATCATCAGTGTTAGAGCTAAAATTAGCATGTTTAAAGTGATTTTCATGCTTCCAGGGGCTCGGGAAGTTAATTAAATACCATTTGGAGGCATTTAATGTTCGAGCAAAAACGGCTGATTTTCGACAAAAGAGATAACACCCCCCCATTACGTCATGCTTCAGAAATGTGGAAAATGGTCCGTTTTCAAATGTTTTATTTTTGAACGTCAGTTCACATTTGTAGGTGGATCATCAGTGTTAGAGCTAAAATTAGCATGTTTAAAGTGATTTTCATGCTTCCAGGGGCCCAAAACACAAGATTTATGGAATGGTTAAAAGTGCATGAAAATGGCCAATTTACTCACTCTGAGTTCTCAAAAAGGGTTTCTTCACCCCGGGAAGTTAATTAAATACCATTTGGAGGCATTTAATGTTCGAGCAAAAACGGCTGATTTTCGACAAAAGAGATAACACCCCCCCATTACGTCATGCTTCAGAAATGTGGAAAATGGTCCGTTTTCAAATGTTTTATTTTTGAACGTCAGTTCACATTTGTAGGTGGATCATCAGTGTTAGAGCTAAAATTAGCATGTTTAAAGTGATTTTCATGCTTCCAGGGGCCCAAAACACAAGATTTATGGAATGGTTAAAAGTGCATGAAAATGGCCAATTTACTCACTCTGAGTTCTCAAAAAGGGTTTCTTCACCCCGGGAAGTTAATTAAATACCATTTGGAGGCATTTAATGTTCGAGCAAAAACGGCTGATTTTCGACAAAAGAGATAACACCCCCCATTACGTCATGCTTCAGAAATGTGGAAAATGGTCCTTTTTCAAATGTTTTATTTTTGAACGTCAGTTCACATTTGTAGGTGGATCATCAGTGTTAGAGCTAAAATTAGCATGTTTAAAGTGATTTTCATGCTTCCAGGGGCTCGGGAAGTTAATTAAATACCATTTGGAGGCATTTAATGTTCGAGCAAAAACGGCTGATTTTCGACAAAAGAGATAACACCCCCCCATTACGTCATGCTTCAGAAATGTGGAAAATGGTCCGTTTTCAAATGTTTTATTTTTGAACGTCAGTTCACATTTGTAGGTGGATCATCAGTGTTAGAGCTGAAAATTAGCATGTTTAAAGTGATTTTCATGCTTCCAGGGGCTCGGGAAGTTAATTAAATACCATTTGGAGGCATTTAATGTTCGAGCAAAAACGGCTGATTTTCGACAAAAGAGCTAACACCCCCCCATTACGTCATGCTTCAGAAATGTGGAAAATGGTCCGTTTTCAAATGTTTTATTTTTGAACGTCAGTTCACATTTGTAGGTGGATCATCCGTGTTAGAGCTAAAATTAGCATGTTTAAAGTGATTTTCATGCTTCCAGGGGCTCGGGAAGTGAAATAAATACCATTTGGAGGCATTTAATGTTCGAGCAAAAACGGCTGATTTTCGACAAAAGAGATAACACCCCCCCCATTACGTCATGCTTCAGAAATGTGGAAAATGGTCCGTTTTCAAATGTTTTATTTTTGAACGTCAGTTCACATTTGTAGTTGGATCATCAGTGTTAGAGCTAAAATTAGCATGTTTAAAGTGATTTTCATGCTTCCAGGGGCTCGGGAAGTTAATTAAATACCATTTGGAGGCATTTAATGTTCGAGCAAAAACGGCTGATTTTCGACAAAAGAGATAACACCCCCCATTACGTCATGCTTCAGAAATGTGGAAAATGGTCCGTTTTCAAATGTTTCATTTTTGAACATCAGTTCACATTTGTAGGTGGATCATCAGTGTTAGAGCTAAAATTAGCATGTTTAAAGTGATTTTCATGCTTCCAGGGGCTCGGGAAGTTAATTAAATACCATTTGGAGGCATTTAATGTTCGAGCAAAAACGGCTGATTTTCGACAAAAGAGATAACACCCCCCCATTACGTCATGCTTCAGAAATGTGGAAAATGGTCCGTTTTCAAATGTTTTATTTTTGAACGTCAGTTCACATTTGTAGGTGGATCATCAGTGTTAGAGCTAAAATTAGCATGTTTAAAGTGATTTTCATGCTTCCAGGGGCTCGGGAAGTTAATTAAATACCATTTGGAGGCATTTAATGTTCGAGCAAAAACGGCTGATTTTCGACAAAAGAGATAACACCCCCCCATTACGTCATGCTTCAGAAATGTGGAAAATGGTCCGTTTTCAAATGTTTTATTTTTGAACGTCAGTTCACATTTGTAGGTGGATCATCAGTGTTAGAGCTAAAATTAGCATGTTTAAAGTGATTTTCATGCTTCCAGGGGCTCGGGAAGTTAATTAAATACCATTTGGAGGCATTTAATGTTCCAGCAAAAACGGCTGATTTTCGACAAAAGAGATAACACCCCCCCATTACGTCATGCTTCAGAAATGTGGAAAATGGTCCATTTTCAAATGTTTTATTTTTGAACGTCAGTTCACATTTGTAGGTGGATCATCAGTGTTAGAGCTAAAATTAGCATGTTTAAAGTGATTTTCATGCTTCCAGGGGCTCGGGAAGTTAATTAAATACCATTTGGAGGCATTTAATGTTCGAGCAAAAACGGCTGATTTTCGACAAAAGAGATAACACCCCCCCATTACGTCATGTTTCAGAAATGTGGAAAATGGTCCGTTTTCAAATGTTTAATTTTTGAACGTCAGTTCACATTTGTAGGTGGATCATCAGTGTTAGAGCTAAAATTAGCATGTTTAAAGTGATTTTCATGCTTCCAGGGGCTCGGGAAGTTAATTAAATACCATTTGGAGGCATTTAATGTTCGAGCAAAAACGGCTGATTTTCGACAAAAGAGATAACACCCCCCCATTACGTCATGCTTCAGAAATGTGGAAAATGGTCCGTTTTCAAATGTTTTATTTTTGAACGTCAGTTCACATTTGTAGGTGGATCATCAGTGTTAGAGCTAAAATTAGCATGTTTAAAGTGATTTTCATGCTTCCAGGGGCCCAAAACACAAGATTTATGGAATGGTTAAAAGTGCATGAAAATGGCCAATTTACTCACTCTGAGTTCTCAAAAAGGGTTTCTTCACCCCGGGAAGTTAATTAAATACCATTTGGAGGCATTTAATGTTCGAGCAAAAACGGCTGATTTTCGACAAAAGAGATAACACCCCCCATTACGTCATGCTTCAGAAATGTGGAAAATGGTCCTTTTTCAAATGTTTTATTTTTGAACGTCAGTTCACATTTGTAGGTGGATCATCAGTGTTAGAGCTAAAATTAGCATGTTTAAAGTGATTTTCATGCTTCCAGGGGCTCGGGAAGTTAATTAAATACCATTTGGAGGCATTTAATGTTCGAGCAAAAACGGCTGATTTTCGACAAAAGAGATAACACCCCCCCATTACGTCATGCTTCAGAAATGTGGAAAATGGTCCGTTTTCAAATGTTTTATTTTTGAACGTCAGTTCACATTTGTAGGTGGATCATCAGTGTTAGAGCTAAAATTAGCATGTTTAAAGTGATTTTCATGCTTCCAGGGGCTCGGGAAGTTAATTAAATACCATTTGGAGGCATTTAATGTTCGAGCAAAAACGGCTGATTTTCGACAAAAGAGCTAACACCCCCCCATTACGTCATGCTTCAGAAATGTGGAAAATGGTCCGTTTTCAAATGTTTTATTTTTGAACGTCAGTTCACATTTGTAGGTGGATCATCCGTGTTAGAGCTAAAATTAGCATGTTTAAAGTGATTTTCATGCTTCCAGGGGCTCGGGAAGTGAAATAAATACCATTTGGAGGCATTTAATGTTCGAGCAAAAACGGCTGATTTTCGACAAAAGAGATAACACCCCCCCATTACGTCATGCTTCAGAAATGTGGAAAATGGTCCGTTTTCAAATGTTTTATTTTTGAACGTCAGTTCACATTTGTAGTTGGATCATCAGTGTTAGAGCTAAAATTAGCATGTTTAAAGTGATTTTCATGCTTCCAGGGGCTCGGGAAGTTAATTAAATACCATTTGGAGGCATTTAATGTTCGAGCAAAAACGGCTGATTTTCGACAAAAGAGATAACACCCCCCATTACGTCATGCTTCAGAAATGTGGAAAATGGTCCGTTTTCAAATGTTTCATTTTTGAACATCAGTTCACATTTGTAGGTGGATCATCAGTGTTAGAGCTAAAATTAGCATGTTTAAAGTGATTTTCATGCTTCCAGGGGCTCGGGAAGTTAATTAAATACCATTTGGAGGCATTTAATGTTCGAGCAAAAACGGCTGATTTTCGACAAAAGAGATAACACCCCCCCATTACGTCATGCTTCAGAAATGTGGAAAATGGTCCGTTTTCAAATGTTTTATTTTTGAACGTCAGTTCACATTTGTAGGTGGATCATCAGTGTTAGAGCTAAAATTAGCATGTTTAAAGTGATTTTCATGCTTCCAGGGGCTCGGGAAGTTAATTAAATACCATTTGGAGGCATTTAATGTTCGAGCAAAAACGGCTGATTTTCGACAAAAGAGATAACACCCCCCCATTACGTCATGCTTCAGAAATGTGGAAAATGGTCCGTTTTCAAATGTTTTATTTTTGAACGTCAGTTCACATTTGTAGGTGGATCATCAGTGTTAGAGCTAAAATTAGCATGTTTAAAGTGATTTTCATGCTTCCAGGGGCTCGGGAAGTTAATTAAATACCATTTGGAGGCATTTAATGTTCCAGCAAAAACGGCTGATTTTCGACAAAAGAGATAACACCCCCCCATTACGTCATGCTTCAGAAATGTGGAAAATGGTCCATTTTCAAATGTTTTATTTTTGAACGTCAGTTCACATTTGTAGGTGGATCATCAGTGTTAGAGCTAAAATTAGCATGTTTAAAGTGATTTTCATGCTTCCAGGGGCTCGGGAAGTTAATTAAATACCATTTGGAGGCATTTAATGTTCGAGCAAAAACGGCTGATTTTCGACAAAAGAGATAACACCCCCCCATTACGTCATGTTTCAGAAATGTGGAAAATGGTCCGTTTTCAAATGTTTAATTTTTGAACGTCAGTTCACATTTGTAGGTGGATCATCAGTGTTAGAGCTAAAATTAGCATGTTTAAAGTGATTTTCATGCTTCCAGGGGCTCGGGAAGTTAATTAAATACCATTTGGAGGCATTTAATGTTCGAGCAAAAACGGCTGATTTTCGACAAAAGAGATAACACCCCCCCATTACGTCATGCTTCAGAAATGTGGAAAATGGTCCGTTTTCAAATTTTTTATTTTTGAACGTCAGTTCACATTTGTAGGTGGATCATCAGTGTTAGAGCTAAAATTAGCATGTTTAAAGTGATTTTCATGCTTCCAGGGGCCCAAAACACAAGATTTATGGAATGGTTAAAAGTGCATGAAAATGGCCAATTTACTCACTCTGAGTTCTCAAAAAGGGTTTCTTCAGCCCGGGAAGTTAATTAAATACCATTTGGAGGCATTTAATGTTCGAGCAAAAACGGCTGATTTTCGACAAAAGAGATAACACCCCCCCATTACGTCATGCTTCAGAAATGTGGAAAATGGTCCGTTTTCAAATGTTTTATTTTTGAACGTCAGTTCACATTTGTAGGTGGATCATCAGTGTTAGAGCTAAAATTAGCATGTTTAAAGTGATTTTCATGCTTCCAGGGGCTCGGGAAGTTAGTTAAATACCATTTGGAGGCATTTAATGTTCGAGCAAAAACGGCTGATTTTCGACAAAAGAGATAACACCCCCCCATTACGTCATGCTTCAGAAATGTGGAAAATGGTCCGTTTTCAAATGTTTTATTTTTGAACGTCAGTTCACATTTGTAGGTGGATCATCAGTGTTAGAGCTAAAATTAGCATGTTTAAAGTGATTTTCATGCTTCCAGGGGCTCGGGAAGTGAAATAAATACCATCTGGAGGCATTTAATGTTCGAGCAAAAACGGCTGATTTTCGACAAAAGAGATAACACCCCCCCCATTACGTCATGCTTCAGAAATGTGGAAAATGGTCCGTTTTCAAATGTTTTATTTTTGAACGTCAGTTCACATTTGTAGGTGGATCATCAGTGTTAGAGCTAAAATTAGCATGTTTAAAGTGATTTTCATGCTTCCAGGGGCTCGGGAAGTTAATTAAATACCATTTGGAGGCATTTAATGTTCGAGCAAAAACGGCTGATTTTCGACAAAAGAGATAACACCCCCCCATTACGTCATGCTTCAGAAATGTGGAAAATGGTCCGTTTTCAAATGTTTTATTTTTGAACGTCAGTTCACATTTGTAGGTGGATCATCAGTGTTAGAGCTAAAATTAGCATGTTTAAAGTGATTTTCATGCTTCCAGGGGCTCGGGAAGTTAATTAAATACCATTTGGAGGCATTTAATGTTCGAGCAAAAACGGCTGATTTTCGACAAAAGAGATAACACCCCCCCATTACGTCATGCTTCAGAAATGTGGAAAATGGTCCGTTTTCAAATGTTTTATTTTTGAACGTCAGTTCACATTTGTAGGTGGATCATCAGTGTTAGAGCTAAAATTAGCATGTTTAAAGTGATTTTCATGCTTCCAGGGGCTCGGGAAGTTAATTAAATACCATTTGGAGGCATTTAATGTTCGAGCAAAAACGGCTGATTTTCGACAAAAGAGATAACACCCCCCCCATTACGTCATGCTTCAGAAATGTGGAAAATGGTCCGTTTTCAAATGTTTTATTTTTGAACGTCAGTTCACATTTGTAGGTGGATCATCAGTGTTAGAGCTAAAATTAGCATGTTTAAAGTGATTTTCATGCTTCCAGGGGCCCAAAACGGATCTATGACAGAATTTCGACAGACAGAATTTCGACCTACACAAATATCGGCGTAATTATATCGATAGCAAAAATATCGACGCCCTATGTACAACATGGTAAATACCAAAATATCGAAAAATTAATATCGATGTTAAAAATATCGTTGTTAAATATATCGATTATTTTTACATTTAAAATAACATAAAAAAAACTGTAAATAATACTTATTAATTACTTAAACATATTTAAATATATGTAATAATTGTTAAAATAAATAATAATACATATTTAATAAAAAAATAAAATGATAAATCATATATAATATATAATTACTTAACAATAATTACTATTCCCACTCCAGTGGGTGCAACAGTAGGGAAAACTGACCCTGAACACTAAAAATACCCCTTTACCCAAAAACCTAAAACTGACCCTGAACCCTAAAAATACCCCTTTACCCATAAACTGAAAACTGACCCTGAACCCTAAAAATACCCCTTTACCAAAGAACTGAAAACTGACCCTGAACCCTAAAAATACCCCTTTACCAAAGAACTGAAAACTGACCCTGAACCCTAAAAATACCCCTTTACCAAAGAACTGAAAACTGACCCTGAACCCAAAAAATACCCCTTTACCCAAAAACTGAAAACTGACCCTGAACCCTAAAAATACCCCTTTACCCAAAAACTGAAAACTGACCCTGAACCCTAAAAATACCCCTTTACCCAAAAACTGAAAACTGACCCTGAACCCTAAAAATACCCCTTTACCAAAGAACTGAAAACTGACCCTGAACCCTAAAAATACCCCTTTACCCAAAAACTGAAAACTGACCCTGAACGCTAAAAATCCCCTTTACCCAAAAAACTGAAAACTGACCCTGAACCCTAAAAATACCCCTTTACCCAAAAACTGAAAACTGACCCTGAACCCTAAAAATACCCCTTTACCCAAGAACTGAAAACTGACCCTGAACCCTAAAAATACCCCTTTACCCAAAAACTGAAAACTGACCCTGAACCCTAAAAATACCCCTTTACCCAAAAACTGAAAACTGACCCTGAACCCTAAAAATACCCCTTTACCCAAAATTAATTAATATTACAAATAAATTACTTCCCACCCTATTCCCCTATAAACCCACAACCCGCTCCAGTAGTAAAACATATAATTTATGTAAAAATATACATAAATTATTAATTAATTAATCAATTAATCAATTAAAATAAATCATTGCCAATTAATATTTAATTGCAAAATAAATTAATCATTGAAAAATAATTATTTAATTACAAATAAATTACTTCCCACCCTATTCCCCTATAAACCCACAACCCGCTGTGGTAGTAAAACATATAATTTAGTTAAAAATATACATAAATTATCAATTAATTAATCAATTAATCAATTAAAATAAATCATTGCCAATTAATATTTAATTGCAAAATAAATTAATCATTGAAAAAAAATTATTTAATTACAAATAAATTACTTCCCACCCTATTCCCCTATAAACCCACAACCCGCTGTGGTATTAAAACATATTATTTACTTTTATATATTTTTAAATTATAAAAACATATTAAACACATATTATAACAATTAATTTAAATACTTAACTAATATTTCTAACACATATTAGTAAATCGAAATTACTTACATCGATATATATGCTATCGATATTAGTAATTTCGATATTACTTACCTTAGGGTCGATATTCTGGCCATCGATATTCTGGACATCGATATTCTGTCCCATCGATATTAGCAACTCGATATAAGTGTAGGTCGAAATTAAGAACTGGATATTTTGACTGTTTACCGCCCAAAACACAAGATTTATGGAATGGTTAAAAGTGCATGAAAATGGCCAATTTACTCACTCTGAGTTCTCAAAAAGGGTTTCTTCACCCCGGGAAGTTAATTAAATACCATTTGGAGGCATTTAATGTTCGAGCAAAAACGGCTGATTTACGACAAAAGAGATAACACCCCCCCCATTACGTCATGCTTCAGAAATGTGGAAAATGGTCCGTTTTCAAATGTTTTATTTTTGAACGTCAGTTCACATTTGTAGGTGGATCATCAGTGTTAGAGCTAAAATTAGCATGTTTAAAGTGATTTTTATGCTTCCAGGGGCTCGGGAAGTTAATTAAATACCATTTGGAGGCATTTAATGTTCGAGCAAAAACGGCTGATTTTCGACAAAAGAGATAACACCCCCCCATTACGTCATGCTTCAGAAATGTGGAAAATGGTCCGTTTTCAAATGTTTCATTTTTGAACGTCAGTTCACATTTGTAGGTGGATCATCAGTGTTAGAGCTAAAATTAGCATGTTTAAAGTGATTTTCATGCTTCCAGGGGCTCGGGAAGGTAATTAAATACCATTTGGAGGCATTTAATGTTCGAGCAAAAACGGCTGATTTTCGACAAAAGAGATAACACCCCCCCATTACGTCATGCTTCAGAAATGTGGAAAATGGTCCGTTTTCAAATGTTTTATTTTTGAACGTCAGTTCACATTTGTAGGTGGATCATCAGTGTTAGAGCTAAAATTAGCATGTTTAAAGTGATTTTCATGCTTCCAGGGGCTCGGGAAGTTAATTAAATACCATTTGGAGGCATTTAATGTTCGAGCAAAACGGCTGATTTTCGACAAAAGAGATAACACCCCCCCATTACGTCATGCTTCAGAAATGTGGAAAATGGTCCGTTTTCAAATGTTTTATTTTTGAACGTCAGTTCACATTTGTAGGTGGATCATCAGTGTTAGAGCTAAAATTAGCATGTTTAAAGTGATTTTCATGCTTCCAGGGGCTCGGGAAGTTAATTAAATACCATTTGGAGGCATTTAATGTTCGAGCAAAAACGGCTGATTTTCGACAAAAGAGATAACACCCCCCCATTACGTCATGCTTCAGAAATGTGGAAAATGGTCCGTTTTCAAATGTTTTATTTTTGAACGTCAGTTCACATTTGTAGGTGGATCATCAGTGTTAGAGCTAAAATTAGCATGTTTAAAGTGATTTTCATGCTTCCAGGGGCTCGGGAAGGTAATTAAATACCATTTGGAGGCATTTAATGTTCGAGCAAAAACGGCTGATTTTCGACAAAAGAGATAACACCCCCCCATTACGTCATGCTTCAGAAATGTGGAAAATGGTCCGTTTTCAAATGTTTTATTTTTGAACGTCAGTTCACATTTGTAGGTGGATCATCAGTGTTAGAGCTAAAATTAGCATGTTTAAAGTGATTTTCATGCTTCCAGGGGCTCGGGAAGTTAATTAAATACCATTTGGAGGCATTTAATGTTCCAGCAAAAACGGCTGATTTTGGACAAAAGAGATAACACCCCCCCCATTACGTCATGCTTCAGAAATGTGGAAAATGGTCCGTTTTCAAATGTTTTATTTTTGAACGTCAGTTCACATTTGTAGGTGGATCATCAGTGTTAGAGCTAAAATTAGCATGTTTAAAGTGATTTTCATGCTTCCAGGGGCTCGGGAAGTTAATTAAATACCATTTGGAGGCATTTAATTTTCGAGCAAAAACGGCTGATTTTCGACAAAAGAGATAACACCCCCCCATTACGTCATGCTTCAGAAATGTGGAAAATGGTCCGTTTTCAAATGTTTTATTTTTGAACGTCAGTTCACATTTGTAGGTGGATCATCGGTGTTAGAGCTAAAATTAGCATGTTTAAAGTGATTTTCATGCTTCCAGGGGCTCGGGAAGTTAATTAAATACCATTTGGAGGCATTTAATGTTCGAGCAAAAACGGCTGATTTTCGACAAAAGAGCTAACACCCCCCCATTACGTCATGCTTCAGAAATGTGGAAAATGGTCCGTTTTCAAATGTTTTATTTTTGAACGTCAGTTCACATTTGTAGGTGGATCATCAGTGTTAGAGCTAAAATTAGCATGTTTAAAGTGATTTTCATGCTTCCAGGGGCTCGGGAAGTTAATTAAATACCATTTGGAGGCATTTAATGTTCGAGCAAAAATGGCTGATTTTCGACAAAAGAGATAACACCCCCCCATTACGTCATGCTTCAGAAATGTGGAAAATGGTCCATTTTCAAATGTTTTATTTTTGAACGTCAGTTCACATTTGTCGGTGGATCATCAGTGTTAGAGCTAAAATTAGCATGTTTAAAGTGATTTTCATGCTTCCAGGGGCTCGGGAAGTGAAATAAATACCATTTGGAGGCATTTAATGTTCGAGCAAAAACGGCTGATTTTCGACAAAAGAGATAACACCCCCCCATTACGTCATGCTTCAGAAATGTGGAAAATGGTCCGTTTTCAAATGTTTTATTTTTGAACGTCAGTTCACATTTGTAGGTGGATCATCAGTGTTAGAGCTAAAATTAGCATGTTTAAAGTGATGTTCATGCTTCCAGGGGCTCGGGAAGTTAATTAAATCCCATTTGGAGGCATTTAATGTTCGAGCAAAAACGGCTGATTTTCGACAAAAGAGATAACACCCCCCCATTACGTCATGCTTCAGAAATGTGGAAAATGGTCCGTTTTCAAATGTTTTATTTTTGAACGTCAGTTCACATTTGTAGGTGGATCATCAGTGTTAGAGCTAAAATTAGCATGTTTAAAGTGATTTTCATGCTTCCAGGGGCTCGGGAAGTTAATTAAATACCATTTGGAGGCATTTAATGTTCGAGCTAAAACGGCTGATTTTCGACAAAAGAGATAACACCCCCCCATTACGTCATGCTTCAGAAATGTGGAAAATGGTCCGTTTTCAAATGTTTTATTTTTGAACGTCAGTTCACATTTGTAGGTGGATCATCAGTGTTAGAGCTAAAATTAGCATGTTTAAAGTGATTTTCATGCTTCCAGGGGCTCGGGAAGTTAATTAAATACCATTTGGAGGCATTTAATGTTCGAGCAAAAACGGCTGATTTTCGACAAAAGAGATAACACCCCCCCATTACGTCATGCTTCAGAAATGTGGAAAATGGTCCGTTTTCAAATGTTTTATTTTTGAACGTCAGTTCACATTTGTAGGTGGATCATCAGTGTTAGAGCTAAAATTAGCATGTTTAAAGTGATTTTCATGCTTCCAGGGGCCCAAAACACAAGATTTATGGAATGGTTAAAAGTGCATGAAAATGGCCAATTTACTCACTCTGAGTTCTCAAAAAGGGTTTCTTCACCCCGGGAAGTTAATTAAATACCATTTGGAGGCATTTAATGTTCGAGCAAAAACGGCAGATTTTCGACAAAAGAGATAACACCCCCCCATTACGTCATGCTTCAGAAATGTGGAAAATGGTCCGTTTTCAAATGTTTTATTTTTGAACGTCAGTTCACATTTGTAGGTGGATCATCAGTGTTAGAGCTAAAATTAGCATGTTTAAAGTGATTTTCATGCTTCCAGGGGCTCGGGAAGTGAAATAAATACCATTTGGAGGCATTTAATGTTCGAGCAAAAACGGCTGATTTTCGACAAAAGAGATAACACCCCCCCATTACGTCATGCTACAGAAATGTGGAAAATGGTCCGTTTTCAAATGTTTTATTTTTGAACGTCAGTTCACATTTGTAGGTGGATCATCAGTGTTAGAGCTAAAATTAGCATGTTTAAAGTGATTTTCATGCTTCCAGGGGCTCGGGAAGTGAAATAAATACCATTTGGAGGCATTTAATGTTCGAGCAAAAACGGCTGATTTTCGACAAAAGAGATAACACCCCCCCATTACGTCATGCTTCAGAAATGTGGAAAATGGTCCGTTTTCAAATGTTTTATTTTTGAACGTCAGTTCACATTTGTAGGTGGATCATCAGTGTTAGAGCTAAAATTAGCATGTTTAAAGTGATTTTCATGCTTCCAGGGGCTCGGGAAGTTAATTAAATAGCATTTGGAGGCATTTAATGTTCGAGCAAAAACTGCTGATTTTCGACAAAAGAGATAACACCCACCCATTACGTCATGCTTCAGAAATGTGGAAAATGGTCCGTTTTCAAATGTTTTATTTTTGAACATCAGTTCACATTTGTAGGTGGATCATCAGTGTTAGAGCTAAAATTAGCATGTTTAAAGTGATTTTCATGCTTCCAGGGGCTCGGGAAGTGAAATAAATACCATTTGGAGGCATTTAATGTTCGAGCAAAAACGGCTGATTTTCGACAAAAGAGATAACAGCCCCCCCATTACGTCATGCTTCAGAAATGTGGAAAATGGTCCGTTTTCAAATGTTTTATTTTTGAATGTCAGTTCACATTTGTAGGTGGATCATCAGTGTTAGAGCTAAAATTAGCATGTTTAAAGTGATTTTCATGCTTCCAGGGGCCCAAAACACAAGATTTATGGAATGGTAAAAAGTGCATGAAAATGGCCAATTTACTCACTCTGAGTTCTCAAAAAGGGTTTCTTCACCCCGGGAAGTTAATTAAATACCATTTGGAGGCATTTAATGTTCGAGCAAAAACGGCTGATTTTCGACAAAAGAGATATCACCCCCCCATTACGTCATGCTTCAGAAATGTGAAAAATGGTCTGTTTTCAAATATTTTATTTTTGAACGTCAGTTCACATTTGTAGGTGGATCATCAGTGTTAGAGCTAAAATTAGCATGTTTAAAGTGATTTTCATGCTTCCAGGGGCCCTAAACACAAGATTTATGGAATGGTTAAAAGTGCATGAAAATGGCCAATTTACTCACTCTGAGTTCTCAAAAAGGGTTTCTTCACCCCGGGAAGTTAATTAAATACCATTTGGAGGCATTTAATGTTCGAGCAAAAACGGCTGATTTTCGACAAAAGAGATAACACCCCCCCATTACGTCATGCTTCAGAAATGTGGAAAATGGTCCGTTTTCAAATGTTTTATTTTTGAACGTCAGTTCACATTTGTAGGTGGATCATCAGTGTTAGAGCTAAAATTAGCATGTTTAAAGTGATTTTCATGCTTCCAGGGGCTCGGGAAGTTAATTAAATACCATTTGGAGGCATTTAATGTTCGAGCAAAAACGGCTGATTTTCGACGAAAGAGATAACACCCCCCCATTACGTCATGCTTCAGAAATGTGGAAAATGGTCCGTTTTCAAATGTTTTATTTTTGAACATCAGTTCACATTTGTAGGTGGATCATCAGTGTTAGAGCTAAAATTAGCATGTTTAAAGTGATTTTCATGCTTCCAGGGGCTCGGGAAGTTAATTAAATACCATTTGGAGGCATTTAATGTTCGAGCAAAAACGGCTGATTTTCGACAAAAGAGATAACACCCCCCCATTACGTCATGCTTCAGAAATGTGGAAAATGGTCCGTTTTCAAATGTTTTATTTTTGAACGTCAGTTCACATTTGTAGGTGGATCATCAGTGTTAGAGCTAAAATTAGCATGTTTAAAGTGATTTTCATGCTTCCAGGGGCCCAAATCACAAGATTTATGGAATGGTTAAAAGTGCATGAAAATGGCCAATTTACTCACTCTGAGTTCTCAAAAAGGGTTTCTTCACCCCGGGAAGTTAATTAAATACCATTTGGAGGCATTTAATGTTCGAGCAAAAACAGCTGATTTTCGACAAAAGAGATAACACCCCCCCATTACGTCATGCTTCAGAAATGTGGAAAATGGTCCGTTTTCAAATGTTTTATTTTTGAACGTCAGTTCACATTTGTAGGTGGATCATCAGTGTTAGAGCTAAAATTAGCATGTTTAAAGTGATTTTCATGCTTCCAGGGGCCCAAAACACAAGATTTATGGAATGGTTAAAAGTGCATGAAAATGGCCAATTTACTCACTCTGAGTTCTCAAAAAGGGTTTCTTCACCCCGGGAAGTTAATTACATACCATTTGGAGGCATTTAATGTTCGAGCAAAAACGGCTGATTTTCGACAAAAGAGATAACACCACCCCCATTACGTCATGCTTCAGAAATGTGGAAAATGGTCCTTTTTCAAATGTTTTATTTTTGAACGTCAGTTCACATTTGTAGGTGGATCATCAGTGTTAGAGCTAAAATTAGCATGTTTAAAGTGATTTTCATGCTTCCAGGGGCTCGGGAAGTTAATTAAATACCATTTGGAGGCATTTAATGTTCGAGCAAAAACGGCTGATTTTCGACAAAAGAGATAACACCCCCCCATTACGTCATGCTTCAGAAATGTGGAAAATGGTCCGTTTTCAAATGTTTTATTTTTGAACATCAGTTCACATTTGTAGGTGGATCATCAGTGTTAGAGCTAAAATTAGCATGTTTAAAGTGATTTTCATGCTTCCAGGGGCCCAAAACACAAGATTTATGGAATGGTTAAAGTGCATGAAAATGGCCAATTTACTCACTCTGAGTTCTCAAAAAGGGTTTCTTCACCCCGGGAAGTTAATTAAATACCATTTGGAGGCATTTAATGTTCCAGCAAAAACGGCTGATTTTCGACAAAAGAGATAACACCCCCCCATTACGTCATGCTTCAGAAATGTGGAAAATGGTCCGTTTTCAAATGTTTTATTTTTGAACATCAGTTCACATTTGTAGGTGGATCATCAGTGTTAGAGCTAAAATTAGCATGTTTAAAGTGATTTTCATGCTTCCAGGGGCCCAAAACACAAGATTTATGGAATGGTTAAAGTGCATGAAAATGGCCAATTTACTCACTCTGAGTTCTCAAAAAGGGTTTCTTCACCCCGGGAAGTTAATTAAATACCATTTGGAGGCATTTAATGTTCCAGCAAAAACGGCTGATTTTCGACAAAAGAGATAACACCCCCCCATTACGTCATGCTTCAGAAATGTGGAAAATGGTCCGTTTTCAAATGTTTTATTTTTGAACGTCAGTTCACATTTGTAGGTGGATCATCAATGTTAGAGCTAAAATTAGCATGTTTAAAGTGATTTTCATGCTTCCAGGGGCTCGGGAAGTTAATTAAATACCATTTGGAGGCATTTAATTTTCGAGCAAAAACGGCTGATTTTCGACAAAAGAGATAACACCCACCCATTACGTCATGCTTCAGAAATGTGGAAAATGGTCCGTTTTCAAATGTTTTATTTTTGAACGTCAGTTCACATTTGTAGGTGGATCATCAGTGTTAGAGCTAAAATTAGCATGTTTAAAGTGATTTTCATGCTTCCAGGGGCTCGGGAAGTTAATTAAATACCATTTGGAGGCATTTAATGTTCGAGCAAAAACGGCTGATTTTCGACAAAAGAGATAACACCCCCCCATTACGTCATGCTTCAGAAATGTGGAAAATGGTCCGTTTTCAAATGTTTTATTTTTGAACGTCAGTTCACATTTGTAGGTGGATCATCAGTGTTAGAGCTAAAATTAGCATGTTTAAAGTGATTTTCATGCTTCCAGGGGCTCGGGAAGTTAATTAAATACCATTTGGAGGCATTTAATGTTCGAGCAAAAACGGCTGATTTTCGACAAAAGCGATAACACCCCCCCATTACGTCATGCTTCAGAAATGTGGAAAATGGTCCGTTTTCAAATGTTTTATTTTTGAACGTCAGTTTACATTTGTAGGTGGATCATCGGTGTTAGAGCTAAAATTAGCATGTTTAAAGTGATTTTCATGCTTCCAGGGGCTCGGGAAGTTAATTAAATACCATTTGGAGGCATTTAATGTTCGAGCAAAAACGGCTGATTTTCGACAAAAGAGCTAACACCCCCCCATTACGTCATGCTTCAGAAATGTGGAAAATGGTCCGTTTTCAAATGTTTTATTTTTGAACGTCAGTTCACATTTGTAGGTGGATCATCAGTGTTAGAGCTAAAATTAGCATGTTTAAAGTGATTTTCATGCTTCCAGGGGCTCGGGAAGTTAATTAAATACCATTTGGAGGCATTTAATGTTCGAGCAAAAACGGCTGATTTTCGACAAAAGAGATAACACCCCCCCATTACGTCATGCTTCAGAAATGTGGAAAATGGTCCGTTTTCAAATGTTTTATTTTTGAACGTCAGTTCACATTTGTCGGTGGATCATCAGTGTTAGAGCTAAAATTAGCATGTTTAAAGTGATTTTCATGCTTCCAGGGGCTCGGGAAGTGAAATAAATACCATTTGGAGGCATTTAATGTTCGAGCAAAAACGGCTGATTTTCGACAAAAGAGATAACACCCCCCCATTACGTCATGCTTCAGAAATGTGGAAAATGGTCCGTTTTCAAATGTTTTATTTTTGAACGTCAGTTCACATTTGTAGGTGGATCATCAGTGTTAGAGCTAAAATTAGCATGTTTAAAGTGATGTTCATGCTTCCAGGGGCTCGGGAAGTTAATTAAATACCATTTGGAGGCATTTAATGTTCGAGCAAAAACGGCTGATTTTCGACAAAAGAGATAACACCCCCCCATTACGTCATGCTTCAGAAATGTGGAAAATGGTCCGTTTTCAAATGTTTTATTTTTGAACGTCAGTTCACATTTGTAGGTGGATCATCAGTGTTAGAGCTAAAATTAGCATGTTTAAAGTGATTTTCATGCTTCCAGGGGCTCAGGAAGTTAATTAAATACCATTTGGAGGCATTTAATGTTCGAGCAAAAACGGCTGATTTTCGACAAAAGAGATAACACCCCCCCATTACGTCATGCTTCAGAAATGTGGAAAATGGTCCGTTTTCAAATGTTTTATTTTTGAACGTCAGTTCACATTTGTAGGTGGATCATCAGTGTTAGAGCTAAAATTAGCATGTTTAAAGTGATTTTCATGCTTCCAGGGGCCCAAAACACAAGATTTATGGAATGGTTAAAAGTGCATGAAAATGGCCAATTTACTCACTCTGAGTTCTCAAAAAGGGTTTCTTCACCCCGGGAAGTTAATTAAATACCATTTGGAGGCATTTAATGTTCGAGCAAAAACGGCAGATTTTCGACAAAAGAGATAACACCCCCCCATTACGTCATGCTTCAGAAATGTGGAAAATGGTCCGTTTTCAAATGTTTTATTTTTGAACGTCAGTTCACATTTGTAGGTGGATCATCAGTGTTAGAGCTAAAATTAGCATGTTTAAAGTGATTTTCATGCTTCCAGGGGCTCGGGAAGTGAAATAAATACCATTTGGAGGCATTTAATGTTCGAGCAAAAACGGCTGATTTTCGACAAAAGAGATAACACCCCCCCATTACGTCATGCTACAGAAATGTGGAAAATGGTCCGTTTTCAAATGTTTTATTTTTGAACGTCAGTTCACATTTGTAGGTGGATCATCAGTGTTAGAGCTAAAATTAGCATGTTTAAAGTGATTTTCATGCTTCCAGGGGCTCGGGAAGTGAAATAAATACCATTTGGAGGCATTTAATGTTCGAGCAAAAACGGCTGATTTTCGACAAAAGAGATAACACCCCCCCATTACGTCATGCTTCAGAAATGTGGAAAATGGTCCGTTTTCAAATGTTTTATTTTTGAACGTCAGTTCACATTTGTAGGTGGATCATCAGTGTTAGAGCTAAAATTAGCATGTTTAAAGTGATTTTCATGCTTCCAGGGGCTCGGGAATTTAATTAAATACCATTTGGAGGCATTTAATGTTCGAGCAAAAACGGCTGATTTTCGACAAAAGAGATAACACCCACCCATTACGTCATGCTTCAGAAATGTGGAAAATGGTCCGTTTTCAAATGTTTTATTTTTGAACGTCAGTTCACATTTGTAGGTGGATCATCAGTGTTAGAGCTAAAATTAGCATGTTTAAAGTGATTTTCATGCTTCCAGGGGCTCGGGAAGTGAAATAAATACCATTTGGAGGCATTTAATGTTCGAGCAAAAATGGCTGATTTTCGACAAAAGAGATAACAGCCCCCCCATTACGTCATGCTTCAGAAATGTGGAAAATGGTCCGTTTTCAAATGTTTTATTTTTGAACGTCAGTTCACATTTGTAGGTGGATCATCAGTGTTAGAGCTAAAATTAGCATGTTTAAAGTGATTTTCATGCTTCCAGGGGCCCAAAACACAAGATTTATGGAATGGTAAAAAGTGCATGAAAATGGCCAATTTACTCACTCTGAGTTCTCAAAAAGGGTTTCTTCACCCCGGGAAGTTAATTAAATACCATTTGGAGGCATTTAATGTTCGAGCAAAAACGGCTGATTTTCGACAAAAGAGATATCACCCCCCCATTACGTCATGCTTCAGAAATGTGGAAAATGGTCTGTTTTCAAATATTTTATTTTTGAACGTCAGTTCACATTTGTAGGTGGATCATCAGTGTTAGAGCTAAAATTAGCATGTTTAAAGTGATTTTCATGCTTCCAGGGGCCCTAAACACAAGATTTATGGAATGGTTAAAAGTGCATGAAAATGGCCAATTTACTCACTCTGAGTTCTCAAAAAGGGTTTCTTCACCCCGGGAAGTTAATTAAATACCATTTGGAGGCATTTAATGTTCGAGCAAAAACGGCTGATTTTCGACAAAAGAGATAACACCCCCCCATTACGTCATGCTTCAGAAATGTGGAAAATGGTCCGTTTTCAAATGTTTTATTTTTGAACGTCAGTTCACATTTGTAGGTGGATCATCAGTGTTAGAGCTAAAATTAGCATGTTTAAAGTGATTTTCTTGCTTCCAGGGGCCCAAATCACAAGATTTATGGAATGGTTAAAAGTGCATGAAAATGGCCAATTTACTCACTCTGAGTTCTCAAAAAGGGTTTCTTCACCCCGGGAAGTTAATTAAATACCATTTGGAGGCATTTAATGTTCGAGCAAAAACGGCTGATTTTCGACAAAAGAGATAACACCCCCCCATTACGTCATGCTTCAGAAATGTGGAAAATGGTCCGTTTTCAAATGTTTTATTTTTGAACGTCAGTTCACATTTGTAGGTGGATCATCAGTGTTAGAGCTAAAATTAGCATGTTTAAAGTGATTTTCATGCTTCCAGGGGCTCGGGAAGTGAAATAAATACCATTTGGAGGCATTTAATGTTCGAGCAAAAACGGCTGATTTTCGACAAAAGAGATAACACCCCCCCATTACGTCATGCTACAGAAATGTGGAAAATGGTCCGTTTTCAAATGTTTTATTTTTGAACGTCAGTTCACATTTGTAGGTGGATCATCAGTGTTAGAGCTAAAATTAGCATGTTTAAAGTGATTTTCATGCTTCCAGGGGCTCGGGAAGTGAAATAAATACCATTTGGAGGCATTTAATGTTCGAGCAAAAACGGCTGAT
Source organism: Lissotriton vulgaris (assembly GCF_964263255.1). NCBI lineage: Eukaryota > Metazoa > Chordata > Amphibia > Caudata > Salamandridae > Lissotriton > Lissotriton vulgaris. The sequence goes on along the minus strand of NW_028253223.1, from coordinate 451,454 downwards.
TTTCGACAAAAGAGATAACACCCCCCCATTACGTCATGCTTCAGAAATGTGGAAAATGGTCCGTTTTCAAATGTTTTATTTTTGAACGTCAGTTCACATTTGTAGGTGGATCATCAGTGTTAGAGCTAAAATTAGCATGTTTAAAGTGATTTTCATGCTTCCAGGGGCTCGGGAAGTGAAATAAATACCATTTGGAGGCATTTAATGTTCGAGCAAAAACGGCTGATTTTCGACAAAAGAGATAACACCCCCCCATTACGTCATGCTTCAGAAATGTGGAAAATGGTCCGTTTTCAAATGTTTTATTTTTGAACGTCAGTTCACATTTGTAGGTGGATCATCAGTGTTAGAGCTAAAATTAGCATGTTTAAAGTGATTTTCATGCTTCCAGGGGCTCGGGAAGTTAATTAAATAGCATTTGGAGGCATTTAATGTTCGAGCAAAAACTGCTGATTTTCGACAAAAGAGATAACACCCACCCATTACGTCATGCTTCAGAAATGTGGAAAATGGTCCGTTTTCAAATGTTTTATTTTTGAACATCAGTTCACATTTGTAGGTGGATCATCAGTGTTAGAGCTAAAATTAGCATGTTTAAAGTGATTTTCATGCTTCCAGGGGCTCGGGAAGTGAAATAAATACCATTTGGAGGCATTTAATGTTCGAGCAAAAACGGCTGATTTTCGACAAAAGAGATATCACCCCCCCATTACGTCATGCTTCAGAAATGTGAAAAATGGTCTGTTTTCAAATATTTTATTTTTGAACGTCAGTTCACATTTGTAGGTGGATCATCAGTGTTAGAGCTAAAATTAGCATGTTTAAAGTGATTTTCATGCTTCCAGGGGCCCTAAACACAAGATTTATGGAATGGTTAAAAGTGCATGAAAATGGCCAATTTACTCACTCTGAGTTCTCAAAAAGGGTTTCTTCACCCCGGGAAGTTAATTAAATACCATTTGGAGGCATTTAATGTTCGAGCAAAAACGGCTGATTTTCGACAAAAGAGATAACACCCCCCCATTACGTCATGCTTCAGAAATGTGGAAAATGGTCCGTTTTCAAATGTTTTATTTTTGAACGTCAGTTCACATTTGTAGGTGGATCATCAGTGTTAGAGCTAAAATTAGCATGTTTAAAGTGATTTTCATGCTTCCAGGGGCCCAAAACACAAGATTTATGGAATGGTTAAAAGTGCATGAAAATGGCCAATTTACTCACTCTGAGTTCTCAAAAAGGGTTTCTTCACCCCGGGAAGTTAATTAAATACCATTTGGAGGCATTTAATGTTCGAGCAAAAACTGCAGATTTTCGACAAAAGAGATAACACCCCCCATTACGTCATGCTTCAGAAATGTGGAAAATGGTCCGTTTTCAAATGTTTTATTTTTGAACGTCAGTTCACATTTGTAGGTGGATCATCAGTGTTAGAGCTAAAATTAGCATGTTTAAAGTGATTTTCATGCTTCCAGGGGCTCGGGAAGTTAATTAAATACCATTTGGAGGCATTTAATGTTCGAGCAAAAACGGCTGATTTTCGACGAAAGAGATAACACCCCCCCATTACGTCATGCTTCAGAAATGTGGAAAATGGTCCGTTTTCAAATGTTTTATTTTTGAACATCAGTTCACATTTGTAGGTGGATCATCAGTGTTAGAGCTAAAATTAGCATGTTTAAAGTGATTTTCATGCTTCCAGGGGCTCGGGAAGTTAATTAAATACCATTTGGAGGCATTTAATGTTCGAGCAAAAACGGCTGATTTTCGACAAAAGAGATAACACCCCCCCATTACGTCATGCTTCAGAAATGTGGAAAATGGTCCGTTTTCAAATGTTTTATTTTTGAACGTCAGTTCACATTTGTAGGTGGATCATCAGTGTTAGAGCTAAAATTAGCATGTTTAAAGTGATTTTCATGCTTCCAGGGGCCCAAATCACAAGATTTATGGAATGGTTAAAAGTGCATGAAAATGGCCAATTTACTCACTCTGAGTTCTCAAAAAGGGTTTCTTCACCCCGGGAAGTTAATTAAATACCATTTGGAGGCATTTAATGTTCGAGCAAAAACAGCTGATTTTCGACAAAAGAGATAACACCCCCCCATTACGTCATGCTTCAGAAATGTGGAAAATGGTCCGTTTTCAAATGTTTTATTTTTGAACGTCAGTTCACATTTGTAGGTGGATCATCAGTGTTAGAGCTAAAATTAGCATGTTTAAAGTGATTTTCATGCTTCCAGGGGCCCAAAACACAAGATTTATGGAATGGTTAAAAGTGCATGAAAATGGCCAATTTACTCACTCTGAGTTCTCAAAAAGGGTTTCTTCACCCCGGGAAGTTAATTACATACCATTTGGAGGCATTTAATGTTCGAGCAAAAACGGCTGATTTTCGACAAAAGAGATAACACCCCCCCCATTACGTCATGCTTCAGAAATGTGGAAAATGGTCCTTTTTCAAATGTTTTATTTTTGAACGTCAGTTCACATTTGTAGGTGGATCATCAGTGTTAGAGCTAAAATTAGCATGTTTAAAGTGATTTTCATGCTTCCAGGGGCTCGGGAAGTTAATTAAATACCATTTGGAGGCATTTAATGTTCGAGCAAAAACGGCTGATTTTCGACAAAAGAGATAACACCCCCCCATTACGTCATGCTTCAGAAATGTGGAAAATGGTCCGTTTTCAAATGTTTTATTTTTGAACATCAGTTCACATTTGTAGGTGGATCATCAGTGTTAGAGCTAAAATTAGCATGTTTAAAGTGATTTTCATGCTTCCAGGGGCCCAAAACACAAGATTTATGGAATGGTTAAAGTGCATGAAAATGGCCAATTTACTCACTCTGAGTTCTCAAAAAGGGTTTCTTCACCCCGGGAAGTTAATTAAATACCATTTGGAGGCATTTAATGTTCCAGCAAAAACGGCTGATTTTCGACAAAAGAGATAACACCCCCCCATTACGTCATGCTTCAGAAATGTGGAAAATGGTCCGTTTTCAAATGTTTTATTTTTGAACATCAGTTCACATTTGTAGGTGGATCATCAGTGTTAGAGCTAAAATTAGCATGTTTAAAGTGATTTTCATGCTTCCAGGGGCCCAAAACACAAGATTTATGGAATGGTTAAAGTGCATGAAAATGGCCAATTTACTCACTCTGAGTTCTCAAAAAGGGTTTCTTCACCCCGGGAAGTTAATTAAATACCATTTGGAGGCATTTAATGTTCCAGCAAAAACGGCTGATTTTCGACAAAAGAGATAACACCCCCCCATTACGTCATGCTTCAGAAATGTGGAAAATGGTCCGTTTTCAAATGTTTTATTTTTGAACGTCAGTTCACATTTGTAGGTGGATCATCAATGTTAGAGCTAAAATTAGCATGTTTAAAGTGATTTTCATGCTTCCAGGGGCTCGGGAAGTTAATTAAATACCATTTGGAGGCATTTAATTTTCGAGCAAAAACGGCTGATTTTCGACAAAAGAGATAACACCCCCCCATTACGTCATGCTTCAGAAATGTGGAAAATGGTCCGTTTTCAAATGTTTTATTTTTGAACGTCAGTTCACATTTGTAGGTGGATCATCAGTGTTAGAGCTAAAATTAGCATGTTTAAAGTGATTTTCATGCTTCCAGGGGCTCGGGAAGTTAATTAAATACCATTTGGAGGCATTTAATGTTCGAGCAAAAACGGCTGATTTTCGACAAAAGAGATAACACCCCCCCATTACGTCATGCTTCAGAAATGTGGAAAATGGTCCGTTTTCAAATGTTTTATTTTTGAACGTCAGTTCACATTTGTAGGTGGATCATCAGTGTTAGAGCTAAAATTAGCATGTTTAAAGTGATTTTCATGCTTCCAGGGGCTCGGGAAGTTAATTAAATACCATTTGGAGGCATTTAATGTTCGAGCAAAAACGGCTGATTTTCGACAAAAGCGATAACACCCCCCCATTACGTCATGCTTCAGAAATGTGGAAAATGGTCCGTTTTCAAATGTTTTATTTTTGAACGTCAGTTTACATTTGTAGGTGGATCATCGGTGTTAGAGCTAAAATTAGCATGTTTAAAGTGATTTTCATGCTTCCAGGGGCTCGGGAAGTTAATTAAATACCATTTGGAGGCATTTAATGTTCGAGCAAAAACGGCTGATTTTCGACAAAAGAGCTAACACCCCCCCATTACGTCATGCTTCAGAAATGTGGAAAATGGTCCGTTTTCAAATGTTTTATTTTTGAACGTCAGTTCACATTTGTAGGTGGATCATCAGTGTTAGAGCTAAAATTAGCATGTTTAAAGTGATTTTCATGCTTCCAGGGGCTCGGGAAGTTAATTAAATACCATTTGGAGGCATTTAATGTTCGAGCAAAAACGGCTGATTTTCGACAAAAGAGATAACACCCCCCCATTACGTCATGCTTCAGAAATGTGGAAAATGGTCCGTTTTCAAATGTTTTATTTTTGAACGTCAGTTCACATTTGTCGGTGGATCATCAGTGTTAGAGCTAAAATTAGCATGTTTAAAGTGATTTTCATGCTTCCAGGGGCTCGGGAAGTGAAATAAATACCATTTGGAGGCATTTAATGTTCGAGCAAAAACGGCTGATTTTCGACAAAAGAGATAACACCCCCCCATTACGTCATGCTTCAGAAATGTGGAAAATGGTCCGTTTTCAAATGTTTTATTTTTGAACGTCAGTTCACATTTGTAGGTGGATCATCAGTGTTAGAGCTAAAATTAGCATGTTTAAAGTGATGTTCATGCTTCCAGGGGCTCGGGAAGTTAATTAAATACCATTTGGAGGCATTTAATGTTCGAGCAAAAACGGCTGATTTTCGACAAAAGAGATAACACCCCCCCATTACGTCATGCTTCAGAAATGTGGAAAATGGTCCGTTTTCAAATGTTTTATTTTTGAACGTCAGTTCACATTTGTAGGTGGATCATCAGTGTTAGAGCTAAAATTAGCATGTTTAAAGTGATTTTCATGCTTCCAGGGGCTCGGGAAGTTAATTAAATACCATTTGGAGGCATTTAATGTTCGAGCTAAAACGGCTGATTTTCGACAAAAGAGATAACACCCCCCCATTACGTCATGCTTCAGAAATGTGGAAAATGGTCCGTTTTCAAATGTTTTATTTTTGAACGTCAGTTCACATTTGTAGGTGGATCATCAGTGTTAGAGCTAAAATTAGCATGTTTAAAGTGATTTTCATGCTTCCAGGGGCTCAGGAAGTTAATTAAATACCATTTGGAGGCATTTAATGTTCGAGCAAAAACGGCTGATTTTCGACAAAAGAGATAACACCCCCCCATTACGTCATGCTTCAGAAATGTGGAAAATGGTCCGTTTTCAAATGTTTTATTTTTGAACGTCAGTTCACATTTGTAGGTGGATCATCAGTGTTAGAGCTAAAATTAGCATGTTTAAAGTGATTTTCATGCTTCCAGGGGCCCAAAACACAAGATTTATGGAATGGTTAAAAGTGCATGAAAATGGCCAATTTACTCACTCTGAGTTCTCAAAAAGGGTTTCTTCACCCCGGGAAGTTAATTAAATACCATTTGGAGGCATTTAATGTTCGAGCAAAAACGGCAGATTTTCGACAAAAGAGATAACACCCCCCCATTACGTCATGCTTCAGAAATGTGGAAAATGGTCCGTTTTCAAATGTTTTATTTTTGAACGTCAGTTCACATTTGTAGGTGGATCATCAGTGTTAGAGCTAAAATTAGCATGTTTAAAGTGATTTTCATGCTTCCAGGGGCTCGGGAAGTGAAATAAATACCATTTGGAGGCATTTAATGTTCGAGCAAAAACGGCTGATTTTCGACAAAAGAGATAACACCCCCCCATTACGTCATGCTACAGAAATGTGGAAAATGGTCCGTTTTCAAATGTTTTATTTTTGAACGTCAGTTCACATTTGTAGGTGGATCATCAGTGTTAGAGCTAAAATTAGCATGTTTAAAGTGATTTTCATGCTTCCAGGGGCTCGGGAAGTGAAATAAATACCATTTGGAGGCATTTAATGTTCGAGCAAAAACGGCTGATTTTCGACAAAAGAGATAACACCCCCCCATTACGTCATGCTTCAGAAATGTGGAAAATGGTCCGTTTTCAAATGTTTTATTTTTGAACGTCAGTTCACATTTGTAGGTGGATCATCAGTGTTAGAGCTAAAATTAGCATGTTTAAAGTGATTTTCATGCTTCCAGGGGCTCGGGAATTTAATTAAATACCATTTGGAGGCATTTAATGTTCGAGCAAAAACGGCTGATTTTCGACAAAAGAGATAACACCCACCCATTACGTCATGCTTCAGAAATGTGGAAAATGGTCCGTTTTCAAATGTTTTATTTTTGAACGTCAGTTCACATTTGTAGGTGGATCATCAGTGTTAGAGCTAAAATTAGCATGTTTAAAGTGATTTTCATGCTTCCAGGGGCTCGGGAAGTGAAATAAATACCATTTGGAGGCATTTAATGTTCGAGCAAAAATGGCTGATTTTCGACAAAAGAGATAACAGCCCCCCCATTACGTCATGCTTCAGAAATGTGGAAAATGGTCCGTTTTCAAATGTTTTATTTTTGAACGTCAGTTCACATTTGTAGGTGGATCATCAGTGTTAGAGCTAAAATTAGCATGTTTAAAGTGATTTTCATGCTTCCAGGGGCCCAAAACACAAGATTTTATGGAATGGTAAAAAGTGCATGAAAATGGCCAATTTACTCACTCTGAGTTCTCAAAAAGGGTTTCTGCACCCCGGGAAGTTAATTAAATACCATTTGGAGGCATTTAATGTTCGAGCAAAAACGGCTGATTTTCGACAAAAGAGATATCACCCCCCCATTACGTCATGCTTCAGAAATGTGGAAAATGGTCTGTTTTCAAATATTTTATTTTTGAACGTCAGTTCACATTTGTAGGTGGATCATCAGTGTTAGAGCTAAAATTAGCATGTTTAAAGTGATTTTCATGCTTCCAGGGGCCCTAAACACAAGATTTATGGAATGGTTAAAAGTGCATGAAAATGGCCAATTTACTCACTCTGAGTTCTCAAAAAGGGTTTCTTCACCCCGGGAAGTTAATTAAATACCATTTGGAGGCATTTAATGTTCGAGCAAAAACGGCTGATTTTCGACAAAAGAGATAACACCCCCCCATTACGTCATGCTTCAGAAATGTGGAAAATGGTCCGTTTTCAAATGTTTTATTTTTGAACGTCAGTTCACATTTGTAGGTGGATCATCAGTGTTAGAGCTAAAATTAGCATGTTTAAAGTGATTTTCTTGCTTCCAGGGGCCCAAATCACAAGATTTATGGAATGGTTAAAAGTGCATGAAAATGGCCAATTTACTCACTCTGAGTTCTCAAAAAGGGTTTCTTCACCCCGGGAAGTTAATTAAATACCATTTGGAGGCATTTAATGTTCGAGCAAAAACGGCTGATTTTCGACAAAAGAGATAACACCCCCCCATTACGTCATGCTTCAGAAATGTGGAAAATGGTCTGTTTTCAAATGTTTTATTTTGAACGTCAGTTCACATTTGTAGGTGGATCATCAGTGTTAGAGCTAAAATTAGCATGTTTAAAGTGATTTTCATGCTTCCAGGGGCTCGGGAAGTGAAATAAATACCATTTGGAGGCATTTAATGTTCGAGCAAAAACGGCTGATTTTCGACAAAAGAGATAACACCCCCCATTACGTCATGCTACAGAAATGTGGAAAATGGTCCGTTTTCAAATGTTTTATTTTTGAACGTCAGTTCACATTTGTAGGTGGATCATCAGTGTTAGAGCTAAAATTAGCATGTTTAAAGTGATTTTCATGCTTCCAGGGGCTCGGGAAGTGAAATAAATACCATTTGGAGGCATTTAATGTTCGAGCAAAAACGGCTGATTTTCGACAAAAGAGATAACACCCCCCCATTACGTCATGCTTCAGAAATGTGGAAAATGGTCCGTTTTCAAATGTTTTATTTTTGAACGTCAGTTCACATTTGTAGGTGGATCATCAGTGTTAGAGCTAAAATTAGCATGTTTAAAGTGATTTTCATGCTTCCAGGGGCTCGGGAATTTTAATTAAATACCATTTGGAGGCATTTAATGTTCGAGCAAAAACGGCTGATTTTCGACAAAAGAGATAACACCCACCCATTACGTCATGCTTCAGAAATGTGGAAAATGGTCCGTTTTCAAATGTTTTATTTTTGAACGTCAGTTCACATTTGTAGGTGGATCATCAGTGTTAGAGCTAAAATTAGCATGTTTAAAGTGATTTTCATGCTTCCAGGGGCTCGGGAAGTGAAATAAATACCATTTGGTGGCATTTAATGTTCGAGCAAAAATGGCTGATTTTCGACAAAAGAGATAACAGCCCCCCCATTACGTCATGCTTCAGAAATGTGGAAAATGGTCCGTTTTCAAATGTTTTATTTTTGAACGTCAGTTCACATTTGTAGGTGGATCATCAGTGTTAGAGCTAAAATTAGCATGTTTAAAGTGATTTTCATGCTTCCAGGGGCCCAAAACACAAGATTTATGGAATGGTAAAAAGTGCATGAAAATGGCCAATTTACTCACTCTGAGTTCTCAAAAAGGGTTTCTTCACCCCGGGAAGTTAATTAAATACAATTTGGAGGCATTTAATGTTCGAGCAAAAACGGCTGATTTTCGACAAAAGAGATATCACCCCCCCATTACGTCATGCTTCAGAAATGTGGAAAATGGTCTGTTTTCAAATATTTTATTTTTGAACGTCAGTTCACATTTGTAGGTGGATCATCAGTGTTAGAGCTAAAATTAGCATGTTTAAAGTGATTTTCATGCTTCCAGGGGCCCTAAACACAAGATTTATGGAATGGTTAAAAGTGCATGAAAATGGCCAATTTACTCACTCTGAGTTCTCAAAAAGGGTTTCTTCACCCCGGGAAGTTAATTAAATACCATTTGGAGGCATTTAATGTTCGAGCAAAAACGGCTGATTTTCGACAAAAGAGATAACACCCCCCCATTACGTCATGCTTCAGAAATGTGGAAAATGGTCCGTTTTCAAATGTTTTATTTTTGAACGTCAGTTCACATTTGTAGGTGGATCATCAGTGTTAGAGCTAAAATTAGCATGTTTAAAGTGATTTTCATGCTTCCAGGGGCTCGGGAATTTAATTAAATACCATTTGGAGGCATTTAATGTTCGAGCAAAAACGGCTGATTTTCGACAAAAGAGATAACACCCACCCATTACGTCATGCTTCAGAAATGTGGAAAATGGTCCGTTTTCAAATGTTTTATTTTTGAACGTCAGTTCACATTTGTAGGTGGATCATCAGTGTTAGAGCTAAAATTAGCATGTTTAAAGTGATTTTCATGCTTCCAGGGGCTCGGGAAGTGAAATAAATACCATTTGGAGGCATTTAATGTTCGAGCAAAAATGGCTGATTTTCGACAAAAGAGATAACAGCCCCCCCATTACGTCATGCTTCAGAAATGTGGAAAATGGTCCGTTTTCAAATGTTTTATTTTTGAACGTCAGTTCACATTTGTAGGTGGATCATCAGTGTTAGAGCTAAAATTAGCATGTTTAAAGTGATTTTCATGCTTCCAGGGGCCCAAAACACAAGATTTATGGAATGGTAAAAAGTGCATGAAAATGGCCAATTTACTCACTCTGAGTTCTCAAAAAGGGTTTCTCCACCCCGGGAAGTTAATTAAATACCATTTGGAGGCATTTAATGTTCGAGCAAAAACGGCTGATTTTCGACAAAAGAGATATCACCCCCCCATTACGTCATGCTTCAGAAATGTGGAAAATGGTCTGTTTTCAAATATTTTATTTTTGAACGTCAGTTCACATTTGTAGGTGGATTATCAGTGTTAGAGCTAAAATTAGCATGTTTAAAGTGATTTTCATGCTTCCAGGGGCCCTAAACACAAGATTTATGGAATGGTTAAAAGTGCATGAAAATGGCCAATTTACTCACTCTGAGTTCTCAAAAAGGGTTTCTTCACCCCGGGAAGTTAATTAAATACCATTTGGAGGCATTTAATGTTCGAGCAAAAACGGCTGATTTTCGACAAAAGAGATAACACCCCCCCATTACGTCATGCTTCAGAAATGTGGAAAATGGTCCGTTTTCAAATGTTTTATTTTTGAACGTCAGTTCACATTTGTAGGTGGATCATCAGTGTTAGAGCTAAAATTAGCATGTTTAAAGTGATTTTCATGCTTCCAGGGGCCCAAAACACAAGATTTATGGAATGGTTAAAAGTGCATGAAAATGGCCAATTTACTCACTCTGAGTTCTCAAAAAGGGTTTCTTCACCCCGGGAAGTTAATTAAATACCATTTGGAGGCATTTAATGTTCGAGCAAAAACGGCTGATTTTCGACAAAAGAGATAACACCCCCCATTACGTCATGCTTCAGAAATGTGGAAAATGGTCCGTTTTCAAATGTTTTATTTTTGAACGTCAGTTCACATTTGTAGGTGGATCATCAGTGTTAGAGCTAAAATTAGCATGTTTAAAGTGATTTTCATGCTTCCAGGGGCTCGGGAAGTTAATTAAATACCATTTGGAGGCATTTAATGTTCGAGCAAAAACGGCTGATTTTCGACAAAAGAGATAACACCCCCCCATTACGTCATGCTTCAGAAATGTGGAAAATGGTCCGTTTTCAAATGTTTTATTTTTGAACGTCAGTTCACATTTGTAGGTGGATCATCAGTGTTAGAGCTAAAATTAGCATGTTTAAAGTGATTTTCATGCTTCCAGGGGCTCGGGAAGTTAATTAAATACCATTTGGAGGCATTTAATGTTCGAGCAAAAACGGCTGATTTTCGACAAAAGAGATAACACCCCCCCATTACGTCATGCTTCAGAAATGTGGAAAATGGTCCGTTTTCAAATGTTTTATTTTTGAACGTCAGTTCACATTTGTAGGTGGATCATCAGTGTTAGAGCTAAAATTAGCATGTTTAAAGTGATTTTCATGCTTCCAGGGGCCCAAATCACAACATTTATGGAATGGTTAAAAGTGCATGAAAATGGCCAATTTACTCACTCTGAGTTCTCAAAAAGGGTTTCTTCACCCCGGGAAGGTAATTAAATACCATTTGGAGGCATTTAATGTTCGAGCAAAAACGGCTGATTTTCGACAAAAGAGATAACACCCCCCCATTACGTCATGCTTCAGAAATGTGGAAAATGGTCCGTTTTCAAATGTTTTATTTTTGAACGTCAGTTCACATTTGTAGGTGGATCATCAGTGTTAGAGCTAAAATTAGCATGTTTAAAGTGATTTTCATGCTTCCAGGGGCTCGGGAAGTGAAATAAATACCATTTGGAGGCATTTAATGTTCGAGCAAAAACGGCTGATTTTCGACAAAAGAGATAACACCCCCCCATTACGTCATGCTACAGAAATGTGGAAAATGGTCCGTTTTCAAATGTTTTATTTTTGAACGTCAGTTCACATTTGTAGGTGGATCATCAGTGTTAGAGCTAAAATTAGCATGTTTAAAGTGATTTTCATGCTTCCAGGGGCTCGGGAAGTGAAATAAATACCATTTGGAGGCATTTAATGTTCGAGCAAAAACGGCTGATTTTCGACAAAAGAGATAACACCCCCCCATTACGTCATGCTTCAGAAATGTGGAAAATGGTCCGTTTTCAAATGTTTTATTTTTGAACGTCAGTTCACATTCGTAGGTGGATCATCAGTGTTAGAGCTAAAATTAGCATGTTTAAAGTGATTTTCATGCTTCCAGGGGCTCGGGAATTTAATTAAATACCATTTGGAGGCATTTAATGTTCGAGCAAAAACGGCTGATTTTCGACAAAAGAGATAACACCCACCCATTACGTCATGCTTCAGAAATGTGGAAAATGGTCCGTTTTCAAATGTTTTATTTTTGAACGTCAGTTCACATTTGTAGGTGGATCATCAATGTTAGAGCTAAAATTAGCATGTTTAAAGTGATTTTCATGCTTCCAGGGGCTCGGGAAGTGAAATAAATACCATTTGGAGGCATTTAATGTTCGAGCAAAAATGGCTGATTTTCGACAAAAGAGATAACAGCCCCCCCATTACGTCATGCTTCAGAAATGTGGAAAATGGTCCGTTTTCAAATGTTTTATTTTTGAACGTCAGTTCACATTTGTAGGTGGATCATCAGTGTTAGAGCTAAAATTAGCATGTTTAAAGTGATTTTCATGCTTCCAGGGGCCCAAAACACAAGATTTATGGAATGGTAAAAAGTGCATGAAAATGGCCAATTTACTCACTCTGAGTTCTCAAAAAGGGTTTCTTCACCCCGGGAAGTTAATTAAATACCATTTGGAGGCATTTAATGTTCGAGCAAAAACGGCTGATTTTCGACAAAAGAGATATCACCCCCCCATTAGGTCATGCTTCATAAATGTGGAAAATGGTCTGTTTTCAAATATTTTATTTTTGAACGTCAGTTCACATTTGTAGGTGGATCATCAGTGTTAGAGCTAAAATTAGCATGTTTAAAGTGATTTTCATGCTTCCAGGGGCTCGGGAAGTTAATTAAATACCATTTGGAGGCATTTAATGTTCGAGCAAAAACGGCTGATTTTCGACAAAAGAGATAACACCCCCCCATTACGTCATGCTTCAGAAATGTGGAAAATGGTCCGTTTTCAAATGTTTTATTTTTGAACGTCAGTTCACATTTGTAGGTGGATCATCAGTGTTAGAGCTAAAATTAGCATGTTTAAAGTGATTTTCATGCTTCCAGGGGCTCGGGAAGTTAATTAAATACCATTTGGAGGCATTTAATGTTCGAGCAAAAACGGCTGATTTTCGACAAAAGAGATAACACCCCCCCATTACGTCATGCTTCAGAAATGTGGAAAATGGTCCGTTTTCAAATGTTTTATTTTTGAACGTCAGTTCACATTTGTAGGTGGATCATCAGTGTTAGAGCTAAAATTAGCATGTTTAAAGTGATTTTCATGCTTCCAGGGGCCCAAATCACAAGATTTATGGAATGGTTAAAAGTGCATGAAAATGGCCAATTTACTCACTCTGAGTTCTCAAAAAGGGTTTCTTCACCCCGGGAAGTTAATTAAATACCATTTGGAGGCATTTAATGTTCGAGCAAAAACGGCTGATTTTCGACAAAAGAGATAACACCCCCCCATTACGTCATGCTTCAGAAATGTGGAAAATGGTCCGTTTTCAAATGTTTTATTTTTGAACGTCAGTTCACATTTGTAGGTGGATCATCAGTGTTAGAGCTAAAATTAGCATGTTTAAAGTGATTTTCATGCTTCCAGGGGCCCAAAACACAAGATTTATGGAATGGTTAAAAGTGCATGAAAATGGCCAATTTACTCACTCTGAGTTCTCAAAAAGGGTTTCTTCACCCCGGGAAGTTAATTAAATACCATTTGGAGGCATTTAATGTTCGAGCAAAAACGGCTGATTTTCGACAAAAGAGATAACACCCCCCCCATTACGTCATGCTTCAGAAATGTGGAAAATGGTCCTTTTTCAAATGTTTTATTTTTGAACGTCAGTTCACATTTGTAGGTGGATCATCAGTGTTAGAGCTAAAATTAGCATGTTTAAAGTGATTTTCATGCTTCCAGGGGCTCGGGAAGTTAATTAAATACCATTTGGAGGCATTTAATGTTCGAGCAAAAACGGCTGATTTTCGACAAAAGAGATAACACCCCCCATTACGTCATGCTTCAGAAATGTGGAAAATGGTCCGTTTTCAAATGTTTTATTTTTGAACATCAGTTCACATTTGTAGGTGGATCATCAGTGTTAGAGCTAAAATTAGCATGTTTAAAGTGATTTTCATGCTTCCAGGGGCCCGAAACACAAGATTTATGGAATGGTTAAAGTGCATGAAAATGGCCAATTTACTCACTCTGAGTTCTCAAAAAGGGTTTCTTCACCCCGGGAAGTTAATTAAATACCATTTGGAGGCATTTAATGTTCCAGCAAAAACGGCTGATTTTCGACAAAAGAGATAACACCCCCCCATTACGTCATGCTTCAGAAATGTGGAAAATGGTCCGTTTTCAAATGTTTTAGTTTTTGAACGTCAGTTCACATTTGTAGGTGGATCATCAGTGTTAGAGCTAACATTAGCATGTTTAAAGTGATTTTCATGCTTCCAGGGGCCCAAAACACAAGATTTATGGAATGGTTAAAAGTGCATGAAAATGGCCAATTTACTCACTCTGAGTTCTCAAAAAGGGTTTCTTCACCCCGGGAAGTTAATTAAATACCATTTGGAGGCATTTAATGTTCGAGCAAAAACGGCTGATTTTCGACAAAAGAGATAACACCCCCCCCATTACGTCATGCCTCAGAAATGTGGAAAATGGTCCGTTTTCAAATGGTTTATTTTTGAACGTCAGTTCACATTTGTAGGTGGATCATCAGTGTTAGAGCTAAAATTAGCATGTTTAAAGTGATTTTCATGCTTCCAGGGGCCCAAAACACAAGATTTATGGAATGGTTAAAAGTGCATGAAAATGGCCAATTTACTCACTCTGAGTTCTCAAAAAGGGTTTCTTCACCCCGGGAAGTTAATTAAAGACCATTTGGAGGCATTTAATGTTCGAGCAAAAACGGCTGATTTTCGACAAAAGAGATAACACCCCCCCCATTACGTCATGCTTCAGAAATGTGGAAAATGGTCCGTTTTCAAATGTTTTATTTTTGAACGTCAGTTCACATTTGTAGGTGGATCATCAGTGTTAGAGCTAAAATTAGCATGTTTAAAGTGATTTTCATGCTTCCAGGGGCTCGGGAAGTTAATTAAATACCATTTGGAGGCATTTAATGTTCGAGCAAAAACGGCTGATTTTCGACAAAAGAGATAACACCCCCCCATTACGTCATGCTTCAGAAATGTGGAAAATGGTCCGTTTTCAAATGTTTTATTTTTGAACGTCAGTTCACATTTGTAGGTGGATCATCAGTGTTAGAGCTAAAATTAGCATGTTTAAAGTGATTTTCATGCTTCCAGGGGCTCGGGAAGTTAATTAAATACCATTTGGAGGCATTTAATGTTCGAGCAAAAACGGCTGATTTTCGACAAAAGAGATAACACCCCCCCATTACGTCATGCTTCAGAAATGTGGAAAATGGTCCGTTTTCAAATGTTTTATTTTTGAACGTCAGTTCACATTTGTAGGTGGATCATCAGTGTTAGAGATAAAATTAGCATGTTTAAAGTGATTTTCATGCTTCCAGGGGCCCAAAACACAAGATTTATGGAATGGTTAAAAGTGCATGAAAATGGCCAATTTACTCACTCTGAGTTCTCAAAAAGGGTTTCTTCACCCCGGGAAGTTAATTAAATACCATTTGGAGGCATTTAATGTTCGAGCAAAAATGGCTGATTTTCGACAAAAGAGATAACACCCCCCCATTACGTCATGCTTCAGAAATGTGGAAAATGGTCCGTTTTCAAATGTTTTATTTTTGAACGTCAGTTCACATTTGTAGGTGGATCATCAGTGTTAGAGCTAAAATTAGCATGTTTAAAGTGATTTTCATGCTTCCAGGGGCTCGGGAAGTTAATTAAATACCATTTGGAGGCATTTAATGTTCGAGCAAAAACGGCTGATTTTCGACAAAAGAGATAACACCCCCCCATTACGTCATGCTTCAGAAATGTGGAAAATGGTCCGTTTTCAAATGTTTTTTTTTTGAACGTCAGTTCACATTTGTAGGTGGATCATCAGTGTTAGAGCTAAAATTAGCATGTTTAAAGTGATTTTCATGCTTCCAGGGGCCCAAAACACAAGATTTATGGAATGGTTAAAAGTGCATTAAAATGGCCAATTTACTCACTCTGAGTTCTCAAAAAGGCTTTCTTCACCCCGGGAAGTTAATTAAATACCATTTGGAGGCATTTAATGTTCGAGCAAAAACGGCTGATTTTCGACAAAAGTGATAACACCCCCCCATTACGTCATGCTTCAGAAATGTGGAAAATGGTCCTTTTTCAAATGTTTTATTTTTGAACGTCAGTTCAAATTTGTAGGTGGATCATCAGTGTTAGAGCTAAAATTAGCATGTTTAAAGTAATTTTCATGCTTCCAGGGGCTCGGGAAGTTAATTAAATACCATTTGGAGGCATTTAATCTTCGAGCAAAAACGGCTGATTTTCGACAAAAGAGATAACACCCCCCCATTACGTCATGCTTCAGAAATGTGGAAAATGGTCCGTTTTCAAATGTTTTATTTTTGAACGTCAGTTCACATTTGTAGGTGGATCATCAGTGTTAGAGCTAAAATTAGCATGTTTAAAGTGATTTTCATGCTTCCAGGGGCCCAAAACACAAGATTTATGGAATGGTTAAAAGTGCATGAAAATGGCCAATTTACTCACTCTGAGTTCTCAAAAAGGGTTTCTTCACCCCGGGAAGTTAATTAAATACCATTTGGAGGCATTTAATGTTCGAGCAAAAACGGCTGATTTTCGACAAAAGAGATAACACCCCCCCATTACGTCATGCTTCAGAAATGTGGAAAATGGTCCGTTTTCAAATGTTTTATTTTTGAACGTCAGTTCACATTTGTAGGTGGATCATCAGTGTTAGAGCTAAAATTAGCATGTTTAAAGTGATTTTCATGCTTCCAGGGGCCCAAAACACAAGATTTATGGAATGGTTAAAAGTGCATGAAAATGGCCAATTTACTCACTCTGAGTTCTCAAAAAGGGTTTCTTCACCCCGGGAAGTTAATTAAATACCATTTGGAGGCATTTAATGTTCGAGCAAAAACGGCTGATTTTCGACAAAAGAGATAACACCCCCCCCATTACGTCATGCTTCAGAAATGTGGAAAATGGTCCGTTTTCAAATGTTTTATTTTTGTACGTCAGTTCACATTTGTAGGTGGATCATCAGTGTTAGAGCTAAAATTAGCATGTTTAAAGTGATTTTCATGCTTCCAGGGGCTCGGGAAGTTAATTAAATACCATTTGGAGGCATTTAATGTTCGAGCAAAAATGGCTGATTTTCGACAAAAGAGATAACACCCCCCCATTACGTCATGCTTCAGAAATGTGGAAAATGGTCCGTTTTCAAATGTTTTATTTTTGAACGTCAGTTCACATTTGTAGGTGGATCATCAGTGTTAGAGCTAAAATTAGCATGTTTAAAGTGATTTTCATGCTTCCAGGGGCCCAAAACACAAGATTTATGGAATGGTAAAAAGTGCATGAAAATGGCCAATTTACTCACTCTGAGTTCTCAAAAAGGGTTTCTTCACCCCGGGAAGTTAATTAAATACCATTTGGAGGCATTTAATGTTCGAGCAAAAACGGCTGATTTTCGACAAAAGAGATATCACCCCCCCATTACGTCATGCTTCAGAAATGTGGAAAATGGTCTGTTTTCAAATATTTTATTTTTGAACGTCAGTTCACATTTGTAGGTGGATCATCAGTGTTAGAGCTAAAATTAGCATGTTTAAAGTGATTTTCATGCTTCCAGGGGCCCTAAACACAAGATTTATGGAATGGTTAAAAGTGCATGAAAATGGCCAATTTACTCACTCTGAGTTCTCAAAAAGGGTTTCTTCACCCCAGGAAGTTAATTAAATACCATTTGGAGGCATTTAATGTTCGAGCAAAAACGGCTGATTTTCGACAAAAGAGATAACACCCCCCCATTACGTCATGCTTCAGAAATGTGGAAAATGGTCCGTTTTCAAATGTTTTATTTTTGAACGTCAGTTCACATTTGTAGGTGGATCATCAGTGTTAGAGCTAAAATTAGCATGTTTAAAGTGATTTTCATGCTTCCAGGGGCCCAAAACACAAGATTTATGGAATGGTTAAAAGTGCATGAAAATGGCCAATTTACTCACTCTGAGTTCTCAAAAAGGGTTTCTTCACCCCGGGAAGTTAATTAAATACCATTTGGAGGCATTTAATGTTCGAGCAAAAACGGCTGATTTTCGACAAAAGAGATAACACCCCCCATTACGTCATGCTTCAGAAATGTGGAAAATGGTCCGTTTTCAAATGTTTTATTTTTGAACGTCAGTTCACATTTGTAGGTGGATCATCAGTGTTAGAGCTAAAATTAGCATGTTTAAAGTGATTTTCATGCTTCCAGGGGCTCGGGAAGTTAATTAAATACCATTTGGAGGCATTTAATGTTCGAGCAAAAACGGCTGATTTTCGACAAAAGAGATAACACCCCCCCATTACGTCATGCTTCAGAAATGTGGAAAATGGTCCGTTTTCAAATGTTTTATTTTTGAACGTCAGTTCACATTTGTAGGTGGATCATCAGTGTTAGAGCTAAAATTAGCATGTTTAAAGTGATTTTCATGCTTCCAGGGGCTCGGGAAGTTAATTAAATACCATTTGGAGGCATTTAATGTTCGAGCAAAAACGGCTGATTTTCGACAAAAGAGATAACACCCCCCCATTACGTCATGCTTCAGAAATGTGGAAAATGGTCCGTTTTCAAATGTTTTATTTTTGAACGTCAGTTCACATTTGTAGGTGGATCATCAGTGTTAGAGCTAAAATTAGCATGTTTAAAGTGATTTTCATGCTTCCAGGGGCCCAAATCACAAGATTTATGGAATGGTTAAAAGTGCATGAAAATGGCCAATTTACTCACTCTGAGTTCTCAAAAAGGGTTTCTTCACCCCGGGAAGTTAATTAAATACCATTTGGAGGCATTTAATGTTCGAGCAAAAACGGCTGATTTTCGACAAAAGAGATAACACCCCCCCATTACGTCATGCTTCAGAAATGTGGAAAATGGTCCGTTTTCAAATGTTTTATTTTTGAACGTCAGTTCACATTTGTAGGTGGATCATCAGTGTTAGAGCTAAAATTAGCATGTTTAAAGTGATTTTCATGCTTCCAGGGGCCCAAAACACAAGATTTATGGAATGGTTAAAAGTGCATGAAAATGGCCAATTTACTCACTCTGAGTTCTCAAAAAGGGTTTCTTCACCCCGGGAAGTTAATTAAATACCATTTGGAGGCATTTAATGTTCGAGCAAAAACGGCTGATTTTCGACAAAAGAGATAACACCCCCCCATTACGTCATGCTTCAGAAATGTGGAAAATGGTCCTTTTTCAAACGTTTTATTTTTGAACGTCAGTTCACATTTGTAGGTGGATCATCAGTGTTAGAGCTAAAATTAGCATGTTTAAAGTGATTTTCATGCTTCCAGGGGCTCGGGAAGTTAATTAAATACCATTTGGAGGCATTTAATGTTCGAGCAAAAACGGCTGATTTTCGACAAAAGAGATAACACCCCCCATTACGTCATGCTTCAGAAATGTGGAAAATGGTCCGTTTTCAAATGTTTTATTTTTGAACATCAGTTCACATTTGTAGGTGGATCATCAGTGTTAGAGCTAAAATTAGCATGTTTAAAGTGATTTTCATGCTTCCAGGGGCCCGAAACACAAGATTTATGGAATGGTTAAAGTGCATGAAAATGGCCAATTTACTCACTCTGAGTTCTCAAAAAGGGTTTCTTCACCCCGGGAAGTTAATTAAATACCATTTGGAGGCATTTAATGTTCCAGCAAAAACGGCTGATTTTCGACAAAAGAGATAACACCCCCCCATTACGTCATGCTTCAGAAATGTGGAAAATGGTCCGTTTTCAAATGTTTTAGTTTTTGAACGTCAGTTCACATTTGTAGGTGGATCATCAGTGTTAGAGCTAACATTAGCATGTTTAAAGTGATTTTCATGCTTCCAGGGGCCCAAAACACAAGATTTATGGAATGGTTAAAAGTGCATGAAAATGGCCAATTTACTCACTCTGAGTTCTCAAAAAGGGTTTCTTCACCCCGGGAAGTTAATTAAATACCATTTGGAGGCATTTAATGTTCGAGCAAAAACGGCTGATTTTCGACAAAAGAGATAACACCCCCCCCATTACGTCATGCCTCAGAAATGTGGAAAATGGTCCGTTTTCAAATGGTTTATTTTTGAACGTCAGTTCACATTTGTAGGTGGATCATCAGTGTTAGAGCTAAAATTAGCATGTTTAAAGTGATTTTCATGCTTCCAGGGGCCCAAAACACAAGATTTATGGAATGGTTAAAAGTGCATGAAAATGGCCAATTTACTCACTCTGAGTTCTCAAAAAGGGTTTCTTCACCCCGGGAAGTTAATTAAATACCATTTGGAGGCATTTAATGTTCGAGCAAAAACGGCTGATTTTCGACAAAAGAGATAACACCCCCCCCATTACGTCATGCTTCAGAAATGTGGAAAATGGTCCGTTTTCAAATGTTTTATTTTTGAACGTCAGTTCACATTTGTAGGTGGATCATCAGTGTTAGAGCTAAAATTAGCATGTTTAAAGTGATTTTCATGCTTCCAGGGGCTCGGGAAGTTAATTAAATACCATTTGGAGGCATTTAATGTTCGAGCAAAAACGGCTGATTTTCGACAAAAGAGATAACACCCCCCCATTACGTCATGCTTCAGAAATGTGGAAAATGGTCCGTTTTCAAATGTTTTATTTTTGAACGTCAGTTCACATTTGTAGGTGGATCATCAGTGTTAGAGCTAAAATTAGCATGTTTAAAGTGATTTTCATGCTTCCAGGGGCTCGGGAAGTTAATTAAATACCATTTGGAGGCATTTAATGTTCGAGCAAAAACGGCTGATTTTCGACAAAAGAGATAACACCCCCCCATTACGTCATGCTTCAGAAATGTGGAAAATGGTCCGTTTTCAAATGTTTTATTTTTGAACGTCAGTTCACATTTGTAGGTGGATCATCAGTGTTAGAGATAAAATTAGCATGTTTAAAGTGATTTTCATGCTTCCAGGGGCCCAAAACACAAGATTTATGGAATGGTTAAAAGTGCATGAAAATGGCCAATTTACTCACTCTGAGTTCTCAAAAAGGGTTTCTTCACCCCGGGAAGTTAATTAAATACCATTTGGAGGCATTTAATGTTCGAGCAAAAATGGCTGATTTTCGACAAAAGAGATAACACCCCCCCATTACGTCATGCTTCAGAAATGTGGAAAATGGTCCGTTTTCAAATGTTTTATTTTTGAACGTCAGTTCACATTTGTAGGTGGATCATCAGTGTTAGAGCTAAAATTAGCATGTTTAAAGTGATTTTCATGCTTCCAGGGGCTCGGGAAGTTAATTAAATACCATTTGGAGGCATTTAATGTTCGAGCAAAAACGGCTGATTTTCGACAAAAGAGATAACACCCCCCCATTACGTCATGCTTCAGAAATGTGGAAAATGGTCCGTTTTCAAATGTTTTTTTTTTGAACGTCAGTTCACATTTGTAGGTGGATCATCAGTGTTAGAGCTAAAATTAGCATGTTTAAAGTGATTTTCATGCTTCCAGGGGCCCAAAACACAAGATTTATGGAATGGTTAAAAGTGCATTAAAATGGCCAATTTACTCACTCTGAGTTCTCAAAAAGGCTTTCTTCACCCCGGGAAGTTAATTAAATACCATTTGGAGGCATTTAATGTTCGAGCAAAAACGGCTGATTTTCGACAAAAGAGATAACACCCCCCCATTACGTCATGCTTCAGAAATGTGGAAAATGGTCCTTTTTCAAATGTTTTATTTTTGAACGTCAGTTCAAATTTGTAGGTGGATCATCAGTGTTAGAGCTAAAATTAGCATGTTTAAAGTAATTTTCATGCTTCCAGGGGCTCGGGAAGTTAATTAAATACCATTTGGAGGCATTTAATCTTCGAGCAAAAACGGCTGATTTTCGACAAAAGAGATAACACCCCCCCATTACGTCATGCTTCAGAAATGTGGAAAATGGTCCGTTTTCAAATGTTTTATTTTTGAACGTCAGTTCACATTTGTAGGTGGATCATCAGTGTTAGAGCTAAAATTAGCATGTTTAAAGTGATTTTCATGCTTCCAGGGGCCCAAAACACAAGATTTATGGAATGGTTAAAAGTGCATGAAAATGGCCAATTTACTCACTCTGAGTTCTCAAAAAGGGTTTCTTCACCCCGGGAAGTTAATTAAATACCATTTGGAGGCATTTAATGTTCGAGCAAAAACGGCTGATTTTCGACAAAAGAGATAACACCCCCCCATTACGTCATGCTTCAGAAATGTGGAAAATGGTCCGTTTTCAAATGTTTTATTTTTGAACGTCAGTTCACATTTGTAGGTGGATCATCAGTGTTAGAGCTAAAATTAGCATGTTTAAAGTGATTTTCATGCTTCCAGGGGCCCAAAACACAAGATTTATGGAATGGTTAAAAGTGCATGAAAATGGCCAATTTACTCACTCTGAGTTCTCAAAAAGGGTTTCTTCACCCCGGGAAGTTAATTAAATACCATTTGGAGGCATTTAATGTTCGAGCAAAAACGGCTGATTTTCGACAAAAGAGATAACACCCCCCCCATTACGTCATGCTTCAGAAATGTGGAAAATGGTCCGTTTTCAAATGTTTTATTTTTGTACGTCAGTTCACATTTGTAGGTGGATCATCAGTGTTAGAGCTAAAATTAGCATGTTTAAAGTGATTTTCATGCTTCCAGGGGCTCGGGAAGTTAATTAAATACCATTTGGAGGCATTTAATGTTCGAGCAAAAATGGCTGATTTTCGACAAAAGAGATAACACCCCCCCATTACGTCATGCTTCAGAAATGTGGAAAATGGTCTGTTTTCAAATGTTTTATTTTTGAACGTCAGTTCACATTTGTAGGTGGATCATCAGTGTTAGAGCTAAAATTAGCATGTTTAAAGTGATTTTCATGCTTCCAGGGGCCCAAAACACAAGATTTATGGAATGGTTAAAAGTGCATGAAAATGGCCAATTTACTCACTCTGAGTACTCAAAAAGGGTTTCTTCACCCCGGGAAGTTAATTAAATACCATTTGGAGGCATTTAATGTTCGAGTAAAAACGGCTGATTTTCGACAAAAGAGATAACACCCCCCCATTACGTCATGCTTCAGAAATGTGGAAAATGGTCCGTTTTCAAATGTTTTATTTTTGAACGTCAGTTCACATTTGTAGGTGGATCATCAGTGTTAGAGCTAAAATTAGCATGTTTAAAGTGATTTTCATGCTTCCAGGGGCTCGGGAAGTTAATTAACTACCATTTGGAGGCATTTAATGTTCGAGCAATAACGGCTGATTTTCGACAAAAGAGATAACACCCCCACATTACGTCATGCTTCAGAAATGTGGAAAATGGTCCGTTTTCAAATGTTTTATTTTTGAACGTCAGTTCACATTTGTAGGTGGATCATCAGTGTTAGAGCTAAAATTAGCATGTTTAAAGTGATTTTCATGCTTCCAGGGGCCCAAAACACAAGATTTATGGAATGGTTAAAAGTGCATGAAAATGGCCAATTTACTCACTCTGAGTTCTCAAAAAGGGTTTCTTCACCCCGGGAAGTTAATTAAATACCATTTGGAGGCATTTAATGTTCGAGCAAAAATGGCTGATTTTCGACAAAAGAGATAACACCCCCCCATTACGTCATGCTTCAGAAATGTGGAAAATGGTCCGTTTTCAAATGTTTTATTTTTGAACGTCAGTTCACATTTGTAGGTGGATCATCAGTGTTAGAGCTAAAATTAGCATGTTTAAAGTGATTTTCATGCTTCCAGCGGCTCGGGAAGTGAAATAAATACCATTTGGAGGCATTTAATGTTCGAGCAAAAACGGCTGATTTTCGACAAAAGAGATAACACCCCCCCATTACGTCATGCTTCAGAAATGTGGAAAATGGTCCGTTTTCAAATGTTTTATTTTTGAACGTCAGTTCACATTTGTAGGTGGATCATCAGTGTTAGAGCTAAAATTAGCATGTTTAAAGTGATTTTCATGCTTCCAGGGGCCCTAAACACAAGATTTATGGAATGGTTAAAAGAGCATGAAAATGGCCAATTTACTCACTCTGAGTTCTCAAAAAGGGTTTCTTCACCCCGGGAAGTTAATTAAATACCATTTGGAGGCATTTAATGTTCGAGCAAAAACGGCTGATTTTCGACAAAAGAGATAACACCCCCCCATTACGTCATGCTTCAGAAATGTGGAAAATGGTCCGTTTTCAAATGTTTTATTTTTGAACGTCAGTTCACATTTGTAGGTGGATCATCAGTGTTAGAGCTAAAATTAGCATGTTTAAAGTGATTTTCATGCTTCCAGGGGCTCGGGAAGTGAAATAAATACCATTTGGAGGCATTTAATGTTCCAGCAAAAACGGCTGATTTTCGACAAAAGAGATAACACCCCCCCATTACATCATGCTTCAGAAATGTGGAAAATGGTCCATTTTCAAATGTTTTATTTTTGAACGTCAGTTCACATTTGTAGGTGGATCATCAGTGTTAGAGCTAAAATTAGCATGTTTAAAGTGATTTTCATGCTTCCAGGGGCCCAAAACACAAGATTTATGGAATGGTTAAAAGTGCATGAAAATGGCCAATTTACTCACTCTGAGTTCTCAAAAAGGGTTTCTTCACCCCGGGAAGTTAATTAAATACCATTTGGAGGCATTTAATGTTCGAGCAAAAACGGCTGATTTTCGACAAAAGAGATAACACCCCCCCCATTACGTCATGCTTCAGAAATGTGGAAAATGGTCCGTTTTCAAATGTTTTATTTTTGAACGTCAGTTCACATTTGTAGGTGGATCATCAGTGTTAGAGCTAAAATTAGCATGTTTCAAGTGATTTTCATGCTTCCAGGGGCTCGGGAAGTTAATTAAATACCATTTGGAGGCATTTAATGTTCGAGCAAAAATGGCTGATTTTCGACAAAAGAGATAACACCCCCCCATTACGTCATGCTTCAGAAATGTGGAAAATGGTCTGTTTTCAAATGTTTTATTTTTGAACGTCAGTTCACATTTGTAGGTGGATCATCAGTGTTAGAGCTAAAATTAGCATGTTTAAAGTGATTTTCATGCTTCCAGGGGCCCAAAACACAAGATTTATGGAATGGTTAAAAGTGCATGAAAATGGCCAATTTACTCACTCTGAGTTCTCAAAAAGGGTTTCTTCACCCTGGGAAGTTAATTAAATACCATTTGGAGGCATTTAATGTTCGAGCAAAAACGGCTGATTTTCGACAAAAGAGATAACACCCCCCCATTATGTCATGCTTCAGAAATGTGGAAAATGGTCCGTTTTCAAATGTTTTATTTTTGAACGTCAGTTCACATTTGTAGGTGGATCATCAGTGTTAGAGCTAAAATTAGCATGTTTAAAGTGATTTTCATGCTTCCAGGGGCTCGGGAAGTTAATTAAATACCATTTGGAGGCATTTAATGTTCGAGCAAAAACGGCTGATTTTCGACAAAAGAGATAACACCTCCCCATTACGTCATGCTTCAGAAATGTGGAAAATGGTCCGTTTTCAAATGTTTTATTTTTGAACGTCAGTTCACATTTGTAGGTGGATCATCAGTGTTAGAGCTAAAATTAGCATGTTTAAAGTGATTTTCATGCTTCCAGGGGCCCAAAACACAAGATTTATGGAATGGTTAAAAGTGCATGAAAATGGCCAATTTACTCACTCTGAGTTCTCAAAAAGGGTTTCTTCACCCCGGGAAGTTAATTAAATACCATTTGGAGGCATTTAATGTTCGAGCAAAAACGGCTGATTTTCGACAAAAGAGATAACACCCCCCCCATTACGTCATGCTTCAGAAATGTGGAAAATGGTCCTTTTTCAGATGTTTTATTTTTGAACGTCAGTTCACATTTGTAGGTGGATCATCAGTGTTAGAGCTAAAATTAGCATGTTTAAAGTGATTTTCATGCTTCCAGGGGCTCGGGAAGTTAATTAAATACCATTTGGAGGCATTTAATGTTCGAGCAAAAACGGCTGATTTTCGACAAAAGAGATAACACCCCCCATTACGTCATGCTTCAGAAATGTGGAAAATGGTCCGTTTTCAAATGTTTTATTTTTGAACGTCAGTTCACATTTGTAGGTGGATCATCAGTGTTAGAGCTAAAATTAGCATGTTTAAAGTGATTTTCATGCTTCCAGGGGCCCAAAACACAAGATTTATGGAATGGTTAAAAGTGCATGAAAATGGCCAATTTACTCACTCTGAGTTCTCAAAAAGGGTTTCTTCACCCCGGGAAGTTAATTAAATACCATTTGGAGGCATTTAATGTTCGAGCAAAAATGGCTGATTTTCGACAAAAGAGATAACACCCCCCCATTACGTCATGCTTCAGAAATGTGGAAAATGGTCCGTTTTCAAATGTTTTATTTTTGAACGTCAGTTCACATTTGTAGGTGGATCATCAGTGTTAGAGCTAAAATTAGCATGTTTAAAGTGATTTTCATGCTTCCAGGGGCTCGGGAAGTGAAATAAATACCATTTGGAGGCATTTAATGTTCGAGCAAAAACGGCTGATTTTCGACAAAAGAGATAACACCCCCCCATTACGTCATGCTTCAGAAATGTGGAAAATGGTCCGTTTTCAAATGTTTTATTTTTGAACGTCAGTTCACATTTGTAGGTGGATCATCAGTGTTAGAGCTAAAATTAGCATGTTTAAAGTGATTTTCATGCTTCCAGGGGCCCTAAACACAAGATTTATGGAATGGTTTAAAGAGCATGAAAATGGCCAATTTACTCACTCTGAGTTCTCAAAAAGGGTTTCTTCACCCCGGGAAGTTAATTAAATACCATTTGGAGGCATTTAATGTTCGAGCAAAAACGGCTGATTTTCGACAAAAGAGATAACACCCCCCCATTACGTCATGCTTCAGAAATGTGGAAAATGGTCCGTTTTCAAATGTTTTATTTTTGAACGTCAGTTCACATTTGTAGGTGGATCATCAGTGTTAGAGCTAAAATTAGCATGTTCAAAGTGATTTTCATGCTTCCAGGGGCTCGGGAAGTGAAATAAATACCATTTGGAGGCATTTAATGTTCCAGCAAAAACGGCTGATTTTCGACAAAAGAGATAACACCCCCCCATTACATCATGCTTCAGAAATGTGGAAAATGGTCCATTTTCAAATGTTTTATTTTTGAACGTCAGTTCACATTTGTAGGTGGATCATCAGTGTTAGAGCTAAAATTAGCATGTTTAAAGTGATTTTCATGCTTCCAGGGGCTCGGGAAGTTAATTAAATACCATTTGGAGGCATTTAATGTTCGAGCAAAAACGGCTGATTTTCGACAAAAGAGATAACACCCCCCCATTACGTCATGCTTCAGAAATGTGGAAAATGGTCCGTTTTCAAATGTTTTATTTTTGAACGTCCGTTCACATTTGAAGGTGGATCATCAGTGTTAGAGCTAAAATTAGCATGTTTAAAGTGCTTTTCATGCTTCCAGGGGCTCGGGAAGTTAATTAAATACCATTTGGAGGCATTTAATGTTCGAGCAAAAACGGCTGATTTTCGACAAAAGAGATAACACCCCCCCATTACGTCATGCTTCAGAAATGTGGAAAATGGTCCTTTTTCAAATGTTTTATTTTTGAACGTCAGTTCACATTTGTAGGTGGATCATCAGTGTTAGAGCTAAAATTAGCATGTTTAAAGTGATTTTCATGCTTCCAGGGGCCCAAAACACAAGATTTATGGAATGGTTAAAAGTGCATGAAAATGGACAATTTACTCACTCTGAGTTCTCAAAAAGGGTTTCTTCACCCCGGGAAGTTAATTAAATACCATTTGGAGGCATTTAATGTTCGCGCAAAAACGGCTGATTTTCGACAAAAGAGATAACACCCCCCCATTACGTCATGCTTCAGAAATGTGGAAAATGGTCCGTTTTCAAATGTTTTATTTTTGAACGTCAGTTCACATTTGTAGGTGGATCATCAGTGTTAGAGCTAAAATTAGCATGTTTAAAGTGATTTTCATGCTTCCAGGGGCTCGGGAAGTTAATTAAATACCATTTGGAGGCATTTAATGTTCGAGCAAAAACGGCTGATTTTCGACAAAAGAGATAACACCCCCCCATTACGTCATGCTTAAGAAATGTGGAAAATGGTCCGTTTTCAAATGTTTTATTTTTGAACGTCAGTTCACATTTGTAGGTGGATCATCAGTGTTAGAGCTAAAATTAGCATGTTTAAAGTGATTTTCATGCTTCCAGGGGCCCAAAACACAAGATTTATGGAATGGGTAAAAGTGCATGAAAATGGCCAATTTACTCACTCTGAGTTCTCAAAAAGGGTTTCTTCACCCCGGGAAGTTAATTAAATACCATTTGGAGGCATTTAATGTTCGAGCAAAAACGGCTGATTTTCGACAAAAGAGATAACACCCCCCCATTACGTCATGCTTCAGAAATGTGGAAAATGGTCCGTTTTCAAATGTTTTATTTTTGAACGTCAGTTCACATTTGTAGGTGGATCATCAGTGTTAGAGCTAAAATTAGCATGTTTAAAGTGATTTTCATGCTTCCAGGGGCTCGGGAAGGTAATTAAATACCATTTGGAGGCATTTAATGTTCGAGCAAAAACGGCAGATTTTCGACAAAAGAGATAACACCCCCCCATTACGTCATGCTTCAGAAATGTGGAAAATGGTCCGTTTTGAAATGTTTTATTTTTGAACGTCAGTTCACATTTGTAGGTGGATCATCAGTGTTAGAGCTAAAATTAGCATGTTTAAAGTGATTTTCATGCTTCCAGGGGCTCGGGAAGTTAATTAAATACCATTTGGAGGCATTTAATGTTCGAGCAAAAACGGCTGATTTTCGACAAAAGAGATAACACCCCCCCATTACGTCATGCTTCAGAAATGTGGAAAATGGTCCGTTTTCAAATGTTTTATTTTTGAACGTCAGTTCACATTTGTAGGTGGATCATCAGTGTTAGAGCTAAAATTAGCATGTTTAAAGTGATTTTCATGCTTCCAGGGGCTCGGGAAGTGAAATAAATACCATTTGGAGGCATTTAATGTTCGAGCAAAAACGGCTGATTTTCGACAAAAGAGATAACACCCCCCCATTACGTCATGCTTCAGAAATGTGGAAAATGGTCCGTTTTCAAATGTTTTATTTTTGAACGTCAGTTCACATTTGTAGGTGGATCATCAGTGTTAGAGCTAAAATTAGCATGTTTAAAGTGATTTTCATGCTTCCAGGGGCCCAAAACACAAGATTTATGGAATGGTAAAAAGTGCATGAAAATGGCCAATTTACTCACTCTGAGTTCTCAAAAAGGGTTTCTTCACCCCGGGAAGTTAATTAAATACCATTTGGAGGCATTTAATGTTCGAGCAAAAACGGCTGATTTTCGACAAAAGAGATATCACCCCCCCATTACGTCATGCTTCAGAAATGTGGAAAATGGTCTGTTTTCAAATATTTTATTTTTGAACGTCAGTTCACATTTGTAGGTGGATCATCAGTGTTAGAGCTAAAATTAGCATGTTTAAAGTGATTTTCATGCTTCCAGGGGCCCTAAACACAAGATTTATGGAATGGTTAAAAGTGCATGAAAATGGCCAATTTACTCACTCTGAGTTCTCAAAAAGGGTTTCTTCACCCCGGGAAGTTAATTAAATACCATTTGGAGGCATTTAATGTTCGAGCAAAAACGGCTGATTTTCGACAAAAGAGATAACACCCCCCCATTACGTCATGCTTCAGAAATGTGGAAAATGGTCCGTTTTCAAATGTTTTATTTTTGAACGTCAGTTCACATTTGTAGGTGGATCATCAGTGTTAGAGCTAAAATTAGCATGTTTAAAGTGATTTTCATGCTTCCAGGGGCTCGGGAAGTTAATTAAATACCATTTGGAGGCATTTAATGTTCGAGCAAAAACGGCTGATTTTCGACAAAAGAGATAACACCCCCCCATTACGTCATGCTTCAGAAATGTGGAAAATGGTCCGTTTTCAAATGTTTTATTTTTGAACGTCAGTTCACATTTGTAGGTGGATCATCAGTGTTAGAGCTAAAATTAGCATGTTTAAAGTGATTTTCATGCTTCCAGGGGCTCGGGAAGTTAATTAAATACCATTTGGAGGCATTTAATGTTCGAGCAAAAACGGCTGATTTTCGACAAAAGAGATAACACCCCCCCATTACGTCATGCTTTAGAAATGTGGAAAATGGTCCGTTTTCAAATGTTTTATTTTTGAACGTCAGTTCACATTTGTAGGTGGATCATCAGTGTTAGAGCTAAAATTAGCATGTTTAAAGTGATTTTCATGCTTCCAGGGGCCCAAATCACAAGATTTATGGAATGGTTAAAAGTGCATGAAAATGGCCAATTTACTCACTCTGAGTTCTCAAAAAGGGTTTCTTCACCCCGGGAAGTTAATTAAATACCATTTGGAGGCATTTAATGTTCGAGCAAAAACGGCTGATTTTCGACAAAAGAGATAACACCCCCCCCATTACGTCATGCTTCAGAAATGTGGAAAATGGTCCGTTTTCAAATGTTTTATTTTTGAACGTCAGTTCACATTTGTAGGTGGATCATCAGTGTTAGAGCTAAAATTAGCATGTTTCAAGTGATTTTCATGCTTCCAGGGGCTCGGGAAGTTAATTAAATACCATTTGGAGGCATTTAATGTTCGAGCAAAAATGGCTGATTTTCGACAAAAGAGATAACACCCCCCCATTACGTCATGCTTCAGAAATGTGGAAAATGGTCTGTTTTCAAATGTTTTATTTTTGAACGTCAGTTCACATTTGTAGGTGGATCATCAGTGTTAGAGCTAAAATTAGCATGTTTAAAGTGATTTTCATGCTTCCAGGGGCCCAAAACACAAGATTTATGGAATGGTTAAAAGTGCATGAAAATGGCCAATTTACTCACTCTGAGTTCTCAAAAAGGGTTTCTTCACCCTGGGAAGTTAATTAAATACCATTTGGAGGCATTTAATGTTCGAGCAAAAACGGCTGATTTTCGACAAAAGAGATAACACCCCCCCATTATGTCATGCTTCAGAAATGTGGAAAATGGTCCGTTTTCAAATGTTTTATTTTTGAACGTCAGTTCACATTTGTAGGTGGATCATCAGTGTTAGAGCTAAAATTAGCATGTTTAAAGTGATTTTCATGCTTCCAGGGGCTCGGGAAGTTAATTAAATACCATTTGGAGGCATTTAATGTTCAAGCAAAAACGGCTGATTTTCGACAAAAGAGATAACACCTCCCCATTACGTCATGCTTCAGAAATGTGGAAAATGGTCCGTTTTCAAATGTTTTATTTTTGAACGTCAGTTCACATTTGTAGGTGGATCATCAGTGTTAGAGCTAAAATTAGCATGTTTAACGTGATTTTCATGCTTCCAGGGGCCCAAAACACAAGATTTATGGAATGGTTAAAAGTGCATGAAAATGGCCAATTTACTCACTCTGAGTTCTCAAAAAGGGTTTCTTCACCCCGGGAAGTTAATTAAATACCATTTGGAGGCATTTAATGTTCGAGCAAAAACGGCTGATTTTCGACAAAAGAGATAACACCCCCCCCATTACGTCATGCTTCAGAAATGTGGAAAATGGTCCTTTTTCAGATGTTTTATTTTTGAACGTCAGTTCACATTTGTAGGTGGATCATCAGTGTTAGAGCTAAAATTAGCATGTTTAAAGTGATTTTCATGCTTCCAGGGGCTCGGGAAGTTAATTAAATACCATTTGGAGGCATTTAATGTTCGAGCAAAAACGGCTGATTTTCGACAAAAGAGATAACACCCCCCATTACGTCATGCTTCAGAAATGTGGAAAATGGTCCGTTTTCAAATGTTTTATTTTTGAACGTCAGTTCACATTTGTAGGTGGATCATCAGTGTTAGAGCTAAAATTAGCATGTTTAAAGTGATTTTCATGCTTCCAGGGGCCCAAAACACAAGATTTATGGAATGGTTAAAAGTGCATGAAAATGGCCAATTTACTCACTCTGAGTTCTCAAAAAGGGTTTCTTCACCCCGGGAAGTTAATTAAATACCATTTGGAGGCATTTAATGTTCGCGCAAAAATGGCTGATTTTCGACAAAAGAGATAACACCCCCCCATTACGTCATGCTTCAGAAATGTGGAAAATGGTCCGTTTTCAAATGTTTTATTTTTGAACGTCAGTTCACATTTGTAGGTGGATCATCAGTGTTAGAGCTAAAATTAGCATGTTTAAAGTGATTTTCATGCTTCCAGGGGCTCGGGAAGTGAAATAAATACCATTTGGAGGCATTTAATGTTCGAGCAAAAACGGCTGATTTTCGACAAAAGAGATAACACCCCCCCATTACGTCATGCTTCAGAAATGTGGAAAATGGTCCGTTTTCAAATGTTTTATTTTTGAACGTCAGTTCACATTTGTAGGTGGATCATCAGTGTTAGAGCTAAAATTAGCATGTTTAAAGTGATTTTCATGCTTCCAGGGGCCCTAAACACAAGATTTATGGAATGGTTAAAAGAGCATGAAAATGGCCAATTTACTCACTCTGAGTTCTCAAAAAGGGTTTCTTCACCCCGGGAAGTTAATTAAATACCATTTGGAGGCATTTAATGTTCGAGCAAAAACGGCTGATTTTCGACAAAAGAGATAACACCCCCCCATTACGTCATGCTTCAGAAATGTGGAAAATGGTCCGTTTTCAAATGTTTTATTTTTGAACGTCAGTTCACATTTGTAGGTGGATCATCAGTGTTAGAGCTAAAATTAGCATGTTCAAAGTGATTTTCATGCTTCCAGGGGCTCGGGAAGTGAAATAAATACCATTTGGAGGCATTTAATGTTCCAGCAAAAACGGCTGATTTTCGACAAAAGAGATAACACCCCCCCATTACATCATGCTTCAGAAATGTGGAAAATGGTCCATTTTCAAATGTTTTATTTTTGAACGTCAGTTCACATTTGTAGGTGGATCATCAGTGTTAGAGCTAAAATTAGCATGTTTAAAGTGATTTTCATGCTTCCAGGGGCTCGGGAAGTTAATTAAATACCATTTGGAGGCATTTAATGTTCGAGCAAAAACGGCTGATTTTCGACAAAAGAGATAACACCCCCCCATTACGTCATGCTTCAGAAATGTGGAAAATGGTCCGTTTTCAAATGTTTTATTTTTGAACGTCCGTTCACATTTGAAGGTGGATCATCAGTGTTAGAGCTAAAATTAGCATGTTTAAAGTGCTTTTCATGCTTCCAGGGGCTCGGGAAGTTAATTAAATACCATTTGGAGGCATTTAATGTTCGAGCAAAAACGGCTGATTTTCGACAAAAGAGATAACACCCCCCCATTACGTCATGCTTCAGAAATGTGGAAAATGGTCCTTTTTCAAATGTTTTATTTTTGAACGTCAGTTCACATTTGTAGGTGGATCATCAGTGTTAGAGCTAAAATTAGCATGTTTAAAGTGATTTTCATGCTTCCAGGGGCCCAAAACACAAGATTTATGGAATGGTTAAAAGTGCATGAAAATGGACAATTTACTCACTCTGAGTTCTCAAAAAGGGTTTCTTCACCCCGGGAAGTTAATTAAATACCATTTGGAGGCATTTAATGTTCGCGCAAAAACAGCTGATTTTCGACAAAAGAGATAACACCCCCCCATTACGTCATGCTTCAGAAATGTGGAAAATGGTCCGTTTTCAAATGTTTTATTTTTGAACGTCAGTTCACATTTGTAGGTGGATCATCAGTGTTAGAGCTAAAATTAGCATGTTTAAAGTGATTTTCATGCTTCCAGGGGCTCGGGAAGTTAATTAAATACCATTTGGAGGCATTTAATGTTCGAGCAAAAACGGCTGATTTTCGACAAAAGAGATAACACCCCCCCATTACGTCATGCTTAAGAAATGTGGAAAATGGTCCGTTTTCAAATGTTTTATTTTTGAACGTCAGTTCACATTTGTAGGTGGATCATCAGTGTTAGAGCTAAAATTAGCATGTTTAAAGTGATTTTCATGCTTCCAGGGGCCCAAAACACAAGATTTATGGAATGGGTAAAAGTGCATGAAAATGGCCAATTTACTCACTCTGAGTTCTCAAAAAGGGTTTCTTCACCCCGGGAAGTTAATTAAATACCATTTGGAGGCATTTAATGTTCGAGCAAAAACGGCTGATTTTCGACAAAAGAGATAACACCCCCCCATTACGTCATGCTTCAGAAATGTGGAAAATGGTCCGTTTTCAAATGTTTTATTTTTGAACGTCAGTTCACATTTGTAGGTGGATCATCAGTGTTAGAGCTAAAATTAGCATGTTTAAAGTGATTTTCATGCTTCCAGGGGCTCGGGAAGGTAATTAAATACCATTTGGAGGCATTTAATGTTCGAGCAAAAACGGCAGATTTTCGACAAAAGAGATAACACCCCCCCATTACGTCATGCTTCAGAAATGTGGAAAATGGTCCGTTTTGAAATGTTTTATTTTTGAACGTCAGTTCACATTTGTAGGTGGATCATCAGTGTTAGAGCTAAAATTAGCATGTTTAAAGTGATTTTCATGCTTCCAGGGGCTCGGGAAGTTAATTAAATACCATTTGGAGGCATTTAATGTTCGAGCAAAAACGGCTGATTTTCGACAAAAGAGATAACACCCCCCCATTACGTCATGCTTCAGAAATGTGGAAAATGGTCCGTTTTCAAATGTTTTATTTTTGAACGTCAGTTCACATTTGTAGGTGGATCATCAGTGTTAGAGCTAAAATTAGCATGTTTAAAGTGATTTTCATGCTTCCAGGGGCTCGGGAAGTGAAATAAATACCATTTGGAGGCATTTAATGTTCGAGCAAAAACGGCTGATTTTCGACAAAAGAGATAACACCCCCCCATTACGTCATGCTTCAGAAATGTGGAAAATGGTCCGTTTTCAAATGTTTTATTTTTGAACGTCAGTTCACATTTGTAGGTGGATCATCAGTGTTAGAGCTAAAATTAGCATGTTTAAAGTGATTTTCATGCTTCCAGGGGCCCAAAACACAAGATTTATGGAATGGTAAAAAGTGCATGAAAATGGCCAATTTACTCACTCTGAGTTCTCAAAAAGGGTTTCTTCACCCCGGGAAGTTAATTAAATACCATTTGGAGGCATTTAATGTTCGAGCAAAAACGGCTGATTTTCGACAAAAGAGATATCACCCCCCCATTACGTCATGCTTCAGAAATGTGGAAAATGGTCTGTTTTCAAATATTTTATTTTTGAACGTCAGTTCACATTTGTAGGTGGATCATCAGTGTTAGAGCTAAAATTAGCATGTTTAAAGTGATTTTCATGCTTCCAGGGGCCCTAAACACAAGATTTATGGAATGGTTAAAAGTGCATGAAAATGGCCAATTTACTCACTCTGAGTTCTCAAAAAGGGTTTCTTCACCCCGGGAAGTTAATTAAATACCATTTGGAGGCATTTAATGTTCGAGCAAAAACGGCTGATTTTCGACAAAAGAGATAACACCCCCCCATTACGTCATGCTTCAGAAATGTGGAAAATGGTCCGTTTTCAAATGTTTTATTTTTGAACGTCAGTTCACATTTGTAGGTGGATCATCAGTGTTAGAGCTAAAATTAGCATGTTTAAAGTGATTTTCATGCTTCCAGGGGCTCGGGAAGTTAATTAAATACCATTTGGAGGCATTTAATGTTCGAGCAAAAACGGCTGATTTTCGACAAAAGAGATAACACCCCCCCATTACGTCATACTTCAGAAATGTGGAAAATGGTCCGTTTTCAAATGTTTTATTTTTGAACGTCAGTTCACATTTGTAGGTGGATCATCAGTGTTAGAGCTAAAATTAGCATGTTTAAAGTGATTTTCATGCTTCCAGGGGCTCGGGAAGTTAATTAAATACCATTTGGAGGCATTTAATGTTCGAGCAAAAACGGCTGATTTTCGACAAAAGAGATAACACCCCCCCATTACGTCATGCTTTAGAAATGTGGAAAATGGTCCGTTTTCAAATGTTTTATTTTTGAACGTCAGTTCACATTTGTAGGTGGATCATCAGTGTTAGAGCTAAAATTAGCATGTTTAAAGTGATTTTCATGCTTCCAGGGGCCCAAATCACAAGATTTATGGAATGGTTAAAAGTGCATGAAAATGGCCAATTTACTCACTCTGAGTTCTCAAAAAGGGTTTCTTCACCCCGGGAAGTTAATTAAATACCATTTGGAGGCATTTAATGTTCGAGCAAAAACGGCTGATTTTCGACAAAAGAGATAACACCCCCCCATTACGTCATGCTTCAGAAATGTGGAAAATGGTCCGTTTTCAAATGTTTTATTTTTGAACGTCAGTTCACATTTGTAGGTGGATCATCAGTGTTAGAGCTAAAATTAGCATGTTTAAAGTGATTTTCATGCTTCCAGGGGCCCAAAACACAAGATTTATGGAATGGTTAAAAGTGCATGAAAATGGCCAATTTACTCACTCTGAGTTCTCAAAAAGGGTTTCTTCACCCGGGAAGTTAATTAAATACCATTTGGAGGCATTTAATGTTCGAGCAAAAACGGCTGATTTTCGACAAAAGAGATAACACCCCCCCCATTACGTCATGCTTCAGAAATGTGGAAAATGGTCCTTTTTCAAATGTTTTATTTTTGAACGTCAGTTCACATTTGTAGGTGGATCATCAGTGTTAGAGCTAAAATTAGCATGTTTAAAGTGATTTTCATGCTTCCAGGGGCTCGGGAAGTTAATTAAATACCATTTGGAGGCATTTAATGTTCGAGCAAAAACGGCTGATTTTCGACAAAAGAGATAACACCCCCCATTACGTCATGGTTCAGAAATGTGGAAAATGGTCCGTTTTCAAATGTTTTATTTTTGAACATCAGTTCACATTTGTAGGTGGATCATCAGTGTTAGAGCTAAAATTAGCATGTTTAAAGTGATTTTCATGCTTCCAGGGGCCCAAAACACAAGATTTATGGAATGGTTAAAGTGCATGAAAATGGCCAATTTACTCACTCTGAGTTCTCAAAAAGGGTTTCTTCACCCTGGGAAGTTAATTAAATACCATTTGGAGGCATTTAATGTTCCAGCAAAAACTGCTGATTTTCGACAAAAGATATAACACCCCCCCATTACGTCATGCTTCAGAAATGTGGAAAATGGTCCGTTTTCAAATGTTTTAGTTTTTGAACGTCAGTTCACATTTGTAGGTGGATCATCAGTGTTAGAGCTAACATTAGCATGTTTAAAGTGATTTTCATGCTTCCAGGGGCCCAAAACACAAGATTTATGGAATGATTAAAAGTGCATGAAAATGGCCAATTTACTCACTCTGAGTTCTCAAAAAGGGTTTCTTCACCCCGGGAAGTTAATTAAATACCATTTGGAGGCATTTAATGTTCGAGCAAAAACGGCTGATTTTCGACAAAAGAGATAACACCCCCCCCATTACGTCATGCTTCAGAAATGTGGAAAATGGTCCGTTTTCAAATGGTTTATTTTTGAACGTCAGTTCACATTTGTAGGTGGATCATCAGTGTTAGAGCTAAAATTAGCATGTTTAAAGTGATTTTCATGCTTCCAGGGGCCCAAAACACAAGATTTATTGAATGGTTAAAAGTGCATGAAAATGGCCAATTTACTCACTCTGAGTTCTCAAAAAGGGTTTCTTCACCCCGGGAAGTTAATTAAATACCATTTGGAGGCATTTAATGTTCGAGCAAAAACGGCTGATTTTCGACAAAAGAGATAACACCCCCCCATTACGTCATGCTTCAGAAATGTGGAAAATGGTCCGTTTTCAAATGTTTTATTTTTGAACGTCAGTTCACATTTGTAGGTGGATCATCAGTGTTAGAGCTAAAATTAGCATGTTTAAAGTGATTTTCATGCTTCCAGGGGCTCGGGAAGTTAATTAAATACCATTTGGAGGCATTTAATGTTCGAGCAAAAACGGCTGATTTTCGACAAAAGAGATAACACCCCCCCATTACGTCATGCTTCAGAAATGTGGAAAATGGTCCGTTTTCAAATGTTTTATTTTTGAACGTCAGTTCACATTTGTAGGTGGATCATCAGTGTTAGAGCTAAAATTAGCATGTTTAAAGTGATTTTCATGCTTCCAGGGGCTCAGGAAGTTAATTAAATACCATTTGGAGGCATTTAATGTTCGAGCAAAAACGGCTGATTTTCGACAAAAGAGATAACACCCCCCCATTACGTCATGCTTCAGAAATGTGGAAAATGGTCCGTTTTCAAATGTTTTATTTTTGAACGTCAGTTCACATTTGTAGGTGGATCATCAGTGTTAGAGATAAAATTAGCATGTTTAAAGTGATTTTCATGCTTCCAGGGGCCCAAAACACAAGATTTATGGAATGGTTAAAAGTGCATGAAAATGGCCAATTTACTCACTCTGAGTTCTCAAAAAGGGTTTCTTCACCCCGGGAAGTTAATTAAATACCATTTGGAGGCATTTAATGTTCGAGCAAAAATGGCTGATTTTCGACAAAAGAGATAACACCCCCCCATTACGTCATGCTTCAGAAATGTGGAAGATGGTCCGTTTTCAAATGTTTTATTTTTGAACGTCAGTTCACATTTGTAGGTGGATCATCAGTGTTAGAGCTAAAATTAGCATGTTTAAAGTGATTTTCATGCTTCCAGGGGCTCGGGAAGTTAATTAAATACCATTTGGAGGCATTTAATGTTCGAGCAAAAACGGCTGATTTTCAACAAAAGAGATAACACCCCCCCATTACGTCATGCTTCAGAAATGTGGAAAATGGTCCGTTTTCAAATGTTTTTTTTTTGAACGTCAGTTCAAATTTGTAGGTGGATCATCAGTGTTAGAGCTAAAATTAGCATGTTTAAAGTAATTTTCATGCTTCCAGGGGCTCGGGAAGTTAATTAAATACCATTTGGAGGCATTTAATCTTCAAGCAAAAACGGCTGATTTTCGACAAAAGAGATAACACCCCCCCATTACGTCATGCTTCAGAAATGTGGAAAATGGTCCGTTTTCAAATGTTTTATTTTTGAACGTCAGTTCACATTTGTAGGTGGATCATCAGTGTTAGAGCTAAAATTAGCATGTTTAAAGTGATTTTCATGCTTCCAGGGGCCCAAAACACAAGATTTATGGAATGGTTAAAAGTGCATGAAAATGGCCAATTTACTCACTCTGAGTTCTCAAAAAGGGTTTCTTCACCCCGGGAAGTTAATTAAATACCATTTGGAGGCATTTAATGTTCGAGCAAAAACGGCTGATTTTCGACAAAAGAGATAACACCCCCCCATTACGTCATGCTTCAGAAATGTGGAAAATGGTCCGTTTTCAAATGTTTTATTTTTGAACGTCAGTTCACATTTGTAGGTGGATCATCAGTGTTAGAGCTAAAATGAGCATGTTTAAAGTGATTTTCATGCTTCCAGGGGCCCAAAACACAAGATTTATGGAATGGTTAAAAGTGCATGAAAATGGCCAATTTACTCACTCTGAGTTCTCAAAAAGGGTTTCTTCACCCCGGGAAGTTAATTAAATACCATTTGGAGGCATTTAATGTTCGAGCAAAAATGGCTGATTTTCGACAAAAGAGGTAACACCCCCCCCATTACGTCATGCTTCAGAAATGTGGAAAATGGTCCGTTTTCAAATGTTTTATTTTTGTACGTCAGTTCACATTTGTAGGTGGATCATCAGTGTTAGAGCTAAAATTAGCATGTTTAAAGTGATTTTCATGCTTCCAGGGGCTCGGGAAGTTAATTAAATACCATTTGGAGGCATTTAATGTTCGAGCAAAAATGGCTGATTTTCGACAAAAGAGATAACACCCCCCCATTACGTCATGCTTCAGAAATGTGGAAAATGGTCTGTTTTCAAATGTTTTATTTTTGAACGTCAGTTCACATTTGTAGGTGGATCATCAGTGTTAGAGCTAAAATTAGCATGTTTAAAGTGATTTTCATGCTTCCAGGGGCCCAAAACACAAGATTTATGGAATGGTTAAAAGTGCATGAAAATGGCCAATTTACTCACTCTGAGTACTCAAAAAGGGTTTCTTCACCCCGGGAAGTTAATTAAATACCATTTGGAGGCATTTAATGTTCGAGCAAAAACGGCTGATTTTCGACAAAAGAGATAACACCCCCCCATTACGTCATGCTTCAGAAATGTGGAAAATGGTCCGTTTTCAAATGTTTTATTTTTGAACGTCAGTTCACATTTGTAGGTGGATCATCAGTGTTAGAGCTAAAATTAGCATGTTTAAAGTGATTTTCATGCTTCCAGGGGCTCGGGAAGTTAATTAAATACCATTTGGAGGCATTTAATGTTCGAGCAAAAACGGCTGATTTTCGACAAAAGAGATAACACCCCCCCATTACGTCATGCTTCAGAAATGTGGAAAATGGTCCGTTTTCAAATGTTTTATTTTTGAACGTCAGTTCACATTTGTAGGTGGATCATCAGTGTTAGAGCTAAAATTAGCATGTTTAAAGTGATTTTCATGCTTCCAGGGGCCCAAAACACAAGATTTATGGAATGGTTAAAAGTGCATGAAAATGGCCAATTTACTCACTCTGAGTTCTCAAAAAGGGTTTCTTCACCCCGGGAAGTTAATTAAATACCATTTGGAGGCATTTAATGTTCGAGCAAAAATGGCTGATTTTCGACAAAAGAGATAACACCCCCCCATTACGTCATGCTTCAGAAATGTGGAAAATGGTCCGTTTTCAAATGTTTTATTTTTGAACGTCAGTTCACATTTGTAGGTGGATCATCAGTGTTAGAGCTAAAATTAGCATGTTTAAAGTGATTTTCATGCTTCCAGCGGCTCGGGAAGTGAAATAAATACCATTTGGAGGCATTTAATGTTCGAGCAAAAACGGCTGATTTTCGACAAAAGAGATAACACCCCCCCATTACGTCATGCTTCAGAAATGTGGAAAATGGTCCGTTTTCAAATGTTTTATTTTTGAACGTCAGTTCACATTTGTAGGTGGATCATCAGTGTTAGAGCTAAAATTAGCATGTTTAAAGTGATTTTCATGCTTCCAGGGGCCCTAAACACAAGATTTATGGAATGGTTAAAAGAGCATGAAAATGGCCAATTTACTCACTCTGAGTTCTCAAAAAGGGTTTCTTCACCCCGGGAAGTTAATTAAATACCATTTAGAGGCATTTAATGTTCGAGCAAAAACGGCTGATTTTCGACAAAAGAGATAACACCCCCCCATTACGTCATGCTTCAGAAATGTGGAAAATGGTCCGTTTTCAAATGTTTTATTTTTGAACGTCAGTTCACATTTGTAGGTGGATCATCAGTGTTAGAGCTAAAATTAGCATGTTTAAAGTGATTTTCATGCTTCCAGGGGCTCGGGAAGTGAAATAAATACCATTTGGAGGCATTTAATGTTCCAGCAAAAACGGCTGATTTTCGACAAAAGAGATAACACCCCCCCATTACATCATGCTTCAGAAATGTGGAAAATGGTCCGTTTTCAAATGTTTTATTTTTGAACGTCAGTTCACATTTGTAGGTGGATCATCAGTGTTAGAGCTAAAATTAGCATGTTTAAAGTAATTTTCATGCTTCCAGGGGCTCGGGAAGTTAATTAAATACCATTTGGAGGCATTTAATCTTCAAGCAAAAACGGCTGATTTTCGACAAAAGAGATAACACCCCCCCATTACGTCATGCTTCAGAAATGTGGAAAATGGTCCGTTTTCAAATGTTTTATTTTTGAACGTCAGTTCACATTTGTAGGTGGATCATCAGTGTTAGAGCTAAAATTAGCATGTTTAAAGTGATTTTCATGCTTCCAGGGGCCCAAAACACAAGATTTATGGAATGGTTAAAAGTGCATGAAAATGGCCAATTTACTCACTCTGAGTTCTCAAAAAGGGTTTCTTCACCCCGGGAAGTTAATTAAATACCATTTGGAGGCATTTAATGTTCGAGCAAAAACGGCTGATTTTCGACAAAAGAGATAACACCCCCCCATTACGTCATGCTTCAGAAATGTGGAAAATGGTCCGTTTTCAAATGTTTTATTTTTGAACGTCAGTTCACATTTGTAGGTGGATCATCAGTGTTAGAGCTAAAATGAGCATGTTTAAAGTGATTTTCATGCTTCCAGGGGCCCAAAACACAAGATTTATGGAATGGTTAAAAGTGCATGAAAATGGCCAATTTACTCACTCTGAGTTCTCAAAAAGGGTTTCTTCACCCCGGGAAGTTAATTAAATACCATTTGGAGGCATTTAATGTTCGAGCAAAAATGGCTGATTTTCGACAAAAGAGGTAACACCCCCCCCATTACGTCATGCTTCAGAAATGTGGAAAATGGTCCGTTTTCAAATGTTTTATTTTTGTACGTCAGTTCACATTTGTAGGTGGATCATCAGTGTTAGAGCTAAAATTAGCATGTTTAAAGTGATTTTCATGCTTCCAGGGGCTCGGGAAGTTAATTAAATACCATTTGGAGGCATTTAATGTTCGAGCAAAAATGGCTGATTTTCGACAAAAGAGATAACACCCCCCCATTACGTCATGCTTCAGAAATGTGGAAAATGGTCTGTTTTCAAATGTTTTATTTTTGAACGTCAGTTCACATTTGTAGGTGGATCATCAGTGTTAGAGCTAAAATTAGCATGTTTAAAGTGATTTTCATGCTTCCAGGGGCCCAAAACACAAGATTTATGGAATGGTTAAAAGTGCATGAAAATGGCCAATTTACTCACTCTGAGTACTCAAAAAGGGTTTCTTCACCCCGGGAAGTTAATTAAATACCATTTGGAGGCATTTAATGTTCGAGCAAAAACGGCTGATTTTCGACAAAAGAGATAACACCCCCCCATTACGTCATGCTTCAGAAATGTGGAAAATGGTCCGTTTTCAAATGTTTTATTTTTGAACGTCAGTTCACATTTGTAGGTGGATCATCAGTGTTAGAGCTAAAATTAGCATGTTTAAAGTGATTTTCATGCTTCCAGGGGCTCGGGAAGTTAATTAAATACCATTTGGAGGCATTTAATGTTCGAGCAAAAACGGCTGATTTTCGACAAAAGAGATAACACCCCCCCATTACGTCATGCTTCAGAAATGTGGAAAATGGTCCGTTTTCAAATGTTTTATTTTTGAACGTCAGTTCACATTTGTAGGTGGATCATCAGTGTTAGAGCTAAAATTAGCATGTTTAAAGTGATTTTCATGCTTCCAGGGGCCCAAAACACAAGATTTATGGAATGGTTAAAAGTGCATGAAAATGGCCAATTTACTCACTCTGAGTTCTCAAAAAGGGTTTCTTCACCCCGGGAAGTTAATTAAATACCATTTGGAGGCATTTAATGTTCGAGCAAAAATGGCTGATTTTCGACAAAAGAGATAACACCCCCCCATTACGTCATGCTTCAGAAATGTGGAAAATGGTCCGTTTTCAAATGTTTTATTTTTGAAC
Source organism: Lissotriton vulgaris (assembly GCF_964263255.1). Lineage (NCBI taxonomy): Eukaryota > Metazoa > Chordata > Amphibia > Caudata > Salamandridae > Lissotriton > Lissotriton vulgaris. The sequence goes on along the minus strand of NW_028253223.1, from coordinate 408,146 downwards.
GTCAGTTCACATTTGTAGGTGGATCATCAGTGTTAGAGCTAAAATTAGCATGTTTAAAGTGATTTTCATGCTTCCAGCGGCTCGGGAAGTGAAATAAATACCATTTGGAGGCATTTAATGTTCGAGCAAAAACGGCTGATTTTCGACAAAAGAGATAACACCCCCCCATTACGTCATGCTTCAGAAATGTGGAAAATGGTCCGTTTTCAAATGTTTTATTTTTGAACGTCAGTTCACATTTGTAGGTGGATCATCAGTGTTAGAGCTAAAATTAGCATGTTTAAAGTGATTTTCATGCTTCCAGGGGCCCTAAACACAAGATTTATGGAATGGTTAAAAGAGCATGAAAATGGCCAATTTACTCACTCTGAGTTCTCAAAAAGGGTTTCTTCACCCCGGGAAGTTAATTAAATACCATTTAGAGGCATTTAATGTTCGAGCAAAAACGGCTGATTTTCGACAAAAGAGATAACACCCCCCCATTACGTCATGCTTCAGAAATGTGGAAAATGGTCCGTTTTCAAATGTTTTATTTTTGAACGTCAGTTCACATTTGTAGGTGGATCATCAGTGTTAGAGCTAAAATTAGCATGTTTAAAGTGATTTTCATGCTTCCAGGGGCTCGGGAAGTGAAATAAATACCATTTGGAGGCATTTAATGTTCCAGCAAAAACGGCTGATTTTCGACAAAAGAGATAACACCCCCCCATTACATCATGCTTCAGAAATGTGGAAAATGGTCCGTTTTCAAATGTTTTATTTTTGAACGTCAGTTCACATTTGTAGGTGGATCATCAGTGTTAGAGCTAAAATTAGCATGTTTAAAGTGATTTTCATGCTTCCAGGGGCCCAAAACACAAGATTTATGGAATGGTTAAAAGTGCATGAAAATGGCCAATTTACTCACTCTGAGTTCTCAAAAAGGGTTTCTTCACCCCGGGAAGTTAATTAAATACCATTTGGAGGCATTTAATGTTCGAGCAAAAACGGCTGATTTTCGACAAAAGAGATAACACCCCCCCATTACGTCATGCTTCAGAAGTGTGGAAAATGGTCCTTTTTCAGATGTTTTATTTCTGAACGTCAGTTCACATTTGTAGGTGGATCATCAGTGTTAGAGCTAAAATTAGCATGTTTAAAGTGATTTTCATGCTTCCAGGGGCTCGGGAAGTTAATTAAATACCATTTGGAGGCATTTAATGTTCGAGCAAAAACGGCTGATTTTCGACAAAAGAGATAACACCCCCCCATTACGTCATGCTTCAGAAATGTGGAAAATGGTCCGTTTTCAAATGTTTTATTTTTGAACGTCAGTTCACATTTGTAGGTGGATCATCAGTGTTAGAGCTAAAATTAGCATGTTTAAAGTGATTTTCATGCTTCCAGGGGCCCAAAACACAAGATTTATGGAATGGTTAAAAGTGCATGAAAATGGCCAATTTACTCACTCTGAGTTCTCAAAAAGGGTTTCTTCACCCCGGGAAGTTAATTAAATACCATTTGGAGGCATTTAATGTTCGAGCAAAAATGGCTGATTTTCGACAAAAGAGATAACACCCCCCCCATTACGTCATGCTTCAGAAATGTGGAAAATGGTCCGTTTTCAAATGTTTTATTTTTGAACGTCAGTTCACATTTGTAGGTGGATCATCAGTGTTAGAGCTAAAATTAGCATGTTTAAAGTGATTTTCATGCTTCCAGGGGCTCGGGAAGTGAAATAAATACCATTTGGAGGCATTTAATGTTCGAGCAAAACCGGCTGATTTTCGACAAAAGAGATAACACCCCCCCATTACGTCATGCTTCAGAAATGTGGAAAATGGTCCGTTTTCAAATGTTTTATTTTTGAACGTCAGTTCACATTTGTAGGTGGATCATCAGTGTTAGAGCTAAAATTAGCATGTTCAAAGTGATTTTCATGCTTCCAGGGGCTCGGGAAGTGAAATAAATACCATTTGGAGGCATTTAATGTTCCAGCAAAAACGGCTGATTTTCGACAAAAGAGATAACACCCCCCCATTACATCATGCTTCAGAAATGTGGAAAATGGTCCGTTTTCAAATGTTTTATTTTTGAACGTCAGTTCACATTTGTAGGTGGATCATCAGTGTTAGAGCTAAAATTAGCATGTTTAAAGTGATTTTCATGCTTCCAGGGGCTCGGGAAGTTAATTAAATACCATTTGGAGGCATTTAATGTTCGAGCAAAAACGGCTGATTTTCGACAAAAGAGATAACACCCCCCCATTACGTCATGCTTCAGAAATGTGGAAAATGGTCCGTTTTCAAATGTTTTATTTTTGAACGTCCGTTCACATTTGAAGGTGGATCATCAGTGTTAGAGCTAAAATTAGCATGTTTAAAGTGCTTTTCATGCTTCCAGGGGCTCGGGAAGTTAATTAAATACCATTTGGAGGCATTTAATGTTCGAGCAAAAACGGCTGATTTTCGACAAAAGAGATAACACCCCCCCATTACGTCATGCTTCAGAAATGTGGAAAATGGTCCTTTTTCAAATGTTTTATTTTTGAACGTCAGTTCACATTTGTAGGTGGATCATCAGTGTTAGAGCTAAAATTAGCAGGTTTAAAGTGATTTTCATGCTTCCAGGGGCCCAAAACACAAGATTTATGGAATGGTTAAAAGTGCATGAAAATGGACAATTTACTCACTCTGAGTTCTCAAAAAGGGTTTCTTCACCCCGGGAAGTTAATTAAATACCATTTGGAGGCATTTAATGTTCGAGCAAAAACGGCTGATTTTCGACAAAAGAGATAACACCCCTCCATTACGTCATGCTTCAGAAATGTGGAAAATGGTCCGTTTTCAAATGTTTTATTTTTGAACGTCAGTTCACATTTGTAGGTGGATCATCAGTGTAAGAGCTAAAATTAGCATGTTTAAAGTGATTTTCATGCTCCCAGGGGCTCGGGAAGTTAATTAAATACCATTTGGAGGCATTTAATGTTCGAGCAAAAACGGCTGATTTTCGACAAAAGAGATAACACCCCCCCATTACGTCATGCTTCAGAAATGTGGAAAATGGTCAGTTTTCAAATGTTTTATTTTTGAACGTCAGTTCACATTTGTAGGTGGATCATCAGTGTTAGAGCTAAAATTAGCATGTTTAAAGTGATTTTCATGCTTCCAGGGGCCCAAAACACAAGATTTATGGAATGGTTAAAAGTGCATGAAAATGGCCAATTTACTCACTCTGAGTTCTCAAAAAGGGTTTCTTCACCCCGGGAAGTTAATTAAATACCATTTGGAGGCATTTAATGTTCGAGCAAAAACGGCTGATTTTCGATAAAAGAGATAACACCCCCCCATTACGTCATGCTTCAGAAATGTGGAAAATGGTCCGTTTTCAAATGTTTTATTTTTGAACGTCAGTTCACATTTGTAGGTGGATCATCAGTGTTAGAGCTAAAATTAGCATGTTTAAAGTGATTTTCATGCTTCCAGGGGCTCGGGAAGTGAAATAAATACCATTTGGAGGCATTTAATGTTCCAGCAAAAACGGCTGATTTTCGACAAAAGAGATAACACCCCCCCATTACGTCATGCTTCAGAAATGTGGAAAATGGTCCGTTTTCAAATGTTTTATTTTTGAACGTCAGTTCACATTTGTAGGTGGATCATCAGTGTTAGAGCTAAAATTAGCATGTTTAAAGTGATTTTCATGCTTCCAGGGGCCCAAAACACAAGATTTATAGAATGGTTAAAAGTGCATGAAAATGGCCAATTTACTCACTCTGAGTTCTCAAAAAGGGTTTCTTCACCCCGGGAAGTTAATTAAATACCATTTGAAGGCATTTAATGTTCGAGCAAAAACGGCTGATTTTCAACAAAAGAGATAACACCCCCCCATTACGTCATGCTTCAGAAATGTGGAAAATGGTCCGTTTTCAAATGTTTTTTTTTTGAACGTCAGTTCAAATTTGTAGGTGGATCATCAGTGTTAGAGCTAAAATTAGCATGTTTAAAGTAATTTTCATGCTTCCAGGGGCTCGGGAAGTTAATTAAATACCATTTGGAGGCATTTAATCTTCGAGCAAAAACGGCTGATTTTCGACAAAAGAGATAACACCCCCCCATTACGTCATGCTTCAGAAATGTGGAAAATGGTCCGTTTTCAAATGTTTTATTTTTGAACGTCAGTTCACATTTGTAGGTGGATCATCAGTGTTAGAGCTAAAATTAGCATGTTTAAAGTGATTTTCATGCTTCCAGGGGCCCAAAACACAAGATTTATGGAATGGTTAAAAGTGCATGAAAATGGCCAATTTACTCACTCTGAGTTCTCAAAAAGGGTTTCTTCACCCCGGGAAGTTAATTAAATACCATTTGGAGGCATTTAATGTTCGAGCAAAAACGGCTGATTTTCGACAAAAGAGATAACACCCCCCCATTACGTCATGCTTCAGAAATGTGGAAAATGGTCCGTTTTCAAATGTTTTATTTTTGAACGTCAGTTCACATTTGTAGGTGGATCATCAGTGTTAGAGCTAAAATGAGCATGTTTAAAGTGATTTTCATGCTTCCAGGGGCCCAAAACACAAGATTTATGGAATGGTTAAAAGTGCATGAAAATGGCCAATTTACTCACTCTGAGTTCTCAAAAAGGGTTTCTTCACCCCGGGAAGTTAATTAAATACCATTTGGAGGCATTTAATGTTCGAGCAAAAATGGCTGATTTTCGACAAAAGAGATAACACCCCCCCCATTACGTCATGCTTCAGAAATGTGGAAAATGGTCCGTTTTCAAATGTTTTATTTTTGTACGTCAGTTCACATTTGTAGGTGGATCATCAGTGTTAGAGCTAAAATTAGCATGTTTAAAGTGATTTTCATGCTTCCAGGGGCTCGGGAAGTTAATTAAATACCATTTGGAGGCATTTAATGTTCGAGCAAAAATGGCTGATTTTCGACAAAAGAGATAACACCCCCCCATTACGTCATGCTTCAGAAATGTGGAAAATGGTCTGTTTTCAAATGTTTTATTTTTGAACGTCAGTTCACATTTGTAGGTGGATCATCAGTGTTAGAGCTAAAATTAGCATGTTTAAAGTGATTTTCATGCTTCCAGGGGCCCAAAACACAAGATTTATGGAATGGTTAAAAGTGCATGAAAATGGCCAATTTACTCACTCTGAGTACTCAAAAAGGGTTTCTTCACCCCGGGAAGTTAATTAAATACCATTTGGAGGCATTTAATGTTCGAGCAAAAACGGCTGATTTTCGACAAAAGAGATAACACCCCCCCATTACGTCATGCTTCAGAAATGTGGAAAATGGTCCGTTTTCAAATGTTTTATTTTTGAACGTCAGTTCACATTTGTAGGTGGATCATCAGTGTTAGAGCTAAAATTAGCATGTTTAAAGTGATTTTCATGCTTCCAGGGGCTCGGGAAGTTAATTAAATACCATTTGGAGGCATTTAATGTTCGAGCAAAAACGGCTGATTTTCGACAAAAGAGATAACACCCCCCCATTACGTCATGCTTCAGAAATGTGGAAAATGGTCCGTTTTCAAATGTTTTATTTTTGAACGTCAGTTCACATTTGTAGGTGGATCATCAGTGTTAGAGCTAAAATTAGCATGTTTAAAGTGATTTTCATGCTTCCAGGGGCCCAAAACACAAGATTTATGGAATGGTTAAAAGTGCATGAAAATGGCCAATTTACTCACTCTGAGTTCTCAAAAAGGGTTTCTTCACCCCGGGAAGTTAATTAAATACCATTTGGAGGCATTTAATGTTCGAGCAAAAATGGCTGATTTTCGACAAAAGAGATAACACCCCCCCATTACGTCATGCTTCAGAAATGTGGAAAATGGTCCGTTTTCAAATGTTTTATTTTTGAACGTCAGTTCACATTTGTAGGTGGATCATCAGTGTTAGAGCTAAAATTAGCATGTTTAAAGTGATTTTCATGCTTCCAGCGGCTCGGGAAGTGAAATAAATACCATTTGGAGGCATTTAATGTTCGAGCAAAAACGGCTGATTTTCGACAAAAGAGATAACACCCCCCCATTACGTCATGCTTCAGAAATGTGGAAAATGGTCCGTTTTCAAATGTTTTATTTTTGAACGTCAGTTCACATTTGTAGGTGGATCATCAGTGTTAGAGCTAAAATTAGCATGTTTAAAGTGATTTTCATGCTTCCAGGGGCCCTAAACACAAGATTTATGGAATGGTTAAAAGAGCATGAAAATGGCCAATTTACTCACTCTGAGTTCTCAAAAAGGGTTTCTTCACCCCGGGAAGTTAATTAAATACCATTTAGAGGCATTTAATGTTCGAGCAAAAACGGCTGATTTTCGACAAAAGAGATAACACCCCCCCATTACGTCATGCTTCAGAAATGTGGAAAATGGTCCGTTTTCAAATGTTTTATTTTTGAACGTCAGTTCACATTTGTAGGTGGATCATCAGTGTTAGAGCTAAAATTAGCATGTTTAAAGTGATTTTCATGCTTCCAGGGGCTCGGGAAGTGAAATAAATACCATTTGGAGGCATTTAATGTTCCAGCAAAAACGGCTGATTTTCGACAAAAGAGATAACACCCCCCCATTACATCATGCTTCAGAAATGTGGAAAATGGTCCGTTTTCAAATGTTTTATTTTTGAACGTCAGTTCACATTTGTAGGTGGATCATCAGTGTTAGAGCTAAAATTAGCATGTTTAAAGTGATTTTCATGCTTCCAGGGGCCCAAAACACAAGATTTATGGAATGGTTAAAAGTGCATGAAAATGGCCAATTTACTCACTCTGAGTTCTCAAAAAGGGTTTCTTCACCCCGGGAAGTTAATTAAATACCATTTGGAGGCATTTAATGTTCGAGCAAAAACGGCTGATTTTCGACAAAAGAGATAACACCCCCCCATTACGTCATGCTTCAGAAGTGTGGAAAATGGTCCTTTTTCAGATGTTTTATTTCTGAACGTCAGTTCACATTTGTAGGTGGATCATCAGTGTTAGAGCTAAAATTAGCATGTTTAAAGTGATTTTCATGCTTCCAGGGGCTCGGGAAGTTAATTAAATACCATTTGGAGGCATTTAATGTTCGAGCAAAAACGGCTGATTTTCGACAAAAGAGATAACACCCCCCCATTACGTCATGCTTCAGAAATGTGGAAAATGGTCCGTTTTCAAATGTTTTATTTTTGAACGTCAGTTCACATTTGTAGGTGGATCATCAGTGTTAGAGCTAAAATTAGCATGTTTAAAGTGATTTTCATGCTTCCAGGGGCCCAAAACACAAGATTTATGGAATGGTTAAAAGTGCATGAAAATGGCCAATTTACTCACTCTGAGTTCTCAAAAAGGGTTTCTTCACCCCGGGAAGTTAATTAAATACCATTTGGAGGCATTTAATGTTCGAGCAAAAATGGCTGATTTTCGACAAAAGAGATAACACCCCCCCCATTACGTCATGCTTCAGAAATGTGGAAAATGGTCCGTTTTCAAATGTTTTATTTTTGAACGTCAGTTCACATTTGTAGGTGGATCATCAGTGTTAGAGCTAAAATTAGCATGTTTAAAGTGATTTTCATGCTTCCAGGGGCTCGGGAAGTGAAATAAATACCATTTGGAGGCATTTAATGTTCGAGCAAAACCGGCTGATTTTCGACAAAAGAGATAACACCCCCCCATTACGTCATGCTTCAGAAATGTGGAAAATGGTCCGTTTTCAAATGTTTTATTTTTGAACGTCAGTTCACATTTGTAGGTGGATCATCAGTGTTAGAGCTAAAATTAGCATGTTCAAAGTGATTTTCATGCTTCCAGGGGCTCGGGAAGTGAAATAAATACCATTTGGAGGCATTTAATGTTCCAGCAAAAACGGCTGATTTTCGACAAAAGAGATAACACCCCCCCATTACATCATGCTTCAGAAATGTGGAAAATGGTCCGTTTTCAAATGTTTTATTTTTGAACGTCAGTTCACATTTGTAGGTGGATCATCAGTGTTAGAGCTAAAATTAGCATGTTTAAAGTGATTTTCATGCTTCCAGGGGCTCGGGAAGTTAATTAAATACCATTTGGAGGCATTTAATGTTCGAGCAAAAACGGCTGATTTTCGACAAAAGAGATAACACCCCCCCATTACGTCATGCTTCAGAAATGTGGAAAATGGTCCGTTTTCAAATGTTTTATTTTTGAACGTCCGTTCACATTTGAAGGTGGATCATCAGTGTTAGAGCTAAAATTAGCATGTTTAAAGTGCTTTTCATGCTTCCAGGGGCTCGGGAAGTTAATTAAATACCATTTGGAGGCATTTAATGTTCGAGCAAAAACGGCTGATTTTCGACAAAAGAGATAACACCCCCCCATTACGTCATGCTTCAGAAATGTGGAAAATGGTCCTTTTTCAAATGTTTTATTTTTGAACGTCAGTTCACATTTGTAGGTGGATCATCAGTGTTAGAGCTAAAATTAGCAGGTTTAAAGTGATTTTCATGCTTCCAGGGGCCCAAAACACAAGATTTATGGAATGGTTAAAAGTGCATGAAAATGGACAATTTACTCACTCTGAGTTCTCAAAAAGGGTTTCTTCACCCCGGGAAGTTAATTAAATACCATTTGGAGGCATTTAATGTTCGAGCAAAAACGGCTGATTTTCGACAAAAGAGATAACACCCCTCCATTACGTCATGCTTCAGAAATGTGGAAAATGGTCCGTTTTCAAATGTTTTATTTTTGAACGTCAGTTCACATTTGTAGGTGGATCATCAGTGTAAGAGCTAAAATTAGCATGTTTAAAGTGATTTTCATGCTCCCAGGGGCTCGGGAAGTTAATTAAATACCATTTGGAGGCATTTAATGTTCGAGCAAAAACGGCTGATTTTCGACAAAAGAGATAACACCCCCCCATTACGTCATGCTTCAGAAATGTGGAAAATGGTCAGTTTTCAAATGTTTTATTTTTGAACGTCAGTTCACATTTGTAGGTGGATCATCAGTGTTAGAGCTAAAATTAGCATGTTTAAAGTGATTTTCATGCTTCCAGGGGCCCAAAACACAAGATTTATGGAATGGTTAAAAGTGCATGAAAATGGCCAATTTACTCACTCTGAGTTCTCAAAAAGGGTTTCTTCACCCCGGGAAGTTAATTAAATACCATTTGGAGGCATTTAATGTTCGAGCAAAAACGGCAGATTTTCGATAAAAGAGATAACACCCCCCCATTACGTCATGCTTCAGAAATGTGGAAAATGGTCCGTTTTCAAATGTTTTATTTTTGAACGTCAGTTCACATTTGTAGGTGGATCATCAGTGTTAGAGCTAAAATTAGCATGTTTAAAGTGATTTTCATGCTTCCAGGGGCTCGGGAAGTGAAATAAATACCATTTGGAGGCATTTAATGTTCCAGCAAAAACGGCTGATTTTCGACAAAAGAGATAACACCCCCCCATTACGTCATGCTTCAGAAATGTGGAAAATGGTCCGTTTTCAAATGTTTTATTTTTGAACGTCAGTTCACATTTGTAGGTGGATCATCAGTGTTAGAGCTAAAATTAGCATGTTTAAAGTGATTTTCATGCTTCCAGGGGCCCAAAACACAAGATTTATAGAATGGTTAAAAGTGCATGAAAATGGCCAATTTACTCACTCTGAGTTCTCAAAAAGGGTTTCTTCACCCCGGGAAGTTAATTAAATACCATTTGAAGGCATTTAATGTTCGAGCAAAAACGGCTGATTTTCAACAAAAGAGATAACACCCCCCCATTACGTCATGCTTCAGAAATGTGGAAAATGGTCCGTTTTCAAATGTTTTTTTTTTGAACGTCAGTTCAAATTTGTAGGTGGATCATCAGTGTTAGAGCTAAAATTAGCATGTTTAAAGTAATTTTCATGCTTCCAGGGGCTCGGGAAGTTAATTAAATACCATTTGGAGGCATTTAATCTTCGAGCAAAAACGGCTGATTTTCGACAAAAGAGATAACACCCCCCCATTACGTCATGCTTCAGAAATGTGGAAAATGGTCCGTTTTCAAATGTTTTATTTTTGAACGTCAGTTCACATTTGTAGGTGGATCATCAGTGTTAGAGCTAAAATTAGCATGTTTAAAGTGATTTTCATGCTTCCAGGGGCCCAAAACACAAGATTTATGGAATGGTTAAAAGTGCATGAAAATGGCCAATTTACTCACTCTGAGTTCTCAAAAAGGGTTTCTTCACCCCGGGAAGTTAATTAAATACCATTTGGAGGCATTTAATGTTCGAGCAAAAACGGCTGATTTTCGACAAAAGAGATAACACCCCCCCATTACGTCATGCTTCAGAAATGTGGAAAATGGTCCGTTTTCAAATGTTTTATTTTTGAACGTCAGTTCACATTTGTAGGTGGATCATCAGTGTTAGAGCTAAAATGAGCATGTTTAAAGTGATTTTCATGCTTCCAGGGGCCCAAAACACAAGATTTATGGAATGGTTAAAAGTGCATGAAAATGGCCAATTTACTCACTCTGAGTTCTCAAAAAGGGTTTCTTCACCCCGGGAAGTTAATTAAATACCATTTGGAGGCATTTAATGTTCGAGCAAAAATGGCTGATTTTCGACAAAAGAGATAACACCCCCCCCATTACGTCATGCTTCAGAAATGTGGAAAATGGTCCGTTTTCAAATGTTTTATTTTTGTACGTCAGTTCACATTTGTAGGTGGATCATCAGTGTTAGAGCTAAAATTAGCATGTTTAAAGTGATTTTCATGCTTCCAGGGGCTCGGGAAGTTAATTAAATACCATTTGGAGGCATTTAATGTTCGAGCAAAAATGGCTGATTTTCGACAAAAGAGATAACACCCCCCCATTACGTCATGCTTCAGAAATGTGGAAAATGGTCTGTTTTCAAATGTTTTATTTTTGAACGTCAGTTCACATTTGTAGGTGGATCATCAGTGTTAGAGCTAAAATTAGCATGTTTAAAGTGATTTTCATGCTTCCAGGGGCCCAAAACACAAGATTTATGGAATGGTTAAAAGTGCATGAAAATGGCCAATTTACTCACTCTGAGTACTCAAAAAGGGTTTCTTCACCCCGGGAAGTTAATTAAATACCATTTGGAGGCATTTAATGTTCGAGCAAAAACGGCTGATTTTCGACAAAAGAGATAACACCCCCCCATTACGTCATGCTTCAGAAATGTGGAAAATGGTCCGTTTTCAAATGTTTTATTTTTGAACGTCAGTTCACATTTGTAGGTGGATCATCAGTGTTAGAGCTAAAATTAGCATGTTTAAAGTGATTTTCATGCTTCCAGGGGCCCAAAACACAAGATTTATGGAATGGTTAAAAGTGCATGAAAATGGCCAATTTACTCACTCTGAGTTCTCAAAAAGGGTTTCTTCACCCCGGGAAGTTAATTAAATACCATTTGGAGGCATTTAATGTTCGAGCAAAAATGGCTGATTTTCGACAAAAGAGATAACACCCCCCCATTACGTCATGCTTCAGAAATGTGGAAAATGGTCCGTTTTCAAATGTTTTATTTTTGAACGTCAGTTCACATTTGTAGGTGGATCATCAGTGTTAGAGCTAAAATTAGCATGTTTAAAGTGATTTTCATGCTTCCAGCGGCTCGGGAAGTGAAATAAATACCATTTGGAGGCATTTAATGTTCGAGCAAAAACGGCTGATTTTCGACAAAAGAGATAACACCCCCCCATTACGTCATGCTTCAGAAATGTGGAAAATGGTCCGTTTTCAAATGTTTTATTTTTGAACGTCAGTTCACATTTGTAGGTGGATCATCAGTGTTAGAGCTAAAATTAGCATGTTTAAAGTGATTTTCATGCTTCCAGGGGCCCTAAACACAAGATTTATGGAATGGTTAAAAGAGCATGAAAATGGCCAATTTACTCACTCTGAGTTCTCAAAAAGGGTTTCTTCACCCCGGGAAGTTAATTAAATACCATTTAGAGGCATTTAATGTTCGAGCAAAAACGGCTGATTTTCGACAAAAGAGATAACACCCCCCCATTACGTCATGCTTCAGAAGTGTGGAAAATGGTCCTTTTTCAGATGTTTTATTTCTGAACGTCAGTTCACATTTGTAGGTGGATCATCAGTGTTAGAGCTAAAATTAGCATGTTTAAAGTGATTTTCATGCTTCCAGGGGCTCGGGAAGTTAATTAAATACCATTTGGAGGCATTTAATGTTCGAGCAAAAACGGCTGATTTTCGACAAAAGAGATAACACCCCCCCATTACGTCATGCTTCAGAAATGTGGAAAATGGTCCGTTTTCAAATGTTTTATTTTTGAACGTCAGTTCACATTTGTAGGTGGATCATCAGTGTTAGAGCTAAAATTAGCATGTTTAAAGTGATTTTCATGCTTCCAGGGGCCCAAAACACAAGATTTATGGAATGGTTAAAAGTGCATGAAAATGGCCAATTTACTCACTCTGAGTTCTCAAAAAGGGTTTCTTCACCCCGGGAAGTTAATTAAATACCATTTGGAGGCATTTAATGTTCGAGCAAAAATGGCTGATTTTCGACAAAAGAGATAACACCCCCCCCATTACGTCATGCTTCAGAAATGTGGAAAATGGTCCGTTTTCAAATGTTTTATTTTTGAACGTCAGTTCACATTTGTAGGTGGATCATCAGTGTTAGAGCTAAAATTAGCATGTTTAAAGTGATTTTCATGCTTCCAGGGGCTCGGGAAGTGAAATAAATACCATTTGGAGGCATTTAATGTTCGAGCAAAACCGGCTGATTTTCGACAAAAGAGATAACACCCCCCCATTACGTCATGCTTCAGAAATGTGGAAAATGGTCCGTTTTCAAATGTTTTATTTTTGAACGTCAGTTCACATTTGTAGGTGGATCATCAGTGTTAGAGCTAAAATTAGCATGTTCAAAGTGATTTTCATGCTTCCAGGGGCTCGGGAAGTGAAATAAATACCATTTGGAGGCATTTAATGTTCCAGCAAAAACGGCTGATTTTCGACAAAAGAGATAACACCCCCCCATTACATCATGCTTCAGAAATGTGGAAAATGGTCCGTTTTCAAATGTTTTATTTTTGAACGTCAGTTCACATTTGTAGGTGGATCATCAGTGTTAGAGCTAAAATTAGCATGTTTAAAGTGATTTTCATGCTTCCAGGGGCTCGGGAAGTTAATTAAATACCATTTGGAGGCATTTAATGTTCGAGCAAAAACGGCTGATTTTCGACAAAAGAGATAACACCCCCCCATTACGTCATGCTTCAGAAATGTGGAAAATGGTCCGTTTTCAAATGTTTTATTTTTGAACGTCCGTTCACATTTGAAGGTGGATCATCAGTGTTAGAGCTAAAATTAGCATGTTTAAAGTGCTTTTCATGCTTCCAGGGGCTCGGGAAGTTAATTAAATACCATTTGGAGGCATTTAATGTTCGAGCAAAAACGGCTGATTTTCGACAAAAGAGATAACACCCCCCCATTACGTCATGCTTCAGAAATGTGGAAAATGGTCCTTTTTCAAATGTTTTATTTTTGAACGTCAGTTCACATTTGTAGGTGGATCATCAGTGTTAGAGCTAAAATTAGCAGGTTTAAAGTGATTTTCATGCTTCCAGGGGCCCAAAACACAAGATTTATGGAATGGTTAAAAGTGCATGAAAATGGACAATTTACTCACTCTGAGTTCTCAAAAAGGGTTTCTTCACCCCGGGAAGTTAATTAAATACCATTTGGAGGCATTTAATGTTCGAGCAAAAACGGCTGATTTTCGACAAAAGAGATAACACCCCTCCATTACGTCATGCTTCAGAAATGTGGAAAATGGTCCGTTTTCAAATGTTTTATTTTTGAACGTCAGTTCACATTTGTAGGTGGATCATCAGTGTAAGAGCTAAAATTAGCATGTTTAAAGTGATTTTCATGCTCCCAGGGGCTCGGGAAGTTAATTAAATACCATTTGGAGGCATTTAATGTTCGAGCAAAAACGGCTGATTTTCGACAAAAGAGATAACACCCCCCCATTACGTCATGCTTCAGAAATGTGGAAAATGGTCAGTTTTCAAATGTTTTATTTTTGAACGTCAGTTCACATTTGTAGGTGGATCATCAGTGTTAGAGCTAAAATTAGCATGTTTAAAGTGATTTTCATGCTTCCAGGGGCCCAAAACACAAGATTTATGGAATGGTTAAAAGTGCATGAAAATGGCCAATTTACTCACTCTGAGTTCTCAAAAAGGGTTTCTTCACCCCGGGAAGTTAATTAAATACCATTTGGAGGCATTTAATGTTCGAGCAAAAACGGCTGATTTTCGATAAAAGAGATAACACCCCCCCATTACGTCATGCTTCAGAAATGTGGAAAATGGTCCGTTTTCAAATGTTTTATTTTTGAACGTCAGTTCACATTTGTAGGTGGATCATCAGTGTTAGAGCTAAAATTAGCATGTTTAAAGTGATTTTCATGCTTCCAGGGGCTCGGGAAGTGAAATAAATACCATTTGGAGGCATTTAATGTTCCAGCAAAAACGGCTGATTTTCGACAAAAGAGATAACACCCCCCCATTACGTCATGCTTCAGAAATGTGGAAAATGGTCCGTTTTCAAATGTTTTATTTTTGAACGTCAGTTCACATTTGTAGGTGGATCATCAGTGTTAGAGCTAAAATTAGCATGTTTAAAGTGATTTTCATGCTTCCAGGAGCCCAAAACACAAGATTTATAGAATGGTTAAAAGTGCATGAAAATGGCCAATTTACTCACTCTGAGTTCTCAAAAAGGGTTTCTTCACCCCGGGAAGTTAATTAAATACCATTTGAAGGCATTTAATGTTCGAGCAAAAACGGCTGATTTTCGACAAAAGAGATAACACCCCCCCATTACGTCATGCTTCAGAAATGTGGAAAATGGTCCGTTTTCAAATGTTTTATTTTTGAACGTCAGTTCACATTTGTAGGTGGATCATCAGTGTTAGAGCTAAAATTAGCATGTTTAAAGTGATTTTCATGCTTCCAGGGGCTCGGGAAGTTAATTAAATACCATTTGGAGGCATTTAATGTTCGAGCAAAAACGGCTGATTTTCGACAAAAGAGATAACACCCCCCCATTACGTCATGCTTCAGAAATGTGGAAAATGGTCCGTTTTCAAATGTTTTATTTTTGAACGTCAGTTCACATTTGTAGGTGGATCATCAGTGTTAGAGCTAAAATTAGCATGTTTAAAGTGATTTTCATGCTTCCAGGGGCCCAAAACACAAGATTTATGGAATGGGTAAAAGTGCATGAAAATGGCCAATTTACTCACTCTGAGTTCTCAAAAAGGGTTTCTTCACCCCGGGAAGTTAATTAAATACCATTTGGAGGCATTTAATGTTCGAGCAAAAACGGCTGATTTTCGACAAAAGAGATAACACCCCCCCATTACGTCATGCTTCAGAAATGTGGAAAATGGTCCGTTTTCAAATGTTTTATTTTTGAACGTCAGTTCACATTTGTAGGTGGATCATCAGTGTTAGAGCTAAAATTAGCATGTTTAAAGTGATTTTCATGCTTCCAGGGGCTCGGGAAGTTAATTAAATACCATTTGGAGGCATTTAATGTCCGAGCAAAAACGGCTGATTTTCGACAAAAGAGATAACACCCCCCCATTACGTCATGCTTCAGAAATGTGGAAAATGGTCAGTTTTCAAATGTTTTATTTTTGAACGTCAGTTCACATTTGTAGGTGGATCATCAGTGTTAGAGCTAAAATTAGCATGTTTAAAGTGATTTTCATGCTTCCAGGGGCCCAAAACACAAGATTTATGGAATGGTTAAAAGTGCATGAAAATGGCCAATTTACTCACTCTGAGTTCTCAAAAAGGGTTTCTTCACCCCGGGAAGTTAATTAAATACCATTTGGAGGCATTTAATGTTCCAGCAAAAACGGCTGATTTTCGACAAAAGAGATAGCACCCCCCCATTACGTCATGCTTCAGAAATGTGGAAAATGGTCCGTTTTCAAATGTTTTATTTTTGAACGTCAGTTCACATTTGTAGGTGGATCATGAGTGTTAGAGCTAAAATTAGCATGTTTAAAGTGATTTTCATGCTTCCAGGGGCCCTAAACACAAGATTTATGGAATGGTTAAAAGTGCATGAAAATGGCCAATTTACTCACTCTGAGTTCTCAAAAAGGGTTTCTTCACCCCGGGAAGTTAATTAAATACCATTTGGAGGCATTTAATGTTCGAGCAAAAACGGCTGATTTTCGACAAAAGAGATAACACCCCCCCATTACGTCATGCTTCAGAAATGTGGAAAATGGTCCGTTTTCAAATGTTTTATTTTTGAACGTCAGTTCACATTTGTAGGTGGATCATCAGTGTTAGAGCTAAAATTAGCATGTTTAAAGTGATTTTCATGCTTCCAGGGGCTCGGGAAGTGAAATAAATACCATTTGGAGGCATTTAATGTTCCAGCAAAAACGGCTGATTTTCGACAAAAGAGATAACACCCCCCCATTACGTCATGCTTCAGAAATGTGGAAAATGGTCCGTTTTCAAATGTTTTATTTTTGAACGTCAGTTCACATTTGTAGGTGGATCATCAGTGTTAGAGCTAAAATTAGCATGTTTAAAGTGATTTTCATGCTTCCAGGGGCCCAAAACACAAGATTTATGGAATGGTTAAAAGTGCATGAAAATGGCCAATTTACTCACTCTGAGTTCTCAAAAAGGGTTTCTTCACCCCGGGAAGTTAATTAAATACCATTTGGAGGCATTTAATGTTCGAGCAAAAACGGCTGATTTTCGACAAAAGAGATAACACCCCCCCATTACGTCATGCTTGAGAAATGTGGAAAATGGTCCGTTTTCAAATGTTTTATTTTTGAACGTCAGTTCACATTTGTAGGTGGATCATCAGTGTTAGAGCTAAAATTAGCATGTTTAAAGTGATTTTCATGCTTCCAGGGGCTCGGGAAGTTAATTAAATACCATTTGGAGTCATTTAATGTTCGAGCAAAAACGGCTGATTTTCGACAAAAGAGATAACACCCCCCCATTACGTCATGCTTCAGAAATGTGGAAAATGGTCCGTTTTCAAATGTTTTATTTTTGAACGTCAGTTCACATTTGTAGGTGGATCATCAGTGTTAGAGCTAAAATTAGCATGTTTAAAGTGATTTTCATGCTTCCAGGGGCCCAAAACACAAGATTTATGGAATGGTTAAAAGTGCATGAAAATGGCCAATTTACTCACTCTGAGCTCTCAAAAAGGGTTTCTTCACCCCGGGAAGTTTATTAAATACCATTTGGAGGCATTTAATGTTCGAGCAAAAACGGCTGATTTTCGACAAAAGAGATAACACCCCCCCATTACGTCATGCTTCAGAAATGTGGAAAATGGTCCGTTTTCAAATGTTTTATTTTTGAACGTCAGTTCACATTTGTAGGTGGATCATCAGTGTTAGAGCTAAAATTAGCATGTTTAAAGTGATTTTCATGCTTCCAGGGGCTCGGGAAGTTAATTAAATACCATTTGGAGGCATTTAATGTCCGAGCAAAAACGGCTGATTTTCGACAAAAGAGATAACACCCCCCCATTACGTCATGCTTCAGAAATGTGGAAAATGGTCAGTTTTCAAATGTTTTATTTTTGAACGTCAGTTCACATTTGTAGGTGGATCATCAGTGTTAGAGCTAAAATTAGCATGTGTAAAGTGATTTTCATGCTTCCAGGGGCCCAAAACACAAGATTTATGGAATGGTTAAAAGTGCATGAAAATGGCCAATTTACTCACTCTGAGTTCTCAAAAAGGGTTTCTTCACCCCGGGAAGTTAATTAAATACCATTTGGAGGCATTTAATGTTCCAGCAAAAACGGCTGATTTTCGACAAAAGAGATAGCACCCCCCCATTACGTCATGCTTCAGAAATGTGGAAAATGGTCCGTTTTCAAATGTTTTATTTTTGAACGTCAGTTCACATTTGTAGGTGGATCATGAGTGTTAGAGCTAAAATTAGCATGTTTAAAGTGATTTTCATGCTTCCAGGGGCCCTAAACACAAGATTTATGGAATGGTTAAAAGTGCATGAAAATGGCCAATTTACTCACTCTGAGTTCTCAAAAAGGGTTTCTTCACCCCGGGAAGTTAATTAAATACCATTTGGAGGCATTTAATGTTCGAGCAAAAACGGCTGATTTTCGACAAAAGAGATAACACCCCCCCATTACGTCATGCTTCAGAAATGTGGAAAATGGTCCGTTTTCAAATGTTTTATTTTTGAACGTCAGTTCACATTTGTAGGTGGATCATCAGTGTTAGAGCTAAAATTAGCATGTTTAAAGTGATTTTCATGCTTCCAGGGGCTCGGGAAGTGAAATAAATACCATTTGGAGGCATTTAATGTTCCAGCAAAAACGGCTGATTTTCGACAAAAGAGATAACACCCCCCCATTACGTCATGCTTCAGAAATGTGGAAAATGGTCCGTTTTCAAATGTTTTATTTTTGAACGTCAGTTCACATTTGTAGGTGGATCATCAGTGTTAGAGCTAAAATTAGCATGTTTAAAGTGATTTTCATGCTTCCAGGGGCCCAAAACACAAGATTTATGGAATGGTTAAAAGTGCATGAAAATGGCCAATTTACTCACTCTGAGCTCTCAAAAAGGGTTTCTTCACCCCGGGAAGTTTATTAAATACCATTTGGAGGCATTTAATGTTCGAGCAAAAACGGCTGATTTTCGACAAAAGAGATAACACCCCCCCATTACGTCATGCTTCAGAAATGTGGAAAATGGTCCGTTTTCAAATGTTTTATTTTTGAACGTCAGTTCACATTTGTAGGTGGATCATCAGTGTTAGAGCTAAAATTAGCATGTTTAAAGTGATTTTCATGCTTCCAGGGGCTCAGGAAGTTAATTAAATACCATTTGGAGGCATTTAATGTCCGAGCAAAAACGGCTGATTTTCGACAAAAGAGATAACACCCCCCCATTACGTCATGCTTCAGAAATGTGGAAAATGGTCAGTTTTCAAATGTTTTATTTTTGAACGTCAGTTCACATTTGTAGGTGGATCATCAGTGTTAGAGCTAAAATTAGCATGTTTAAAGTGATTTTCATGCTTCCAGGGGCCCAAAACACAAGATTTATGGAATGGTTAAAAGTGCATGAAAATGGCCAATTTACTCACTCTGAGTTCTCAAAAAGGGTTTCTTCACCCCGGGAAGTTAATTAAATACCATTTGGAGGCATTTAATGTTCCAGCAAAAACTGCTGATTTTCGACAAAAGAGATGGCACCCCCCCATTACGTCATGCTTCAGAAATGTGGAAAATGGTCCGTTTTCAAATGTTTTATTTTTGAACGTCAGTTCACATTTGTAGGTGGATCATGAGTGTTAGAGCTAAAATTAGCATGTTTAAAGTGATTTTCATGCTTCCAGGGGCCCTAAACACAAGATTTATGGAATGGTTAAAAGTGCATGAAAATGGCCAATTTACTCACTCTGAGTTCTCAAAAAGGGTTTCTTCACCCCGGGAAGTTAATTAAATACCATTTGGAGGCATTTAATGTTCGAGCAAAAACGGCTGATTTTCGACAAAAGAGATAACACCCCCCCATTACGTCATGCTTCAGAAATGTGGAAAATGGTCCGTTTTCAAATGTTTTATTTTTGAACGTCAGTTCACATTTGTAGGTGGATCATCAGTGTTAGAGCTAAAATTAGCATGTTTAAAGTGATTTTCATGCTTCCAGGGGCTCGGGAAGTGAAATAAATACCATTTGGAGGCATTTAATGTTCCAGCAAAAACGGCTGATTTTCGACAAAAGAGATAACACCCCCCCATTACGTCATGCTTCAGAAATGTGGAAAATGGTCCGTTTTCAAATGTTTTATTTTTGAACGTCAGTTCACATTTGTAGGTGGATCATCAGTGTTAGAGCTAAAATTAGCATGTTTAAAGTGATTTTCATGCTTCCAGGGGCCCAAAACACAAGATTTATGGAATGGTTAAAAGTGCATGAAAATGGCCAATTTACTCACTCTGAGCTCTCAAAAAGGGTTTCTTCACCCCGGGAAGTTTATTAAATACCATTTGGAGGCATTTAATGTTCGAGCAAAAACGGCTGATTTTCGACAAAAGAGATAACACCCCCCCATTACGTCATGCTTCAGAAATGTGGAAAATGGTCCGTTTTCAAATGTTTTATTTTTGAACGTCAGTTCACATTTGTAGGTGGATCATCAGTGTTAGAGCTAAAATTAGCATGTTTAAAGTGATTTTCATGCTTCCAGGGGCTCGGGAAGTTAATTAAATACCATTTGGAGGCATTTAATGTCCGAGCAAAAACGGCTGATTTTCGACAAAAGAGATAACACCCCCCCATTACGTCATGCTTCAGAAATGTGGAAAATGGTCAGTTTTCAAATGTTTTATTTTTGAACGTCAGTTCACATTTGTAGGTGGATCATCAGTGTTAGAGCTAAAATTAGCATGTTTAAAGTGATTTTCATGCTTCCAGGGGCCCAAAACACAAGATTTATGGAATGGTTAAAAGTGCATGAAAATGGCCAATTTACTCACTCTGAGTTCTCAAAAAGGGTTTCTTCACCCCGGGAAGTTAATTAAATACCATTTGGAGGCATTTAATGTTCCAGCAAAAACGGCTGATTTTCGACAAAAGAGATAGCACCCCCCCATTACGTCATGCTTCAGAAATGTGGAAAATGGTCCGTTTTCAAATGTTTTAATTTTGAACGTCAGTTCACATTTGTAGGTGGATCATGAGTGTTAGAGCTAAAATTAGCATGTTTAAAGTGATTTTCATGCTTCCAGGGGCCCTAAACACAAGATTTATGGAATGGTTAAAAGTGCATGAAAATGGCCAATTTACTCACTCTGAGTTCTCAAAAAGGGTTTCTTCACCCCGGGAAGTTAATTAAATACCATTTGGAGGCATTTAATGTTTGAGCAAAAACGGCTGATTTTCGACAAAAGAGATAACACCCCCCCATTACGTCATGCTTCAGAAATGTGGAAAATGGTCCGTTTTCAAATGTTTTATTTTTGAACGTCAGTTCACATTTGTAGGTGGATCATCAGTGTTAGAGCTAAAATTAGCATGTTTAAAGTGATTTTCATGCTTCCAGGGGCTCGGGAAGTGAAATAAATACCATTTGGAGGCATTTAATGTTCCAGCAAAAACGGCTGATTTTCGACAAAAGAGATAACACCCCCCCCCATTACGTCATGCTTCAGAAATGTGAAAATGGTCCGTTTTCAAATGTTTTATTTTTGAACGTCAGTTCACATTTGTAGGTGGATCATCAGTGTTAGAGCTAAAATTAGCATGTTTAAAGTGATTTTCATGCTTCCAGGGGCCCAAAACACAAGATTTATGGAATGGTTAAAAGTGCATGAAAATGGCCAATTTACTCACTCTGAGTTCTCAAAAAGGGTTTCTTCACCCCGGGAAGTTAATTAAATACCATTTGGAGGCATTTAATGTTCGAGCAAAAACGGCTGATTTTCGACAAAAGAGATAACACCCCCCCATTACGTCATGCTTCAGAAATGTGGAAAATGGTCCGTTTTCAAATGTTTTATTTTTGAACGTCAGTTCACATTTGTAGGTGGATCATCAGTGTTAGAGCTAAAATTAGCATGTTTAAAGTGATTTTCATGCTTCCAGGGGCTCGGGAAGTTAATTAAATACCATTTGGAGGCATTTAATGTTCGAGCAAAAACGGCTGATTTTCGACAAAAGAGATAACACCCCCCCATTACGTCATGCTTCAGAAATGTGGAAAATGGTCCGTTTTCAAATGTTTTATTTTTGAACGTCAGTTCACATTTGTAGGTGGATCATCAGTGTTAGAGCTAAAATTAGCATGTTTAAAGTGATTTTCATGCTTCCAGGGGCCCAAAACACAAGATTTATGGAATGGTTAAAAGTGCATGAAAATGGCCAATTTACTCACTCTGAGTTCTCAAAAAGGGTTTCTTCACCCCGGGAAGTTAATTAAATACCATTTGGAGGCATTTAATGTTCGAGCAAAAACGGCTGATTTTC
This sequence comes from Lissotriton vulgaris, assembly GCF_964263255.1. Lineage (NCBI taxonomy): Eukaryota > Metazoa > Chordata > Amphibia > Caudata > Salamandridae > Lissotriton > Lissotriton vulgaris. Next base: position 386,129 of record NW_028253223.1, on the reverse strand, counting down.
GACAAAAGAGATAACACCCCCCCATTACGTCATGCTTCAGAAATGTGGAAAATGGTCCGTTTTCAAATGTTTTATTTTTGAACGTCAGTTCACATTTGTAGGTGGATCATCAGTGTTAGAGCTAAAATTAGCATGTTTAAAGTGATTTTCATGCTTCCAGGGGCTCGGGAAGTGAAATAAATACCATTTGGAGGCATTTAATGTTCCAGCAAAAACGGCTGATTTTCGACAAAAGAGATAACACCCCCCCATTACGTCATGCTTCAGAAATGTGGAAAATGGTCCGTTTTCAAATGTTTTATTTTTGAACGTCAGTTCACATTTGTAGGTGGATCATCAGTGTTAGAGCTAAAATTAGCATGTTTAAAGTGATTTTCATGCTTCCAGGGGCCCAAAACACAAGATTTATGGAATGGTTAAAAGTGCATGAAAATGGCCAATTTACTCACTCTGAGTTCTCAAAAAGGGTTTCTTCACCCCGGGAAGTTAATTAAATACCATTTGGAGGCATTTAATGTTCGAGCAAAAACGGCTGATTTTCGACAAAAGAGATAACACCCCCCCATTACGTCATGCTTCAGAAATGTGGAAAATGGTCCGTTTTCAAATGTTTTATTTTTGAACGTCAGTTCACATTTGTAGGTGGATCATCAGTGTTAGAGCTAAAATTAGCATGTTTAAAGTGATTTTCATGCTTCCAGGGGCCCTAAACACAAGATTTATGGCATGGTTAAAAGTGCATGAAAATGGCCAATTTATTCACTCTGAGTTCTCAAAAAGGGTTTCTTCACCCCGGGAAGTTAATTAAATACCATTTGGAGGCATTTAATGTTCGAGCAAAAACGGCTGATTTTCGACAAAAGAGATAACACCCCCCCCATTACGTCATGCTTCAGAAATGTGGAAAATGGTCCGTTTTCAAATGTTTTATTTTTGAACGTCAGTTCACATTTGTAGGTGGATCATCAGTGTTAGAGCTAAAATTAGCATGTTTAAAGTGATTTTCATGCTTCCAGGGGCTCGGGAAGTGAAATAAATACCATTTGGAGGCATTTAATGTTCGAGCAAAAATGGCTGATTTTCGACAAAAGAGATAACACCCCCCCATTACGTCATGCTTCAGAAATGTGGAAAATGGTCCGTTTTCAAATGTTTTATTTTTGAACGTCAGTTCACATTTGTAGGTGGATCATCAGTGTTAGAGCTAAAATTAGCATGTTTAAAGTGATTTTCATGCTTCCAGCGGCTCGGGAAGTGAAATAAATACCATTTGGAGGCATTTAATGTTCGAGCAAAAACGGCTGATTTTCGACAAAAGAGATAACACCCCCACATTACGTCATGCTTCAGAAATGTGGAAAATGGTCCGTTTTCAAATGTTTTATTTTTGAACGTCAGTTCACATTTGTAGGTGGATCATCAGTGTTAGAGCTAAAATTAGCATGTTTAAAGTGATTTTCATGCTTCCAGGGGCCCTAAACACAAGATTTATGGAATGGTTAAAAGAGCATGAAAATGGCCAATTTACTCACTCTGAGTTCTCAAAAAGGGTTTCTTCACCCCGGGAAGTTAATTAAATACCATTTGGAGGCATTTAATGTTCGAGCAAAAACGGCTGATTTTCGACAAAAGAGATAACACCCCCCCATTACGTCATGCTTCAGAAATGTGGAAAATGGTCCGTTTTCAAATGTTTTATTTTTGAACGTCAGTTCACATTTGTAGGTGGATAATCAGTGTTAGAGCTAAAATTAGCATGTTTAAAGTGATTTTCATGCTTCCAGGGGCTCGGGAAGTGAAATAAATACCATTTGGAGGCATTTAATGTTCCAGCAAAAACGGCTGATTTTCGACAAAAGAGATAACACCCCCCCATTACATCATGCTTCAGAAATGTGGAAAATGGTCCGTTTTCAAATGTTTTATTTTTGAACGTCAGTTCACATTTGTAGGTGGATCATCAGTGTTAGAGCTAAAATTAGCATGTTTAAAGTGATTTTCATGCTTCCAGGGGCCCAAAACACAAGATTTATGGAATGGTTAAAAGTGCATGAAAATGGCCAATTTACTCACTCTGAGTTCTCAAAAAGAGTTTCTTCACCCCGGGAAGTTAATTAAATACCATTTGGAGGCATTTAATGTTCGAGCAAAAACGGCAGATTTTCGACAAATGAGATAACACCCCCCCCATTACGTCATGCTTCAGAAATGTGGAAAATGGTCCGTTTTCAAATGTTTTATTTTTGAACGTCAGTTCACATTTTTAGGTGGATCATCAGTGTTAGAGCTAAAATTAGCATGTTTCAAGTGATTTTCATGCTTCCAGGGGCTCGGGAAGTTAATTAAATACCATTTGGAGGCATTTAATGTTCGAGCAAAAATGGCTGATTTTCGACAAAAGAGATAACACCCCCCCCATTACGTCATGCTTCAGAAATGTGGAAAATGGTCTGTTTTCAAATGTTTTATTTTTGAACGTCAGTTCACATTTGTAGGTGGATCATCAGTGTTAGAGCTAAAATTAGCATGTTTAAAGTGATTTTCATGCTTCCAGGGGCCCAAAACACAAGATTTATGGAATGGTTAAAAGTGCATGAAAATGGCCAATTTACTCACTCTGAGTTCTCAAAAAGGGTTTCTTCACCCCGGGAAGTTAATTAAATACCATTTGGAGGCATTTAATGTTCGAGCAAAAACGGCTGATTTTCGACAAAAGAGATAACACCCCCCCATTACGTCATGCTTCAGAAATGTGGAAAATGGTCCGTTTTCAAATGTTTTATGTTTGAACGTCAGTTCACATTTGTAGGTGGATCATCAGTGTTAGAGCTAAAATTAGCATGTTTAAAGTGATTTTCATGCTTCCAGGGGCTCGGGAAGTGAAATAAATACCATTTGGAGGCATTTAATGTTCGAGCAAAAACGGCTGATTTTCTACAAAAGAGATAACACCCCCCCATTACGTCATGCTTCAGAAATGTGGAAAATGGTCAGTTTTCAAATGTTTTATTTTTGAACGTCAGTTCACATTTGTAGGTGGATCATCAGTGTTAGAGCTAAAATTAGCATGTTTAAAGTGATTTTCATGCTTCCAGGGGCCCAAAACACAAGATTTATGGAATGGTTAAAAGTGCATGAAAATGGCCAATTTACTCACTCTGAGTTCTCAAAAAGGGTTTCTTCACCCCGGGAAGTTAATTAAATACCATTTGGAGGCATTTAATGTTCCAGCAAAAACGGCTGATTTTCGACAAAAGAGATAGCACCCCCCCATTACGTCATGCTTCAGAAATGTGGAAAATGGTCCGTTTTCAAATGTTTTATTTTTGAACGTCAGTTCACATTTGTAGGTGGATCATGAGTGTTAGAGCTAAAATTAGCATGTTTAAAGTGATTTTCATGCTTCCAGGGGGCCTAAACACAAGATTTATGGAATGGTTAAAAGTGCATGAAAATGGCCAATTTACTCACTCTGAGTTCTCAAAAAGGGTTTCTTCACCCCGGGAAGTTAATTAAATACCATTTGGAGGCATTTAATGTTCGAGCAAAAACGGCTGATTTTCGACAAAAGAGATAACACCCCCCCATTACGTCATGCTTCAGAAATGTGGAAAATGGTCCGTTTTCAAATGTTTTATTTTTGAACGTCAGTTCACATTTGTAGGTGGATCATCAGTGTTAGAGCTAAAATTAGCATGTTTAAAGTGATTTTCATGCTTCCAGGGGCTCGGGAAGTGAAATAAATACCATTTGGAGGCATTTAATGTTCCAGCAAAAACGGCTGATTTTCGACAAAAGAGATAACACCCCCCCATTACGTCATGCTTCAGAAATGTGGAAAATGGTCCGTTTTCAAATGTTTTATTTTTGAACGTCAGTTCACATTTGTAGGTGGATCATCAGTGTTAGAGCTAAAATTAGCATGTTTAAAGTGATTTTCATGCTTCCAGGGGCCCAAAACACAAGATTTATGGAATGGTTAAAAGTGCATGAAAATGGCCAATTTACTCACTCTGAGCTCTCAAAAAGGGTTTCTTCACCCCGGGAAGTTTATTAAATACCATTTGGAGGCATTTAATGTTCGAGCAAAAACGGCTGATTTTCGACAAAAGAGATAACACCCCCCCATTACGTCATGCTTCAGAAATGTGGAAAATGGTCCGTTTTCAAATGTTTTATTTTTGAACGTCAGTTCACATTTGTAGGTGGATCATCAGTGTTAGAGCTAAAATTAGCATGTTTAAAGTGATTTTCATGCTTCCAGGGGCTCGGGAAGTTAATTAAATACCATTTGGAGGCATTTAATGTCCGAGCAAAAACGGCTGATTTTCGACAAAAGAGATAACACCCCCCCCATTACGTCATGCTTCAGAAATGTGGAAAATGGTCAGTTTTCAAATGTTTTATTTTTGAACGTCAGTTCACATTTGTAGGTGGATCATCAGTGTTAGAGCTAAAATTAGCATGTTTAAAGTGATTTTCATGCTTCCAGGGGCCCAAAACACAAGATTTATGGAATGGTTAAAAGTGCATGAAAATGGCCAATTTACTCACTCTGAGTTCTCAAAAAGGGTTTCTTCACCCCGGGAAGTTAATTAAATACCATTTGGAGGCATTTAATGTTCCAGCAAAAACGGCTGATTTTCGACAAAAGAGATAGCACCCCCCCATTACGTCATGCTTCAGAAATGTGGAAAATGGTCCGTTTTCAAATGTTTTATTTTTGAACGTCAGTTCACATTTGTAGGTGGATCATGAGTGTTAGAGCTAAAATTAGCATGTTTAAAGTGATTTTCATGCTTCCAGGGGCCCTAAACACAAGATTTATGGAATGGTTAAAAGTGCATGAAAATGGCCAATTTACTCACTCTGAGTTCTCAAAAAGGGTTTCTTCACCCCGGGAAGTTAATTAAATACCATTTGGAGGCATTTAATGTTCGAGCAAAAACGGCTGATTTTCGACAAAAGAGATAACACCCCCCCATTACGTCATGCTTCAGAAATGTGGAAAATGGTCCGTTTTCAAATGTTTTATTTTTGAACGTCAGTTCACATTTGTAGGTGGATCATCAGTGTTAGAGCTAAAATTAGCATGTTTAAAGTGATTTTCATGCTTCCAGGGGCTCGGGAAGTGAAATAAATACCATTTGGAGGCATTTAATGTTCCAGCAAAAACGGCTGATTTTCGACAAAAGAGATAACACCCCCCCCCATTACGTCATGCTTCAGAAATGTGAAAATGGTCCATTTTCAAATGTTTTATTTTTGAACGTCAGTTCACATTTGTAGGTGGATCATCAGTGTTAGAGCTAAAATTAGCATGTTTAAAGTGATTTTCATGCTTCCAGGGGCCCAAAACACAAGATTTATGGAATGGTTAAAAGTGCATGAAAATGGCCAATTTACTCACTCTGAGTTCTCAAAAAGGGTTTCTTCACCCCGGGAAGTTAATTAAATACCATTTGGAGGCATTTAATGTTCGAGCAAAAACGGCTGATTTTCGACAAAAGAGATAACACCCCCCCATTACGTCATGCTTCAGAAATGTGGAAAATGGTCCGTTTTCAAATGTTTTATTTTTGAACGTCAGTTCACATTTGTAGGTGGATCATCAGTGTTAGAGCTAAAATTAGCATGTTTAAAGTGATTTTCATGCTTCCAGGGGCTCGGGAAGTTAATTAAATACCATTTGGAGGCATTTAATGTTCGAGCAAAAACGGCTGATTTTCGACAAAAGAGATAACACCCCCCCATTACGTCATGCTTCAGAAATGTGGAAAATGGTCCGTTTTCAAATGTTTTATTTTTGAACGTCAGTTCACATTTGTAGGTGGATCATCAGTGTTAGAGCTAAAATTAGCATGTTTAAAGTGATTTTCATGCTTCCAGGGGCCCAAAACACAAGATTTATGGAATGGTTAAAAGTGCATGAAAATGGCCAATTTACTCACTCTGAGTTCTCAAAAAGGGTTTCTTCACCCCGGGAAGTTAATTAAATACCATTTGGAGGCATTTAATGTTCGAGCAAAAACGGCTGATTTTCGACAAAAGAGATAACACCCCCCCATTACGTCATGCTTCAGAAATGTGGAAAATGGTCCGTTTTCAAATGTTTTATTTTTGAACGTCAGTTCACATTTGTAGGTGGATCATCAGTGTTAGAGCTAAAATTAGCATGTTTAAAGTGATTTTCATGCTTCCAGGGGCTCGGAAGTTAATTAAATACCATTTGGAGGCATTTAATGTTCGAGCAAAAACGGCTGATTTTCGACAAAAGAGATAACACCCCCCCATTACGTCATGCTTCAGAAATGTGGAAAATGGTCCGTTTTCAAATGTTTTATTTTTGAACGTCAGTTCACATTTGTAGGTGGATCATCAGTGTTAGAGCTAAAATTAGCATGTTTAAAGTGATTTTCATGCTTCCAGGGGCCCAAAACACAAGATTTATGGAATGGTTAAAAGTGCATGAAAATGGCCAATTTACTCACTCTGAGTTCTCAAAAAGGGTTTCTTCACCCCGGGAAGTTAATTAAATACCATTTGGAGGCATTTAATGTTCGAGCAAAAACGGCTGATTTTCGACAAAAGAGATAACACCCCCCCATTACGTCATGCTTCAGAAATGTGGAAAATGGTCCGTTTTCAAATGTTTTATTTTTGAACGTCAGTTCACATTTGTAGGTGGATCATCAGTGTTAGAGCTAAAATTAGCATGTTTAACGTGATTTTCATGCTTCCAGGGGCTCGGGAAGTTAATTAAATACCATTTGGAGGCATTTAATGTTCGAGCAAAAACGGCTGATTTTCGACAAAAGAGATAACACCCCCCCATTACGTCATGCTTCAGAAATGTGGAAAATGGTCCGTTTTCAAATGTTTTATTTTTGAACGTCAGTTCACATTTGTAGGTGGATCATCAGTGTTAGAGCTAAAATTAGCATGTTTAAAGTGATTTTCATGCTTCCAGGGGCTCGGGAAGTGAAATAAATACCATTTGGAGGCATTTAATGTTCCAGCAAAAACGGCTGATTTTCGACAAAAGAGATAACACCCCCCCATTACGTCATGCTTCAGAAATGTGGAAAATGGTCCGTTTTCAAATGTTTTATTTTTGAACGTCAGTTCACATTTGTAGGTGGATCATCAGTGTTAGAGCTAAAATTAGCATGTTTAAAGTGATTTTCATGCTTCCAGGGGCCCAAAACACAAGATTTATGGAATGGTTAAAAGTGCATGAAAATGGCCAATTTACTCACTCTGAGTTCTCAAAAAGGGTTTCTTCACCCCGGGAAGTTAATTAAATACCATTTGGAGGCATTTAATGTTCGAGCAAAAACGGCAGATTTTCGACAAAAGAGATAACACCCCCCCATTACGTCATGCTTCAGAAATGTGGAAAATGGTCCGTTTTCAAATGTTTTATTTTTGAACGTCAGTTCACATTTGTAGGTGGATCATCAATGTTAGAGCTAAAATTAGCATGTTTAAAGTGATTTTCATGCTTCCAGGGGCCCTAAACACAAGATTTATGGAATGGTTAAAAGTGCATGAAAATGGCCAATTTATTCACTCTGAGTTCTCAAAAAGGGTTTCTTCACCCAGGGAAGTTAATTAAATACCATTTGGAGGCATTTAATGTTCGAGCAAAAACGGCTGATTTTCGACAAAAGAGATAACACCCCCCCCATTACGTCATGCTTCAGAAATGTGGAAAATGGTCCGTTTTCAAATGTTTTATTTTTGAACGTCAGTTCACATTTGTAGGTGGATCATCAGTGTTAGAGCTAAAATTAGCATGTTTAAAGTGATTTTCATGCTTCCAGGGGCTCGGGAAGTGAAATAAATACCATTTGGAGGCATTTAATGTTCGAGCAAAAATGGCTGATTTTCGACAAAAGAGATAACACCCCCCCATTACGTCATGCTTCAGAAATGTGGAAAATGGTCCGTTTTCAAATGTTTTATTTTTGAACGTCAGTTCACATTTGTAGGTGGATCATCAGTGTTAGAGCTAAAATTAGCATGTTTAAAGTGATTTTCATGCTTCCAGCGGCTCGGGAAGTGAAATAAATACCATTTGGAGGCATTTAATGTTCGAGCAAAAACGGCTGATTTTCGACAAAAGAGATAACACCCCCCCATTACGTCATGCTTCAGAAATGTGGAAAATGGTCCGTTTTCAAATGTTTTATTTTTGAACGTCAGTTCACATTTGTAGGTGGATCATCAGTGTTAGAGCTAAAATTAGCATGTTTAAAGTGATTTTCATGCTTCCAGGGGCCCAAAACACAAGATTTATGGAATGGTTAAAAGTGCATGAAAATGGCCAATTTACTCACTCTGAGTTCTCAAAAAGGGTTTCTTCACCCCGGGAAGTTAATTAAATACCATTTGGAGGCATTTAATGTTCGAGCAAAAACGGCTGATTTTCGACAAAAGAGATAACACCCCCCCATTACGTCATGCTTCAGAAATGTGGAAAATGGTCCGTTTTCAAATGTTTTATTTTTGAACGTCAGTTCACATTTGTAGGTGGATCATCAGTGTTAGAGCTAAAATTAGCATGTTTAACGTGATTTTCATGCTTCCAGGGGCTCGGGAAGTTAATTAAATACCATTTGGAGGCATTTAATGTTCGAGCAAAAACGGCTGATTTTCGACAAAAGAGATAACACCCCCCCATTACGTCATGCTTCAGAAATGTGGAAAATGGTCCGTTTTCAAATGTTTTATTTTTGAACGTCAGTTCACATTTGTAGGTGGATCATCAGTGTTAGAGCTAAAATTAGCATGTTTAAAGTGATTTTCATGCTTCCAGGGGCTCGGGAAGTGAAATAAATACCATTTGGAGGCATTTAATGTTCCAGCAAAAACGGCTGATTTTCGACAAAAGAGATAACACCCCCCCATTACGTCATGCTTCAGAAATGTGGAAAATGGTCCGTTTTCAAATGTTTTATTTTTGAACGTCAGTTCACATTTGTAGGTGGATCATCAGTGTTAGAGCTAAAATTAGCATGTTTAAAGTGATTTTCATGCTTCCAGGGGCCCAAAACACAAGATTTATGGAATGGTTAAAAGTGCATGAAAATGGCCAATTTACTCACTCTGAGTTCTCAAAAAGGGTTTCTTCACCCCGGGAAGTTAATTAAATACCATTTGGAGGCATTTAATGTTCGAGCAAAAACGGCTGATTTTCGACAAAAGAGATAACACCCCCCCATTACGTCATGCTTCAGAAATGTGGAAAATGGTCCGTTTTCAAATGTTTTATTTTTGAACGTCAGTTCACATTTGTAGGTGGATCATCAATGTTAGAGCTAAAATTAGCATGTTTAAAGTGATTTTCATGCTTCCAGGGGCCCTAAACACAAGATTTATGGAATGGTTAAAAGTGCATGAAAATGGCCAATTTATTCACTCTGAGTTCTCAAAAAGGGTTTCTTCACCCCGGGAAGTTAATTAAATACCATTTGGAGGCATTTAATGTTCGAGCAAAAACGGCTGATTTTCGACAAAAGAGATAACACCCCCCCCATTACGTCATGCTTCAGAAATGTGGAAAATGGTCCGTTTTCAAATGTTTTATTTTTGAACGTCAGTTCACATTTGTAGGTGGATCATCAGTGTTAGAGCTAAAATTAGCATGTTTAAAGTGATTTTCATGCTTCCAGGGGCTCGGGAAGTGAAATAAATACCATTTGGAGGCATTTAATGTTCGAGCAAAAATGGCTGATTTTCGACAAAAGAGATAACACCCCCCCATTACGTCATGCTTCAGAAATGTGGAAAATGGTCCGTTTTCAAATGTTTTATTTTTGAACGTCAGTTCACATTTGTAGGTGGATCATCAGTGTTAGAGCTAAAATTAGCATGTTTAAAGTGATTTTCATGCTTCCAGCGGCTCGGGAAGTGAAATAAATACCATTTGGAGGCATTTAATGTTCGAGCAAAAACGGCTGATTTTCGACAAAAGAGATAACACCCCCCCATTACGTCATGCTTCAGAAATGTGGAAAATGGTCCGTTTTCAAATGTTTTATTTTTGAACGTCAGTTCACATTTGTAGGTGGATCATCAGTGTTAGAGCTAAAATTAGCATGTTTCAAGTGATTTTCATGCTTCCAGGGGCTCGGGAAGTTAATTAAATACCATTTGGAGGCATTTAATGTTCGAGCAAAAATGGCTGATTTTCGACAAAAGAGATAACACCCCCCCATTACGTCATGCTTCAGAAATGTGGAAAATGGTCTGTTTTCAAATGTTTTATTTTTGAACGTCAGTTCACATTTGTAGGTGGATCATCAGTGTTAGAGCTAAAATTAGCATGTTTAAAGTGATTTTCATGCTTCCAGGGGCCCAAAACACAAGATTTATGGAATGGTTAAAAGTGCATGAAAATGGCCAATTTACTCACTCTGAGTTCTCAAAAAGGGTTTCTTCACCCCGGGAAGTTAATTAAATACCATTTGGAGGCATTTAATGTTCGAGCAAAAACGGCTGATTTTCGACAAAAGAGATAACACCCCCCCATTACGTCATGCTTCAGAAATGTGGAAAATGGTCCGTTTTCAAATGTTTTATGTTTGAACGTCAGTTCACATTTGTAGGTGGATCATCAGTGTTAGAGCTAAAATTAGCATGTTTAAAGTGATTTTCATGCTTCCAGGGGCTCGGGAAGTGAAATAAATACCATTTGGAGGCATTTAATGTTCGAGCAAAAACGGCTGATTTTCGACAAAAGAGATAACACCCCCCCATTACGTCATGCTTCAGAAATGTGGAAAATGGTCAGTTTTCAAATGTTTTATTTTTGAACGTCAGTTCACATTTGTAGGTGGATCATCAGTGTTAGAGCTAAAATTAGCATGTTTAAAGTGATTTTCATGCTTCCAGGGGCCCAAAACACAAGATTTATGGAATGGTTAAAAGTGCATGAAAATGGCCAATTTACTCACTCTGAGTTCTCAAAAAGGGTTTCTTCACCCCGGGAAGTTAATTAAATACCATTTGGAGGCATTTAATGTTCCAGCAAAAACGGCTGATTTTCGACAAAAGAGATAGCACCCCCCCATTACGTCATGCTTCAGAAATGTGGAAAATGGTCCGTTTTCAAATGTTTTATTTTTGAACGTCAGTTCACATTTGTAGGTGGATCATGAGTGTTAGAGCTAAAATTAGCATGTTTAAAGTGATTTTCATGCTTCCAGGGGCCCTAAACACAAGATTTATGGAATGGTTAAAAGTGCATGAAAATGGCCAATTTACTCACTCTGAGTTCTCAAAAAGGGTTTCTTCACCCCGGGAAGTTAATTAAATACCATTTGGAGGCATTTAATGTTCGAGCAAAAACGGCTGATTTTCGACAAAAGAGATAACACCCCCCCATTACGTCATGCTTCAGAAATGTGGAAAATGGTCCGTTTTCAAATGTTTTATTTTTGAACGTCAGTTCACATTTGTAGGTGGATCATCAGTGTTAGAGCTAAAATTAGCATGTTTAAAGTGATTTTCATGCTTCCAGGGGCTCGGGAAGTGAAATAAATACCATTTGGAGGCATTTAATGTTCCAGCAAAAACGGCTGATTTTCGACAAAAGAGATAACACCCCCCCATTACGTCATGCTTCAGAAATGTGGAAAATGGTCCGTTTTCAAATGTTTTATTTTTGAACGTCAGTTCACATTTGTAGGTGGATCATCAGTGTTAGAGCTAAAATTAGCATGTTTAAAGTGATTTTCATGCTTCCAGGGGCCCAAAACACAAGATTTATGGAATGGTTAAAAGTGCATGAAAATGGCCAATTTACTCACTCTGAGCTCTCAAAAAGGGTTTCTTCACCCCGGGAAGTTTATTAAATACCATTTGGAGGCATTTAATGTTCGAGCAAAAACGGCTGATTTTCGACAAAAGAGATAACACCCCCCCATTATGTCATGCTTCAGAAATGTGGAAAATGGTCCGTTTTCAAATGTTTTATTTTTGAACGTCAGTTCACATTTGTAGGTGGATCATCAGTGTTAGAGCTAAAATTAGCATGTTTAAAGTGATTTTCATGCTTCCAGGGGCTCGGGAAGTTAATTAAATACCATTTGGAGGCATTTAATGTCCGAGCAAAAACGGCTGATTTTCGACAAAAGAGATAACACCCCCCCCATTACGTCATGCTTCAGAAATGTGGAAAATGGTCAGTTTTCAAATGTTTTATTTTTGAACGTCAGTTCACATTTGTAGGTGGATCATCAGTGTTAGAGCTAAAATTAGCATGTTTAAAGTGATTTTCATGCTTCCAGGGGCCCAAAACACAAGATTTATGGAATGGTTAAAAGTGCATGAAAATGGCCAATTTACTCACTCTGAGTTCTCAAAAAGGGTTTCTTCACCCCGGGAAGTTAATTAAATACCATTTGGAGGCATTTAATGTTCCAGCAAAAACGGCTGATTTTCGACAAAAGAGATAGCACCCCCCCATTACGTCATGCTTCAGAAATGTGGAAAATGGTCCGTTTTCAAATGTTTTATTTTTGAACGTCAGTTCACATTTGTAGGTGGATCATGAGTGTTAGAGCTAAAATTAGCATGTTTAAAGTGATTTTCATGCTTCCAGGGGCCCTAAACACAAGATTTATGGAATGGTTAAAAGTGCATGAAAATGGCCAATTTACTCACTCTGAGTTCTCAAAAAGGGTTTCTTCACCCCGGGAAGTTAATTAAATACCATTTGGAGGCATTTAATGTTCGAGCAAAAACGGCTGATTTTCGACAAAAGAGATAACACCCCCCATTACGTCATGCTTCAGAAATGTGGAAAATGGTCCGTTTTCAAATGTTTTATTTTTGAACGTCAGTTCACATTTGTAGGTGGATCATCAGTGTTAGAGCTAAAATTAGCATGTTTAAAGTGATTTTCATGCTTCCAGGGGCTCGGGAAGTGAAATAAATACCATTTGGAGGCATTTAATGTTCCAGCAAAAACGGCTGATTTTCGACAAAAGAGATAACACCCTCCATTACGTCATGCTTCAGAAATGTGAAAATGGTCCGTTTTCAAATGTTTTATTTTTGAACGTCAGTTCACATTTGTAGGTGGATCATCAGTGTTAGAGCTAAAATTAGCATGTTTAAAGTGATTTTCATGCTTCCAGGGGCCCAAAACACAAGATTTATGGAATGGTTAAAAGTGCATGAAAATGGCCAATTTACTCACTCTGAGTTCTCAAAAAGGGTTTCTTCACCCCGGGAAGTTAATTAAATACCATTTGGAGGCATTTAATGTTCGAGCAAAAACGGCTGATTTTCGACAAAAGAGATAACACCCCCCCATTACGTCATGCTTCAGAAATGTGGAAAATGGTCCGTTTTCAAATGTTTTATTTTTGAACGTCAGTTCACATTTGTAGGTGGATCATCAGTGTTAGAGCTAAAATTAGCATGTTTAAAGTGATTTTCATGCTTCCAGGGGCTTGGGAAGTTAATTAAATACCATTTGGAGGCATTTAATGTTCGAGCAAAAACGGCTGATTTTCGACAAAAGAGATAACACCCCCCCATTACGTCATGCTTCAGAAATGTGGAAAATGGTCCGTTTTCAAATGTTTTATTTTTGAACGTCAGTTCACATTTGTAGGTGGATCATCAGTGTTAGAGCTAAAATTAGCATGTTTAAAGTGATTTTCATGCTTCCAGGGGCTCGGGAAGTGAAATAAATACCATTTGGAGGCATTTAATGTTCCAGCAAAAACGGCTGATTTTCGACAAAAGAGATAACACCCCCCCATTACGTCATGCTTCAGAAATGTGGAAAATGGTCCGTTTTCAAATGTTTTATTTTTGAACGTCAGTTCACATTTGTAGGTGGATCATCAGTGTTAGAGCTAAAATTAGCATGTTTAAAGTGATTTTCATGCTTCCAGGGGCCCAAAACACAAGATTTATGGAATGGTTAAAAGTGCATGAAAATGGCGAATTTACTCACTCTGAGTTCTCAAAAAGGGTTTCTTCACCCCGGGAAGTTAATTAAATACCATTTGGAGGCATTTAATGTTCGAGCAAAAACGGCTGATTTTCGACAAAAGAGATAACACCCCCCCATTACGTCATGCTTCAGAAATGTGGAAAATGGTCCGTTTTCAAATGTTTTATTTTTGAACGTCAGTTCACATTTGTAGGTGGATCATCAGTGTTAGAGCTAAAATTAGCATGTTTAAAGTGATTTTCATGCTTCCAGGGGCCCTAAACACAAGATTTATGGAATGGTTAAAAGTGCATGAAAATGGCCAATTTACTCACTCTGAGTTCTCAAAAAGGGTTTCTTCACCCCGGGAAGTTAATTAAATACCATTTGGAGGCATTTAATGTTCGAGCAAAAACGGCTGATTTTCGACAAAAGAGATAACACCCCCCCATTACGTCATGCTTCAGAAATGTGGAAAATGGTCCGTTTTCAAATGTTTTATTTTTGAACGTCAGTTCACATTTGTAGGTGGATCATCAGTGTTAGAGCTAAAATTAGCATGTTTAAAGTGATTTTCATGCTTCCAGGGGCTCGGGAAGTGAAATAAATACCATTTGGAGGCATTTAATGTTCGAGCAAAAATGGCTGATTTTCGACAAAAGAGATAACACCCCCCCATTACGTCATGCTTCAGAAATGTGGAAAATGGTCCGTTTTCAAATGTTTTATTTTTGAACGTCAGTTCACATTTGTAGGTGGATCATCAGTGTTAGAGCTAAAATTAGCATGTTTAAAGTGATTTTCATGCTTCCAGCGGCTCGGGAAGTGAAATAAATACCATTTGGAGGCATTTAATGTTCGAGCAAAAACGGCTGATTTTCGACAAAAGAGATAACACCCCCCCATTACGTCATGCTTCAGAAATGTGGAAAATGGTCCGTTTTCAAATGTTTTATTTTTGAACGTCAGTTCACATTTGTAGGTGGATCATCAGTGTTAGAGCTAAAATTAGCATGTTTAAAGTGATTTTCATGCTTCCAGGGGCCCTAAACACAAGATTTATGGAATGGTTAAAAGAGCATGAAAATGGCCAATTTACTCACTCTGAGTTCTCAAAAAGGGTTTCTTCACCCCGGGAAGTTAATTAAATACCATTTGGAGGCATTTAATGTTCGAGCAAAAATGGCTGATTTTCGACAAAAGAGATAACACCCCCCCATTACGTCATGCTTCAGAAATGTGGAAAATGGTCAGTTTTCAAATGTTTTATTTTTGAACGTCAGTTCACATTTGTAGGTGGATCATCAGTGTTAGAGCTAAAATTAGCATGTTTAAAGTGATTTTCATGCTTCCAGGGGCTCGGGAAGTGAAATAAATACCATTTGGAGGCATTTAATGTTCCAGCAAAAACGGCTGATTTTCGACAAAAGAGATAACACCCCCCCCATTACATCATGCTTCAGAAATGTGGAAAATGGTCCGTTTTCAAATGTTTTATTTTTGAACGTCAGTTCACATTTGTAGGTGGATCATCAGTGTTAGAGCTAAAATTAGCATGTTTAAAGTGATTTTCATGCTTCCAGGGGCCCAAAACACAAGATTTATGGAATGGTTAAAAGTGCATGAAAATGGCCAATTTACTCACTCTGAGTTCTCAAAAAGGGTTTCTTCACCCCGGGAAGTTAATTAAATACCATTTGGAGGCATTTAATGTTCGAGCAAAAACGGCTGATTTTCGACAAATGAGATAACACCCCCCCATTACGTCATGCTTCAGAAATGTGGAAAATGGTCCGTTTTCAAATGTTTTATTTTTGAACGTCAGTTCACATTTGTAGGTGGATCATCAGTGTTAGAGCTAAAATTAGCATGTTTCAAGTGATTTTCATGCTTCCAGGGGCTCGGGAAGTTAATTAAATACCATTTGGAGGCATTTAATGTTCGAGCAAAAATGGCTGATTTTCGACAAAAGAGATAACACCCCCCCATTACGTCATGCTTCAGAAATGTGGAAAATGGTCTGTTTTCAAATGTTTTATTTTTGAACGTCAGTTCACATTTGTAGGTGGATCATCAGTGTTAGAGCTAAAATTAGCATGTTTAAAGTGATTTTCATGCTTCCAGGGGCCCAAAACACAAGATTTATGGAATGGTTAAAAGTGCATGAAAATGGCCAATTTACTCACTCTGAGTTCTCAAAAAGGGTTTCTTCACCCCGGGAAGTTAATTAAATACCATTTGGAGGCATTTAATGTTCGAGCAAAAACGGCTGATTTTCGACAAAAGAGATAACACCCCCCCATTACGTCATGCTTCAGAAATGTGGAAAATGGTCCGTTTTCAAATGTTTTATTTTTGAACGTCAGTTCACATTTGTAGGTGGATCATCAGTGTTAGAGCTAAAATTAGCATGTTTAAAGTGATTTTCATGCTTCCAGGGGCTCGGGAAGTTAATTAAATACCATTTGGAGGCATTTAATGTTCGAGCAAAAACGGCTGATTTTCGACAAAAGAGATAACACCCCCCCATTACGTCATGCTTCAGAAATGTGGAAAATGGTCCGTTTTCAAATGTTTTATTTTTGAACGTCAGTTCACATTTGTAGGTGGATCATCAGTGTTAGAGCTAAAATTAGCATGTTTAAAGTGATTTTCATGCTTCCAGGGGCCCAAAACACAAGATTTATGGAATGGTTAAAAGTGCATGAAAATGGCCAATTTACTCACTCTGAGTTCTCAAAAAGGGTTTCTTCACCCCGGGAAGTTAATTAAATACCATTTGGAGGCATTTAATGTTCGAGCAAAAACGGCTGATTTTCGACAAAAGAGATAACACCCCCCCATTACGTCATGCTTCAGAAATGTGGAAAATGGTCCGTTTTCAAATGTTTTATTTTTGAACGTCAGTTCACATTTGTAGGTGGATCATCAGTGTTAGAGCTAAAATTAGCATGTTTAACGTGATTTTCATGCTTCCAGGGGCTCGGGAAGTTAATTAAATACCATTTGGAGGCATTTAATGTTCGAGCAAAAACGGCTGATTTTCGACAAAAGAGATAACACCCCCCCATTACGTCATGCTTCAGAAATGTGGAAAATGGTCCGTTTTCAAATGTTTTATTTTTGAACGTCAGTTCACATTTGTAGGTGGATCATCAGTGTTAGAGCTAAAATTAGCATGTTTAAAGTGATTTTCATGCTTCCAGGGGCTCGGGAAGTGAAATAAATACCATTTGGAGGCATTTAATGTTCCAGCAAAAACGGCTGATTTTCGACAAAAGAGATAACACCCCCCCATTACGTCATGCTTCAGAAATGTGGAAAATGGTCCGTTTTCAAATGTTTTATTTTTGAACGTCAGTTCACATTTGTAGGTGGATCATCAGTGTTAGAGCTAAAATTAGCATGTTTAAAGTGATTTTCATGCTTCCAGGGGCTCGGGAAGTGAAATAAATACCATTTGGAGGCATTTAATGTTCCAGCAAAAACGGCTGATTTTCGACAAAAGAGATAACACCCCCCCATTACGTCATGCTTCAGAAATGTGGAAAATGGTCCGTTTTCAAATGTTTTATTTTTGAACGTCAGTTCACATTTGTAGGTGGATCATCAGTGTTAGAGCTAAAATTAGCATGTTTAAAGTGATTTTCATGCTTCCAGGGGCCCAAAACACAAGATTTATGGAATGGTTAAAAGTGCATGAAAATGGCCAATTTACTCACTCTGAGTTCTCAAAAAGGGTTTCTTCACCCCGGGAAGTTAATTAAATACCATTTGGAGGCATTTAATGTTCCAGCAAAAACGGCTGATTTTCGACAAAAGAGATAACACCCCCCCATTACGTCATGCTTCAGAAATGTGGAAAATGGTCCGTTTTCAAATGTTTTATTTTTGAACGTCAGTTCACATTTGTAGGTGGATCATCAGTGTTAGAGCTAAAATTAGCATGTTTAAAGTGATTTTCATGCTTCCAGGGGCCCTAAACACAAGATTTATGGAATGGTTAAAAGTGCATGAAAATGGCCAATTTACTCACTCTGAGTTCTCAAAAAGGGTTTCTTCACCCCGGGAAGTTAATTAAATACCATTTGGAGGCATTTAATGTTCGAGCAAAAACGGCTGATTTTCGACAAAAGAGATAACACCCCCCCCATTACGTCATGCTTCAGAAATGTGGAAAATGGTCCGTTTTCAAATGTTTTATTTTTGAACGTCAGTTCACATTTGTAGGTGGATCATCAGTGTTAGAGCTAAAATTAGCATGTTTAAAGTGATTTTCATGCTTCCAGGGGCTTGGGAAGTGAAATAAATACCATTTGGAGGCATTTAATGTTCGAGCAAAAACGGCTGATTTTCGACAAAAGAGATAACACCCCCCCATTACGTCATGCTTCAGAAATGTGGAAAATGGTCCGTTTTCAAATGTTTTATTTTTGAACGTCAGTTCACATTTGTAGGTGGATCATCAGTGTTAGAGCTAAAATTAGCATGTTTAAAGTGATTTTCATGCTTCCAGGGGCCCAAAACACAAGATTTATGGAATGGTTAAAAGTGCATGAAAATGGCCAATTTACTCACTCTGAGTTCTCAAAAAGGGTTTCTTCACCCCGGGAAGTTAATTAAATACCATTTGGAGGCATTTAATGTTCGAGCAAAAACGGCTGATTTTCGACAAAAGAGATAACACCCCCCCATTACGTCATGCTTCAGAAATGTGGAAAATGGTCCGTTTTCAAATGTTTTATTTTTGAACGTCAGTTCACATTTGTAGGTGGATCATCAGTGTTAGAGCTAAAATTAGCATGTTTAACGTGATTTTCATGCTTCCAGGGGCTCGGGAAGTTAATTAAATACCATTTGGAGGCATTTAATGTTCGAGCAAAAACGGCTGATTTTCGACAAAAGAGATAACACCCCCCCATTACGTCATGCTTCAGAAATGTGGAAAATGGTCCGTTTTCAAATGTTTTATTTTTGAACGTCAGTTCACATTTGTAGGTGGATCATCAGTGTTAGAGCTAAAATTAGCATGTTTAAAGTGATTTTCATGCTTCCAGGGGCTCGGGAAGTGAAATAAATACCATTTGGAGGCATTTAATGTTCCAGCAAAAATGGCTGATTTTCGACAAAAGAGATAACACCCCCCCATTACGTCATGCTTCAGAAATGTGGAAAATGGTCCGTTTTCAAATGTTTTATTTTTGAACGTCAGTTCACATTTGTAGGTGGATCATCAGTGTTAGAGCTAAAATTAGCATGTTTAAAGTGATTTTCATGCTTCCAGGGGCCCAAAACACAAGATTTATGGAATGGTTAAAAGTGCATGAAAATGGCCAATTTACTCACTCTGAGTTCTCAAAAAGGGTTTCTTCACCCCGGGAAGTTAATTAAATACCATTTGGAGGCATTTAATGTTCGAGCAAAAACGGCTGATTTTCGACAAAAGAGATAACACCCCCCCATTACGTCATGCTTCAGAAATGTGGAAAATGGTCCGTTTTCAAATGTTTTATTTTTGAACGTCAGTTCACATTTGTAGGTGGATCATCAATGTTAGAGCTAAAATTAGCATGTTTAAAGTGATTTTCATGCTTCCAGGGGCCCTAAACACAAGATTTATGGAATGGTTAAAAGTGCATGAAAATGGCCAATTTATTCACTCTGAGTTCTCAAAAAGGGTTTCTTCACCCCGGGAAGTTAATTAAATACCATTTGGAGGCATTTAATGTTCGAGCAAAAACGGCTGATTTTCGACAAAAGAGATAACACCCCCCCATTACGTCATGCTTCAGAAATGTGGAAAATGGTCCGTTTTCAAATGTTTTATGTTTGAACGTCAGTTCACATTTGTAGGTGGATCATCAGTGTTAGAGCTAAAATTAGCATGTTTAAAGTGATTTTCATGCTTCCAGGGGCTCGGGAAGTGAAATAAATACCATTTGGAGGCATTTAATGTTCGAGCAAAAACGGCTGATTTTCGACAAAAGAGATAACACCCCCCCATTACGTCATGCTTCAGAAATGTGGAAAATGGTCAGTTTTCAAATGTTTTATTTTTGAACGTCAGTTCACATTTGTAGGTGGATCATCAGTGTTAGAGCTAAAATTAGCATGTTTAAAGTGATTTTCATGCTTCCAGGGGCCCAAAACACAAGATTTATGGAATGGTTAAAAGTGCATGAAAATGGCCAATTTACTCACTCTGAGTTCTCAAAAAGGGTTTCTTCACCCCGGGAAGTTAATTAAATACCATTTGGAGGCATTTAATGTTCCAGCAAAAACGGCTGATTTTCGACAAAAGAGATAGCACCCCCCCATTACGTCATGCTTCAGAAATGTGGAAAATGGTCCGTTTTCAAATGTTTTATTTTTGAACGTCAGTTCACATTTGTAGGTGGATCATGAGTGTTAGAGCTAAAATTAGCATGTTTAAAGTGATTTTCATGCTTCCAGGGGCCCTAAACACAAGATTTATGGAATGGTTAAAAGTGCATGAAAATGGCCAATTTACTCACTCTGAGTTCTCAAAAAGGGTTTCTTCACCCCGGGAAGTTAATTAAATACCATTTGGAGGCATTTAATGTTCGAGCAAAAACGGCTGATTTTCGACAAAAGAGATAACACCCCCCCATTACGTCATGCTTCAGAAATGTGGAAAATGGTCCGTTTTCAAATGTTTTATTTTTGAACGTCAGTTCACATTTGTAGGTGGATCATCAGTGTTAGAGCTAAAATTAGCATGTTTAAAGTGATTTTCATGCTTCCAGGGGCTCGGGAAGTGAAATAAATACCATTTGGAGGCATTTAATGTTCCAGCAAAAACGGCTGATTTTCGACAAAAGAGATAACACCCCCCCATTACGTCATGCTTCAGAAATGTGGAAAATGGTCCGTTTTCAAATGTTTTATTTTTGAACGTCAGTTCACATTTGTAGGTGGATCATCAGTGTTAGAGCTAAAATTAGCATGTTTAAAGTGATTTTCATGCTTCCAGGGGCCCAAAACACAAGATTTATGGAATGGTTAAAAGTGCATGAAAATGGCCAATTTACTCACTCTGAGCTCTCAAAAAGGGTTTCTTCACCCCGGGAAGTTTATTAAATACCATTTGGAGGCATTTAATGTTCGAGCAAAAACGGCTGATTTTCGACAAAAGAGATAACACCCCCCCATTATGTCATGCTTCAGAAATGTGGAAAATGGTCCGTTTTCAAATGTTTTATTTTTGAACGTCAGTTCACATTTGTAGGTGGATCATCAGTGTTAGAGCTAAAATTAGCATGTTTAAAGTGATTTTCATGCTTCCAGGGGCTCGGGAAGTTAATTAAATACCATTTGGAGGCATTTAATGTCCGAGCAAAAACGGCTGATTTTCGACAAAAGAGATAACACCCCCCCCATTACGTCATGCTTCAGAAATGTGGAAAATGGTCAGTTTTCAAATGTTTTATTTTTGAACGTCAGTTCACATTTGTAGGTGGATCATCAGTGTTAGAGCTAAAATTAGCATGTTTAAAGTGATTTTCATGCTTCCAGGGGCCCAAAACACAAGATTTATGGAATGGTTAAAAGTGCATGAAAATGGCCAATTTACTCACTCTGAGTTCTCAAAAAGGGTTTCTTCACCCCGGGAAGTTAATTAAATACCATTTGGAGGCATTTAATGTTCCAGCAAAAACGGCTGATTTTCGACAAAAGAGATAGCACCCCCCCATTACGTCATGCTTCAGAAATGTGGAAAATGGTCCGTTTTCAAATGTTTTATTTTTGAACGTCAGTTCACATTTGTAGGTGGATCATGAGTGTTAGAGCTAAAATTAGCATGTTTAAAGTGATTTTCATGCTTCCAGGGGCCCTAAACACAAGATTTATGGAATGGTTAAAAGTGCATGAAAATGGCCAATTTACTCACTCTGAGTTCTCAAAAAGGGTTTCTTCACCCCGGGAAGTTAATTAAATACCATTTGGAGGCATTTAATGTTCGAGCAAAAACGGCTGATTTTCGACAAAAGAGATAACACCCCCCATTACGTCATGCTTCAGAAATGTGGAAAATGGTCCGTTTTCAAATGTTTTATTTTTGAACGTCAGTTCACATTTGTAGGTGGATCATCAGTGTTAGAGCTAAAATTAGCATGTTTAAAGTGATTTTCATGCTTCCAGGGGCTCGGGAAGTGAAATAAATACCATTTGGAGGCATTTAATGTTCCAGCAAAAACGGCTGATTTTCGACAAAAGAGATAACACCCTCCATTACGTCATGCTTCAGAAATGTGAAAATGGTCCGTTTTCAAATGTTTTATTTTTGAACGTCAGTTCACATTTGTAGGTGGATCATCAGTGTTAGAGCTAAAATTAGCATGTTTAAAGTGATTTTCATGCTTCCAGGGGCCCAAAACACAAGATTTATGGAATGGTTAAAAGTGCATGAAAATGGCCAATTTACTCACTCTGAGTTCTCAAAAAGGGTTTCTTCACCCCGGGAAGTTAATTAAATACCATTTGGAGGCATTTAATGTTCGAGCAAAAACGGCTGATTTTCGACAAAAGAGATAACACCCCCCCATTACGTCATGCTTCAGAAATGTGGAAAATGGTCCGTTTTCAAATGTTTTATTTTTGAACGTCAGTTCACATTTGTAGGTGGATCATCAGTGTTAGAGCTAAAATTAGCATGTTTAAAGTGATTTTCATGCTTCCAGGGGCTTGGGAAGTTAATTAAATACCATTTGGAGGCATTTAATGTTCGAGCAAAAACGGCTGATTTTCGACAAAAGAGATAACACCCCCCCATTACGTCATGCTTCAGAAATGTGGAAAATGGTCCGTTTTCAAATGTTTTATTTTTGAACGTCAGTTCACATTTGTAGGTGGATCATCAGTGTTAGAGCTAAAATTAGCATGTTTAAAGTGATTTTCATGCTTCCAGGGGCCCAAAACACAAGATTTATGGAATGGTTAAAAGTGCATGAAAATGGCCAATTTACTCACTCTGAGTTCTCAAAAAGGGTTTCTTCACCCCGGGAAGTTAATTAAATACCATTTGGAGGCATTTAATGTTCGAGCAAAAACGGCTGATTTTCGACAAAAGAGATAACACCCCCCCATTA
This sequence comes from Lissotriton vulgaris, assembly GCF_964263255.1. Taxonomy (NCBI): domain Eukaryota; kingdom Metazoa; phylum Chordata; class Amphibia; order Caudata; family Salamandridae; genus Lissotriton; species Lissotriton vulgaris. The sequence continues at coordinate 363,062 of NW_028253223.1, read as the reverse complement.
CGTCATGCTTCAGAAATGTGGAAAATGGTCCGTTTTCAAATGTTTTATTTTTGAACGTCAGTTCAAATTTGTAGGTGGATCATCAGTGTTAGAGCTAAAATTAGCATGTTTAACGTGATTTTCATGCTTCCAGGGGCTCGGGAAGTTAATTAAATACCATTTGGAGGCATTTAATGTTCGAGCAAAAACGGCTGATTTTCGACAAAAGAGATAACACCCCCCCATTACGTCATGCTTCAGAAATGTGGAAAATGGTCCGTTTTCAAATGTTTTATTTTTGAACGTCAGTTCACATTTGTAGGTGGATCATCAGTGTTAGAGCTAAAATTAGCATGTTTAAAGTGATTTTCATGCTTCCAGGGGCTCGGGAAGTGAAATAAATACCATTTGGAGGCATTTAATGTTCCAGCAAAAACGGCTGATTTTCGACAAAAGAGATAACACCCCCCCATTACGTCATGCTTCAGAAATGTGGAAAATGGTCCGTTTTCAAATGTTTTATTTTTGAACGTCAGTTCACATTTGTAGGTGGATCATCAGTGTTAGAGCTAAAATTAGCATGTTTAAAGTGATTTTCATGCTTCCAGGGGCCCAAAACACAAGATTTATGGAATGGTTAAAAGTGCATGAAAATGGCGAATTTACTCACTCTGAGTTCTCAAAAAGGGTTTCTTCACCCCGGGAAGTTAATTAAATACCATTTGGAGGCATTTAATGTTCGAGCAAAAACGGCTGATTTTCGACAAAAGAGATAACACCCCCCCATTACGTCATGCTTCAGAAATGTGGAAAATGGTCCGTTTTCAAATGTTTTATTTTTGAACGTCAGTTCACATTTGTAGGTGGATCATCAGTGTTAGAGCTAAAATTAGCATGTTTAAAGTGATTTTCATGCTTCCAGGGGCCCTAAACACAAGATTTATGGAATGGTTAAAAGTGCATGAAAATGGCCAATTTACTCACTCTGAGTTCTCAAAAAGGGTTTCTTCACCCCGGGAAGTTAATTAAATACCATTTGGAGGCATTTAATGTTCGAGCAAAAACGGCTGATTTTCGACAAAAGAGATAACACCCCCCCATTACGTCATGCTTCAGAAATGTGGAAAATGGTCCGTTTTCAAATGTTTTATTTTTGAACGTCAGTTCACATTTGTAGGTGGATCATCAGTGTTAGAGCTAAAATTAGCATGTTTAAAGTGATTTTCATGCTTCCAGGGGCTCGGGAAGTGAAATAAATACCATTTGGAGGCATTTAATGTTCGAGCAAAAATGGCTGATTTTCGACAAAAGAGATAACACCCCCCCATTACGTCATGCTTCAGAAATGTGGAAAATGGTCCGTTTTCAAATGTTTTATTTTTGAACGTCAGTTCACATTTGTAGGTGGATCATCAGTGTTAGAGCTAAAATTAGCATGTTTAAAGTGATTTTCATGCTTCCAGCGGCTCGGGAAGTGAAATAAATACCATTTGGAGGCATTTAATGTTCGAGCAAAAACGGCTGATTTTCGACAAAAGAGATAACACCCCCCCATTACGTCATGCTTCAGAAATGTGGAAAATGGTCCGTTTTCAAATGTTTTATTTTTGAACGTCAGTTCACATTTGTAGGTGGATCATCAGTGTTAGAGCTAAAATTAGCATGTTTAAAGTGATTTTCATGCTTCCAGGGGCCCTAAACACAAGATTTATGGAATGGTTAAAAGAGCATGAAAATGGCCAATTTACTCACTCTGAGTTCTCAAAAAGGGTTTCTTCACCCCGGGAAGTTAATTAAATACCATTTGGAGGCATTTAATGTTCGAGCAAAAATGGCTGATTTTCGACAAAAGAGATAACACCCCCCCATTACGTCATGCTTCAGAAATGTGGAAAATGGTCAGTTTTCAAATGTTTTATTTTTGAACGTCAGTTCACATTTGTAGGTGGATCATCAGTGTTAGAGCTAAAATTAGCATGTTTAAAGTGATTTTCATGCTTCCAGGGGCTCGGGAAGTGAAATAAATACCATTTGGAGGCATTTAATGTTCCAGCAAAAACGGCTGATTTTCGACAAAAGAGATAACACCCCCCCCATTACATCATGCTTCAGAAATGTGGAAAATGGTCCGTTTTCAAATGTTTTATTTTTGAACGTCAGTTCACATTTGTAGGTGGATCATCAGTGTTAGAGCTAAAATTAGCATGTTTAAAGTGATTTTCATGCTTCCAGGGGCCCAAAACACAAGATTTATGGAATGGTTAAAAGTGCATGAAAATGGCCAATTTACTCACTCTGAGTTCTCAAAAAGGGTTTCTTCACCCCGGGAAGTTAATTAAATACCATTTGGAGGCATTTAATGTTCGAGCAAAAACGGCTGATTTTCGACAAATGAGATAACACCCCCCCATTACGTCATGCTTCAGAAATGTGGAAAATGGTCCGTTTTCAAATGTTTTATTTTTGAACGTCAGTTCACATTTGTAGGTGGATCATCAGTGTTAGAGCTAAAATTAGCATGTTTCAAGTGATTTTCATGCTTCCAGGGGCTCGGGAAGTTAATTAAATACCATTTGGAGGCATTTAATGTTCGAGCAAAAATGGCTGATTTTCGACAAAAGAGATAACACCCCCCCATTACGTCATGCTTCAGAAATGTGGAAAATGGTCTGTTTTCAAATGTTTTATTTTTGAACGTCAGTTCACATTTGTAGGTGGATCATCAGTGTTAGAGCTAAAATTAGCATGTTTAAAGTGATTTTCATGCTTCCAGGGGCCCAAAACACAAGATTTATGGAATGGTTAAAAGTGCATGAAAATGGCCAATTTACTCACTCTGAGTTCTCAAAAAGGGTTTCTTCACCCCGGGAAGTTAATTAAATACCATTTGGAGGCATTTAATGTTCGAGCAAAAACGGCTGATTTTCGACAAAAGAGATAACACCCCCCCATTACGTCATGCTTCAGAAATGTGGAAAATGGTCCGTTTTCAAATGTTTTATTTTTGAACGTCAGTTCACATTTGTAGGTGGATCATCAGTGTTAGAGCTAAAATTAGCATGTTTAAAGTGATTTTCATGCTTCCAGGGGCTCGGGAAGTTAATTAAATACCATTTGGAGGCATTTAATGTTCGAGCAAAAACGGCTGATTTTCGACAAAAGAGATAACACCCCCCCATTACGTCATGCTTCAGAAATGTGGAAAATGGTCCGTTTTCAAATGTTTTATTTTTGAACGTCAGTTCACATTTGTAGGTGGATCATCAGTGTTAGAGCTAAAATTAGCATGTTTAAAGTGATTTTCATGCTTCCAGGGGCCCAAAACACAAGATTTATGGAATGGTTAAAAGTGCATGAAAATGGCCAATTTACTCACTCTGAGTTCTCAAAAAGGGTTTCTTCACCCCGGGAAGTTAATTAAATACCATTTGGAGGCATTTAATGTTCGAGCAAAAACGGCTGATTTTCGACAAAAGAGATAACACCCCCCCATTACGTCATGCTTCAGAAATGTGGAAAATGGTCCGTTTTCAAATGTTTTATTTTTGAACGTCAGTTCACATTTGTAGGTGGATCATCAGTGTTAGAGCTAAAATTAGCATGTTTAACGTGATTTTCATGCTTCCAGGGGCTCGGGAAGTTAATTAAATACCATTTGGAGGCATTTAATGTTCGAGCAAAAACGGCTGATTTTCGACAAAAGAGATAACACCCCCCCATTACGTCATGCTTCAGAAATGTGGAAAATGGTCCGTTTTCAAATGTTTTATTTTTGAACGTCAGTTCACATTTGTAGGTGGATCATCAGTGTTAGAGCTAAAATTAGCATGTTTAAAGTGATTTTCATGCTTCCAGGGGCTCGGGAAGTGAAATAAATACCATTTGGAGGCATTTAATGTTCCAGCAAAAACGGCTGATTTTCGACAAAAGAGATAACACCCCCCCATTACGTCATGCTTCAGAAATGTGGAAAATGGTCCGTTTTCAAATGTTTTATTTTTGAACGTCAGTTCACATTTGTAGGTGGATCATCAGTGTTAGAGCTAAAATTAGCATGTTTAAAGTGATTTTCATGCTTCCAGGGGCTCGGGAAGTGAAATAAATACCATTTGGAGGCATTTAATGTTCCAGCAAAAACGGCTGATTTTCGACAAAAGAGATAACACCCCCCCATTACGTCATGCTTCAGAAATGTGGAAAATGGTCCGTTTTCAAATGTTTTATTTTTGAACGTCAGTTCACATTTGTAGGTGGATCATCAGTGTTAGAGCTAAAATTAGCATGTTTAAAGTGATTTTCATGCTTCCAGGGGCCCAAAACACAAGATTTATGGAATGGTTAAAAGTGCATGAAAATGGCCAATTTACTCACTCTGAGTTCTCAAAAAGGGTTTCTTCACCCCGGGAAGTTAATTAAATACCATTTGGAGGCATTTAATGTTCCAGCAAAAACGGCTGATTTTCGACAAAAGAGATAACACCCCCCCATTACGTCATGCTTCAGAAATGTGGAAAATGGTCCGTTTTCAAATGTTTTATTTTTGAACGTCAGTTCACATTTGTAGGTGGATCATCAGTGTTAGAGCTAAAATTAGCATGTTTAAAGTGATTTTCATGCTTCCAGGGGCCCTAAACACAAGATTTATGGAATGGTTAAAAGTGCATGAAAATGGCCAATTTACTCACTCTGAGTTCTCAAAAAGGGTTTCTTCACCCCGGGAAGTTAATTAAATACCATTTGGAGGCATTTAATGTTCGAGCAAAAACGGCTGATTTTCGACAAAAGAGATAACACCCCCCCCATTACGTCATGCTTCAGAAATGTGGAAAATGGTCCGTTTTCAAATGTTTTATTTTTGAACGTCAGTTCACATTTGTAGGTGGATCATCAGTGTTAGAGCTAAAATTAGCATGTTTAAAGTGATTTTCATGCTTCCAGGGGCTTGGGAAGTGAAATAAATACCATTTGGAGGCATTTAATGTTCGAGCAAAAACGGCTGATTTTCGACAAAAGAGATAACACCCCCCCATTACGTCATGCTTCAGAAATGTGGAAAATGGTCCGTTTTCAAATGTTTTATTTTTGAACGTCAGTTCACATTTGTAGGTGGATCATCAGTGTTAGAGCTAAAATTAGCATGTTTAAAGTGATTTTCATGCTTCCAGGGGCCCAAAACACAAGATTTATGGAATGGTTAAAAGTGCATGAAAATGGCCAATTTACTCACTCTGAGTTCTCAAAAAGGGTTTCTTCACCCCGGGAAGTTAATTAAATACCATTTGGAGGCATTTAATGTTCGAGCAAAAACGGCTGATTTTCGACAAAAGAGATAACACCCCCCCATTACGTCATGCTTCAGAAATGTGGAAAATGGTCCGTTTTCAAATGTTTTATTTTTGAACGTCAGTTCACATTTGTAGGTGGATCATCAGTGTTAGAGCTAAAATTAGCATGTTTAACGTGATTTTCATGCTTCCAGGGGCTCGGGAAGTTAATTAAATACCATTTGGAGGCATTTAATGTTCGAGCAAAAACGGCTGATTTTCGACAAAAGAGATAACACCCCCCCATTACGTCATGCTTCAGAAATGTGGAAAATGGTCCGTTTTCAAATGTTTTATTTTTGAACGTCAGTTCACATTTGTAGGTGGATCATCAGTGTTAGAGCTAAAATTAGCATGTTTAAAGTGATTTTCATGCTTCCAGGGGCTCGGGAAGTGAAATAAATACCATTTGGAGGCATTTAATGTTCCAGCAAAAATGGCTGATTTTCGACAAAAGAGATAACACCCCCCCATTACGTCATGCTTCAGAAATGTGGAAAATGGTCCGTTTTCAAATGTTTTATTTTTGAACGTCAGTTCACATTTGTAGGTGGATCATCAGTGTTAGAGCTAAAATTAGCATGTTTAAAGTGATTTTCATGCTTCCAGGGGCCCAAAACACAAGATTTATGGAATGGTTAAAAGTGCATGAAAATGGCCAATTTACTCACTCTGAGTTCTCAAAAAGGGTTTCTTCACCCCGGGAAGTTAATTAAATACCATTTGGAGGCATTTAATGTTCGAGCAAAAACGGCTGATTTTCGACAAAAGAGATAACACCCCCCCATTACGTCATGCTTCAGAAATGTGGAAAATGGTCCGTTTTCAAATGTTTTATTTTTGAACGTCAGTTCACATTTGTAGGTGGATCATCAATGTTAGAGCTAAAATTAGCATGTTTAAAGTGATTTTCATGCTTCCAGGGGCCCTAAACACAAGATTTATGGAATGGTTAAAAGTGCATGAAAATGGCCAATTTATTCACTCTGAGTTCTCAAAAAGGGTTTCTTCACCCCGGGAAGTTAATTAAATACCATTTGGAGGCATTTAATGTTCGAGCAAAAACGGCTGATTTTCGACAAAAGAGATAACACCCCCCCATTACGTCATGCTTCAGAAATGTGGAAAATGGTCCGTTTTCAAATGTTTTATTTTTGAACGTCAGTTCACATTTGTAGGTGGATCATCAGTGTTAGAGCTAAAATTAGCATGTTTAAAGTGATTTTCATGCTTCCAGGGGCTCGGGAAGTGAAATAAATACCATTTGGAGGCATTTAATGTTCGAGCAAAAATGGCTGATTTTCGACAAAAGAGATAACACCCCCCCATTACGTCATGCTTCAGAAATGTGGAAAATGGTCCGTTTTCAAATGTTTTATTTTTGAACGTCAGTTCACATTTGTAGGTGGATCATCAGTGTTAGAGCTAAAATTAGCATGTTTAAAGTGATTTTCATGCTTCCAGCGGCTCGGGAAGTGAAATAAATACCATTTGGAGGCATTTAATGTTCGAGCAAAAACGGCTGATTTTCGACAAAAGAGATAACACCCCCCCATTACGTCATGCTTCAGAAATGTGGAAAATGGTCCGTTTTCAAATGTTTTATTTTTGAACGTCAGTTCACATTTGTAGGTGGATCATCAGTGTTAGAGCTAAAATTAGCATGTTTAAAGTGATTTTCATGCTTCCAGGGGCCCTAAACACAAGATTTATGGAATGGTTAAAAGAGCATGAAAATGGCCAATTTACTCACTCTGAGTTCTCAAAAAGGGTTTCTTCACCCCGGGAAGTTAATTAAATACCATTTGGAGGCATTTAATGTTCGAGCAAAAACGGCTGATTTTCGACAAAAGAGATAACACCCCCCCATTACGTCATGCTTCAGAAATGTGGAAAATGGTCCGTTTTCAAATGTTTTATTTTTGAACGTCAGTTCACATTTGTAGGTGGATCATCAGTGTTAGAGCTAAAATTAGCATGTTTAAAGTGATTTTCATGCTTCCAGGGGCTCGGGAAGTGAAATAAATACCATTTGGAGGCATTTAATGTTCCAGCAAAAACGGCTGATTTTCGACAAAAGAGATAACACCCCCCCATTACATCATGCTTCAGAAATGTGGAAAATGGTCCGTTTTCAAATGTTTTATTTTTGAACGTCAGTTCACATTTGTAGGTGGATCATCAGTGTTAGAGCTAAAATTAGCATGTTTAAAGTGATTTTCATGCTTCCAGGGGCCCAAAACACAAGATTTATGGAATGGTTAAAAGTGCATGAAAATGGCCAATTTACTCACTCTGAGTTCTCAAAAAGAGTTTCTTCACCCCGGGAAGTTAATTAAATACCATTTGGAGGCATTTAATGTTCGAGCAAAAACGGCTGATTTTCGACAAATGAGATAACACCCCCCCCATTACGTCATGCTTCAGAAATGTGGAAAATGGTCCGTTTTCAAATGTTTTATTTTTGAACGTCAGTTCACATTTGTAGGTGGATCATCAGTGTTAGAGCTAAAATTAGCATGTTTCAAGTGATTTTCATGCTTCCAGGGGCTCGGGAAGTTAATTAAATACCATTTGGAGGCATTTAATGTTCGAGCAAAAATGGCTGATTTTCGACAAAAGAGATAACACCCCCCCATTACGTCATGCTTCAGAAATGTGGAAAATGGTCTGTTTTCAAATGTTTTATTTTTGAACGTCAGTTCACATTTGTAGGTGGATCATCAGTGTTAGAGCTAAAATTAGCATGTTTAAAGTGATTTTCATGCTTCCAGGGGCCCAAAACACAAGATTTATGGAATGGTTAAAAGTGCATGAAAATGGCCAATTTACTCACTCTGAGTTCTCAAAAAGGGTTTCTTCACCCCGGGAAGTTAATTAAATACCATTTGGAGGCATTTAATGTTCGAGCAAAAACGGCTGATTTTCGACAAAAGAGATAACACCCCCCCATTACGTCATGCTTCAGAAATGTGGAAAATGGTCCGTTTTCAAATGTTTTATGTTTGAACGTCAGTTCACATTTGTAGGTGGATCATCAGTGTTAGAGCTAAAATTAGCATGTTTAAAGTGATTTTCATGCTTCCAGGGGCTCGGGAAGTGAAATAAATACCATTTGGAGGCATTTAATGTTCGAGCAAAAACGGCTGATTTTCGACAAAAGAGATAACACCCCCCCCATTACGTCATGCTTCAGAAATGTGGAAAATGGTCAGTTTTCAAATGTTTTATTTTTGAACGTCAGTTCACATTTGTAGGTGGATCATCAGTGTTAGAGCTAAAATTAGCATGTTTAAAGTGATTTTCATGCTTCCAGGGGCCCAAAACACAAGATTTATGGAATGGTTAAAAGTGCATGAAAATGGCCAATTTACTCACTCTGAGTTCTCAAAAAGGGTTTCTTCACCCCGGGAAGTTAATTAAATACCATTTGGAGGCATTTAATGTTCCAGCAAAAACGGCTGATTTTCGACAAAAGAGATAGCACCCCCCCATTACGTCATGCTTCAGAAATGTGGAAAATGGTCCGTTTTCAAATGTTTTATTTTTGAACGTCAGTTCACATTTGTAGGTGGATCATGAGTGTTAGAGCTAAAATTAGCATGTTTAAAGTGATTTTCATGCTTCCAGGGGCCCTAAACACAAGATTTATGGAATGGTTAAAAGTGCATGAAAATGGCCAATTTACTCACTCTGAGTTCTCAAAAAGGGTTTCTTCACCCCGGGAAGTTAATTAAATACCATTTGGAGGCATTTAATGTTCGAGCAAAAACGGCTGATTTTCGACAAAAGAGATAACACCCCCCCATTACGTCATGCTTCAGAAATGTGGAAAATGGTCCGTTTTCAAATGTTTTATTTTTGAACGTCAGTTCACATTTGTAGGTGGATCATCAGTGTTAGAGCTAAAATTAGCATGTTTAAAGTGATTTTCATGCTTCCAGGGGCTCGGGAAGTGAAATAAATACCATTTGGAGGCATTTAATGTTCCAGCAAAAACGGCTGATTTTCGACAAAAGAGATAACACCCCCCCATTACGTCATGCTTCAGAAATGTGGAAAATGGTCCGTTTTCAAATGTTTTATTTTTGAACGTCAGTTCACATTTGTAGGTGGATCATCAGTGTTAGAGCTAAAATTAGCATGTTTAAAGTGATTTTCATGCTTCCAGGGGCCCAAAACACAAGATTTATGGAATGGTTAAAAGTGCATGAAAATGGCCAATTTACTCACTCTGAGCTCTCAAAAAGGGTTTCTTCACCCCGGGAAGTTTATTAAATACCATTTGGAGGCATTTAATGTTCGAGCAAAAACGGCTGATTTTCGACAAAAGAGATAACACCCCCCCATTACGTCATGCTTCAGAAATGTGGAAAATGGTCCGTTTTCAAATGTTTTATTTTTGAACGTCAGTTCACATTTGTAGGTGGATCATCAGTGTTAGAGCTAAAATTAGCATGTTTAAAGTGATTTTCATGCTTCCAGGGGCTCGGGAAGTTAATTAAATACCATTTGGAGGCATTTAATGTCCGAGCAAAAACGGCTGATTTTCGACAAAAGAGATAACACCCCCCCCATTACGTCATGCTTCAGAAATGTGGAAAATGGTCAGTTTTCAAATGTTTTATTTTTGAACGTCAGTTCACATTTGTAGGTGGATCATCAGTGTTAGAGCTAAAATTAGCATGTTTAAAGTGATTTTCATGCTTCCAGGGGCCCAAAACACAAGATTTATGGAATGGTTAAAAGTGCATGAAAATGGCCAATTTACTCACTCTGAGTTCTCAAAAAGGGTTTCTTCACCCCGGGAAGTTAATTAAATACCATTTGGAGGCATTTAATGTTCCAGCAAAAACGGCTGATTTTCGACAAAAGAGATAGCACCCCCCCATTACGTCATGCTTCAGAAATGTGGAAAATGGTCCGTTTTCAAATGTTTTATTTTTGAACGTCAGTTCACATTTGTAGGTGGATCATGAGTGTTAGAGCTAAAATTAGCATGTTTAAAGTGATTTTCATGCTTCCAGGGGCCCTAAACACAAGATTTATGGAATGGTTAAAAGTGCATGAAAATGGCCAATTTACTCACTCTGAGTTCTCAAAAAGGGTTTCTTCACCCCGGGAAGTTAATTAAATACCATTTGGAGGCATTTAATGTTCGAGCAAAAACGGCTGATTTTCGACAAAAGAGATAACACCCCCCATTACGTCATGCTTCAGAAATGTGGAAAATGGTCCGTTCTCAAATGTTTTATTTTTGAACGTCAGTTCACATTTGTAGGTGGATCATCAGTGTTAGAGCTAAAATTAGCATGTTTAAAGTGATTTTCATGCTTCCAGGGGCTCGGGAAGTGAAATAAATACCATTTGGAGGCATTTAATGTTCCAGCAAAAACGGCTGATTTTCGACAAAAGAGATAACACCCCCCCATTACGTCATGCTTCAGAAATGTGAAAATGGTCCGTTTTCAAATGTTTTATTTTTGAACGTCAGTTCACATTTGTAGGTGGATCATCAGTGTTAGAGCTAAAATTAGCATGTTTAAAGTGATTTTCATGCTTCCAGGGGCCCAAAACACAAGATTTATGGAATGGTTAAAAGTGCATGAAAATGGCCAATTTACTCACTCTGAGTTCTCAAAAAGGGTTTCTTCACCCCGGGAAGTTAATTAAATACCATTTGGAGGCATTTAATGTTCGAGCAAAAACGGCTGATTTTCGACAAAAGAGATAACACCCCCCCATTACGTCATGCTTCAGAAATGTGGAAAATGGTCCGTTTTCAAATGTTTTATTTTTGAACGTCAGTTCACATTTGTAGGTGGATCATCAGTGTTAGAGCTAAAATTAGCATGTTTAAAGTGATTTTCATGCTTCCAGGGGCTTGGGAAGTTAATTAAATACCATTTGGAGGCATTTAATGTTCGAGCAAAAACGGCTGATTTTCGACAAAAGAGATAACACCCCCCCATTACGTCATGCTTCAGAAATGTGGAAAATGGTCCGTTTTCAAATGTTTTATTTTTGAACGTCAGTTCACATTTGTAGGTGGATCATCAGTGTTAGAGCTAAAATTAGCATGTTTAAAGTGATTTTCATGCTTCCAGGGGCCCAAAACACAAGATTTATGGAATGGTTAAAAGTGCATGAAAATGGCCAATTTACTCACTCTGAGTTCTCAAAAAGGGTTTCTTCACCCCGGGAAGTTAATTAAATACCATTTGGAGGCATTTAATGTTCGAGCAAAAACGGCTGATTTTCGACAAAAGAGATAACACCCCCCCATTACGTCATGCTTCAGAAATGTGGAAAATGGTCCGTTTTCAAATGTTTTATTTTTGAACGTCAGTTCACATTTGTAGGTGGATCATCAGTGTTAGAGCTAAAATTAGCATGTTTAACGTGATTTTCATGCTTCCAGGGGCTCGGGAAGTTAATTAAATACCATTTGGAGGCATTTAATGTTCGAGCAAAAACGGCTGATTTTCGACAAAAGAGATAACACCCCCCCATTACGTCATGCTTCAGAAATGTGGAAAATGGTCCGTTTTCAAATGTTTTATTTTTGAACGTCAGTTCACATTTGTAGGTGGATCATCAGTGTTAGAGCTAAAATTAGCATGTTTAAAGTGATTTTCATGCTTCCAGGGGCCCAAAACACAAGATTTATGGAATGGTTAAAAGTGCATGAAAATGGCGAATTTACTCACTCTGAGTTCTCAAAAAGGGTTTCTTCACCCCGGGAAGTTAATTAAATACCATTTGGAGGCATTTAATGTTCGAGCAAAAACGGCTGATTTTCGACAAAAGAGATAACACCCCCCCATTACGTCATGCTTCAGAAATGTGGAAAATGGTCCGTTTTCAAATGTTTTATTTTTGAACGTCAGTTCACATTTGTAGGTGGATCATCAGTGTTAGAGCTAAAATTAGCATGTTTAAAGTGATTTTCATGCTTCCAGGGGCCCTAAACACAAGATTTATGGAATGGTTAAAAGTGCATGAAAATGGCCAATTTACTCACTCTGAGTTCTCAAAAAGGGTTTCTTCACCCCGGGAAGTTAATTAAATACCATTTGGAGGCATTTAATGTTCGAGCAAAAACGGCTGATTTTCGACAAAAGAGATAACACCCCCCCATTACGTCATGCTTCAGAAATGTGGAAAATGGTCCGTTTTCAAATGTTTTATTTTTGAACGTCAGTTCACATTTGTAGGTGGATCATCAGTGTTAGAGCTAAAATTAGCATGTTTAAAGTGATTTTCATGCTTCCAGGGGCTCGGGAAGTGAAATAAATACCATTTGGAGGCATTTAATGTTCGAGCAAAAATGGCTGATTTTCGACAAAAGAGATAACACCCCCCCATTACGTCATGCTTCAGAAATGTGGAAAATGGTCCGTTTTCAAATGTTTTATTTTTGAACGTCAGTTCACATTTGTAGGTGGATCATCAGTGTTAGAGCTAAAATTAGCATGTTTAAAGTGATTTTCATGCTTCCAGCGGCTCGGGAAGTGAAATAAATACCATTTGGAGGCATTTAATGTTCGAGCAAAAACGGCTGATTTTCGACAAAAGAGATAACACCCCCCCATTACGTCATGCTTCAGAAATGTGGAAAATGGTCCGTTTTCAAATGTTTTATTTTTGAACGTCAGTTCACATTTGTAGGTGGATCATCAGTGTTAGAGCTAAAATTAGCATGTTTAAAGTGATTTTCATGCTTCCAGGGGCCCTAAACACAAGATTTATGGAATGGTTAAAAGAGCATGAAAATGGCCAATTTACTCACTCTGAGTTCTCAAAAAGGGTTTCTTCACCCCGGGAAGTTAATTAAATACCATTTGGAGGCATTTAATGTTCGAGCAAAAATGGCTGATTTTCGACAAAAGAGATAACACCCCCCCATTACGTCATGCTTCAGAAATGTGGAAAATGGTCCGTTTTCAAATGTTTTATTTTTGAACGTCAGTTCACATTTGTAGGTGGATCATCAGTGTTAGAGCTAAAATTAGCATGTTTAAAGTGATTTTCATGCTTCCAGGGGCTCGGGAAGTGAAATAAATACCATTTGGAGGCATTTAATGTTCCAGCAAAAACGGCTGATTTTCGACAAAAGAGATAACACCCCCCCCATTACATCATGCTTCAGAAATGTGGAAAATGGTCCGTTTTCAAATGTTTTATTTTTGAACGTCAGTTCACATTTGTAGGTGGATCATCAGTGTTAGAGCTAAAATTAGCATGTTTAAAGTGATTTTCATGCTTCCAGGGGCCCAAAACACAAGATTTATGGAATGGTTAAAAGTGCATGAAAATGGCCAATTTACTCACTCTGAGTTCTCAAAAAGGGTTTCTTCACCCCGGGAAGTTAATTAAATACCATTTGGAGGCATTTAATGTTCGAGCAAAAACGGCTGATTTTCGACAAATGAGATAACACCCCCCCCATTACGTCATGCTTCAGAAATGTGGAAAATGGTCCGTTTTCAAATGTTTTATTTTTGAACGTCAGTTCACATTTGTAGGTGGATCATCAGTGTTAGAGCTAAAATTAGCATGTTTCAAGTGATTTTCATGCTTCCAGGGGCTCGGGAAGTTAATTAAATACCATTTGGAGGCATTTAATGTTCGAGCAAAAATGGCTGATTTTCGACAAAAGAGATAACACCCCCCCATTACGTCATGCTTCAGAAATGTGGAAAATGGTCTGTTTTCAAATGTTTTATTTTTGAACGTCAGTTCACATTTGTAGGTGGATCATCAGTGTTAGAGCTAAAATTAGCATGTTTAAAGTGATTTTCATGCTTCCAGGGGCCCAAAACACAAGATTTATGGAATGGTTAAAAGTGCATGAAAATGGCCAATTTACTCACTCTGAGTTCTCAAAAAGGGTTTCTTCACCCCGGGAAGTTAATTAAATACCATTTGGAGGCATTTAATGTTCGAGCAAAAACGGCTGATTTTCGACAAAAGAGATAACACCCCCCCATTACGTCATGCTTCAGAAATGTGGAAAATGGTCCGTTTTCAAATGTTTTATTTTTGAACGTCAGTTCACATTTGTAGGTGGATCATCAGTGTTAGAGCTAAAATTAGCATGTTTAAAGTGATTTTCATGCTTCCAGGGGCTCGGGAAGTTAATTAAATACCATTTGGAGGCATTTAATGTTCGAGCAAAAACGGCTGATTTTCGACAAAAGAGATAACACCCCCCCATTACGTCATGCTTCAGAAATGTGGAAAATGGTCCGTTTTCAAATGTTTTATTTTTGAACGTCAGTTCACATTTGTAGGTGGATCATCAGTGTTAGAGCTAAAATTAGCATGTTTAAAGTGATTTTCATGCTTCCAGGGGCCCAAAACACAAGATTTATGGAATGGTTAAAAGTGCATGAAAATGGCCAATTTACTCACTCTGAGTTCTCAAAAAGGGTTTCTTCACCCCGGGAAGTTAATTAAATACCATTTGGAGGCATTTAATGTTCGAGCAAAAACGGCTGATTTTCGACAAAAGAGATAACACCCCCCCATTACGTCATGCTTCAGAAATGTGGAAAATGGTCCGTTTTCAAATGTTTTATTTTTGAACGTCAGTTCACATTTGTAGGTGGATCATCAGTGTTAGAGCTAAAATTAGCATGTTTAACGTGATTTTCATGCTTCCAGGGGCTCGGGAAGTTAATTAAATACCATTTGGAGGCATTTAATGTTCGAGCAAAAACGGCTGATTTTCGACAAAAGAGATAACACCCCCCAATTACGTCATGCTTCAGAAATGTGGAAAATGGTCCGTTTTCAAATGTTTTATTTTTGAACGTCAGTTCACATTTGTAGGTGGATCATCAGTGTTAGAGCTAAAATTAGCATGTTTAAAGTGATTTTCATGCTTCCAGGGGCTCGGGAAGTGAAATAAATACCATTTGGAGGCATTTAATGTTCCAGCAAAAACGGCTGATTTTCGACAAAAGAGATAACACCCCCCCATTACGTCATGCTTCAGAAATGTGGAAAATGGTCCGTTTTCAAATGTTTTATTTTTGAACGTCAGTTCACATTTGTAGGTGGATCATCAGTGTTAGAGCTAAAATTAGCATGTTTAAAGTGATTTTCATGCTTCCAGGGGCCCAAAACACAAGATTTATGGAATGGTTAAAAGTGCATGAAAATGGCCAATTTACTCACTCTGAGATCTCAAAAAGGGTTTCTTCACCCCGGGAAGTTAATTAAATACCATTTGGAGGCATTTAATGTTCCAGCAAAAACGGCTGATTTTCGACAAAAGAGATAACACCCCCCCATTACGTCATGCTTCAGAAATGTGGAAAATGGTCCGTTTTCAAATGTTTTATTTTTGAACGTCAGTTCACATTTGTAGGTGGATCATCAGTGTTAGAGCTAAAATTAGCATGTTTAAAGTGATTTTCATGCTTCCAGGGGCCCTAAACACAAGATTTATGGAATGGTTAAAAGTGCATGAAAATGGCCAATTTACTCACTCTGAGTTCTCAAAAAGGGTTTCTTCACCCCGGGAAGTTAATTAAATACCATTTGGAGGCATTTAATGTTCGAGCAAAAACGGCTGATTTTCGACAAAAGAGATAACACCCCCCCCATTACGTCATGCTTCAGAAATGTGGAAAATGGTCCGTTTTCAAATGTTTTATTTTTGAACGTCAGTTCACATTTGTAGGTGGATCATCAGTGTTAGAGCTAAAATTAGCATGTTTAAAGTGATTTTCATGCTTCCAGGGGCTTGGGAAGTGAAATAAATACCATTTGGAGGCATTTAATGTTCGAGCAAAAATGGCTGATTTTCGACAAAAGAGATAACACCCCCCCATTACGTCATGCTTCAGAAATGTGGAAAATGGTCCGTTTTCAAATGTTTTATTTTTGAACGTCAGTTCACATTTGTAGGTGGATCATCAGTGTTAGAGCTAAAATTAGCATGTTTCAAGTGATTTTCATGCTTCCAGGGGCTCGGGAAGTTAATTAAATACCATTTGGAGGCATTTAATGTTCGAGCAAAAATTGCTGATTTTCGACAAAAGAGATAACACCCCCCCATTACGTCATGCTTCAGAAATGTGGAAAATGGTCTGTTTTCAAATGTTTTATTTTTGAACGTCAGTTCACATTTGTAGGTGGATCATCAGTGTTAGAGCTAAAATTAGCATGTTTAAAGTGATTTTCATGCTTCCAGGGGCCCAAAACACAAGATTTATGGAATGGTTAAAAGTGCATGAAAATGGCCAATTTACTCACTCTGAGTTCTCAAAAAGGGTTTCTTCACCCCGGGAAGTTAATTAAATACCATTTGGAGGCATTTAATGTTCGAGCAAAAACGGCTGATTTTCGACAAAAGAGATAACACCCCCCCATTACGTCATGCTTCAGAAATGTGGAAAATGGTCCGTTTTCAAATGTTTTATTTTTGAACGTCAGTTCACATTTGTAGGTGGATCATCAGTGTTAGAGCTAAAATTAGCATGTTTAAAGTGATTTTCATGCTTCCAGGGGCTCGGGAAGTTAATTAAATACCATTTGGAGGCATTTAATGTTCGAGCAAAAACGGCTGATTTTCGACAAAAGAGATAACACCCCCCCATTACGTCATGCTTCAGAAATGTGGAAAATGGTCCGTTTTCAAATGTTTTATTTTTGAACGTCAGTTCACATTTGTAGGTGGATCATCAGTGTTAGAGCTAAAATTAGCATGTTTAAAGTGATTTTCATGCTTCCAGGGGCCCAAAACACAAGATTTATGGAATGGTTAAAAGTGCATGAAAATGGCCAATTTACTCACTCTGAGTTCTCAAAAAGGGTTTCTTCACCCCGGGAAGTTAATTAAATACCATTTGGAGGCATTTAATGTTCGAGCAAAAACGGCTGATTTTCGACAAAAGAGATAACACCCCCCCATTACGTCATGCTTCAGAAATGTGGAAAATGGTCCGTTTTCAAATGTTTTATTTTTGAACGTCAGTTCACATTTGTAGGTGGATCATCAGTGTTAGAGCTAAAATTAGCATGTTTAACGTGATTTTCATGCTTCCAGGGGCTCGGGAAGTTAATTAAATACCATTTGGAGGCATTTAATGTTCGAGCAAAAACGGCTGATTTTCGACAAAAGAGATAACACCCCCCCATTACGTCATGCTTCAGAAATGTGGAAAATGGTCCGTTTTCAAATGTTTTATTTTTGAACGTCAGTTCACATTTGTAGGTGGATCATCAGTGTTAGAGCTAAAATTAGCATGTTTAAAGTGATTTTCATGCTTCCAGGGGCTCGGGAAGTGAAATAAATACCATTTGGAGGCATTTAATGTTCCAGCAAAAACGGCTGATTTTCGACAAAAGAGATAACACCCCCCCATTACGTCATGCTTCAGAAATGTGGAAAATGGTCCGTTTTCAAATGTTTTATTTTTGAACGTCAGTTCACATTTGTAGGTGGATCATCAGTGTTAGAGCTAAAATTAGCATGTTTAAAGTGATTTTCATGCTTCCAGGGGCCCTAAACACAAGATTTATGGAATGGTTAAAAGTGCATGAAAATGGCCAATTTACTCACTCTGAGTTCTCAAAAAGGGTTTCTTCACCCCGGGAAGTTAATTAAATACCATTTGGAGGCATTTAATGTTCGAGCAAAAACGGCTGATTTTCGACAAAAGAGATAACACCCCCCCCCATTACGTCATGCTTCAGAAATGTGGAAAATGGTCCGTTTTCAAATGTTTTATTTTTGAACGTCAGTTCACATTTGTAGGTGGATCATCAGTGTTAGAGCTAAAATTAGCATGTTTAAAGTGATTTTCATGCTTCCAGGGGCTCGGGAAGTGAAATAAATACCATTTGGAGGCATTTAATGTTCGAGCAAAAATGGCTGATTTTCGACAAAAGAGATAACACCCCCCCATTACGTCATGCTTCAGAAATGTGGAAAATGGTCCGTTTTCAAATGTTTTATTTTTGAACGTCAGTTCACATTTGTAGGTGGATCATCAGTGTTAGAGCTAAAATTAGCATGTTTAACGTGATTTTCATGCTTCCAGGGGCTCGGGAAGTTAATTAAATACCATTTGGAGGCATTTAATGTTCGAGCAAAAACGGCTGATTTTCGACAAAAGAGATAACACCCCCCCATTACGTCATGCTTCAGAAATGTGGAAAATGGTCCGTTTTCAAATGTTTTATTTTTGAACGTCAGTTCACATTTGTAGGTGGATCATCAGTGTTAGAGCTAAAATTAGCATGTTTAAAGTGATTTTCATGCTTCCAGGGGCTCGGGAAGTGAAATAAATACCATTTGGAGGCATTTAATGTTCCAGCAAAAACGGCTGATTTTCGACAAAAGAGATAACACCCCCCCATTACGTCATGCTTCAGAAATGTGGAAAATGGTCCGTTTTCAAATGTTTTATTTTTTAACGTCAGTTCACATTTGTAGGTGGATCATCAGTGTTAGAGCTAAAATTAGCATGTTTAAAGTGATTTTCATGCTTCCAGGGGCCCTAAACACAAGATTTATGGAATGGTTAAAAGTGCATGAAAATGGCCAATTTACTCACTCTGAGTTCTCAAAAAGGGTTTCTTCACCCCGGGAAGTTAATTAAATACCATTTGGAGGCATTTAATGTTCGAGCAAAAACGGCTGATTTTCGACAAAAGAGATAACACCCCCCCCCATTACGTCATGCTTCAGAAATGTGGAAAATGGTCCGTTTTCAAATGTTTTATTTTTGAACGTCAGTTCACATTTGTAGGTGGATCATCAGTGTTAGAGCTAAAATTAGCATGTTTAAAGTGATTTTCATGCTTCCAGGGGCCCAAAACACAAGATTTATGGAATGGTTAAAAGTGCATGAAAATGGCCAATTTACTCACTCTGAGTTCTCAAAAAGGGTTTCTTCACCCCGGGAAGTTAATTAAATACCATTTGGAGGCATTTAATGTTCGAGCAAAAACGGCTGATTTTCGACAAAAGAGATAACACCCCCCCATTACGTCATGCTTCAGAAATGTGGAAAATGGTCCGTTTTCAAATGTTTTATTTTTGAACGTCAGTTCACATTTGTAGGTGGATCATCAGTGTTAGAGCTAAAATTAGCATGTTTAACGTGATTTTCATGCTTCCAGGGGCTCGGGAAGTTAATTAAATACCATTTGGAGGCATTTAATGTTCGAGCAAAAACGGCTGATTTTCGACAAAAGAGATAACACCCCCCCATTACGTCATGCTTCAGAAATGTGGAAAATGGTCCGTTTTCAAATGTTTTATTTTTGAACGTCAGTTCACATTTGTAGGTGGATCATCAGTGTTAGAGCTAAAATTAGCATGTTTAAAGTGATTTTCATGCTTCCAGGGGCTCGGGAAGTGAAATAAATACCATTTGTAGGCATTTAATGTTCCAGCAAAAACGGCTGATTTTCGACAAAAGAGATAACACCCCCCCATTACGTCATGCTTCAGAAATGTGGAAAATGGTCCGTTTTCAAATGTTTTATTTTTGAACGTCAGTTCACATTTGTAGGTGGATCATCAGTGTTAGAGCTAAAATTAGCATGTTTAAAGTGATTTTCATGCTTCCAGGGGCCCTAAACACAAGATTTATGGAATGGTTAAAAGTGCATGAAAATGGCCAATTTACTCACTCTGAGTTCTCAAAAAGGGTTTCTTCACCCCGGGAAGTTAATTAAATACCATTTGGAGGCATTTAATGTTCGAGCAAAAACGGCTGATTTTCGACAAAAGAGATAACACCCCCCCCCATTACGTCATGCTTCAGAAATGTGGAAAATGGTCCGTTTTCAAATGTTTTATTTTTGAACGTCAGTTCACATTTGTAGGTGGATCATCAGTGTTAGAGCTAAAATTAGCATGTTTAAAGTGATTTTCATGCTTCCAGGGGCTCGGGAAGTGAAATAAATACCATTTGGAGGCATTTAATGTTCGAGCAAAAATGGCTGATTTTCGACAAAAGAGATAACACCCCCCCATTACGTCATGCTTCAGAAATGTGGAAAATGGTCCGTTTTCAAATGTTTTATTTTTGAACGTCAGTTCACATTTGTAGGTGGATCATCAGTGTTAGAGCTAAAATTAGCATGTTTAACGTGATTTTCATGCTTCCAGGGGCTCGGGAAGTTAATTAAATACCATTTGGAGGCATTTAATGTTCGAGCAAAAACGGCTGATTTTCGACAAAAGAGATAACACCCCCCCATTACGTCATGCTTCAGAAATGTGGAAAATGGTCCGTTTTCAAATGTTTTATTTTTGAACGTCAGTTCACATTTGTAGGTGGATCATCAGTGTTAGAGCTAAAATTAGCATGTTTAAAGTGATTTTCATGCTTCCAGGGGCTCGGGAAGTGAAATAAATACCATTTGGAGGCATTTAATGTTCCAGCAAAAACGGCTGATTTTCGACAAAAGAGATAACACCCCCCCATTACGTCATGCTTCAGAAATGTGGAAAATGGTCCGTTTTCAAATGTTTTATTTTTGAACGTCAGTTCACATTTGTAGGTGGATCATCAGTGTTAGAGCTAAAATTAGCATGTTTAAAGTGATTTTCATGCTTCCAGGGGCCCTAAACACAAGATTTATGGAATGGTTAAAAGTGCATGAAAATGGCCAATTTACTCACTCTGAGTTCTCAAAAAGGGTTTCTTCACCCCGGGAAGTTAATTAAATACCATTTGGAGGCATTTAATGTTCGAGCAAAAACGGCTGATTTTCGACAAAAGAGATAACACCCCCCCCATTACGTCATGCTTCAGAAATGTGGAAAATGGTCCGTTTTCAAATGTTTTATTTTTGAACGTCAGTTCACATTTGTAGGTGGATCATCAGTGTTAGAGCTAAAATTAGCATGTTTAAAGTGATTTTCATGCTTCCAGGGGCTCGGGAAGTGAAATAAATACCATTTGGAGGCATTTAATGTTCGAGCAAAAATGGCTGATTTTCGACAAAAGAGATAACACCCCCCCACTACGTCATGCTTCAGAAATGTGGAAAATGGTCCGTTTTCAAATGTTTTATTTTTGAACGTCAGTTCACATTTGTAGGTGGATCATCAGTGTTAGAGCTAAAATTAACATCTTTAAAGTGATTTTCATGCTTCCAGCGGCTCGGGAAGTGAAATAAATACCATTTGGAGGCATTTAATGTTCGAGAAAAAACGGCTGATTTTCGACAAAAGAGATAACACCCCCCCATTACGTCATGCTTCAGAAATGTGGAAAATGGTCCGTTTTCAAATGTTTTATTTTTGAACGTCAGTTCACATTTGTAGGTGGATCATCAGTGTTAGAGCTAAAATTAGCATGTTTAAAGTGATTTTCATGCTTCCAGGGGCCCTAAACACAAGATTTATGGAATGGTTAAAAGAGCATGAAAATGGCCAATTTACTCACTCTGAGTTCTCAAAAAGGGTTTCTTCACCCCGGGAAGTTAATTAAATACCATTTGGAGGCATTTAATGTTCGAGCAAAAACGGCTGATTTTCGACAAAAGAGATAACACCCCCCCATTACGTCATGCTTCAGAAATGTGGAAAATGGTCCGTTTTCAAATGTTTTATTTTTGAACGTCAGTTCACATTTGTAGGTGGATCATCAGTGTTAGAGCTAAAATTAGCATGTTTAAAGTGATTTTCATGCTTCCAGGGGCTCGGGAAGTGAAATAAATACCATTTGGAGGCATTTAATGTTCCAGCAAAAACGGCTGATTTTCGACAAAAGAGATAACACCCCCCCATTACATCATGCTCAGAAATGTGGAAAATGGTCCGTTTTCAAATGTTTTATTTTTGAACGTCAGTTCACATTTGTAGGTGGATCATCAGTGTTAGAGCTAAAATTAGCATGTTTAAAGTGATTTTCATGCTTCCAGGGGCCCAAAACACAAGATTTATGGAATGGTTAAAAGTGCATGAAAATGGCCAATTTACTCACTCTGAGTTCTCAAAAAGGGTTTCTTCACCCCGGGAAGTTAATTAAATACCATTTGGAGGCAATTAATGTTCGAGCAAAAACGGCTGATTTTCGACAAAAGAGATAACACCCCCCCCCATTACGTCATGCTTCAGAAATGTGGAAAATGGTCCGTTTTCAAATGTTTTATTTTTGAACGTCAGTTCACATTTGTAGGTGGATCATCAGTGTTAGAGCTAAAATTAGCATGTTTCAAGTGATTTTCATGCTTCCAGGGGCTCGGGAAGTTAATTAAATACCATTTGGAGGCATTTAATGTTCGAGCAAAAATGGCTGATTTTCGACAAAAGAGATAACACCCCCCCATTACGTCATGCTTCAGAAATGTGGAAAATGGTCTGTTTTCAAATGTTTTATTTTTGAACGTCAGTTCACATTTGTAGGTGGATCATCAGTGTTAGAGCTAAAATTAGCATGTTTAAAGTGATTTTCATGCTTCCAGGGGCCCAAAACACAAGATTTATGGAATGGTTAAAAGTGCATGAAAATGGCCAATTTACTCACTCTGAGTTCTCAAAAAGGGTTTCTTCACCCCGGGAAGTTAATTAAATACCATTTGGAGGCATTTAATGTTCGAGCAAAAACGGCTGATTTTCGACAAAAGAGATAACACCCCCCCATTATGTCATGCTTCAGAAATGTGGAAAATGGTCCGTTTTCAAATGTTTTATTTTTGAACGTCAGTTCACATTTGTAGGTGGATCATCAGTGTTAGAACTAAAATTAGCATGTTTAAAGTGATTTTCATGCTTCCAGGGGCTCGGGAAGTTAATTAAATACCATTTGGAGGCATTTAATGTTCGAGCAAAAACGGCTGATTTTCGACAAAAGAGATAACACCCCTCCCATTACGTCATGCTTCAGAAATGTGGAAAAGGGTCCGTTTTCAAATGTTTTATTTTTGAACGTCAGTTCACATTTGTAGGTGGATCATCAGTGTTAGAGCTAAAATTAGCATGTTTAAAGTGATTTTCATGCTTCCAGGGGCCCAAAACACAAGATTTATGGAATGGTTAAAAGTGCATGAAAATGGCCAATTTACTCACTCTGAGTTCTCAAAAAGGGTTTCTTCACCCCGGGAAGTTAATTAAATACCATTTGGAGGCATTTAATGTTCGAGCAAAAACGGCTGATTTTCGACAAAAGAGATAACACCCCCCCATTATGTCATGCTTCAGAAATGTGGAAAATGGTCCGTTTTCAAATGTTTTATTTTTGAACGTCAGTTCACATTTGTAGGTGGATCATCAGTGTTAGAGCTAAAATTAGCATGTTTAAAGTGATTTTCATGCTTCCAGGGGCTCGGGAAGTTAATTAAATACCATTTGGAGGCATTTAATGTTCGAGCAAAAACGGCTGATTTTCGACAAAAGAGATAACACCCCCCCATTACGTCATGCTTCAGAAATGTGGAAAATGGTCCGTTTTCAAATGTTTTATTTTTGAACGTCAGTTCACATTTGTAGGTGGATCATCAGTGTTAGAGCTAAAATTAGCATGTTTAAAGTGATTTTCATGCTTCCAGGGGCCCAAAACACAAGATTTATGGAATGGTTAAAAGTGCATGAAAATGGCCAATTTACTCACTCTGAGTTCTCAAAAAGGGTTTCTTCACCCCGGGAAGTTAATTAAATACCATTTGGAGGCATTTAATGTTCGAGCAAAAACGGCTGATTTTCGACAAAAGAGATAACACCCCCCCATTACGTCATGCTTCAGAAATGTGGAAAATGGTCCTTTTTCAGATGTTTTATTTTTGAACGTCAGTTCACATTTGTAGGTGGATCATCAGTGTTAGAGCTAAAATTAGCATGTTTAAAGTGATTTTCATGCTTCCAGGGGCTCGGGAAGTTAATTAAATACCATTTGGAGGCATTTAATGTTCGAGCAAAAACGGCTGATTTTCGACAAAAGAGATAACACCCCCCCATTACGTCATGCTTCAGAAATGTGGAAAATGGTCCGTTTTCAAATGTTTTATTTTTGAACGTCAGTTCACATTTGTAGGTGGATCATCAGTGTTAGAGCTAAAATTAGCATGTTTAAAGTGATTTTCATGCTTCCAGGGGCCCAAAACACAAGATTTATGGAATGGTTAAAAGTGCATGAAAATGGCCAATTTACTCACTCTGAGTTCTCAAAAAGGGTTTCTTCACCCCGGGAAGTTAATTAAATACCATTTGGAGGCATTTAATGTTCGAGCAAAAACGGCTGATTTTCGACAAAAGAGATAACACCCCCCCATTACGTCATGCTTCAGAAATGTGGAAAATGGTCCGTTTTCAAATGTTTTATTTTTGAACGTCAGTTCACATTTGTAGGTGGATCATCAGTGTTAGAGCTAAAATTAGCATGTTTAAAGTGATTTTCATGCTTCCAGGGGCTCGGGAAGTGAAATAAATACCATTTGGAGGCATTTAATGTTCCAGCAAAAACGGCTGATTTTCGACAAAAGAGATAACACCCCCCCCATTACATCATGCTTCAGAAATGTGGAAAATGGTCCGTTTTCAAATGTTTTATTTTTGAACGTCAGTTCACATTTGTAGGTGGATTATCAGTGTTAGAGCTAAAATTAGCATGTTTAAAGTGATTTTCATGCTTCCAGGGGCTCGGGAAGTTAATTAAATACCATTTGGAGGCATTTAATGTTCGAGCAAAAACGGCTGATTTTCGACAAAAGAGATAACACCCCCCCATTACGTCATGCTTCAGAAATGTGGAAAATGGTCCGTTTTCAAATGTTTTATTTTTGAACGTCCGTTCACATTTGTAGGTGGATCATCAGTGTTAGAGCTAAAATTAGCATGTTTAAAGTGATTTTCATGCTTCCAGTGGCTCGGGAAGTTAATTAAATACCATTTGGAGGCATTTAATGTTCGAGCAAAAACGGCTGATTTTCGACAAAAGAGATAACACCCCCCCATTACGTCATGCTTCAGAAATGTGGAAAATGGTCCTTTTTCAAATGTTTTATTTTTGAACGTCAGTTCACATTTGTAGGTGGATCATCAGTGTTAGAGCTAAAATTAGCATGTTTAAAGTGATTTTCATGCTTCCAGGGGCCCAAAACACAAGATTTATGGAATGGTTAAAAGTGCATGAAAATGGCCAATTTACTCACTCTGAGTTCTCAAAAAGGGTTTCTTCACCCCGGGAAGTTAATTAAATACCATTTGGAGGCATTTAATGTTCGAGCAAAAACGGCTGATTTTCGACAAAAGAGATAACACCCCCCCATTACGTCATGCTTCAGAAATGTGGAAAATGGTCCGTTTTCAAATGTTTTATTTTTGAACGTCAGTTCACATTTGTAGGTTGATCATCAGTGTTAGAGCTAAAATTAGCATGTTTAAAGTGATTTTCATGCTTCCAGGGGCTCGGGAAGTTAATTAAATACCATTTGGAGGCATTTAATGTTCGAGCAAAAACGGCTGATTTTCGACAAAAGAGATAACACCCCCCCATTACATCATGCTTCAGAAATGTGGAAAATGGTCCGTTTTCAAATGTTTTATTTTTGAACGTCAGTTCACATTTGTAGGTGGATCATCAGTGTTAGAGCTAAAATTAGCATGTTTAAAGTGATTTTCATGCTTCCAGGGGCCCAAAACACAAGATTTATGGAATGGTTAAAAGTGCATGAAAATGGCCAATTTACTCACTCTGAGTTCTCAAAAAGGGTTTCTTCACCCCGGGAAGTTAATTAAATACCATTTGGAGGCATTTAATGTTCGAGCAAAAACGGCTGATTTTCGACAAAAGAGATAACACCCCCCCCATTACGTCATGCTTCAGAAATGTGGAAAATGGTCCGTTTTCAAATGTTTTATTTTTGAACGTCAGTTCACATTTGTAGGTGGATCATCAGTGTTAGAGCTAAAATTAGCATGTTTCAAGTGATTTTCATGCTTCCAGGGGCCCAAAACACAAGATTTATGGAATGGTTAAAAGTGCATGAAAATGGCCAATTTACTCACTCTGAGTTCTCAAAAAGGGTTTCTTCACCCCGGGAAGTTAATTAAATACCATTTGGAGGCATTTAATGTTCGAGCAAAAACGGCTGATTTTCGACAAAAGAGATAACACCCCCCCATTATGTCATGCTTCAGAAATGTGGAAAATGGTCCGTTTTCAAATGTTTTATTTTTGAACGTCAGTTCACATTTGTAGGTGGATCATCAGTGTTAGAGCTAAAATTAGCATGTTTAAAGTGATTTTCATGCTTCCAGGGGCTCGGGAAGTTAATTAAATACCATTTGGAGGCATTTAATGTTCGAGCAAAAACGGCTGATTTTCGACAAAAGAGATAACACCCCCCCATTACGTCATGCTTCAGAAATGTGGAAAATGGTCAGTTTTCAAATGTTTTATTTTTGAACGTCAGTTCACATTTGTAGGTGGATCATCAGTGTTAGAGCTAAAATTAGCATGTTTAAAGTGATTTTCATGCTTCCAGGGGCCCAAAACACAAGATTTATGGAATGGTTAAAAGTGCATGAAAATGGCCAATTTACTCACTCTGAGTTCTCAAAAAGGGTTTCTTCACCCCGGGAAGTTAATTAAATACCATTTGGAGGCATTTAATGTTCGAGCAAAAACGGCTGATTTTCGACAAAAGAGATAACACCCCCCCCATTACGTCATGCTTCAGAAATGTGGAAAATGGTCCTTTTTCAGATGTTTTATTTTTGAACGTCAGTTCACATTTGTAGGTGGATCATCAGTGTTAGAGCTAAAATTAGCATGTTTAAAGTGATTTTCATGCTTCCAGGGGCTCGGGAAGTTAATTAAATACCATTTGGAGGCATTTAATGTTCGAGCAAAAACGGCTGATTTTCGACAAAAGAGATAACACCCCCCCATTACGTCATGCTTCAGAAATGTGGAAAATGGTCCGTTGTCAAATGTTTTATTTTTGAACGTCAGTTCACATTTGTAGGTGGATCATCAGTGTTAGAGCTAAAATTAGCATGTTTAAAGTGATTTTCATGCTTCCAGGGGCCCAAAACACAAGATTTATGGAATGGTTAAAAGTGCATGAAAATGGCCAATTTACTCACTCTGAGTTCTCAAAAAGGGTTTCTTCACCCCGGGAAGTTAATTAAATACCATTTGGAGGCATTTAATGTTCGAGCAAAAATGGCTGATTTTCGACAAAAGAGATAACACCCCCCCATTACGTCATGCTTCAGAAATGTGGAAAATGGTCCGTTTTCAAATGTTTTATTTTTGAACGTCAGTTCACATTTGTAGGTGGATCATCAGTGTTAGAGCTAAAATTAGCATGTTTAACGTGATTTTCATGCTTCCAGGGGCTCGGGAAGTTAATTAAATACCATTTGGAGGCATTTAATGTTCGAGCAAAAACGGCTGATTTTCGACAAAAGAGATAACACCCCCCCATTACGTCATGCTTCAGAAATGTGGAAAATGGTCCGTTTTCAAATGTTTTATTTTTGAACGTCAGTTCACATTTGTAGGTGGATCATCAGTGTTAGAGCTAAAATTAGCATGTTTAAAGTGATTTTCATGCTTCCAGGGGCTCGGGAAGTGAAATAAATACCATTTGGAGGCATTTAATGTTCCAGCAAAAACGGCTGATTTTCGACAAAAGAGATAACACCCCCCCATTACGTCATGCTTCAGAAATGTGGAAAATGGTCCGTTTTCAAATGTTTTATTTTTGAACGTCAGTTCACATTTGTAGGTGGATCATCAGTGTTAGAGCTAAAATTAGCATGTTTAAAGTGATTTTCATGCTTCCAGGGGCCCTAAACACAAGATTTATGGAATGGTTAAAAGTGCATGAAAATGGCCAATTTACTCACTCTGAGTTCTCAAAAAGGGTTTCTTCACCCCGGGAAGTTAATTAAATACCATTTGGAGGCATTTAATGTTCGAGCAAAAACGGCTGATTTTCGACAAAAGAGATAACACCCCCCCCCATTACGTCATGCTTCAGAAATGTGGAAAATGGTCCGTTTTCAAATGTTTTATTTTTGAACGTCAGTTCACATTTGTAGGTGGATCATCAGTGTTAGAGCTAAAATTAGCATGTTTAAAGTGATTTTCATGCTTCCAGGGGCTCGGGAAGTGAAATAAATACCATTTGGAGGCATTTAATGTTCGAGCAAAAATGGCTGATTTTCGACAAAAGAGATAACACCCCCCCATTACGTCATGCTTCAGAAATGTGGAAAATGGTCCGTTTTCAAATGTTTTATTTTTGAACGTCAGTTCACATTTGTAGGTGGATCATCAGTGTTAGAGCTAAAATTAGCATGTTTAAAGTGATTTTCATGCTTCCAGCGGCTCGGGAAGTGAAATAAATACCATTTGGAGGCATTTAATGTTCGAGAAAAAACGGCTGATTTTCGACAAAAGAGATAACACCCCCCCATTACGTCATGCTTCAGAAATGTGGAAAATGGTCCGTTTTCAAATGTTTTATTTTTGAACGTCAGTTCACATTTGTAGGTGGATCATCAGTGTTAGAGCTAAAATTAGCATGTTTAAAGTGATTTTCATGCTTCCAGGGGCCCTAAACACAAGATTTATGGAATGGTTAAAAGAGCATGAAAATGGCCAATTTACTCACTCTGAGTTCTCAAAAAGGGTTTCTTCACCCCGGGAAGTTAATTAAATACCATTTGGAGGCATTTAATGTTCGAGCAAAAACGGCTGATTTTCGACAAAAGAGATAACACCCCCCCATTACGTCATGCTTCAGAAATGTGGAAAATGGTCCGTTTTCAAATGTTTTATTTTTGAACGTCAGTTCACATTTGTAGGTGGATCATCAGTGTTAGAGCTAAAATTAGCATGTTTAAAGTGATTTTCATGCTTCCAGGGGCTCGGGAAGTGAAATAAATACCATTTGGAGGCATTTAATGTTCCAGCAAAAACGGCTGATTTTCGACAAAAGAGATAACACCCCCCCATTACATCATGCTTCAGAAATGTGGAAAATGGTCCGTTTTCAAATGTTTTATTTTTGAACGTCAGTTCACATTTGTAGGTGGATCATCAGTGTTAGAGCTAAAATTAGCATGTTTAAAGTGATTTTCATGCTTCCAGGGGCCCAAAACACAAGATTTATGGAATGGTTAAAAGTGCATGAAAATGGCCAATTTACTCACTCTGAGTTCTCAAAAAGGGTTTCTTCACCCCGGGAAGTTAATTAAATACCATTTGGAGGCAATTAATGTTCGAGCAAAAACGGCTGATTTTCGACAAAAGAGATAACACCCCCCCCCATTACGTCATGCTTCAGAAATGTGGAAAATGGTCCGTTTTCAAATGTTTTATTTTTGAACGTCAGTTCACATTTGTAGGTGGATCATCAGTGTTAGAGCTAAAATTAGCATGTTTCAAGTGATTTTCATGCTTCCAGGGGCTCGGGAAGTTAATTAAATACCATTTGGAGGCATTTAATGTTCGAGCAAAAATGGCTGATTTTCGACAAAAGAGATAACACCCCCCCATTACGTCATGCTTCAGAAATGTGGAAAATGGTCTGTTTTCAAATGTTTTATTTTTGAACGTCAGTTCACATTTGTAGGTGGATCATCAGTGTTAGAGCTAAAATTAGCATGTTTAAAGTGATTTTCATGCTTCCAGGGGCCCAAAACACAAGATTTATGGAATGGTTAAAAGTGCATGAAAATGGCCAATTTACTCACTCTGAGTTCTCAAAAAGGGTTTCTTCACCCCGGGAAGTTAATTAAATACCATTTGGAGGCATTTAATGTTCGAGCAAAAATGGCTGATTTTCGACAAAAGAGATAACACCCCCCCATTATGTCATGCTTCAGAAATGTGGAAAATGGTCCGTTTTCAAATGTTTTATTTTTGAACGTCAGTTCACATTTGTAGGTGGATCATCAGTGTTAGAGCTAAAATTAGCATGTTTAAAGTGATTTTCATGCTTCCAGGGGCTCGGGAAGTTAATTAAATACCATTTGGAGGCATTTAATGTTCGAGCAAAAACGGCTGATTTTCGACAAAAGAGATAACACCCCTCCCATTACGTCATGCTTCAGAAATGTGGAAAAGGGTCCGTTTTCAAATGTTTTATTTTTGAACGTCAGTTCACATTTGTAGGTGGATCATCAGTGTTAGAGCTAAAATTAGCATGTTTAAAGTGATTTTCATGCTTCCAGGGGCCCAAAACACAAGATTTATGGAATGGTTAAAAGTGCATGAAAATGGCCAATTTACTCACTCTGAGTTCTCAAAAAGGGTTTCTTCACCCCGGGAAGTTAATTAAATACCATTTGGAGGCATTTAATGTTCGAGCAAAAACGGCTGATTTTCGACAAAAGAGATAACACCCCCCCATTATGTCATGCTTCAGAAATGTGGAAAATGGTCCGTTTTCAAATGTTTTATTTTTGAACGTCAGTTCACATTTGTAGGTGGATCATCAGTGTTAGAGCTAAAATTAGCATGTTTAAAGTGATTTTCATGCTTCCAGGGGCTCGGGAAGTTAATTAAATACCATTTGGAGGCATTTAATGTTCGAGCAAAAACGGCTGATTTTCGACAAAAGAGATAACACCCCCCCATTACGTCATGCTTCAGAAATGTGGAAAATGGTCCGTTTTCAAATGTTTTATTTTTGAACGTCAGTTCACATTTGTAGGTGGATCATCAGTGTTAGAGCTAAAATTAGCATGTTTAAAGTGATTTTCATGCTTCCAGGGGCCCAAAACACAAGATTTATGGAATGGTTAAAAGTGCATGAAAATGGCCAATTTACTCACTCTGAGTTCTCAAAAAGGGTTTCTTCACCCCGGGAAGTTAATTAAATACCATTTGGAGGCATTTAATGTTCGAGCAAAAACGGCTGATTTTCGACAAAAGAGATAACACCCCCCCATTACGTCATGCTTCAGAAATGTGGAAAATGGTCCTTTTTCAGATGTTTTATTTTTGAACGTCAGTTCACATTTGTAGGTGGATCATCAGTGTTAGAGCTAAAATTAGCATGTTTAAAGTGATTTTCATGCTTCCAGGGGCTCGGGAAGTTAATTAAATACCATTTGGAGGCATTTAATGTTCGAGCAAAAACGGCTGATTTTCGACAAAAGAGATAACACCCCCCCATTACGTCATGCTTCAGAAATGTGGAAAATGGTCCGTTTTCAAATGTTTTATTTTTGAACGTCAGTTCACATTTGTAGGTGGATCATCAGTGTTAGAGCTAAAATTAGCATGTTTAAAGTGATTTTCATGCTTCCAGGGGCCCAAAACACAAGATTTATGGAATGGTTAAAAGTGCATGAAAATGGCCAATTTACTCACTCTGAGTTCTCAAAAAGGGTTTCTTCACCCCGGGAAGTTAATTAAATACCATTTGGAGGCATTTAATGTTCGAGCAAAAACGGCTGATTTTCGACAAAAGAGATAACACCCCCCCATTACGTCATGCTTCAGAAATGTGGAAAATGGTCCGTTTTCAAATGTTTTATTTTTGAACGTCAGTTCACATTTGTAGGTGGATCATCAGTGTTAGAGCTAAAATTAGCATGTTTAAAGTGATTTTCATGCTTCCAGGGGCTCGGGAAGTGAAATAAATACCATTTGGAGGCATTTAATGTTCCAGCAAAAACGGCTGATTTTCGACAAAAGAGATAACACCCCCCCCATTACATCATGCTTCAGAAATGTGGAAAATGGTCCGTTTTCAAATGTTTTATTTTTGAACGTCAGTTCACATTTGTAGGTGGATTATCAGTGTTAGAGCTAAAATTAGCATGTTTAAAGTGATTTTCATGCTTCCAGGGGCTCGGGAAGTTAATTAAATACCATTTGGAGGCATTTAATGTTCGAGCAAAAACGGCTGATTTTCGACAAAAGAGATAACACCCCCCCATTACGTCATGCTTCAGAAATGTGGAAAATGGTCCGTTTTCAAATGTTTTATTTTTGAACGTCCGTTCACATTTGTAGGTGGATCATCAGTGTTAGAGCTAAAATTAGCATGTTTAAAGTGATTTTCATGCTTCCAGTGGCTCGGGAAGTTAATTAAATACCATTTGGAGGCATTTAATGTTCGAGCAAAAACGGCTGATTTTCGACAAAAGAGATAACACCCCCCCATTACGTCATGCTTCAGAAATGTGGAAAATGGTCCTTTTTCAAATGTTTTATTTTTGAACGTCAGTTCACATTTGTAGGTGGATCATCAGTGTTAGAGCTAAAATTAGCATGTTTAAAGTGATTTTCATGCTTCCAGGGGCCCAAAACACAAGATTTATGGAATGGTTAAAAGTGCATGAAAATGGCCAATTTACTCACTCTGAGTTCTCAAAAAGGGTTTCTTCACCCCGGGAAGTTAATTAAATACCATTTGGAGGCATTTAATGTTCGAGCAAAAACGGCTGATTTTCGACAAAAGAGATAACACCCCCCCATTACGTCATGCTTCAGAAATGTGGAAAATGGTCCGTTTTCAAATGTTTTATTTTTGAACGTCAGTTCACATTTGTAGGTTGATCATCAGTGTTAGAGCTAAAATTAGCATGTTTAAAGTGATTTTCATGCTTCCAGGGGCTCGGGAAGTTAATTAAATACCATTTGGAGGCATTTAATGTTCGAGCAAAAACGGCTGATTTTCGACAAAAGAGATAACACCCCCCCATTACATCATGCTTCAGAAATGTGGAAAATGGTCCGTTTTCAAATGTTTTATTTTTGAACGTCAGTTCACATTTGTAGGTGGATCATCAGTGTTAGAGCTAAAATTAGCATGTTTAAAGTGATTTTCATGCTTCCAGGGGCCCAAAACACAAGATTTATGGAATGGTTAAAAGTGCATGAAAATGGCCAATTTACTCACTCTGAGTTCTCAAAAAGGGTTTCTTCACCCCGGGAAGTTAATTAAATACCATTTGGAGGCATTTAATGTTCGAGCAAAAACGGCTGATTTTCGACAAAAGAGATAACACCCCCCCCATTACGTCATGCTTCAGAAATGTGGAAAATGGTCCGTTTTCAAATGTTTTATTTTTGAACGTCAGTTCACATTTGTAGGTGGATCATCAGTGTTAGAGCTAAAATTAGCATGTTTCAAGTGATTTTCATGCTTCCAGGGGCCCAAAACACAAGATTTATGGAATGGTTAAAAGTGCATGAAAATGGCCAATTTACTCACTCTGAGTTCTCAAAAAGGGTTTCTTCACCCCGGGAAGTTAATTAAATACCATTTGGAGGCATTTAATGTTCGAGCAAAAACGGCTGATTTTCGACAAAAGAGATAACACCCCCCCATTATGTCATGCTTCAGAAATGTGGAAAATGGTCCGTTTTCAAATGTTTTATTTTTGAACGTCAGTTCACATTTGTAGGTGGATCATCAGTGTTAGAGCTAAAATTA
Source organism: Lissotriton vulgaris (assembly GCF_964263255.1). Taxonomy (NCBI): domain Eukaryota; kingdom Metazoa; phylum Chordata; class Amphibia; order Caudata; family Salamandridae; genus Lissotriton; species Lissotriton vulgaris. The sequence continues at coordinate 329,373 of NW_028253223.1, read as the reverse complement.
GCATGTTTAAAGTGATTTTCATGCTTCCAGGGGCTCGGGAAGTTAATTAAATACCATTTGGAGGCATTTAATGTTCGAGCAAAAACGGCTGATTTTCGACAAAAGAGATAACACCCCCCCATTACGTCATGCTTCAGAAATGTGGAAAATGGTCAGTTTTCAAATGTTTTATTTTTGAACGTCAGTTCACATTTGTAGGTGGATCATCAGTGTTAGAGCTAAAATTAGCATGTTTAAAGTGATTTTCATGCTTCCAGGGGCCCAAAACACAAGATTTATGGAATGGTTAAAAGTGCATGAAAATGGCCAATTTACTCACTCTGAGTTCTCAAAAAGGGTTTCTTCACCCCGGGAAGTTAATTAAATACCATTTGGAGGCATTTAATGTTCGAGCAAAAACGGCTGATTTTCGACAAAAGAGATAACACCCCCCCCATTACGTCATGCTTCAGAAATGTGGAAAATGGTCCTTTTTCAGATGTTTTATTTTTGAACGTCAGTTCACATTTGTAGGTGGATCATCAGTGTTAGAGCTAAAATTAGCATGTTTAAAGTGATTTTCATGCTTCCAGGGGCTCGGGAAGTTAATTAAATACCATTTGGAGGCATTTAATGTTCGAGCAAAAACGGCTGATTTTCGACAAAAGAGATAACACCCCCCCATTACGTCATGCTTCAGAAATGTGGAAAATGGTCCGTTGTCAAATGTTTTATTTTTGAACGTCAGTTCACATTTGTAGGTGGATCATCAGTGTTAGAGCTAAAATTAGCATGTTTAAAGTGATTTTCATGCTTCCAGGGGCCCAAAACACAAGATTTATGGAATGGTTAAAAGTGCATGAAAATGGCCAATTTACTCACTCTGAGTTCTCAAAAAGGGTTTCTTCACCCCGGGAAGTTAATTAAATACCATTTGGAGGCATTTAATGTTCGAGCAAAAATGGCTGATTTTCGACAAAAGAGATAACACCCCCCCATTACGTCATGCTTCAGAAATGTGGAAAATGGTCCGTTTTCAAATGTTTTATTTTTGAACGTCAGTTCACATTTGTAGGTGGATCATCAGTGTTAGAGCTAAAATTAGCATGTTTAAAGTGATTTTCATGCTTCCAGGGGCTCGGGAAGTGAAATAAATACCATTTGGAGGCATTTAATGTTCGAGCAAAAACGGCTGATTTTCGACAAAAGAGATAACACCCCCCCATTACGTCATGCTTCAGAAATGTGGAAAATGGTCATTTTTCAAATGTTTTATTTTTGAACGTCAGTTCACATTTGTAGGTGGATCATCAGTGTTAGAGCTAAAATTAGCATGTTTAAAGTGATTTTCATGCTTCCAGGGGCCCTAAACACAAGATTTATGGAATGGTTAAAAGTGCATGAAAATGGCCAATTTACTCACTCTGAGTTCTCAAAAAGGGTTTCTTCACCCCGGGAAGTTAATTAAATACCATTTGGAGGCATTTAATGTTCGAGCAAAAACGGCTGATTTTCGACAAAAGAGATAACACCCCCCCATTACGTCATGCTTCAGAAAAGTGGAAAATGGTCCTTTTTCAGATGTTTTATTTTTGAACGTCATTTCACATTTGTAGGTGGATCATCAGTGTTAGAGCTAAAATTAGCATGTTTAAAGTGATTTTCATGCTTCCAGGGGCTCGGGAAGTTAATTAAATACCATTTGGAGGCATTTAATGTTCAAGCAAAAACGGCTGATTTTCGACAAAAGAGATAACACCCCCCCATTACGTCATGCTTCAGAAATGTGGAAAATGGTCCGTTTTCAAATGTTTTATTTTTGAACGTCAGTTCACATTTGTAGGTGGATCATCAGTGTTAGAGCTAAAATTAGCATGTTTAAAGTGATTTTCATGCTTCCAGGGGCCCAAAACACAAGATTTATGGAATGGTTAAAAGTGCATGAAAATGGCCAATTTACTCACTCTGAGTTCTCAAAAAGGGTTTCTTCACCCCGGGAAGTTAATTAAATACCATTTGGAGGCATTTAATGTTCGAGCAAAAATGGCTGATTTTCGACAAAAGAGATAACACCCCCCCATTACGTCATGCTTCAGAAATGTGGAAAATGGTCCGTTTTCAAATGTTTTATTTTTGAACGTCAGTTCACATTTGTAGGTGGATCATCAGTGTTAGAGCTAAAATTAGCATGTTTAAAGTGATTTTCATGCTTCCAGGGGCTCGGGAAGTGAAATAAATACCATTTGGAGGCATTTAATGTTCGAGCAAAAACGGCTGATTTTCGACAAAAGAGATAACACCCCCCCATTACGTCATGCTTCAGAAATGTGGAAAATGGTCCGTTTTCAAATGTTTTATTTTTGAACGTCAGTTCACATTTGTAGGTGGATCATCAGTGTTAGAGCTAAAATTAGCATGTTTAAAGTGATTTTCATGCTTCCAGGGGCCCTAAACACAAGATTTATGGAATGGTTAAAAGTGCATGAAAATGGCCAATTTACTCACTCTGAGTTCTCAAAAAGGGTTTCTTCACCCCGGGAAGTTAATTAAATACCATTTGGAGGCATTTAATGTTCGAGCAAAAACGGCTGATTTTCGACAAAAGAGATAACACCCCCCCATTACGTCATGCTTCAGAAATGTGGAAAATGGTCCTTTTTCAGAAGTTTTATTTTTGAACGTCAGTTCACATTTGTAGGTGGATCATCAGTGTTAGAGCTAAAATTAGCATGTTTAAAGTGATTTTCATGCTTCCAGGGGCTCAGGAAGTTAATTAAATACCATTTGGAGGCATTTAATGTTCGAGCAAAAACGGCTGATTTTCGACAAAAGAGATAACACCCCCCCATTACGTCATGCTTCAGAAATGTGGAAAATGGTCCGTTTTCAAATGTTTTATTTTTTAACGTCAGTTCACATTTGTAGGTGGATCATCAGTGTTAGAGCTAAAATTAGCATGTTTAAAGTGATTTTCATGCTTCCAGGGGCCCAAAACACAAGATTTATGGAATGGTTAAAAGTGCATGAAAATGGCCAATTCACTCACTCTGAGTTCTCAAAAAGGGTTTCTTCACCCCGGGAAGTTAATTAAATACCATTTGGAGGCATTTAATGTTCGAGCAAAAATGGCTGATTTTCGACAAAAGAGATAACACCCCCCCATTACGTCATGCTTCAGAAATGTGGAAAATGGTCCGTTTTCAAATGTTTTATTTTTGAACGTCAGTTCACATTTGTAGGTGGATCATCAGTGTTAGAGCTAAAATTAGCATGTTTAAAGTGATTTTCATGCTTCCAGGGGCTCGGGAAGTGAAATAAATACCATTTGGAGGCATTTAATGTTCCAGCAAAAACGGCTGATTTTCGACAAAAGAGATAACACCCTCCCATTACATCATGCTTCAGAAATGTGGAAAATGGTCCGTTTTCAAATGTTTTATTTTTGAATGTCAGTTCACATTTGTAGGTGGATTATCAGTGTTAGAGCTAAAATTAGCATGTTTAAAGTGATTTTCATGCTTCCAGGGGCTCGGGAAGTTAATTAAATACCATTTGGAGGCATTTAATGTTCGAGCAAAAACGGCTGATTTTCGACAAAAGAGATAACACACCCCCATTACGTCATGCTTCAGAAATGTGGAAAATGGTCCGTTTTCAAATGTTTTATTTTTGAACGTCAGTTCACATTTGTAGGTGGATCATCAGTGTTAGAGCTAAAATTAGCATGTTTAAAGTGATTTTCATGCTTCCAGGGGCCCAAAACACAAGATTTATGGAATGGTTAAAAGTGCATGAAAATGGCCAATTTACTCACTCTGAGTTCTCAAAAAGGGTTTCTTCACCCCGGGAAGTTAATTAAATACCATTTGGAGGCATTTAATGTTCGAGCAAAAACGGCTGATTTTCGACAAAAGAGATAACACCCCCCCCATTACGTCATGCTTCAGAAATGTGGAAAATGGTCCGTTTTCAAATGTTTTATTTTTGAACGTCAGTTCACATTTGTAGGTGGATCATCAGTGTTAGAGCTAAAATTAGCATGTTTCAAGTGATTTTCATGCTTCCAGGGGCCCAAAACACAAGATTTATGGAATGGTTAAAAGTGCATGAAAATGGCCAATTTACTCACTCTGAGTTCTCAAAAAGGGTTTCTTCACCCCGGGAAGTTAATTAAATACCATTTGGAGGCATTTAATGTTCGAGCAAAAACGGCTGATTTTCGACAAAAGAGATAACACCCCCCCATTATGTCATGCTTCAGAAATGTGGAAAATGGTCCGTTTTCAAATGTTTTATTTTTGAACGTCAGTTCACATTTGTAGGTGGATCATCAGTGTTAGAGCTAAAATTAGCATGTTTAAAGTGATTTTCATGCTTCCAGGGGCTCGGGAAGTTAATTAAATACCATTTGGAGGCATTTAATGTTCGAGCAAAAACGGCTGATTTTCGACAAAAGAGATAACACCCCCCCATTACGTCATGCTTCAGAAATGTGGAAAATGGTCAGTTTTCAAATGTTTTATTTTTGAACGTCAGTTCACATTTGTAGGTGGATCATCAGTGTTAGAGCTAAAATTAGCATGTTTAAAGTGATTTTCATGCTTCCAGGGGCCCAAAACACAAGATTTATGGAATGGTTAAAAGTGCATGAAAATGGCCAATTTACTCACTCTGAGTTCTCAAAAAGGGTTTCTTCACCCCGGGAAGTTAATTAAATACCATTTGGAGGCATTTAATGTTCGAGCAAAAACGGCTGATTTTCGACAAAAGAGATAACACCCCCCCCATTACGTCATGCTTCAGAAATGTGGAAAATGGTCCTTTTTCAGATGTTTTATTTTTGAACGTCAGTTCACATTTGTAGGTGGATCATCAGTGTTAGAGCTAAAATTAGCATGTTTAAAGTGATTTTCATGCTTCCAGGGGCTCGGGAAGTTAATTAAATACCATTTGGAGGCATTTAATGTTCGAGCAAAAACGGCTGATTTTCGACAAAAGAGATAACACCCCCCCATTACGTCATGCTTCAGAAATGTGGAAAATGGTCCGTTGTCAAATGTTTTATTTTTGAACGTCAGTTCACATTTGTAGGTGGATCATCAGTGTTAGAGCTAAAATTAGCATGTTTAAAGTGATTTTCATGCTTCCAGGGGCCCAAAACACAAGATTTATGGAATGGTTAAAAGTGCATGAAAATGGCCAATTTACTCACTCTGAGTTCTCAAAAAGGGTTTCTTCACCCCGGGAAGTTAATTAAATACCATTTGGAGGCATTTAATGTTCGAGCAAAAATGGCTGATTTTCGACAAAAGAGATAACACCCCCCCATTACGTCATGCTTCAGAAATGTGGAAAATGGTCCGTTTTCAAATGTTTTATTTTTGAACGTCAGTTCACATTTGTAGGTGGATCATCAGTGTTAGAGCTAAAATTAGCATGTTTAAAGTGATTTTCATGCTTCCAGGGGCTCGGGAAGTGAAATAAATACCATTTGGAGGCATTTAATGTTCGAGCAAAAACGGCTGATTTTCGACAAAAGAGATAACACCCCCCCATTACGTCATGCTTCAGAAATGTGGAAAATGGTCATTTTTCAAATGTTTTATTTTTGAACGTCAGTTCACATTTGTAGGTGGATCATCAGTGTTAGAGCTAAAATTAGCATGTTTAAAGTGATTTTCATGCTTCCAGGGGCCCTAAACACAAGATTTATGGAATGGTTAAAAGTGCATGAAAATGGCCAATTTACTCACTCTGAGTTCTCAAAAAGGGTTTCTTCACCCCGGGAAGTTAATTAAATACCATTTGGAGGCATTTAATGTTCGAGCAAAAACGGCTGATTTTCGACAAAAGAGATAACACCCCCCCATTACGTCATGCTTCAGAAAAGTGGAAAATGGTCCTTTTTCAGATGTTTTATTTTTGAACGTCAGTTCACATTTGTAGGTGGATCATCAGTGTTAGAGCTAAAATTAGCATGTTTAAAGTGATTTTCATGCTTCCAGGGGTTCGGGAAGTTAATTAAATACCATTTGGAGGCATTTAATGTTCAAGCAAAAACGGCTGATTTTCGACAAAAGAGATAACACCCCCCCATTACGTCATGCTTCAGAAATGTGGAAAATGGTCCGTTTTCAAATGTTTTATTTTTGAACGTCAGTTCACATTTGTAGGTGGATCATCAGTGTTAGAGCTAAAATTAGCATGTTTAAAGTGATTTTCATGCTTCCAGGGGCCCAAAACACAAGATTTATGGAATGGTTAAAAGTGCATGAAAATGGCCAATTTACTCACTCTGAGTTCTCAAAAAGGGTTTCTTCACCCCGGGAAGTTAATTAAATACCATTTGGAGGCATTTAATGTTCGAGCAAAAATGGCTGATTTTCGACAAAAGAGATAACACCCCCCCATTACGTCATGCTTCAGAAATGTGGAAAATGGTCCGTTTTCAAATGTTTTATTTTTGAACGTCAGTTCACATTTGTAGGTGGATCATCAGTGTTAGAGCTAAAATTAGCATGTTTAAAGTGATTTTCATGCTTCCAGGGGCTCGGGAAGTGAAATAAATACCATTTGGAGGCATTTAATGTTCGAGCAAAAACGGCTGATTTTCGACAAAAGAGATAACACCCCCCCATTACGTCATGCTTCAGAAATGTGGAAAATGGTCCGTTTTCAAATGTTTTATTTTTGAACGTCAGTTCACATTTGTAGGTGGATCATCAGTGTTAGAGCTAAAATTAGCATGTTTAAAGTGATTTTCATGCTTCCAGGGGCCCTAAACACAAGATTTATGGAATGGTTAAAAGTGCATGAAAATGGCCAATTTACTCACTCTGAGTTCTCAAAAAGGGTTTCTTCACCCCGGGAAGTTAATTAAATACCATTTGGAGGCATTTAATGTTCGAGCAAAAACGGCTGATTTTCGACAAAAGAGATAACACCCCCCCATTACGTCATGCTTCAGAAATGTGGAAAATGGTCCTTTTTCAGAAGTTTTATTTTTGAACGTCAGTTCACATTTGTAGGTGGATCATCAGTGTTAGAGCTAAAATTAGCATGTTTAAAGTGATTTTCATGCTTCCAGGGGCTCAGGAAGTTAATTAAATACCATTTGGAGGCATTTAATGTTCGAGCAAAAACGGCTGATTTTCGACAAAAGAGATAACACCCCCCCATTACGTCATGCTTCAGAAATGTGGAAAATGGTCCGTTTTCAAATGTTTTATTTTTTAACGTCAGTTCACATTTGTAGGTGGATCATCAGTGTTAGAGCTAAAATTAGCATGTTTAAAGTGATTTTCATGCTTCCAGGGGCCCAAAACACAAGATTTATGGAATGGTTAAAAGTGCATGAAAATGGCCAATTTACTCACTCTGAGTTCTCAAAAAGGGTTTCTTCACCCCGGGAAGTTAATTAAATACCATTTGGAGGCATTTAATGTTCGAGCAAAAATGGCTGATTTTCGACAAAAGAGATAACACCCCCCCATTACGTCATGCTTCAGAAATGTGGAAAATGGTCCGTTTTCAAATGTTTTATTTTTGAACGTCAGTTCACATTTGTAGGTGGATCATCAGTGTTAGAGCTAAAATTAGCATGTTTAAAGTGATTTTCATGCTTCCAGGGGCTCGGGAAGTGAAATAAATACCATTTGGAGGCATTTAATGTTCCAGCAAAAACGGCTGATTTTCGACAAAAGAGATAACACCCTCCCATTACATCATGCTTCAGAAATGTGGAAAATGGTCCGTTTTCAAATGTTTTATTTTTGAATGTCAGTTCACATTTGTAGGTGGATTATCAGTGTTAGAGCTAAAATTAGCATGTTTAAAGTGATTTTCATGCTTCCAGGGGCTCGGGAAGTTAATTAAATACCATTTGGAGGCATTTAATGTTCGAGCAAAAACGGCTGATTTTCGACAAAAGAGATAACACACCCCCATTACGTCATGCTTCAGAAATGTGGAAAATGGTCCGTTTTCAAATGTTTTATTTTTGAACGTCCGTTCACATTTGTAGGTGGATCATCAGTGTTAGAGCTAAAATTAGCATGTTTAAAGTGATTTTCATGCTTCCAGGGGCTCGGGAAGTTAATTAAATACCATTTGGAGGCATTTAATGTTCGAGCAAAAACGGCTGATTTTCGACAAAAGAGATAACACCCCCCCATTACGTCATGCTTCAGAAATGTGGAAAATGGTCCTTTTTCAAATGTTTTATTTTTGAACGTCAGTTCACATTTGTAGGTGGATCATCAGTGTTAGAGCTAAAATTAGCATGTTTAAAGTGATTTTCATGCTTCCAGGGGCCCAAAACACAAGATTTATGGAATGGTTAAAAGTGCATGAAAATGGCCAATTTACTCACTCTGAGTTCTCAAAAAGGGTTTCTTCACCCCGGGAAGTTAATTAAATACCATTTGGAGGCATTTAATGTTCGAGCAAAAACGGCTGATTTTCGACAAAAGAGATAACACCCCCCCATTACGTCATGCTTCAGAAATGTGGAAAATGGTCAGTTTTCAAATGTTTTATTTTTGAACGTCAGTTCACATTTGTAGGTGGATCATCAGTGTTAGAGCTAAAATTAGCATGTTTAAAGTGATTTTCATGCTTCCAGGGGCTCGGGAAGTTAATTAAATACCATTTGGAGGCATTTAATGTTCGAGCAAAAACGGCTGATTTTCGACAAAAGAGATAACACCCCCCCATTACGTCATGCTTCAGAAATGTGGAAAATGGTCAGTTTTCAAATGTTTTATTTTTGAACGTCAGTTCACATTTGTAGGTGGATCATCAGTGTTAGAGCTAAAATTAGCATGTTTAAAGTGATTTTCATGCTTCCAGGGGCCCAAAACACAAGATTTATGGAATGGTTAAAAGTGCATGAAAATGGCCAATTTACTCACTCTGAGTTCTCAAAAAGGGTTTCTTCACCCCGGGAAGTTAATTAAATACCATTTGGAGGCATTTAATGTTCGAGCAAAAACGGCTGATTTTCGACAAAAGAGATAACACCCCCCCATTACGTCATGCTTCAGAAATGTGGAAAATGGTCCGTTTTCAAATGTTTTATTTTTGAACGTCAGTTCACATTTGTAGGTGGATCATCAGTGTTAGAGCTAAAATTAGTATGTTTAAAGTGATTTTCATGCTTCCAGGGGCTCGGGAAGTGAAATAAATACCATTTGGAGGCATTTAATGTTCCAGCAAAAACGGCTGATTTTCGACAAAAGAGATAACACCCCCCCATTACGTCATGCTTCAGAAATGTGGAAAATGGTCCGTTTTCAAATGTTTTATTTTTGAACGTCAGTTCACATTTGTAGGTGGATCATCAGTGTTAGAGCTAACATTAGCATGTTTAAAGTGATTTTCATGCTTCCAGGGGCCCTAAACACAAGATTTATGGAATGGTTAAAAGAGCATGAAAATGGCCAATTTACTCACTCTGAGTTCTCAAAAAGGGTTTCTTCACCCCGGGAAGTTAATTAAAACCATTTGGAGGCATTTAATGTTCGAGCAAAAACGGCTGATTTTCGACAAAAGAGATAACACCCCCCCATTACGTCATGCTTCAGAAATGTGGAAAATGGTCCGTTTTCAAATGTTTTATTTTTGAACGTCAGTTCACATTTGTAGGTGGATCATCAGTGTTAGAGCTAAAATTAGCATGTTTAAAGTGATTTTCATGCTTCCAGGGGCTCGGGAAGTGAAATAAATACCATTTGGAGGCATTTAATGTTCCAGCAAAAACGGCTGATTTTCGACAAAAGAGATAACACCCCCCCATTACATCATGCTTCAGAAATTTGGAAAATGGTCCGTTTTCAAATGTTTTATTTTTGAACGTCAGTTCACATTTGTAGGTGGATTATCAGTGTTAGAGCTAAAATTAGCATGTTTAAAGTGATTTTCATGCTTCCAGGGGCTCGGGAAGTTAATTAAATACCATTTGGAGGCATTTAATGTTCGAGCAAAAACGGCTGATTTTCGACAAAAGAGATAACACCCCCCCATTACGTCATGCTTCAGAAATGTGGAAAATGGTCCGTTTTCAAATGTTTTATTTTTGAACGTCCGTTCACATTTGTAGGTGGATCATCAGTGTTAGAGCTAAAATTAGCATGTTTAAAGTGATTTTCATGCTTCCAGGGGCTCGGGAAGTTAATTAAATACCATTTGGAGGCATTTAATGTTCGAGCAAAAACGGCTGATTTTCGACAAAAGAGATAACACCCCCCCATTACGTCATGCTTCAGAAATGTGGAAAATGGTCCTTTTTCAAATGTTTTATTTTTGAACGTCAGTTCACATTTGTAGGTGGATCATCAGTGTTAGAGCTAAAATTAGCATGTTTAAAGTGATTTTCATGCTTCCAGGGGCCCAAAACACAAGATTTATGGAATGGTTAAAAGTGCATGAAAATGGCCAATTTACTCACTCTGAGTTCTCAAAAAGGGTTTCTTCACCCCGGGAAGTTAATTAAATACCATTTGGAGGCATTTAATGTTCGAGCAAAAACGGCTGATTTTCGACAAAAGAGATAACACCCCCCCATTACGTCATGCTTCAGAAATGTGGAAAATGGTCCGTTTTCAAATGTTTTATTTTTGAACGTCAGTTCACATTTGTAGGTTGATCATCAGTGTTAGAGCTAAAATTAGCATGTTTAAAGTGATTTTCATGCTTCCAGGGGCTCGGGAAGTTAATTAAATACCATTTGGAGGCATTTAATGTTCGAGCAAAAACGGCTGATTTTCGACAAAAGAGATACACCCCCCCCATTACGTCATGCTTCAGAAATGTGGAAAATGGTCCGTTTTCAAATGTTTTATTTTTGAACGTCAGTTCACATTTGTAGGTGGATCATCAGTGTTAGAGCTAAAATTAGCATGTTTAAAGTGATTTTCATGCTTCCAGGGGCTCGGGAAGTGAAATAAATACCATTTGGAGGCATTTAATGTTCGAGCAAAAACGGCTGATTTTCGACAAAAGAGATAACACCCCCCCATTACGTCATGCTTCAGAAATGTGGAAAATGGTCCGTTTTCAAATGTTTTATTTTTGAACGTCAGTTCACATTTGTAGGTGGATCATCAGTGTTAGAGCTAAAATTAGCATGTTTAAAGTGATTTTCATGCTTCCAGGGGCCCTAAACACAAGATTTATGGAATGGTTAAAAGTGCATGAAAATGGCCAATTTACTCACTCTGAGTTCTCAAAAAGGGTTTCTTCACCCCGGGAAGTTAATTAAATACCATTTGGAGGCATTTAATGTTCGAGCAAAAACGGCTGATTTTCGACAAAAGAGATAACACCCCCCCATTACGTCATGCTTCAGAAATGTGGAAAATGGTCCTTTTTCAGAAGTTTTATTTTTGAACGTCAGTTCACATTTGTAGGTGGATCATCAGTGTTAGAGCTAAAATTAGCATGTTTAAAGTGATTTTCATGCTTCCAGGGGCTCAGGAAGTTAATTAAATACCATTTGGAGGCATTTAATGTTCGAGCAAAAACGGCTGATTTTCGACAAAAGAGATAACACCCCCCCATTACGTCATGCTTCAGAAATGTGGAAAATGGTCCGTTTTCAAATGTTTTATTTTTGAACGTCAGTTCACATTTGTAGGTGGATCATCAGTGTTAGAGCTAAAATTAGCATGTTTAAAGTGATTTTCATGCTTCCAGGGGCTCGGGAAGTGAAATAAATACCATTTGGAGGCATTTAATGTTCGAGCAAAAACGGCTGATTTTCGACAAAAGAGATAACACCCCCCCATTACGTCATGCTTCAGAAATGTGGAAAATGGTCCGTTTTCAAATGTTTTATTTTTGAACGTCAGTTCACATTTGTAGGTGGATCATCAGTGTTAGAGCTAAAATTAGCATGTTTAAAGTGATTTTCATGCTTCCAGGGGCCCTAAACACAAGATTTATGGAATGGTTAAAAGTGCATGAAAATGGCCAATTTACTCACTCTGAGTTCTCAAAAAGGGTTTCTTCACCCCGGGAAGTTAATTAAATACCATTTGGAGGCATTTAATGTTCGAGCAAAAACGGCTGATTTTCGACAAAAGAGATAACACCCCCCCATTACGTCATGCTTCAGAAATGTGGAAAATGGTCCTTTTTCAGAAGTTTTATTTTTGAACGTCAGTTCACATTTGTAGGTGGATCATCAGTGTTAGAGCTAAAATTAGCATGTTTAAAGTGATTTTCATGCTTCCAGGGGCTCAGGAAGTTAATTAAATACCATTTGGAGGCATTTAATGTTCGAGCAAAAACGGCTGATTTTCGACAAAAGAGATAACACCCCCCCATTACGTCATGCTTCAGAAATGTGGAAAATGGTCCGTTTTCAAATGTTTTATTTTTGAACGTCAGTTCACATTTGTAGGTGGATCATCAGTGTTAGAGCTAAAATTAGCATGTTTAAAGTGATTTTCATGCTTCCAGGGGCCCAAAACACAAGATTTATGGAATGGTTAAAAGTGCATGAAAATGGCCAATTTACTCACTCTGAGTTCTCAAAAAGGGTTTCTTCACCCCGGGAAGTTAATTAAATACCATTTGGAGGCATTTAATGTTCGAGCAAAAATGGCTGATTTTCGACAAAAGAGATAACACCCCCCCATTACGTCATGCTTCAGAAATGTGGAAAATGGTCCGTTTTCAAATGTTTTATTTTTGAACGTCAGTTCACATTTGTAGGTGGATCATCAGTGTTAGAGCTAAAATTAGCATGTTTAAAGTGATTTTCATGCTTCCAGGGGCTCGGGAAGTGAAATAAATACCATTTGGAGGCATTTAATGTTCCAGCAAAAACGGCTGATTTTCGACAAAAGAGATAACACCCTCCCATTACATCATGCTTCAGAAATGTGGAAAATGGTCCGTTTTCAAATGTTTTATTTTTGAACGTCAGTTCACATTTGTAGGTGGATTATCAGTGTTAGAGCTAAAATTAGCATGTTTAAAGTGATTTTCATGCTTCCAGGGGCTCGGGAAGTTAATTAAATACCATTTGGAGGCATTTAATGTTCGAGCAAAAACGGCTGATTTTCGACAAAAGAGATAACACCCCCCCATTACGTCATGCTTCAGAAATGTGGAAAATGGTCCGTTTTCAAATGTTTTATTTTTGAACGTCCGTTCACATTTGTAGGTGGATCATCAGTGTTAGAGCTAAAATTAGCATGTTTAAAGTGATTTTCATGCTTCCAGGGGCTCGGGAAGTTAATTAAATACCATTTGGAGGCATTTAATGTTCGAGCAAAAACGGCTGATTTTCGACAAAAGAGATAACACCCCCCCATTACGTCATGCTTCAGAAATGTGGAAAATGGTCCTTTTTCAAATGTTTTATTTTTGAACGTCAGTTCACATTTGTAGGTGGATCATCAGTGTTAGAGCTAAAATTAGCATGTTTAAAGTGATTTTCATGCTTCCAGGGGCTCAGGAAGTTAATTAAATACCATTTGGAGGCATTTAATGTTCGAGCAAAAACGGCTGATTTTCGACAAAAGAGATAACACCCCCCCATTACGTCATGCTTCAGAAATGTGGAAAATGGTCCGTTTTCAAATGTTTTATTTTTGAACGTCAGTTCACATTTGTAGGTGGATCATCAGTGTTAGAGCTAAAATTAGCATGTTTAAAGTGATTTTCATGCTTCCAGGGGCCCAAAACACAAGATTTATGGAATGGTTAAAAGTGCATGAAAATGGCCAATTTACTCACTCTGAGTTCTCAAAAAGGGTTTCTTCACCCCGGGAAGTTAATTAAATACCATTTGGAGGCATTTAATGTTCGAGCAAAAATGGCTGATTTTCGACAAAAGAGATAACACCCCCCCATTACGTCATGCTTCAGAAATGTGGAAAATGGTCCGTTTTCAAATGTTTTATTTTTGAACGTCAGTTCACATTTGTAGGTGGATCATCAGTGTTAGAGCTAAAATTAGCATGTTTAAAGTGATTTTCATGCTTCCAGGGGCTCGGGAAGTGAAATAAATACCATTTGGAGGCATTTAATGTTCCAGCAAAAACGGCTGATTTTCGACAAAAGAGATAACACCCTCCCATTACATCATGCTTCAGAAATGTGGAAAATGGTCCGTTTTCAAATGTTTTATTTTTGAACGTCAGTTCACATTTGTAGGTGGATTATCAGTGTTAGAGCTAAAATTAGCATGTTTAAAGTGATTTTCATGCTTCCAGGGGCTCGGGAAGTTAATTAAATACCATTTGGAGGCATTTAATGTTCGAGCAAAAACGGCTGATTTTCGACAAAAGAGATAACACCCCCCCATTACGTCATGCTTCAGAAATGTGGAAAATGGTCCCTTTTCAAATGTTTTATTTTTAAACGTCCGTTCACATTTGTAGGTGGATCATCAGTGTTAGAGCTAAAATTAGCATGTTTAAAGTGATTTTCATGCTTCCAGGGGCTCGGGAAGTTAATTAAATACCATTTGGAGGCATTTAATGTTCGAGCAAAAACGGCTGATTTTCGACAAAAGAGATAACACCCCCCCATTACGTCATGCTTCAGAAATGTGGAAAATGGTCCTTTTTCAAATGTTTTATTTTTGAACGTCAGTTCACATTTGTAGGTGGATCATCAGTGTTAGAGCTAAAATTAGCATGTTTAAAGTGATTTTCATGCTTCCAGGGGCCCAAAACACAAGATTTATGGAATGGTTAAAAGTGCATGAAAATGGCCAATTTACTCACTCTGAGTTCTCAAAAAGGGTTTCTTCACCCCGGGAAGTTAATTAAATACCATTTGGAGGCATTTAATGTTCGAGCAAAAACGGCTGATTTTCGACAAAAGAGATAACACCCCCCCATTACGTCATGCTTCAGAAATGTGGAAAATGGTCCGTTTTCAAATGTTTTATTTTTGAACGTCAGTTCACATTTGTAGGTGGATCATCAGTGTTAGAGCTAAAATTAGCATGTTTAAAGTGATTTTCATGCTTCCAGGGGCTCGGGAAGTTAATTAAATACCATTTGGAGGCATTTAATGTTCGAGCAAAAACGGCTGATTTTCGACAAAAGAGATAACACCCCCCCATTACGTCATGCTTCAGAAATGTGGAAAATGGTCAGTTTTCAAATGTTTTATTTTTGAACGTCAGTTCACATTTGTAGGTGGATCATCAGTGTTAGAGCTAAAATTAGCATGTTTAAAGTGATTTTCATGCTTCCAGGGGCCCAAAACACAAGATTTATGGAATGGTTAAAAGTGCATGAAAATGGCCAATTTACTCACTCTGAGTTCTCAAAAAGGGTTTCTTCACCCCGGGAAGTTAATTAAATACCATTTGGAGGCATTTAATGTTCGAGCAAAAACGGCTGATTTTCGACAAAAGAGATAACACCCCCCCATTACGTCATGCTTCAGAAATGTGGAATATGGTCCGTTTTCAAATGTTTTATTTTTGAACGTCAGTTCACATTTGTAGGTGGATCATCAGTGTTAGAGCTAAAATTAGTATGTTTAAAGTGATTTTCATGCTTCCAGGGGCTCGGGAAGTGAAATAAATACCATTTGGAGGCATTTAATGTTCCAGCAAAAACGGCTGATTTTCGACAAAAGAGATAACACCCCCCCATTACGTCATGCTTCAGAAATGTGGAAAATGGTCCGTTTTCAAATGTTTTATTTTTGAACGTCAGTTCACATTTGTAGGTGGATCATCAGTGTTAGAGCTAAAATTAGCATGTTTAAAGTGATTTTCATGCTTCCAGGGGCCCAAAACACAAGATTTATGGAATGGTTAAAAGTGCATGAAAATGGCCAATTTACTCACTCTGAGTTCTCAAAAAGGGTTTCTTCACCCCGGGAAGTTAATTAAATACCATTTGGAGGCATTTAATGTTCGAGCAAAAACGGCTGATTTTCGACAAAAGAGATAACACCCCCCCATTACGTCATGCTTCAGAAATGTGGAAAATGGTCCGTTTTCAAATGTTTTATTTTTGAACGTCAGTTCACATTTGTAGGAGGATCATCAGTGTTAGAGCTAAAATTAGCATGTTTAAAGTGATTTTCATGCTTCCAGGGGCTCGGGAAGTTAATTAAATACCATTTGGAGGCATTTAATGTTCGAGCAAAAACGGCTGATTTTCGACAAAAGAGATAACACCCCCCCATTACGTCATGCTTCAGAAATGTGGAAAATGGTCCGTTTTCAAATGTTTTATTTTTGAATGTCAGTTCACATTTGTAGGTGGATCATCAGTGTTAGAGCTAAAATTAGCATGTTTAAAGTGATTTTCATGCTTCCAGGGGCCCAAAACACAAGATTTATGGAATGGGTAAAAGTGCATGAAAATGGCCAATTTACTCACTCTGAGTTCTCAAAAAGGGTTTCTTCACCCCGGGAAGTTAATTAAATACCATTTGGAGGCATTTAATGTTCGAGCAAAAACGGCTGATTTTCGACAAAAGAGATAACACCCCCCCATTACGTCATGCTTCAGAAATGTGGAAAATGGTCCGTTTTCAAATGTTTTATTTTTGAACGTCAGTTCACATTTGTAGGTGGATCATCAGTGTTAGAGCTAAAATTAGCATGTTTAAAGTGATTTTCATGCTTCCAGGGGCTCGGGAAGTTAATTAAATACCATTTGGAGGCATTTAATGTTCGAGCAAAAACGGCAGATTTTCGACAAAAGAGATAACACCCCCCCATTACGTCATGCTTCAGAAATGTGGAAAATGGTCCGTTTTGAAATGTTTTATTTTTTAACGTCAGTTCACATTTGTAGGTGGATCATCAGTGTTAGAGCTAAAATTAGCATGTTTAAAGTGATTTTCATGCTTCCTCGGGAAGTTAATTAAATACCATTTGGAGGCATTTAATGTTCGAGCAAAAACGGCTGATTTTCGACAAAAGAGATAACACCCCCCCATTACGTCATGCTTCAGAAATGTGGAAAATGGTCCGTTTTCAAATGTTTTATTTTTGAACGTCAGTTCACATTTGTAGGTGGATCATCAGTGTTAGAGCTAAAATTAGCATGTTTAAAGTGATTTTCATGCTTCCAGGGGCTCGGGAAGTGAAATAAATACCATTTGGAGGCATTTAATGTTCCAGCAAAAACGGCTGATTTTCGACAAAAGAGATAACACCCCCCCATTACGTCATGCTTCAGTAATGTGGAAAATGGTCCGTTTTCAAATGTTTTATTTTTGAACGTCAGTTCACATTTGTAGGTGGATCATCAGTGTTAGAGCTAAAATTAGCATGTTTAAAGTGATTTTCATGCTTCCAGGGGCCCAAAACACAAGATTTATGGAATGGTTAAAAGTGCATGAAAATGGCCAATTTACTCACTCTGAGTTCTCAAAAAGGGTTTCTTCACCCCAGGAAGTTAATTAAATACCATTTGGAGGCATTTAATGTTCGAGCAAAAACGGCTGATTTTCGACAAAAGAGATAACACCCCCCCATTACGTCATGCTTCAGAAATGTGGAAAATGGTCCGTTTTCAAATGTTTTATTTTTGAACGTCAGTTCACATTTGTAGGTGGATCATCAGTGTTAGAGCTAAAATTAGCATGTTTAAAGTGATTTTCATGCTTCCAGGGGCTCGGGAAGTTAATTAAATACCATTTGGAGGCATTTAATGTTCGAGCAAAAACGGCTGATTTTCGACAAAAGAGATAACACCCCCCCTTTACGTCATGCTTCAGAAATGTGGAAAATGGTCCGTTTTCAAATGTTTTATTTTTGAACGTCAGTTCACATTTGTAGGTGGATCATCAGTGTTAGAGCTAAAATTAGCATGTTTAAAGTGATTTTCATGCTTCCAGGGGCCCAAAACACAAGATTTATGGAATGGGTAAAAGTGCATGAAAATGGCCAATTTACTCACTCTGAGTTCTCAAAAAGGGTTTCTTCACCCCGGGAAGTTAATTAAATACCATTTGGAGGCATTTAATGTTCGAGCAAAAACGGCTGATTTTCGACAAAAGAGATAACACCCCCCCATTACGTCATGCTTCAGAAATGTGGAAAATGGTCCGTTTTCAAATGTTTTATTTTTGAACGTCAGTTCACATTTGTAGGTGGATCATCAGTGTTAGAGCTAAAATTAGCATGTTTAAAGTGATTTTCATGCTTCCAGGGGCTCGGGAAGTTAATTAAATACCATTTGGAGGCATTTAATGTTCGAGCAAAAACGGCAGATTTTCGACAAAAGAGATAACACCCCCCCATTACGTCATGCTTCAGAAATGTGGAAAATGGTCCGTTTTGAAATGTTTTATTTTTGAACGTCAGTTCACATTTGTAGGTGGATCATCAGTGTTAGAGCTAAAATTAGCATGTTTAAAGTGATTTTCATGCTTCCTCGGGAAGTTAATTAAATACCATTTGGAGGCATTTAATGTTCGAGCAAAAACGGCTGATTTTCGACAAAAGAGATAACACCCCCCCATTACGTCATGCTTCAGAAATGTGGAAAATGGTCCGTTTTCAAATGTTTTATTTTTGAACGTCAGTTCACATTTGTAGGTGGATCATCAGTGTTAGAGCTAAAATTAGCATGTTTAAAGTGATTTTCATGCTTCCAGGGGCTCGGGAAGTGAAATAAATACCATTTGGAGGCATTTAATGTTCGAGCAAAAACGGCTGATTTTCGACAAAAGAGATAACACCCCCCCATTACGTCATGCTTCAGAAATGTGGAAAATGGTCCGTTTTCAAATGTTTTATTTTTGAACGTCAGTTCACATTTGTAGGTGGATCATCAGTGTTAGAGCTAAAATTAGCATGTTTAAAGTGATTTTCATGCTTCCAGGGGCTCGGGAAGTTAATTAAATACCATTTGGAGGCATTTAATGTTCGAGCAAAAACGGCTGATTTTCGACAAAAGAGATAACACCCCCCCATTACGTCATGCTTCAGAAATGTGGAAAATGGTCCTTTTTCAAATGTTTTATTTTTGAACGTCAGTTCACATTTGTAGGTGGATCATCAGTGTTAGAGCTAAAATTAGCATGTTTAAAGTGATTTTCATGCTTCCAGGGGCCCAAAACACAAGATTTATGGAATGGTTAAAAGTGCATGAAAATGGCCAATTTACTCACTCTGAGTTCTCAAAAAGGGTTTCTTCACCCCGGGAAGTTAATTAAATACCATTTGGAGGTATTTAATGTTCAAGCAAAAACGGCTGATTTTCGACAAAAGAGATAACACCCCCCCCATTACGTCATGCTTCAGAAATGTGGAAAATGGTCCGTTTTCAAATGTTTTATTTTTGAACGTCAGTTCACATTTGTAGGTGGATCATCAGTGTTAGAGCTAAAATTAGCATGTTTAAAGTGATTTTCATGCTTCCAGGGGCTCGGGAAGTTAATTAAATACCATTTGGAGGCATTTAATGTCCGAGCAAAAACGGCTGATTTTCGACAAAAGAGATAACACCCCCCCCATTACGTCATGCTTCAGAAATGTGGAAAATGGTCAGTTTTCAAATGTTTTATTTTTGAACGTCAGTTCACATTTGTAGGTGGATCATCAGTGTTAGAGCTAAAATTAGCATGTTTAAAGTGATTTTCATGCTTCCAGGGGCCCAAAACACAAGATTTATGGAATGGTTAAAAGTGCATGAAAATGGCCAATTTACTCACTCTGAGTTCTCAAAAAGGGTTTCTTCACCCCGGGAAGTTAATTAAATACCATTTGGAGGCATTTAATGTTCCAGCAAAAACGGCTGATTTTCGACAAAAGAGATAGCACCCCCCCATTACGTCATGCTTCAGAAATGTGGAAAATGGTCCGTTTTCAAATGTTTTATTTTTGAACGTCAGTTCACATTTGTAGGTGGATCATGAGTGTTAGAGCTAAAATTAGCATGTTTAAAGTGATTTTCATGCTTCCAGGGGCCCTAAACACAAGATTTATGGAATGGTTAAAAGTGCATGAAAATGGCCAATTTACTCACTCTGAGTTCTCAAAAAGGGTTTCTTCACCCCGGGAAGTTAATTAAATACCATTTGGAGGCATTTCATGTTCGAGCAAAAACGGCTGATTTTCGACAAAAGAGATAACACCCCCCCATTACGTCATGCTTCAGAAATGTGGAAAATGGTCCGTTTTCAAATGTTTTATTTTTGAACGTCAGTTCACATTTGTAGGTGGATCATCAGTGTTAGAGCTAAAATTAGCATGTTTAAAGTGATTTTCATGCTTCCAGGGGCTCGGGAAGTGAAATAAATACCATTTGGAGCATTTAATGTTCCAGCAAAAACGGCTGATTTTCGACAAAAGAGATAACACCCCCCCATTACGTCATGCTTCAGAAATGTGGAAAATGGTCCGTTTTCAAATGTTTTATTTTTGAACGTCAGTTCACATTTGTAGGTGGATCATCAGTGTTAGAGCTAAAATTAGCATGTTTAAAGTGATTTTCATGCTTCCAGGGGCTCGGGAAGTGAAATAAATACCATTTGGAGGCATTTAATGTTTGAGTAAAAACGGCTGATTTTCGACAAAAGAGATAACACCCCCCCCATTACGTCATGCTTCAGAAATGTGGAAAATGGTCCGTTTTCAAATGTTTTATTTTTGAACGTCAGTTCACATTTGTAGGTGGATCATCAGTGTTAGAGCTAAAATTAGCATGTTTAAAGTGATTTTCATGCTTCCAGGGGCCCTAAACACAAGATTTATGGAATGGTTAAAAGTGCATGAAAATGGCCAATTTACTCACTCTGAGTTCTCAAAAAGGGTTTCTTCACCCCGGGAAGTTAATTAAATACCATTTGGAGGCATTTAATGTTCGAGCAAAAACGGCTGATTTTCGACAAAAGAGATAACACCCCCCCATTACGTCATGCTTCAGAAATGTGGAAAATGGTCCTTTTTCAGAAGTTTTATTTTTGAACGTCAGTTCACATTTGTAGGTGGATCATCAGTGTTAGAGCTAAAATTAGCATGTTTAAAGTGATTTTCATGCTTCCAGGGGCTCAGGAAGTTAATTAAATACCATTTGGAGGCATTTAATGTTCGAGCAAAAACGGCTGATTTTCGACAAAAGAGATAACACCCCCCCATTACGTCATGCTTCAGAAATGTGGAAAATGGTCCGTTTTCAAATGTTTTATTTTTGAACGTCAGTTCACATTTGTAGGTGGATCATCAGTGTTAGAGCTAAAATTAGCATGTTTAAAGTGATGTTCATGCTTCCAGGGGCTCGGGAAGTGAAATAAATACCATTTGGAGGCATTTAATGTTCCAGCAAAAACGGCTGATTTTCGACAAAAGAGATAACACCCTCCCATTACATCATGCTTCAGAAATGTGGAAAATGGTCCGTTTTCAAATGTTTTATTTTTGAACGTCAGTTCACATTTGTAGGTGGATTATCAGTGTTAGAGCTAAAATTAGCATGTTTAAAGTGATTTTCATGCTTCCAGGGGCTCGGGAAGTTAATTAAATACCATTTGGAGGCATTTAATGTTCGAGCAAAAACGGCTGATTTTCGACAAAAGAGATAACACCCCCCCATTACGTCATGCTTCAGAAATGTGGAAAATGGTCCGTTTTCAAATGTTTTATTTTTGAACGTCCGTTCACATTTGTAGGTGGATCATCAGTGTTAGAGCTAAAATTAGCATGTTTAAAGTGATTTTCATGCTTCCAGGGGCTCGGGAAGTTAATTAAATACCATTTGGAGGCATTTAATGTTCGAGCAAAAACGGCTGATTTGCGACAAAAGAGATAACACCCCCCCATTACGTCATGCTTCAGAAATGTGGAAAATGGTCCTTTTTCAAATGTTTTATTTTTGAACGTCAGTTCCCATTTGTAGGTGGATCATCAGTGTTAGAGCTAAAATTAGCATGTTTAAAGTGATTTTCATGCTTCCAGGGGCCCAAAACACAAGATTTATGGAATGGTTAAAAGTGCATGAAAATGGCCAATTTACTCACTCTGAGTTCTCAAAAAGGGTTTCTTCACCCCGGGAAGTTAATTAAATACCATTTGGAGGCATTTAATGTTCGAGCAAAAACGGCTGATTTTCGACAAAAGAGATAACACCCCCCCATTACGTCATGCTTCAGAAATGTGGAAAATGGTCCGTTTTCAAATGTTTTATTTTTGAACGTCAGTTCACATTTGTAGGTGGATCATCAGTGTTAGAGCTAAAATTAGCATGTTTAAAGTGATTTTCATGCTTCCAGGGGCTCGGGAAGTTAATTAAATACCATTTGGAGGCATTTAATGTTCGAGCAAAAACGGCTGATTTTCGACAAAAGAGATAACACCCCCCCATTACGTCATGCTTCAGAAATGTGGAAAATGGTCAGTTTTCAAATGTTTTATTTTTGAACGTCAGTTCCCATTTGTAGGTGGATCATCAGTGTTAGAGCTAAAATTAGCATGTTTAAAGTGATTTTCATGCTTCCAGGGGCCCAAAACACAAGATTTATGGAATGGTTAAAAGTGCATGAAAATGGCCAATTTACTCACTCTGAGTTCTCAAAAAGGGTTTCTTCACCCCGGGAAGTTAATTAAATACCATTTGGAGGCATTTAATGTTCGAGCAAAAACGGCTGATTTTCGACAAAAGAGATAACACCCCCCCATTACGTCATGCTTCAGAAATGTGGAAAATGGTCCGTTTTCAAATGTTTTATTTTTGAACGTCAGTTCACATTTGTAGGTGGATCATCAGTGTTAGAGCTAAAATTAGTATGTTTAAAGTGATTTTCATGCTTCCAGGGGCTCGGGAAGTGAAATAAATACCATTTGGAGGCATTTAATGTTCCAGCAAAAACGGCTGATTTTCGACAAAAGAGATAACACCCCCCCATTACGTCATGCTTCAGAAATGTGGAAAATGGTCCGTTTTCAAATGTTTTATTTTTGAACGTCAGTTCACATTTGTAGGTGGATCATCAGTGTTAGAGCTAAAATTAGCATGTTTAAAGTGATTTTCATGCTTCCAGGGGCTCGGGAAGTGAAATAAATACCATTTGGAGGCATTTAATGTTCCAGCAAAAACGGCTGATTTTCGACAAAAGAGATAACACCCCCCCATTACGTCATGCTTCAGTAATGTGGAAAATGGTCCGTTTTCAAATGTTTTATTTTTGAACGTCAGTTCACATTTGTAGGTGGATCATCAGTGTTAGAGCTAAAATTAGCATGTTTAAAGTGATTTTCATGCTTCCAGGGGCCCAAAACACAAGATTTATGGAATGGTTAAAAGTGCATGAAAATGGCCAATTTACTCACTCTGAGTTCTCAAAAAGGGTTTCTTCACCCCAGGAAGTTAATTAAATACCATTTGGAGGCATTTAATGTTCGAGCAAAAACGGCTGATTTTCGACAAAAGAGATAACACCCCCCCATTACGTCATGCTTCAGAAATGTGGAAAATGGTCCGTTTTCAAATGTTTTATTTTTGAACGTCAGTTCACATTTGTAGGTGGATCATCAGTGTTAGAGCTAAAATTAGCATGTTTAAAGTGATTTTCATGCTTCCAGGGGCTCGGGAAGTTAATTAAATACCATTTGGAGGCATTTAATGTTCGAGCAAAAACGGCTGATTTTCGACAAAAGAGATAACACCCCCCCTTTACGTCATGCTTCAGAAATGTGGAAAATGGTCCGTTTTCAAATGTTTTATTTTTGAACGTCAGTTCACATTTGTAGGTGGATCATCAGTGTTAGAGCTAAAATTAGCATGTTTAAAGTGATTTTCATGCTTCCAGGGGCCCAAAACACAAGATTTATGGAATGGGTAAAAGTGCATGAAAATGGCCAATTTACTCACTCTGAGTTCTCAAAAAGGGTTTCTTCACCCCGGGAAGTTAATTAAATACCATTTGGAGGCATTTAATGTTCGAGCAAAAACGGCTGATTTTCGACAAAAGAGATAACACCCCCCCATTACGTCATGCTTCAGAAATGTGGAAAATGGTCCGTTTTCAAATGTTTTATTTTTGAACGTCAGTTCACATTTGTAGGTGGATCATCAGTGTTAGAGCTAAAATTAGCATGTTTAAAGTGATTTTCATGCTTCCAGGGGCTCGGGAAGTTAATTAAATACCATTTGGAGGCATTTAATGTTCGAGCAAAAACGGCAGATTTTCGACAAAAGAGATAACACCCCCCCATTACGTCATGCTTCAGAAATGTGGAAAATGGTCCGTTTTGAAATGTTTTATTTTTGAACGTCAGTTCACATTTGTAGGTGGATCATCAGTGTTAGAGCTAAAATTAGCATGTTTAAAGTGATTTTCATGCTTCCTCGGGAAGTTAATTAAATACCATTTGGAGGCATTTAATGTTCGAGCAAAAACGGCTGATTTTCGACAAAAGAGATAACACCCCCCCATTACGTCATGCTTCAGAAATGTGGAAAATGGTCCGTTTTCAAATGTTTTATTTTTGAACGTCAGTTCACATTTGTAGGTGGATCATCAGTGTTAGAGCTAAAATTAGCATGTTTAAAGTGATTTTCATGCTTCCAGGGGCTCGGGAAGTGAAATAAATACCATTTGGAGGCATTTAATGTTCGAGCAAAAACGGCTGATTTTCGACAAAAGAGATAACACCCCCCCATTACGTCATGCTTCAGAAATGTGGAAAATGGTCCGTTTTCAAATGTTTTATTTTTGAACGTCAGTTCACATTTGTAGGTGGATCATCAGTGTTAGAGCTAAAATTAGCATGTTTAAAGTGATTTTCATGCTTCCAGGGGCTCGGGAAGTTAATTAAATACCATTTGGAGGCATTTAATGTTCGAGCAAAAACGGCTGATTTTCGACAAAAGAGATAACACCCCCCCATTACGTCATGCTTCAGAAATGTGGAAAATGGTCCTTTTTCAAATGTTTTATTTTTGAACGTCAGTTCACATTTGTAGGTGGATCATCAGTGTTAGAGCTAAAATTAGCATGTTTAAAGTGATTTTCATGCTTCCAGGGGCCCAAAACACAAGATTTATGGAATGGTTAAAAGTGCATGAAAATGGCCAATTTACTCACTCTGAGTTCTCAAAAAGGGTTTCTTCACCCCGGGAAGTTAATTAAATACCATTTGGAGGTATTTAATGTTCAAGCAAAAACGGCTGATTTTCGACAAAAGAGATAACACCCCCCCCATTACGTCATGCTTCAGAAATGTGGAAAATGGTCCGTTTTCAAATGTTTTATTTTTGAACGTCAGTTCACATTTGTAGGTGGATCATCAGTGTTAGAGCTAAAATTAGCATGTTTAAAGTGATTTTCATGCTTCCAGGGGCTCGGGAAGTTAATTAAATACCATTTGGAGGCATTTAATGTCCGAGCAAAAACGGCTGATTTTCGACAAAAGAGATAACACCCCCCCCATTACGTCATGCTTCAGAAATGTGGAAAATGGTCAGTTTTCAAATGTTTTATTTTTGAACGTCAGTTCACATTTGTAGGTGGATCATCAGTGTTAGAGCTAAAATTAGCATGTTTAAAGTGATTTTCATGCTTCCAGGGGCCCAAAACACAAGATTTATGGAATGGTTAAAAGTGCATGAAAATGGCCAATTTACTCACTCTGAGTTCTCAAAAAGGGTTTCTTCACCCCGGGAAGTTAATTAAATACCATTTGGAGGCATTTAATGTTCCAGCAAAAACGGCTGATTTTCGACAAAAGAGATAGCACCCCCCCATTACGTCATGCTTCAGAAATGTGGAAAATGGTCCGTTTTCAAATGTTTTATTTTTGAACGTCAGTTCACATTTGTAGGTGGATCATGAGTGTTAGAGCTAAAATTAGCATGTTTAAAGTGATTTTCATGCTTCCAGGGGCCCTAAACACAAGATTTATGGAATGGTTAAAAGTGCATGAAAATGGCCAATTTACTCACTCTGAGTTCTCAAAAAGGGTTTCTTCACCCCGGGAAGTTAATTAAATACCATTTGGAGGCATTTCATGTTCGAGCAAAAACGGCTGATTTTCGACAAAAGAGATAACACCCCCCCATTACGTCATGCTTCAGAAATGTGGAAAATGGTCCGTTTTCAAATGTTTTATTTTTGAACGTCAGTTCACATTTGTAGGTGGATCATCAGTGTTAGAGCTAAAATTAGCATGTTTAAAGTGATTTTCATGCTTCCAGGGGCTCGGGAAGTGAAATAAATACCATTTGGAGGCATTTAATGTTCCAGCAAAAACGGCTGATTTTCGACAAAAGAGATAACACCCCCCCATTACGTCATGCTTCAGAAATGTGGAAAATGGTCCGTTTTCAAATGTTTTATTTTTGAACGTCAGTTCACATTTGTAGGTGGATCATCAGTGTTAGAGCTAAAATTAGCATGTTTAAAGTGATTTTCATGCTTCCAGGGGCTCGGGAAGTGAAATAAATACCATTTGGAGGCATTTAATGTTTGAGTAAAAACGGCTGATTTTCGACAAAAGAGATAACACCCCCCCCATTACGTCATGCTTCAGAAATGTGGAAAATGGTCCGTTTTCAAATGTTTTATTTTTGAACGTCAGTTCACATTTGTAGGTGGATCATCAGTGTTAGAGCTAAAATTAGCATGTTTAAAGTGATTTTCATGCTTCCAGGGGCCCTAAACACAAGATTTATGGAATGGTTAAAAGTGCATGAAAATGGCCAATTTACTCACTCTGAGTTCTCAAAAAGGGTTTCTTCACCCCGGGAAGTTAATTAAATACCATTTGGAGGCATTTAATGTTCGAGCAAAAACGGCTGATTTTCGACAAAAGAGATAACACCCCCCCATTACGTCATGCTTCAGAAATGTGGAAAATGGTCCTTTTTCAGAAGTTTTATTTTTGAACGTCAGTTCACATTTGTAGGTGGATCATCAGTGTTAGAGCTAAAATTAGCATGTTTAAAGTGATTTTCATGCTTCCAGGGGCTCAGGAAGTTAATTAAATACCATTTGGAGGCATTTAATGTTCGAGCAAAAACGGCTGATTTTCGACAAAAGAGATAACACCCCCCCATTACGTCATGCTTCAGAAATGTGGAAAATGGTCCGTTTTCAAATGTTTTATTTTTGAACGTCAGTTCACATTTGTAGGTGGATCATCAGTGTTAGAGCTAAAATTAGCATGTTTAAAGTGATGTTCATGCTTCCAGGGGCTCGGGAAGTGAAATAAATACCATTTGGAGGCATTTAATGTTCCAGCAAAAACGGCTGATTTTCGACAAAAGAGATAACACCCTCCCATTACATCATGCTTCAGAAATGTGGAAAATGGTCCGTTTTCAAATGTTTTATTTTTGAACGTCAGTTCACATTTGTAGGTGGATTATCAGTGTTAGAGCTAAAATTAGCATGTTTAAAGTGATTTTCATGCTTCCAGGGGCTCGGGAAGTTAATTAAATACCATTTGGAGGCATTTAATGTTCGAGCAAAAACGGCTGATTTTCGACAAAAGAGATAACACCCCCCCATTACGTCATGCTTCAGAAATGTGGAAAATGGTCCGTTTTCAAATGTTTTATTTTTGAACGTCCGTTCACATTTGTAGGTGGATCATCAGTGTTAGAGCTAAAATTAGCATGTTTAAAGTGATTTTCATGCTTCCAGGGGCTCGGGAAGTTAATTAAATACCATTTGGAGGCATTTAATGTTCGAGCAAAAACGGCTGATTTGCGACAAAAGAGATAACACCCCCCCATTACGTCATGCTTCAGAAATGTGGAAAATGGTCCTTTTTCAAATGTTTTATTTTTGAACGTCAGTTCCCATTTGTAGGTGGATCATCAGTGTTAGAGCTAAAATTAGCATGTTTAAAGTGATTTTCATGCTTCCAGGGGCCCAAAACACAAGATTTATGGAATGGTTAAAAGTGCATGAAAATGGCCAATTTACTCACTCTGAGTTCTCAAAAAGGGTTTCTTCACCCCGGGAAGTTAATTAAATACCATTTGGAGGCATTTAATGTTCGAGCAAAAACGGCTGATTTTCGACAAAAGAGATAACACCCCCCCATTACGTCATGCTTCAGAAATGTGGAAAATGGTCCGTTTTCAAATGTTTTATTTTTGAACGTCAGTTCACATTTGTAGGTGGATCATCAGTGTTAGAGCTAAAATTAGCATGTTTAAAGTGATTTTCATGCTTCCAGGGGCTCGGGAAGTTAATTAAATACCATTTGGAGGCATTTAATGTTCGAGCAAAAACGGCTGATTTTCGACAAAAGAGATAACACCCCCCCATTACGTCATGCTTCAGAAATGTGGAAAATGGTCAGTTTTCAAATGTTTTATTTTTGAACGTCAGTTCACATTTGTAGGTGGATCATCAGTGTTAGAGCTAAAATTAGCATGTTTAAAGTGATTTTCATGCTTCCAGGGGCCCAAAACACAAGATTTATGGAATGGTTAAAAGTGCATGAAAATGGCCAATTTACTCACTCTGAGTTCTCAAAAAGGGTTTCTTCACCCCGGGAAGTTAATTAAATACCATTTGGAGGCATTTAATGTTCGAGCAAAAACGGCTGATTTTCGACAAAAGAGATAACACCCCCCCATTACGTCATGCTTCAGAAATGTGGAAAATGGTCCGTTTTCAAATGTTTTATTTTTGAACGTCAGTTCACATTTGTAGGTGGATCATCAGTGTTAGAGCTAAAATTAGTATGTTTAAAGTGATTTTCATGCTTCCAGGGGCTCGGGAAGTGAAATAAATACCATTTGGAGGCATTTAATGTTCCAGCAAAAACGGCTGATTTTCGACAAAAGAGATAACACCCCCCCATTACGTCATGCTTCAGAAATGTGGAAAATGGTCCGTTTTCAAATGTTTTATTTTTGAACGTCAGTTCACATTTGTAGGTGGATCATCAGTGTTAGAGCTAAAATTAGCATGTTTAAAGTGATTTTCATGCTTCCAGGGGCTCGGGAAGTGAAATAAATACCATTTGGAGGCATTTAATGTTCGAGCAAAAACGGCTGATTTTCGACAAAAGAGATAACACCCCCCCCATTACGTCATGCTTCAGAAATGTGGAAAATGGTCCGTTTTCAAATGTTTTATTTTTGAACGTCAGTTCACATTTGTAGGTGGATCATCAGTGTTAGAGCTAAAATTAGCATGTTTAAAGTGATTTTCATGCTTCCAGGGGCCCTAAACACAAGATTTATGGAATGGTTAAAAGTGCATGAAAATGGCCAATTTACTCACTCTGAGTTCTCAAAAAGGGTTTCTTCACCCCGGGAAGTTAATTAAATACCATTTGGAGGCATTTAATGTTCGAGCAAAAACGGCTGATTTTCGACAAAAGAGATAACACCCCCCCATTACGTCATGCTTCAGAAATGTGGAAAATGGTCCTTTTTCAGAAGTTTTATTTTTGAACGTCAGTTCACATTTGTAGGTGGATCATCAGTGTTAGAGCTAAAATTAGCATGTTTAAAGTGATTTTCATGCTTCCAGGGGCTCAGGAAGTTAATTAAATACCATTTGGAGGCATTTAATGTTCGAGCAAAAACGGCTGATTTTCGACAAAAGAGATAACACCCCCCCATTACGTCATGCTTCAGAAATGTGGAAAATGGTCCGTTTTCAAATGTTTTATTTTTGAACGTCAGTTCACATTTGTAGGTGGATCATCAGTGTTAGAGCTAAAATTAGCATGTTTAAAGTGATTTTCATGCTTCCAGGGGCCCAAAACACAAGATTTATGGAATGGTTAAAAGTGCATGAAAATGGCCAATTTACTCACTCTGAGTTCTCAAAAAGGGTTTCTTCACCCCGGGAAGTTAATTAAATACCATTTGGAGGCATTTAATGTTCGAGCTAAAATGGCTGATTTTCGACAAAAGAGATAACACCCCCCCATTACGTCATGCTTCAGAAATGTGGAAAATGGTCCGTTTTCAAATGTTTTATTTTTGAACGTCAGTTCACATTTGTAGGTGGATCATCAGTGTTAGAGCTAAAATTAGCATGTTTAAAGTGATGTTCATGCTTCCAGGGGCTCGGGAAGTGAAATAAATACCATTTGGAGGCATTTAATGTTCCAGCAAAAACGGCTGATTTTCGACAAAAGAGATAACACCCTCCCATTACATCATGCTTCAGAAATGTGGAAAATGGTCCGTTTTCAAATGTTTTATTTTTGAACGTCAGTTCACATTTGTAGGTGGATTATCAGTGTTAGAGCTAAAATTAGCATGTTTAAAGTGATTTTCATGCTTCCAGGGGCTCGGGAAGTTAATTAAATACCATTTGGAGGCATTTAATGTTCGAGCAAAAACGGCTGATTTTCGACAAAAGAGATAACACCCCCCCATTACGTCATGCTTCAGAAATGTGGAAAATGGTCCGTTTTCAAATGTTTTATTTTTGAACGTCCGTTCACATTTGTAGGTGGATCATCAGTGTTAGAGCTAAAATTAGCATGTTTAAAGTGATTTTCATGCTTCCAGGGGCTCGGGAAGTTAATTAAATACCATTTGGAGGCATTTAATGTTCGAGCAAAAACGGCTGATTTGCGACAAAAGAGATAACACCCCCCCATTACGTCATGCTTCAGAAATGTGGAAAATGGTCCTTTTTCAAATGTTTTATTTTTGAACGTCAGTTCACATTTGTAGGTGGATCATCAGTGTTAGAGCTAAAATTAGCATGTTTAAAGTGATTTTCATGCTTCCAGGGGCCCAAAACACAAGATTTATGGAATGGTTAAAAGTGCATGAAAATGGCCAATTTACTCACTCTGAGTTCTCAAAAAGGGTTTCTTCACCCCGGGAAGTTAATTAAATACCATTTGGAGGCATTTAATGTTCGAGCAAAAACGGCTGATTTTCGACAAAAGAGATAACACCCCCCCATTACGTCATGCTTCAGAAATGTGGAAAATGGTCCGTTTTCAAATGTTTTATTTTTGAACGTCAGTTCACATTTGTAGGTGGATCATCAGTGTTAGAGCTAAAATTAGCATGTTTAAAGTGATTTTCATGCTTCCAGGGGCTCGGGAAGTTAATTAAATACCATTTGGAGGCATTTAATGTTCGAGCAAAAACGGCTGATTTTCGACAAAAGAGATAACACCCCCCCATTACGTCATGCTTCAGAAATGTGGAAAATGGTCAGTTTTCAAATGTTTTATTTTTGAACGTCAGTTCACATTTGTAGGTGGATCATCAGTGTTAGAGCTAAAATTAGCATGTTTAAAGTGATTTTCATGCTTCCAGGGGCCCAAAACACAAGATTTATGGAATGGTTAAAAGTGCATGAAAATGGCCAATTTACTCACTCTGAGTTCTCAAAAAGGGTTTCTTCACCCCGGGAAGTTAATTAAATACCATTTGGAGGCATTTAATGTTCGAGCAAAAACGGCTGATTTTCGACAAAAGAGATAACACCCCCCCATTACGTCATGCTTCAGAAATGTGGAAAATGGTCCGTTTTCAAATGTTTTATTTTTGAACGTCAGTTCACATTTGTAGGTGGATCATCAGTGTTAGAGCTAAAATTAGTATGTTTAAAGTGATTTTCATGCTTCCAGGGGCTCGGGAAGTGAAATAAATACCATTTGGAGGCATTTAATGTTCCAGCAAAAACGGCTGATTTTCGACAAAAGAGATAACACCCCCCCATTACGTCATGCTTCAGAAATGTGGAAAATGGTCCGTTTTCAAATGTTTTATTTTTGAACGTCAGTTCACATTTGTAGGTAGATCATCAGTGTTAGAGCTAAAATTAGCATGTTTAAAGTGATTTTCATGCTTCCAGGGGCCCAAAACACAAGATTTATGGAATGGTTAAAAGTGCATGAAAATGGCCAATTTACTCACTCTGAGTTCTCAAAAAGGGTTTCTTCACCCCGGGAAGTTAATTAAATACCATTTGGAGGCATTTAATGTTCGAGCAAAAACGGCTGATTTTCGACAAAAGAGATAACACCCCCCCATTACGTCATGCTTCAGAAATGTGGAAAATGGTCCGTTTTCAAATGTTTTATTTTTGAACGTCAGTTCACATTTGTAGGAGGATCATCAGTGTTAGAGCTAAAATTAGCATGTTTAAAGTGATTTTCATGCTTCCAGGGGCTCGGGAAGTTAATTAAATACCATTTGGAGGCATTTAATGTTCGAGCAAAAACGGCTGATTTTCGACAAAAGAGATAACACCCCCCCATTACGTCATGCTTCAGAAATGTGGAAAATGGTCCGTTTTCAAATGTTTTATTTTTGAACGTCAGTTCACATTTGTAGGTGGATCATCAGTGTTAGAGCTAAAATTAGCATGTTTAAAGTGATTTTCATGCTTCCAGGGGCCCAAAACACAAGATTTATGGAATGGGTAAAAGTGCATGAAAATGGCCAATTTACTCACTCTGAGTTCTCAAAAAGGGTTTCTTCACCCCGGGAAGTTAATTAAATACCATTTGGAGGCATTTAATGTTCGAGCAAAAACGGCTGATTTTCGACAAAAGAGATAACACCCCCCCATTACGTCATGCTTCAGAAATGTGGAAAATGGTCCGTTTTCAAATGTTTTATTTTTGAACGTCAGTTCACATTTGTAGGTGGATCATCAGTGTTAGAGCTAAAATTAGCATGTTTAAAGTGATTTTCATGCTTCCAGGGGCTCGGGAAGTTAATTAAATACCATTTGGAGGCATTTAATGTTCGAGCAAAAACGGCAGATTTTCGACAAAAGAGATAACACCCCCCCATTACGTCATGCTTCAGAAATGTGGAAAATGGTCCGTTTTGAAATGTTTTATTTTTTAACGTCAGTTCACATTTGTAGGTGGATCATCAGTGTTAGAGCTAAAATTAGCATGTTTAAAGTGATTTTCATGCTTCCTCGGGAAGTTAATTAAATACCATTTGGAGGCATTTAATGTTCGAGCAAAAACGGCTGATTTTCGACAAAAGAGATAACACCCCCCCATTACGTCATGCTTCAGAAATGTGGAAAATGGTCCGTTTTCAAATGTTTTATTTTTGAACGTCAGTTCACATTTGTAGGTGGATCATCAGTGTTAGAGCTAAAATTAGCATGTTTAAAGTGATTTTCATGCTTCCAGGGGCTCGGGAAGTGAAATAAATACCATTTGGAGGCATTTAATGTTCCAGCAAAAACGGCTGATTTTCGACAAAAGAGATAACACCCCCCCATTACGTCATGCTTCAGAAATGTGGAAAATGGTCCGTTTTCAAATGTTTTATTTTTGAACGTCAGTTCACATTTGTAGGTGGATCATCAGTGTTAGAGCTAAAATTAGCATGTTTAAAGTGATTTTCATGCTTCCAGGGGCCCAAAACACAAGATTTATGGAATGGTTAAAAGTGCATGAAAATGGCCAATTTACTCACTCTGAGTTCTCAAAAAGGGTTTCTTCACCCCAGGAAGTTAATTAAATACCATTTGGAGGCATTTAATGTTCGAGCAAAAACGGCTGATTTTCGACAAAAGAGATAACACCCCCCCATTACGTCATGCTTCAGAAATGTGGAAAATGGTCCGTTTTCAAATGTTTTATTTTTGAACGTCAGTTCACATTTGTAGGTGGATCATCAGTGTTAGAGCTAAAATTAGCATGTTTAAAGTGATTTTCATGCTTCCAGGGGCTCGGGAAGTTAATTAAATACCATTTGGAGGCATTTAATGTTCGAGCAAAAACGGCTGATTTTCGACAAAAGAGATAACACCCCCCCATTACGTCATGCTTCAGAAATGTGGAAAATGGTCCGTTTTCAAATGTTTTATTTTTGAACGTCAGTTCACATTTGTAGGTGGATCATCAGTGTTAGAGCTAAAATTAGCATGTTTAAAGTGATTTTCATGCTTCCAGGGGCCCAAAACACAAGATTTATGGAATGGGTAAAAGTGCATGAAAATGGCCAATTTACTCACTCTGAGTTCTCAAAAAGGGTTTCTTCACCCCGGGAAGTTAATTAAATACCATTTGGAGGCATTTAATGTTCGAGCAAAAACGACTGATTTTCGACAAAAGAGATAACACCCCCCCATTACGTCATGCTTCAGAAATGTGGAAAATGGTCCGTTTTCAAATGTTTTATTTTTGAACGTCAGTTCACATTTGTAGGTGGATCATCAGTGTTAGAGCTAAAATTAGCATGTTTAAAGTGATTTTCATGCTTCCAGGGGCTCGGGAAGTTAATTAAATACCATTTGGAGGCATTTAATGTTCGAGCAAAAACGGCAGATTTTCGACAAAAGAGATAACACCCCCCCATTACGTCATGCTTCAGAAATGTGGAAAATGGTCCGTTTTGAAATGTTTTATTTTTGAACGTCAGTTCACATTTGTAGGTGGATCATCAGTGTTAGAGCTAAAATTAGCATGTTTAAAGTGATTTTCATGCTTCCTCGGGAAGTTAATTAAATACCATTTGGAGGCATTTAATGTTCGAGCAAAAACGGCTGATTTTCGACAAAAGAGATAACACCCCCCCATTACGTCATGCTTCAGAAATGTGGAAAATGGTCCGTTTTCAAATGTTTTATTTTTGAACGTCAGTTCACATTTGTAGGTGGATCATCAGTGTTAGAGCTAAAATTAGCATGTTTAAAGTGATTTTCATGCTTCCAGGGGCTCGGGAAGTGAAATAAATACCATTTGGAGGCATTTAATGTTCGAGCAAAAACGGCAGATTTTCGACAAAAGAGATAACACCCCCCCATTACGTCATGCTTCAGAAATGTGGAAAATGGTCCGTTTTCAAATGTTTTATTTTTGAACGTCAGTTCACATTTGTAGGTGGATCATCAGTGTTAGAGCTAAAATTAGCATGTTTAAAGTGATTTTCATGCTTCCAGGGGCTCGGGAAGTTAATTAAATACCATTTGGAGGCATTTAATGTTCGAGCAAAAACGGCTGATTTTCGACAAAAGAGATAACACCCCCCCATTACGTCATGCTTCAGAAATGTGGAAAATGGTCCTTTTTCAAATGTTTTATTTTTGAACGTCAGTTCACATTTGTAGGTGGATCATCAGTGTTAGAGCTAAAATTAGCATGTTTAAAGTGATTTTCATGCTTCCAGGGGCCCAAAACACAAGATTTATGGAATGGTTAAAAGTGCATGAAAATGGCCAATTTACTCACTCTGAGTTCTCAAAAAGGGTTTCTTCACCCCGGGAAGTTAATTAAATACCATTTGGAGGTATTTAATGTTCAAGCAAAAACGGCTGATTTTCAACAAAAGAGATAACACCCCCCCATTACGTCATGCTTCAGAAATGTGGAAAATGGTCCGTTTTCAAATGTTTTATTTTTGAACGTCAGTTCACATTTGTAGGTGGATCATGAGTGTTAGAGCTAAAATTAGCATGTTTAAAGTGATTTTCATGCTTCCAGGGGCCCTAAACACAAGATTTATGGAATGGTTAAAAGTGCATGAAAATGGCCAATTTACTCACTCTGAGTTCTCAAAAAGGGTTTCTTCACCCCGGGAAGTTAATTAAATACCATTTGGAGGCATTTCATGTTCGAGCAAAAACGGCTGATTTTCGACAAAAGAGATAACACCCCCCCATTACGTCATGCTTCAGAAATGTGGAAAATGGTCCGTTTTCAAATGTTTTATTTTTGAACGTCAGTTCACATTTGTAGGTGGATCATCAGTGTTAGAGCTAAAATTAGCATGTTTAAAGTGATTTTCATGCTTCCAGGGGCTCGGGAAGTGAAATAAATACCATTTGGAGGCATTTAATATTCCAGCAAAAACGGCTGATTTTCGACAAAAGAGATAACACCCCCCCATTACGTCATGCTTCAGAAATGTGGAAAATGGTCCGTTTTCAAATGTTTTATTTTTGAACGTCAGTTCACATTTGTAGGTGGATCATCAGTGTTAGAGCTAAAATTAGCATGTTTAAAGTGATTTTCATGCTTCCAGGGGCCCAAAACACAAGATTTATGGAATGGTTAAAAGTGCATGAAAATGGCCAATTTACTCACTCTGAGTTCTCAAAAAGGGTTTCTTCACCCCAGGAAGTTAATTAAATACCATTTGGAGGCATTTAATGTTCGAGCAAAAACGGCTGATTTTCGACAAAAGAGATAACACCCCCCCATTACGTCATGCTTCAGAAATGTGGAAAATGGTCCGTTTTCAAATGTTTTATTTTTGAACGTCAGTTCACATTTGTAGGTGGATCATCAGTGTTAGAGCTAAAATTAGCATGTTTAAAGTGATTTTCATGCTTCCAGGGGCTCGGGAAGTTAATTAAATACCATTTGGAGGCATTTAATGTTCGAGCAAAAACGGCTGATTTTCGACAAAAGAGATAACACCCCCCCTTTACGTCATGCTTCAGAAATGTGGAAAATGGTCCGTTTTCAAATGTTTTATTTTTGAACGTCAGTTCACATTTGTAGGTGGATCATCAGTGTTAGAGCTAAAATTAGCATGTTTAAAGTGATTTTCATGCTTCCAGGGGCCCAAAACACAAGATTTATGGAATGGGTAAAAGTGCATGAAAATGGCCAATTTACTCACTCTGAGTTCTCAAAAAGGGTTTCTTCACCCCGGGAAGTTAATTAAATACCATTTGGAGGCATTTAATGTTCGAGCAAAAACGGCTGATTTTCGACAAAAGAGATAACACCCCCCCATTACGTCATGCTTCAGAAATGTGGAAAATGGTCCGTTTTCAAATGTTTTATTTTTGAACGTCAGTTCACATTTGTAGGTGGATCATCAGTGTTAGAGCTAAAATTAGCATGTTTAAAGTGATTTTCATGCTTCCAGGGGCTCGGGAAGTTAATTAAATACCATTTGGAGGCATTTAATGTTCGAGCAAAAACGGCTGATTTTCGACAAAAGAGATAACACCCCCCCATTACGTCATGCTTCAGAAATGTGGAAAATGGTCCGTTTTGAAATGTTTTATTTTTGAACGTCAGTTCACATTTGTAGGTGGATCATCAGTGTTAGAGCTAAAATTAGCATGTTTAAAGTGATTTTCATGCTTCCTCGGGAAGTTAATTAAATACCATTTGGAGGCATTTAATGTTCGAGCAAAAACGGCTGATTTTCGACAAAAGAGATAACACCCCCCCATTACGTCATGCTTCAGAAATGTGGAAAATGGTCCGTTTTCAAATGTTTTATTTTTGAACGTCAGTTCACATTTGTAGGTGGATCATCAGTGTTAGAGCTAAAATTAGCATGTTTAAAGTGATTTTCATGCTTCCAGGGGCTCGGGAAGTGAAATAAATACCATTTGGAGGCATTTAATGTTCGAGCAAAAACGGCTGATTTTCGACAAAAGAGATAACACCCCCCCATTACGTCATGCTTCAGAAATGTGGAAAATGGTCCGTTTTCAAATGTTTTATTTTTGAACGTCAGTTCACATTTGTAGGTGGATCATCAGTGTTAGAGCTAAAATTAGCATGTTTAAAGTGATTTTCATGCTTCCAGGGGCTCGGGAAGTTAATTAAATACCATTTGGAGGCATTTAATGTTCGAGCAAAAACGGCTGATTTTCGACAAAAGAGATAACACCCCCCCATTACGTCATGCTTCAGAAATGTGGAAAATGGTCCTTTTTCAAATGTTTTATTTTTGAACGTCAGTTCACATTTGTAGGTGGATCATCAGTGTTAGAGCTAAAATTAGCATGTTTAAAGTGATTTTCATGCTTCCAGGGGCCCAAAACACAAGATTTATGGAATGGTTAAAAGTGCATGAAAATGGCCAATTTACTCACTCTGAGTTCTCAAAAAGGGTTTCTTCACCCCGGGAAGTTAATTAAATACCATTTGGAGGTATTTAATGTTCAAGCAAAAACGGCTGATTTTCGACAAAAGAGATAACACCCCCCCCATTACGTCATGCTTCAGAAATGTGGAAAATGGTCCGTTTTCAAATGTTTTATTTTTGAACGTCAGTTCACATTTGTAGGTGGATCATCAGTGTTAGAGCTAAAATTAGCATGTTTAAAGTGATTTTCATGCTTCCAGGGGCTCGGGAAGTTAATTAAATACCATTTGGAGGCATTTAATGTCCGAGCAAAAACGGCTGATTTTCGACAAAAGAGATAACACCCCCCCCATTACGTCATGCTTCAGAAATGTGGAAAATGGTCAGTTTTCAAATGTTTTATTTTTGAACGTCAGTTCACATTTGTAGGTGGATCATCAGTGTTAGAGCTAAAATTAGCATGTTTAAAGTGATTTTCATGCTTCCAGGGGCCCAAAACACAAGATTTATGGAATGGTTAAAAGTGCATGAAAATGGCCAATTTACTCACTCTGAGTTCTCAAAAAGGGTTTCTTCACCCCGGGAAGTTAATTAAATACCATTTGGAGGCATTTAATGTTCCAGCAAAAACGGCTGATTTTCGACAAAAGAGATAGCACCCCCCCATTACGTCATGCTTCAGAAATGTGGAAAATGGTCCGTTTTCAAATGTTTTATTTTTGAACGTCAGTTCACATTTGAAGGTGGATCATGAGTTTTAGAGCTAAAATTAGCATGTTTAAAGTGATTTTCATGCTTCCAGGGGCCCTAAACACAAGATTTATGGAATGGTTAAAAGTGCATGAAAATGGCCAATTTACTCACTCTGAGTTCTCAAAAAGGGTTTCTTCACCCCGGGAAGTTAATTAAATACCATTTGGAGGCATTTCATGTTCGAGCAAAAACGGCTGATTTTCGACAAAAGAGATAACACCCCCCCATTACGTCATGCTTCAGAAATGTGGAAAATGGTCCGTTTTCAAATGTTTTATTTTTGAACGTCAGTTCACATTTGTAGGTGGATCATCAGTGTTAGAGCTAAAATTAGCATGTTTAAAGTGATTTTCATGCTTCCAGGGGCTCGGGAAGTGAAATAAATACCATTTGGAGGCATTTAATGTTCGAGCAAAAACGGCTGATTTTCGACAAAAGAGATAACACCCCCCCATTACGTCATGCTTCAGAAATGTGGAAAATGGTCCTTTTTCAGAAGTTTTATTTTTGAACGTCAGTTCACATTTGTAGGTGGATCATCAGTGTTAGAGCTAAAATTAGCATGTTTAAAGTGATTTTCATGCTTCCAGGGGCTCAGGAAGTTAATTAAATACCATTTGGAGGCATTTAATGTTCGAGCAAAAACGGCTGATTTTCGACAAAAGAGATAACACCCCCCCATTACGTCATGCTTCAGAAATGTGGAAAATGGTCCGTTTTCAAATGTTTTATTTTTGAACGTCAGTTCACATTTGTAGGTGGATCATCAGTGTTAGAGCTAAAATTAGCATGTTTAAAGTGATTTTCATGCTTCCAGGGGCCCAAAACACAAGATTTATGGAATGGTTAAAAGTGCATGAAAATGGCCAATTTACTCACTCTGAGTTCTCAAAAAGGGTTTCTTCACCCCGGGAAGTTAATTAAATACCATTTGGAGGCATTTAATGTTCGAGCAAAAATGGCTGATTTTCGACAAAAGAGATAACACCCCCCCATTACGTCATGCTTCAGAAATGTGGAAAATGGTCCGTTTTCAAATGTTTTATTTTTGAACGTCAGTTCACATTTGTAGGTGGATCATCAGTGTTAGAGCTAAAATTAGCATGTTTAAAGTGATGTTCATGCTTCCAGGGGCTCGGGAAGTGAAATAAATACCATTTGGAGGCATTTAATGTTCCAGCAAAAACGGCTGATTTTCGACAAAAGAGATAACACCCTCCCATTACATCATGCTTCAGAAATGTGGAAAATGGTCCGTTTTCAAATGTTTTATTTTTGAACGTCAGTTCACATTTGTAGGTGGATTATCAGTGTTAGAGCTAAAATTAGCATGTTTAAAGTGATTTTCATGCTTCCAGGGG
Source organism: Lissotriton vulgaris (assembly GCF_964263255.1). NCBI lineage: Eukaryota > Metazoa > Chordata > Amphibia > Caudata > Salamandridae > Lissotriton > Lissotriton vulgaris. The sequence continues at coordinate 289,589 of NW_028253223.1, read as the reverse complement.
CTCGGGAAGTTAATTAAATACCATTTGGAGGCATTTAATGTTCGAGCAAAAACGGCTGATTTTCGACAAAAGAGATAACACCCCCCCATTACGTCATGCTTCAGAAATGTGGAAAATGGTCCGTTTTCAAATGTTTTATTTTTGAACGTCCGTTCACATTTGTAGGTGGATCATCAGTGTTAGAGCTAAAATTAGCATGTTTAAAGTGATTTTCATGCTTCCAGGGGCTCGGGAAGTTAATTAAATACCATTTGGAGGCATTTAATGTTCGAGCAAAAACGGCTGATTTGCGACAAAAGAGATAACACCCCCCCATTACGTCATGCTTCAGAAATGTGGAAAATGGTCCTTTTTCAAATGTTTTATTTTTGAACGTCAGTTCACATTTGTAGGTGGATCATCAGTGTTAGAGCTAAAATTAGCATGTTTAAAGTGATTTTCATGCTTCCAGGGGCCCAAAACACAAGATTTATGGAATGGTTAAAAGTGCATGAAAATGGCCAATTTACTCACTCTGAGTTCTCAAAAAGGGTTTCTTCACCCCGGGAAGTTAATTAAATACCATTTGGAGGCATTTAATGTTCGAGCAAAAACGGCTGATTTTCGACAAAAGAGATAACACCCCCCCATTACGTCATGCTTCAGAAATGTGGAAAATGGTCCGTTTTCAAATGTTTTATTTTTGAACGTCAGTTCACATTTGTAGGTGGATCATCAGTGTTAGAGCTAAAATTAGCATGTTTAAAGTGATTTTCATGCTTCCAGGGGCTCGGGAAGTTAATTAAATACCATTTGGAGGCATTTAATGTTCGAGCAAAAACGGCTGATTTTCGACAAAAGAGATAACACCCCCCCATTACGTCATGCTTCAGAAATGTGGAAAATGGTCAGTTTTCAAATGTTTTATTTTTGAACGTCAGTTCACATTTGTAGGTGGATCATCAGTGTTAGAGCTAAAATTAGCATGTTTAAAGTGATTTTCATGCTTCCAGGGGCCCAAAACACAAGATTTATGGAATGGTTAAAAGTGCATGAAAATGGCCAATTTACTCACTCTGAGTTCTCAAAAAGGGTTTCTTCACCCCGGGAAGTTAATTAAATACCATTTGGAGGCATTTAATGTTCGAGCAAAAACGGCTGATTTTCGACAAAAGAGATAACACCCCCCCATTACGTCATGCTTCAGAAATGTGGAAAATGGTCCGTTTTCAAATGTTTTATTTTTGAACGTCAGTTCACATTTGTAGGTGGATCATCAGTGTTAGAGCTAAAATTAGTATGTTTAAAGTGATTTTCATGCTTCCAGGGGCTCGGGAAGTGAAATAAATACCATTTGGAGGCATTTAATGTTCCAGCAAAAACGGCTGATTTTCGACAAAAGAGATAACACCCCCCCATTACGTCATGCTTCAGAAATGTGGAAAATGGTCCGTTTTCAAATGTTTTATTTTTGAACGTCAGTTCACATTTGTAGGTAGATCATCAGTGTTAGAGCTAAAATTAGCATGTTTAAAGTGATTTTCATGCTTCCAGGGGCCCAAAACACAAGATTTATGGAATGGTTAAAAGTGCATGAAAATGGCCAATTTACTCACTCTGAGTTCTCAAAAAGGGTTTCTTCACCCCGGGAAGTTAATTAAATACCATTTGGAGGCATTTAATGTTCGAGCAAAAACGGCTGATTTTCGACAAAAGAGATAACACCCCCCCATTACGTCATGCTTCAGAAATGTGGAAAATGGTCCGTTTTCAAATGTTTTATTTTTGAACGTCAGTTCACATTTGTAGGAGGATCATCAGTGTTAGAGCTAAAATTAGCATGTTTAAAGTGATTTTCATGCTTCCAGGGGCCCGGGAAGTTAATTAAATACCATTTGGAGGCATTTAATGTTCGAGCAAAAACGGCTGATTTTCGACAAAAGAGATAACACCCCCCCATTACGTCATGCTTCAGAAATGTGGAAAATGGTCCGTTTTCAAATGTTTTATTTTTGAACGTCAGTTCACATTTGTAGGTGGATCATCAGTGTTAGAGCTAAAATTAGCATGTTTAAAGTGATTTTCATGCTTCCAGGGGCCCAAAACACAAGATTTATGGAATGGGTAAAAGTGCATGAAAATGGCCAATTTACTCACTCTGAGTTCTCGAAAAGGGTTTCTTCACCCCGGGAAGTTAATTAAATACCATTTGGAGGCATTTAATGTTCGAGCAAAAACGGCTGATTTTCGACAAAAGAGATAACACCCCCCCATTACGTCATGCTTCAGAAATGTGGAAAATGGTCCGTTTTCAAATGTTTTATTTTTGAACGTCAGTTCACATTTGTAGGTGGATCATCAGTGTTAGAGCTAAAATTAGCATGTTTAAAGTGATTTTCATGCTTCCAGGGGCTCGGGAAGTTAATTAAATACCATTTGGAGGCATTTAATGTTCGAGCAAAAACGGCAGATTTTCGACAAAAGAGATAACACCCCCCCATTACGTCATGCTTCAGAAATGTGGAAAATGGTCCGTTTTGAAATGTTTTATTTTTTAACGTCAGTTCACATTTGTAGGTGGATCATCAGTGTTAGAGCTAAAATTAGCATGTTTAAAGTGATTTTCATGCTTCCTCAGGAAGTTAATTAAATACCATTTGGAGGCATTTAATGTTCGAGCAAAAACGGCTGATTTTCGACAAAAGAGATAACACCCCCCCATTACGTCATGCTTCAGAAATGTGGAAAATGGTCCGTTTTCAAATGTTTTATTTTTGAACGTCAGTTCACATTTGTAGGTGGATCATCAGTGTTAGAGCTAAAATTAGCATGTTTAAAGTGATTTTCATGCTTCCAGGGGCTCGGGAAGTGAAATAAATACCATTTGGAGGCATTTAATGTTCCAGCAAAAACGGCTGATTTTCGACAAAAGAGATAACACCCCCCCATTACGTCATGCTTCAGAAATGTGGAAAATGGTCCGTTTTCAAATGTTTTATTTTTGAACGTCAGTTCACATTTGTAGGTGGATCATCAGTGTTAGAGCTAAAATTAGCATGTTTAAAGTGATTTTCATGCTTCCAGGGGCCCAAAACACAAGATTTATGGAATGGTTAAAAGTGCATGAAAATGGCCAATTTACTCACTCTGAGTTCTCAAAAAGGGTTTCTTCACCCCAGGAAGTTAATTAAATACCATTTGGAGGCATTTAATGTTCGAGCAAAAACGGCTGATTTTCGACAAAAGAGATAACACCCCCCCATTACGTCATGCTTCAGAAATGTGGAAAATGGTCCGTTTTCAAATGTTTTATTTTTGAACGTCAGTTCACATTTGTAGGTGGATCATCAGTGTTAGAGCTAAAATTAGCATGTTTAAAGTGATTTTCATGCTTCCAGGGGCTCGGGAAGTTAATTAAATACCATTTGGAGGCATTTAATGTTCGAGCAAAAACGGCTGATTTTCGACAAAAGAGATAACACCCCCCCATTACGTCATGCTTCAGAAATGTGGAAAATGGTCCGTTTTCAAATGTTTTATTTTTGAACGTCAGTTCACATTTGTAGGTGGATCATCAGTGTTAGAGCTAAAATTAGCATGTTTAAAGTGATTTTCATGCTTCCAGGGGCCCAAAACACAAGATTTATGGAATGGGTAAAAGTGCATGAAAATGGCCAATTTACTCACTCTGAGTTCTCAAAAAGGGTTTCTTCACCCCGGGAAGTTAATTAAATACCATTTGGAGGCATTTAATGTTCGAGCAAAAACGACTGATTTTCGACAAAAGAGATAACACCCCCCCATTACGTCATGCTTCAGAAATGTGGAAAATGGTCCGTTTTCAAATGTTTTATTTTTGAACGTCAGTTCACATTTGTAGGTGGATCATCAGTGTTAGAGCTAAAATTAGCATGTTTAAAGTGATTTTCATGCTTCCAGGGGCTCGGGAAGTTAATTAAATACCATTTGGAGGCATTTAATGTTCGAGCAAAAACGGCAGATTTTCGACAAAAGAGATAACACCCCCCCATTACGTCATGCTTCAGAAATGTGGAAAATGGTCCGTTTTGAAATGTTTTATTTTTGAACGTCAGTTCACATTTGTAGGTGGATCATCAGTGTTAGAGCTAAAATTAGCATGTTTAAAGTGATTTTCATGCTTCCTCGGGAAGTTAATTAAATACCATTTGGAGGCATTTAATGTTCGAGCAAAAACGGCTGATTTTCGACAAAAGAGATAACACCCCCCCATTACGTCATGCTTCAGAAATGTGGAAAATGGTCCGTTTTCAAATGTTTTATTTTTGAACGTCAGTTCACATTTGTAGGTGGATCATCAGTGTTAGAGCTAAAATTAGCATGTTTAAAGTGATTTTCATGCTTCCAGGGGCTCGGGAAGTGAAATAAATACCATTTGGAGGCATTTAATGTTCGAGCAAAAACGGCTGATTTTCGACAAAAGAGATAACACCCCCCCATTACGTCATGCTTCAGAAATGTGGAAAATGGTCCGTTTTCAAATGTTTTATTTTTGAACGTCAGTTCACATTTGTAGGTGGATCATCAGTGTTAGAGCTAAAATTAGCATGTTTAAAGTGATTTTCATGCTTCCAGGGGCTCGGGAAGTTAATTAAATACCATTTGGAGGCATTTAATGTTCGAGCAAAAACGGCTGATTTTCGACAAAAGAGATAACACCCCCCCATTACGTCATGCTTCAGAAATGTGGAAAATGGTCCTTTTTCAAATGTTTTATTTTTGAACGTCAGTTCACATTTGTAGGTGGATCATCAGTGTTAGAGCTAAAATTAGCATGTTTAAAGTGATTTTCATGCTTCCAGGGGCCCAAAACACAAGATTTATGGAATGGTTAAAAGTGCATGAAAATGGCCAATTTACTCACTCTGAGTTCTCAAAAAGGGTTTCTTCACCCCGGGAAGTTAATTAAATACCATTTGGAGGTATTTAATGTTCAAGCAAAAACGGCTGATTTTCGACAAAAGAGATAACACCCCCCCCATTACGTCATGCTTCAGAAATGTGGAAAATGGTCCGTTTTCAAATGTTTTATTTTTGAACGTCAGTTCACATTTGTAGGTGGATCATCAGTGTTAGAGCTAAAATTAGCATGTTTAAAGTGATTTTCATGCTTCCAGGGGCTCGGGAAGTTAATTAAATACCATTTGGAGGCATTTAATGTCCGAGCAAAAACGGCTGATTTTCGACAAAAGAGATAACACCCCCCCCATTACGTCATGCTTCAGAAATGTGGAAAATGGTCAGTTTTCAAATGTTTTATTTTTGAACGTCAGTTCACATTTGTAGGTGGATCATCAGTGTTAGAGCTAAAATTAGCATGTTTAAAGTGATTTTCATGCTTCCAGGGGCCCAAAACACAAGATTTATGGAATGGTTAAAAGTGCATGAAAATGGCCAATTTACTCACTCTGAGTTCTCAAAAAGGGTTTCTTCACCCCGGGAAGTTAATTAAATACCATTTGGAGGCATTTAATGTTCCAGCAAAAACGGCTGATTTTCGACAAAAGAGATAGCACCCCCCCATTACGTCATGCTTCAGAAATGTGGAAAATGGTCCGTTTTCAAATGTTTTATTTTTGAACGTCAGTTCACATTTGTAGGTGGATCATGAGTGTTAGAGCTAAAATTAGCATGTTTAAAGTGATTTTCATGCTTCCAGGGGCCCTAAACACAAGATTTATGGAATGGTTAAAAGTGCATGAAAATGGCCAATTTACTCACTCTGAGTTCTCAAAAAGGGTTTCTTCACCCCGGGAAGTTAATTAAATACCATTTGGAGGCATTTCATGTTCGAGCAAAAACGGCTGATTTTCGACAAAAGAGATAACACCCCCCCATTACGTCATGCTTCAGAAATGTGGAAAATGGTCCGTTTTCAAATGTTTTATTTTTGAACGTCAGTTCACATTTGTAGGTGGATCATCAGTGTTAGAGCTAAAATTAGCATGTTTAAAGTGATTTTCATGCTTCCAGGGGCTCGGGAAGTGAAATAAATACCATTTGGAGGCATTTAATATTCCAGCAAAAACGGCTGATTTTCGACAAAAGAGATAACACCCCCCCATTACGTCATGCTTCAGAAATGTGGAAAATGGTCCGTTTTCAAATGTTTTATTTTTGAACGTCAGTTCACATTTGTAGGTGGATCATCAGTGTTAGAGCTAAAATTAGCATGTTTAAAGTGATTTTCATGCTTCCAGGGGCCCAAAACACAAGATTTATGGAATGGTTAAAAGTGCATGAAAATGGCCAATTTACTCACTCTGGGTTCTCAAAAAGGGTTTCTTCACCCCGGGAAGTTAATTAAATACCATTTGGAGGCATTTAATGTTCGAGCAAAAACGGCTGATTTTCGACAAAAGAGATAACACCCCCCCATTACGTCATGCTTCAGAAATGTGGAAAATGGTCCGTTTTCAAATGTTTTATTTTTGAACGTCAGTTCACATTTGTAGGTGGATCATCAGTGTTAGAGCTAAAATTAGCATGTTTAAAGTGATTTTCATGCTTCCAGGGGCTCGGGAAGTTAATTAAATACCATTTGGAGGCATTTAATGTTCGAGCAAAAACGGCTGATTTTCGACAAAAGAGATAACACCCCCCCATTACGTCATGCTTCAGAAATGTGGAAAATGGTCCGTTTTCAAATGTTTTATTTTTGAACGTCAGTTCACATTTGTAGGTGGATCATCAGTGTTAGAGCTAAAATTAGCATGTTTAGAGTGATTTTCATGCTTCCAGGGGCTCGGGAAGTGAAATAAATACCATTTGGAGGCATTTAATGTTCCAGCAAAAACGGCTGATTTTCGACAAAAGAGATAACACCCCCCCATTACGTCATGCTTCAGAAATGTGGAAAATGGTCCGTTTTCAAATGTTTTATTTTTGAACGTCAGTTCACATTTGTAGGTGGATCATCAGTGTTAGAGCTAAAATTAGCATGTTTAAAGTGATTTTCATGCTTCCAGGGGCCCAAAACACAAGATTTATGGAATGGTTAAAAGTGCATGAAAATGGCCAATTTACTCACTCTGAGCTCTCAAAAAGGGTTTCTTCACCCCGGGAAGTTTATTAAATACCATTTGGAGGCATTTAATGTTCGAGCAAAAACGGCTGATTTTCGACAAAAGAGATAACACCCCCCCATTACGTCATGCTTCAGAAATGTGGAAAATGGTCCGTTTTCAAATGTTTTATTTTTGAACGTCAGTTCACATTTGTAGGTGGATCATCAGTGTTAGAGCTAAAATTAGCATGTTTAAAGTGATTTTCATGCTTCCAGGGGCTCGGGAAGTTAATTAAATACCATTTGGAGGCATTTAATGTCCGAGCAAAAACGGCTGATTTTCGACAAAAGAGATAACACCCCCCCATTACGTCATGCTTCAGAAATGTGGAAAATGGTCAGTTTTCAAATGTTTTATTTTTGAACGTCAGTTCACATTTGTAGGTGGATCATCAGTGTTAGAGCTAAAATTAGCATGTTTAAAGTGATTTTCATGCTTCCAGGGGCCCTAAACACAAGATTTATGGAATGGTTAAAAGTGCATGAAAATGGCCAATTTACTCACTCTGAGTTCTCAAAAAGGGTTTCTTCACCCCGGGAAGTTAATTAAATACCATTTGGAGGCATTTAATGTTCGAGCAAAAACGGCTGATTTTCGACAAAAGAGATAACACCCCCCCATTACGTCATGCTTCAGAAATGTGGATAATGGTCCGTTTTCAAATGTTTTATTTTTGAACGTCAGTTCACATTTGTAGGTGGATCATCAGTGTTAGAGCTAAAATTAGCATGTTTAAAGTGATTTTCATGCTTCCAGGGGCTCGGAAAGTGAAATAAATACCATTTGGAGGCATTTAATGTTCCAGCAAAAACGGCTGATTTTCGACAAAAGAGATAACACCCCCCCATTACGTCATGCTTCAGAAATGTGAAAATGGTCCGTTTTCAAATGTTTTATTTTTGAACGTCAGTTCACATTTGTAGGTGGATCATCAGTGTTAGAGCTAAAATTAGCATGTTTAAAGTGATTTTCATGCTTCCAGGGGCCCAAAACACAAGATTTATGGAATGGTTAAAAGTGCATGAAAATGGCCAATTTACTCACTCTGAGTTCTCAAAAAGGGTTTCTTCACCCCGGGAAGTTAATTAAATACCATTTGGAGGCATTTAATGTTCGAGCAAAAACGGCTGATTTTCGACAAAAGAGATAACACCCCCCCATTACGTCATGCTTCAGAAATGTGGAAAATGGTCCGTTTTCAAATGTTTTATTTTTGAACGTCAGTTCACATTTGTAGGTGGATCATCAGTGTTAGAGCTAAAATTAGCATGTTTAAAGTGATTTTCATGCTTCCAGGGGCTCGGGAAGTTAATTAAATACCATTTGGAGGCATTTAATGTTCGAGCAAAAACGGCTGATTTTCGACAAAAGAGATAACACCCCCCCATTACGTCATGCTTCAGAAATGTGGAAAATGGTCCGTTTTCAAATGTTTTATTTTTGAACGTCAGTTCACATATGTAGGTGGATCATCAGTGTTAGAGCTAAAATTAGCATGTTTAAAGTGATTTTCATGCTTCCAGGGGCTCGGGAAGTGAAATAAATACCATTTGGAGGCATTTAATGTTCGAGCAAAACGGCTGATTTTCGACAAAAGAGATAACACCCCCCATTACGTCATGCTTCAGAAATGTGGAAAATGGTCCGTTTTCAAATGTTTTATTTTTGAACGTCAGTTCACATTTGTAGGTGGATCATCAGTGTTAGAGCTAAAATTAGCATGTTTAAAGTGATTTTCATGCTTCCAGGGGCTCGGGAAGTTAATTAAATACCATTTGGAGGCATTTAATGTTCGAGCAAAAACGGCTGATTTTCGACAAAAGAGATAACACCCCCCCATTACGTCATGCTTCAGAAATGTGGAAAATGGTCCGTTTTCAAATGTTTTATTTTTGAACGTCAGTTCACATTTGTAGGTGGATCATCAGTGTTAGAGCTAAAATTAGCATGTTTAAAGTGATTTTCATGCTTCCAGGGGCTCGGGAAGTGAAATAAATACCATTTGGAGGCATTTAATGTTCGAGCAAAAACGGCTGATTTTCGACAAAAGAGATAACACCCCCCCCATTACGTCATGCTTCAGAAATGTGGAAAATGGTCCGTTTTCAAATGTTTTATTTTTGAACGTCAGTTCACATTTGTAGGTGGATCATCAGTGTTAGAGCTAAAATTAGCATGTTTAAAGTGATTTTCATGCTTCCAGGGGCCCAAAACACAAGATTTATGGAATGGTTAAAAGTGCATGAAAATGGCCAATTTACTCACTCTGAGTTCTCAAAAAGGGTTTCTTCACCCCGGGAAGTTAATTAAATACCATTTGGAGGCATTTAATTTTCGAGCAAAAACGGCTGATTTTCGACAAAAGAGATAACCCCCCCCATTACGTCATGCTTCAGAAATGTGGAAAATGGTCCGTTTTCAAATGTTTTATTTTTGAACGTCAGTTCACATTTGTAGGTGGATCATCAGTGTTAGAGCTAAAATTAGCATGTTTAAAGTGATTTTCATGCTTCCAGGGGCTCGGGAAGTGAAATAAATACCATTTGGAGGCATTTAATGTTCCAGCAAAAACGGCTGATTTTCGACAAAAGAGATAACACCCCCCCATTACGTCATGCTTCAGAAATGTGGAAAATGGTCCGTTTTCAAATGTTTTATTTTTGAACGTCAGTTCACATTTGTAGGTGGATCATCAGTGTTAGAGCTAAAATTAGCATGTTTAAAGTGATTTTCATGCTTCCAGGGGCCCAAAACACAAGATTTATGGAATGGTTAAAAGTGCATGAAAATGGCCAATTTACTCACTCTGAGTTCTCAAAAAGGGTTTCTTCACCCCGGGAAGTTAATTAAATACCATTTGGAGGCATTTAATGTTCGAGCAAAAACGGCTGATTTTCGACAAAAGAGATAACACCCCCCCATTACGTCATGCTTCAGAAATGTGGAAAATGGTCCGTTTTCAAATGTTTTATTTTTGAACGTCAGTTCACATTTGTAGGTGGATCATCAGTGTTAGAGCTAAAATTAGCATGTTTAAAGTGATTTTCATGCTTCCAGGGGCTCAGGAAGTTAATTAAATACCATTTGGAGGCATTTAATGTTCGAGCAAAAACGGCTGATTTTCGACAAAAGAGATAACACCCCCCCATTACGTCATGCTTCAGAAATGTGGAAAATGGTCCGTTTTCAAATGTTTTATTTTTGAACGTCAGTTCACATTTGTAGGTGGATCATCAGTGTTAGAGCTAAAATTAGCATGTTTAAAGTGATTTTCATGCTTCCAGGGGCCCAAAACACAAGATTTATGGAATGGTTAAAAGTGCATGAAAATGGCCAATTTACTCACTCTGAGTTCTCAAAAAGGGTTTCTTCACCCCGGGAAGTTAATTAAAAACCATTTGGAGGCATTTAATGTTCGAGCAAAAACGGCTGATTTTCGACAAAAGAGATAACACCCCCCCATTACGTCATGCTTCAGAAATGTGGAAAATGGTCCGTTTTCAAATGTTTTATTTTTGAACGTCAGTTCACATTTGTAGGTGGATCATCAGTGTTAGAGCTAAAATTAGCATGTTTAAAGTGATTTTCATGCTTCCAGGGGCTCGGGAAGTTAATTAAATACCATTTGGAGGCATTTAATGTTCGAGCAAAAACGGCTGATTTTCGACAAAAGAGATAACACCCCCCCATTACGTCATGCTTCAGAAATGTGGAAAATGGTCCGTTTTCAAATGTTTTATTTTTGAACGTCAGTTCACATTTGTAGGTGGATCATCAGTGTTAGAGCTAAAATTAGCATGTTTAAAGTGATTTTCATGCTTCCAGGGGCTCGGGAAGTGAAATAAATACCATTTGGAGGCATTTAATGTTCGAGCAAAAACGGCTGATTTTCGACAAAAGAGATAACACCCCCCCATTACGTCATGCTTCAGAAATGTGGAAAATGGTCCGTTTTCAAATGTTTTATTTTTGAACGTCAGTTCACATTTGTAGGTGGATCATCAGTGTTAGAGCTAAAATTAGCATGTTTAAAGTGATTTTCATGCTTCCAGGGGCTCGGGAAGTTAATTAAATACCATTTGAAGGCATTTAATGTTCGAGCAAAAACGGCTGATTTTCGACAAAAGAGATAACACCCCCCCATTACGTCATGCTTCAGAAATGTGGAAAATGGCCCGTTTTCAAATGTTTTATTTTTGAACGTCAGTTCACATTTGTAGGTGGATCATCAGTGTTAGAGCTAAAATTAGCATGTTTAAAGTGATTTTCATGCTTCCAGGGGCTCGGGAAGTGAAATAAATACCATTTGGAGGCATTTAATGTTCGAGCAAAAACGGCTGATTTTCGACAAAAGAGATAACACCCCCCCATTACGTCATGCTTCAGAAATGTGGAAAATGGTCGGTTTTCAAATGTTTTATTTTTGAACGTCAGTTCACATTTGTAGGTGGATCATCAGTGTTAGAGCTAAAATTAGCATGTTTAAAGTGATTTTCATGCTTCCAGGGGCCCAAAACACAAGATTTATGGAATGGTTAAAAGTGCATGAAAATGGCCAATTTACTCACTCTGAGTTCTCAAAAAGGGTTTCTTCACCCCGGGAAGTTAATTAAATACCATTTGGAGGCATTTAATTTTCGAGCAAAAACGGCTGATTTTCGACAAAAGAGATAACCCCCCCCCCATTACGTCATGCTTCAGAAATGTGGAAAATGGTCCGTTTTCAAATGTTTTATTTTTGAACGTCAGTTCACATTTGTAGGTGGATCATCAGTGTTAGAGCTAAAATTAGCATGTTTAAAGTGATTTTCATGCTTCCAGGGGCTCGGGAAGTGAAATAAATACCATTTGGAGGCATTTAATGTTCCAGCAAAAACGGCTGATTTTCGACAAAAGAGATAACACCCCCCCATTACGTCATGCTTCAGAAATGTGGAAAATGGTCCGTTTTCAAATGTTTTATTTTTGAACGTCAGTTCACATTTGTAGGTGGATCATCAGTGTTAGAGCTAAAATTAGCATGTTTAAAGTGATTTTCATGCTTCAAGGGGCCCAAAACACAAGATTTATGGAATGGTTAAAAGTGCATGAAAATGGCCAATTCACTCACTCTGAGTTCTCAAAAAGGGTTTCTTCACCCCGGGAAGTTAATTAAATACCATTTGGAGGCATTTAATGTTCGAGCAAAAACGGCTGATTTTCGACAAAAGAGATAACACCCCCCCATTACGTCATGCTTCAGAAATGTGGAAAATGGTCCGTTTTCAAATGTTTTATTTTTGAACGTCAGTTCACATTTGTAGGTGGATCATCAGTGTTAGAGCTAAAATTAGCATGTTTAAAGTGATTTTCATGCTTCCAGGGGCTCAGGAAGTTAATTAAATACCATTTGGAGCCATTTAATGTTCGAGCAAAAACGGCTGATTTTCGACAAAAGAGATAACACCCCCCCATTACGTCATGCTTCAGAAATGTGGAAAATGGTCCGTTTTCAAATGTTTTATTTTTGAACGTCAGTTCACATTTGTAGGTGGATCATCAGTGTTAGAGCTAAAATTAGCATGTTTAAAGTGATTTTCATGCTTCCAGGGGCCCAAAACACAAGATTTATGGAATGGTTAAAAGTGCATGAAAATGGCCAATTTACTCACTCTGAGTTCTCAAAAAGGGTTTCTTCACCCCGGGAAGTTAATTAAAAACCATTTGGAGGCATTTAATGTTCGAGCAAAAACGGCTGATTTTCGACAAAAGAGATAACACCCCCCCATTACGTCATGCTTCAGAAATGTGGAAAATGGTCCGTTTTCAAATGTTTTATTTTTGAACGTCAGTTCACATTTGTAGGTGGATCATCAGTGTTAGAGCTAAAATTAGCATGTTTAAAGTGATTTTCATGCTTCCAGGGGCTCGGGAAGTTAATTAAATACCATTTGGAGGCATTTAATGTTCGAGCAAAAACGGCTGATTTTCGACAAAAGAGATAACACCCCCCCATTACGTCATGCTTCAGAAATGTGGAAAATGGTCCGTTTTCAAATGTTTTATTTTTGAACGTCAGTTCACATTTGTAGGTGGATCATCAGTGTTAGAGCTAAAATTAGCATGTTTAAAGTGATTTTCATGCTTCCAGGGGCTCGGGAAGTGAAATAAATACCATTTGGAGGCATTTATTGTTCGAGCAAAAACGGCTGATTTTCGACAAAAGAGATAACACCCCCCCATTACGTCATGCTTCAGAAATGTGGAAAATGGTCCGTTTTCAAATGTTTTATTTTTGAACGTCAGTTCACATTTGTAGGTGGATCATCAGTGTTAGAGCTAAAATTAGCATGTTTAAAGTGATTTTCATGCTTCCAGGGGCTCGGGAAGTGAAATAAATACCATTTGGAGGCATTTAATGTTCGAGCAAAAACGGCTGATTTTCGACAAAAGAGATAACACCCCCCCATTACGTCATGCTTCAGAAATGTGGAAAATGGCCCGTTTTCAAATGTTTTATTTTTGAACGTCAGTTCACATTTGTAGGTGGATCATCAGTGTTAGAGCTAAAATTAGCATGTTTAAAGTGATTTTCATGCTTCCAGGGGCTCGGGAAGTTAATTAAATACCATTTGGAGGCATTTAATGTTCGAGCAAAAACGGCTGATTTTCGACAAAAGAGATAACACCCCCCCATTACGTCATGCTTCAGAAATGTGGAAAATGGTCCGTTTTCAAATGTTTTATTTTTGAACGGCAGTTCACATTTGTAGGTGGATCATCAGTGTTAGAGCTAAAATTAGCATGTTTAAAGTGATTTTCATGCTTCCAGGGGCTCGGGAAGTGAAATAAATACCATTTGGAGGCATTTATTGTTCGAGCAAAAACGGCTGATTTTCGACAAAAGAGATAACACCCCCCCATTACGTCATGCTTCAGAAATGTGGAAAATGGTCCGTTTTCAAATGTTTTATTTTTGAACGTCAGTTCACATTTGTAGGTGGATCATCAGTGTTAGAGCTAAAATTAGCATGTTTAAAGTGATTTTCATGCTTCCAGGGGCTCGGGAAGTGAAATAAATACCATTTGGAGGCATTTAATGTTCGAGCAAAAACGGCTGATTTTCGACAAAAGAGATAACACCCCCCCATTACGTCATGCTTCAGAAATGTGGAAAATGGTCCGTTTTCAAATGTTTTATTTTTGAACGTCAGTTCACATTTGTAGGTGGATCATCAGTGTTAGAGCTAAAATTAGCATGTTTAAAGTTATTTTCATGCTTCCAGGGGCCCAAAACACAAGATTTATCGAATGGTTAAAAGTGCATGAAAATGGCCAATTTACTCACTCTGAGTCCTCAAAAAGGGTTTCTTCACCCCGGGAAGTTAATTAAATACCATTTGGAGGCATTTAATGTTCGAGCAAAAACGGCTGATTTTCGACAAAAGAGATAACACCCCCCCATTACGTCATGCTTCAGAAATGTGGAAAATGGTCCGTTTTCAAATGTTTTATTTTTGAACGTCAGTTCACAGTTGTAGGTGGATCATCAGTGTTAGATCTAAAATTAGCATGTTTAAAGTGATTTTCATGCTTCCAGGGGCTCGGGAAGTTAATTAAATACCATTTGGAGGCATTTAATGTTCGAGCAAAAACGGCTGATTTTCGACAAAAGAGATAACACCCCCCCATTACGTCATGCTTCAGAAATGTGGAAAATGGTCCGTTTTCAAATGTTTTATTTTTGAACGTCAGTTCACATTTGTAGGTGGATCATCAGTGTTAGAGCTAAAATTAGCATGTTTAAAGTGATTTTCATGCTTCCAGGGGCCCAAAACACAAGATTTATGGAATGGTTAAAAGTGCATGAAAATGGCCAATTTACTCACTCTGAGTTCTCAAAAAGGGTTTCTTCACCCCGGGAAGTTAATTAAAAACCATTTGGAGGCATTTAATGTTCGAGCAAAAACGGCTGATTTTCGACAAAAGAGATAACACCCCCCCATTACGTCATGCTTCAGAAATGTGGAAAATGGTCCGTTTTCAAATGTTTTATTTTTGAACGTCAGTTCACATTTGTAGGTGGATCATCAGTGTTAGAGCTAAAATTAGCATGTTTAAAGTGATTTTCATGCTTCCAGGGGCTCGGGAAGTTAATTAAATACCATTTGGAGGCATTTAATGTTCGAGCAAAAACGGCTGATTTTCGACAAAAGAGATAACACCCCCCCATTACGTCATGCTTCAGAAATGTGGAAAATGGTCCGTTTTCAAATGTTTTATTTTTGAACGTCAGTTCACATTTGTAGGTGGATCATCAGTGTTAGAGCTAAAATTAGCATGTTTAAAGTGATTTTCATGCTTCCAGGGGCTCGGGAAGTGAAATAAATACCATTTGGAGGCATTTAATGTTCGAGCAAAAACGGCTGATTTTCGACAAAAGAGATAACACCCCCCCATTACGTCATGCTTCAGAAATGTGGAAAATGGTCCGTTTTCAAATGTTTTATTTTTGAACGTCAGTTCACATTTGTAGGTGGATCATCAGTGTTAGAGCTAAAATTAGCATGTTTAAAGTGATTTTCATGCTTCCAGGTGCTCGGGAAGTTAATTAAATACCATTTGAAGGCATTTAATGTTCGAGCAAAAACGGCTGATTTTCGACAAAAGAGATAACACCCCCCCATTACGTCATGCTTCAGAAATGTGGAAAATGGCCCGTTTTCAAATGTTTTATTTTTGAACGTCAGTTCACATTTGTAGGTGGATCATCAGTGTTAGAGCTAAAATTAGCATGTTTAAAGTGATTTTCATGCTTCCAGGGGCTCGGGAAGTGAAATAAATACCATTTGGAGGCATTTAATGTTCGAGCAAAAACAGCTGATTTTCGACAAAAGAGATAACACCCCCCCATTACGTCATGCTTCAGAAATGTGGAAAATGGTCCGTTTTCAAATGTTTTATTTTTGAACGTCAGTTCACATTTGTAGGTGGATCATCAGTGTTAGAGCTAAAATTAGCATGTTTAAAGTTATTTTCATGCTTCCAGGGGCCCAAAACACAAGATTTATGGAATGGTTAAAAGTGCATGAAAATGGCCAATTTACTCACTCTGAGTTCTCAAAAAGGGTTTCTTCACCCCGGGAAGTTAATTAAATACCATTTGGAGGCATTTAATGTTCGAGCAAAAACGGCTGATTTTCGACAAAAGAGATAACACCCCCCCATTACGTCATGCTTCAGAAATGTGGAAAATGGTCCGTTTTCAAATGTTTTATTTTTGAACGTCAGTTCACATTTGTAGGTGGATCATCAGTGTTAGAGCTAAAATTAGCATGTTTAAAGTGATTTTCATGCTTCCAGGGGCTCGGGAAGTTAATTAAATACCATTTGGAGGCATTTAATGTTCGAGCAAAAACGGCTGATTTTCGACAAAAGAGATAACACCCCCCCATTACGTCATGCTTCAGAAATGTGGAAAATGGTCAGTTTTCAAATGTTTTATTTTTGAACGTCAGTTCACATTTGTAGGTGGATCATCAGTGTTAGAGCTAAAATTAGCATGTTTAAAGTGATTTTCATGCTTCCAGGGGCCCAAAACACAAGATTTATGGAATGGTTAAAAGTGCATGAAAATGGCCAATTTACTCACTCTGAGTTCTCAAAAAGGGTTTCTTCACCCCGGGAAGTTAATTAAATACCATTTGGAGGCATTTAATGTTCGAGCAAAAACGGCTGATTTTCGACAAAAGAGATAACACCCCCCCATTACTTCATGCTTCAGAAATATGGAAAATGGTCCGTTTTCAAATGTTTTATTTTTGAACGTCAGTTCACATTTGTAGGTGGATCATCAGTGTTAGAGCTAAAATTAGCATGTTTAAATTGATTTTCATGCTTCCAGGGGCTCGGGAAGTTAATTAAATACCATTTGGAGGCATTTAATGTTCGAGCAAAAACGGCTGATTTTCGACAAAAGAGATAACACCCCCCCATTACTTCATGCTTCAGAAATGTGGAAAATGGTCCGTTTTGAAATGTTTTATTTTTGAACGTCAGTTCACATTTGTAGGTGGATCATCAGTGTTAGAGCTAAAATTAGCATGTTTAAAGTGATTTTCATGCTTCCAGGGGCTCGGGAAGTGAAATAAATACCATTTGGAGGCATTTAATGTTCCAGCAAAAACGGCTGATTTTCGACAAAAGAGATAACAACCCCCCATTACGTCATGCTTCAGAAATGTGGAAAATGGTCCGTTTTCAAATGTTTTATTTTTGAACGTCAGTTCACATTTGTAGGTGGATCATCAGTGTTAGAGCTAAAATTAGCATGTTTAAAGTGATTTTCATGCTTCCAGGGGCTCGGGAAGTTAATTAAATACCATTTGAAGGCATTTAATGTTCGAGCAAAAACGGCTGATTTTCGACAAAAGAGATAACACCCCCCCATTACGTCATGCTTCAGAAATGTGGAAAATGGTCCGTTTTCAAATGTTTTATTTTTGAACGTCAGTTCACATTTGTAGGTGGATCATCAGTGTTAAAGCTAAAATTAGCATGTTTAAAGTGATTTTCATGCTTCCAGGGGCTCGGGAAGTGAAATAAATACCATTTGGAGGCATTTAATGTTCGAGCAAAAACGGCTGATTTTCGACAAAAGAGATAACACCCCCCCATTACGTCATGCTTCAGAAATGTGGAAAATGGTCCGTTTTCAAATGTTTTATTTTTGAACGTCAGTTCACATTTGTAGGTGGATCATCAGTGTTAGAGCTAAAATTAGCATGTTTAAAGTTATTTTCATGCTTCCAGGGGCCCAAAACACAAGATTTATGGAATGGTTAAATGTGCATGAAAATGGCCAATTTACTCACTCTGAGTTCTCAAAAAGGGTTTCTTCACCCCGGGAAGTTAATTAAATACCATTTGGAGGCATTTAATGTTCGAGCAAAAACGGCTGATTTTCGACAAAAGAGATAACACCCCCCCATTACGTCATGCTTCAGAAATGTGGAAAATGGTCCGTTTTCAAATGTTTTATTTTTGAACGTCAGTTCACATTTGTAGGTGGATCATCAGTGTTAGAGCTAAAATTAGCATGTTTAAAGTGATTTTCATGCTTCCAGGGGCTCGGGAAGTTAATTAAATACCATTTGGAGGCATTTAATGTTCGAGCAAAAACGGCTGATTTTCGTCAAAAGAGATAACACCCCCCCATTACGTCATGCTTCAGAAATGTGGAAAATGGTCCGTTTTCAAATGTTTTATTTTTGAACGACAGTTCACATTAGTAGGTGGATCATCAGTGTTAGAGCTAAAATTAGCATGTTTAAAGTGATTTTCATGCTTCCAGGGGCTCGGGAAGTTAATTAAATACCATTTGGAGGCATTTAATGTTCGAGCAAAAACGGCTGATTTTCGACAAAAGAGATAACACCCCCCATTACGTCATGCTTCAGAAATGTGGAAAATGGTCCGTTTTCAAATGTTTTATTTTTGAACGTCAGTTCACATTTGTAGGTGGATCATCAGTGTTAGAGCTAAAATTAGCATGTTTAAAGTGATTTTCATGCTTCCAGGCGCCCTATACACAAGATTTATGGAAGGGTTAAAAGTGTATGAAAATGGCCAATTTACTCACTCTGAGTTCTCAAAAAGGGTTTCTTCACCCCGGAACGTTAATTAAATACTATTTGGAGGCATTTAATGTTCAAGCAAAAACGGCTGATTTTCGACAAAAGAGATAACACCCCCCCATTACGTCATGCTTCAGAAATGTGGAAAATGGTCCGTTTTCAAATGTTTTATTTTTGAACGTCAGTTCACATTTGTAGGTGGATCATCAGTGTTAGAGCTAAAATTAGCATGTTTAAAGTGATTTTCATGCTACCAGGGGCTCGGGAAGTGAATTAAATACTATTTGGAGGCATTTAATGTTTAAGCAAAAACGGCTGATTTTCGACAAAAGAGATAACACCCCCCCATTACGTCATGCTTCAGAAATGTGAAAATGGTCCGTTTTCAAATGTTTTATTTTTGAACGTCAGTTCACATTTGTAGGTGGATCATCAGTGTTAGAGCTAAAATTAGCATGTTTAAAGTGATTTTCATGCTTCCAGGGGCCCAAAACACAAGATTTATGGAATGGTTAAAAGTGCATGAAAATGGCCAATTTACTCACTCTGAGTTCTCAAAAAGGGTTTCTTCACCCCGGGAAGTTAATTAAATACCATTTGGAGGCATTTAATGTTCGAGCAAAAACGGCTGATTTTCGACAAAAGAGATAACACCCCCCCATTACGTCATGCTTCAGAAATGTGGAAAATGGTCCGTTTTCAAATGTTTTATTTTTGAACGTCAGTTCACATTTGTAGGTGGATCATCAGTGTTAGAGCTAAAATTAGCATGTTTAAAGTGATTTTCATGCTTCCAGGGGCTCGGGAAGTTAATTAAATACCATTTGGAGGCATTTAATGTTCGAGCAAAAACGGCTGATTTTCGACAAAAGAGATAACACCCCCCCATTACGTCATGCTTCAGAAATGTGGAAAATGGTCCGTTTTCAAATGTTTTATTTTTGAACGTCAGTTCACATTTGTAGGTGGATCATCAGTGTTAGAGCTAAAATTAGCATGTTTAAAGTGATTTTCATGCTTCCAGGGGCCCAAAACACAAGATTTATGGAATGGTTAAAAGTGCATGAAAATGGCCAATTTACTCACTCTGAGTTCTCAAAAAGGGTTTCTTCACCCCGGGAAGTTAATTAAATACCATTTGGAGGCATTTAATGTTCGAGCAAAAACGGCTGATTTTCGACAAAAGAGATAACACCCCCCCATTACGTCATGCTTCAGAAATGTGGAAAATGGTCCGTTTTCAAATGTTTTATTTTTGAACGTCAGTTCACATTTGTAGGTGGATCATCAGTGTTAGAGCTAAAATTAGCATGTTTAACGTGATTTTCATGCTTCCAGGGGCTCGGGAAGTTAATTAAATACCATTTGGAGGCATTTAATGTTCGAGCAAAAACGGCTGATTTTCGACAAAAGAGATAACACCCCCCCATTACGTCATGCTTCAGAAATGTGGAAAATGGTCCATTTTCAAATGTTTTATTTTTGAACGTCAGTTCACATTTGTAGGTGGATCATCAGTGTTAGAGCTAAAATTAGCATGTTTAAAGTGATTTTCATGCTTCCAGGGGCCCAAAACACAAGATTTATGGAATGGTTAAAAGTGCATGAAAATGGCCAATTTACTCACTCTGAGTTCTCAAAAAGGGTTTCTTCAC
The DNA here is from genome assembly GCF_964263255.1 of Lissotriton vulgaris. Taxonomy (NCBI): domain Eukaryota; kingdom Metazoa; phylum Chordata; class Amphibia; order Caudata; family Salamandridae; genus Lissotriton; species Lissotriton vulgaris. The sequence goes on along the minus strand of NW_028253223.1, from coordinate 269,234 downwards.
CCCGGGAAGTTAATTAAAAACCATTTGGAGGCATTTAATGTTCGAGCAAAAACGGCTGATTTTCGACAAAAGAGATAACACCCCCCCATTACGTCATGCTTCAGAAATGTGGAAAATGGTCCGTTTTCAAATGTTTTATTTTTGAACGTCAGTTCACATTTGTAGGTGGATCATCAGTGTTAGAGCTAAAATTAGCATGTTTAAAGTGATTTTCATGCTTCCAGGGGCTCGGGAAGTTAATTAAATACCATTTGGAGGCATTTAATGTTCGAGCAAAAACGGCTGATTTTCGACAAAAGAGATAACACCCCCCCATTACGTCATGCTTCAGAAATGTGGAAAATGGTCCGTTTTCAAATGTTTTATTTTTGAACGTCAGTTCACATTTGTAGGTGGATCATCAGTGTTAGAGCTAAAATTAGCATGTTTAAAGTGATTTTCATGCTTCCAGGGGCTCGGGAAGTGAAATAAATACCATTTGGAGGCATTTAATGTTCGAGCAAAAACGGCTGATTTTCGACAAAAGAGATAACACCCCCCCATTACGTCATGCTTCAGAAATGTGGAAAATGGTCCGTTTTCAAATGTTTTATTTTTGAACGTCAGTTCACATTTGTAGGTGGATCATCAGTGTTAGAGCTAAAATTAGCATGTTTAAAGTGATTTTCATGCTTCCAGGGGCTCGGGAAGTTAATTAAATACCATTTGAAGGCATTTAATGTTCGAGCAAAAACGGCTGATTTTCGACAAAAGAGATAACACCCCCCCATTACGTCATGCTTCAGAAATGTGGAAAATGGCCCGTTTTCAAATGTTTTATTTTTGAACGTCAGTTCACATTTGTAGGTGGATCATCAGTGTTAGAGCTAAAATTAGCATGTTTAAAGTGATTTTCATGCTTCCAGGGGCTCGGGAAGTGAAATAAATACCATTTGGAGGCATTTAATGTTCGAGCAAAAACAGCTGATTTTCGACAAAAGAGATAACACCCCCCCCATTACGTCATGCTTCAGAAATGTGGAAAATGGTCCGTTTTCAAATGTTTTATTTTTGAACGTCAGTTCACATTTGTAGGTGGATCATCAGTGTTAGAGCTAAAATTAGCATGTTTAAAGTTATTTTCATGCTTCCAGGGGCCCAAAACACAAGATTTATGGAATGGTTAAAAGTGCATGAAAATGGCCAATTTACTCACTCTGAGTTCTCAAAAAGGGTTTCTTCACCCCGGGAAGTTAATTAAATACCATTTGGAGGCATTTAATGTTCGAGCAAAAACGGCTGATTTTCGACAAAAGAGATAACACCCCCCCATTACGTCATGCTTCAGAAATGTGGAAAATGGTCCGTTTTCAAATGTTTTATTTTTGAACGTCAGTTCACATTTGTAGGTGGATCATCAGTGTTAGAGCTAAAATTAGCATGTTTAAAGTGATTTTCATGCTTCCAGGGGCTCGGGAAGTTAATTAAATACCATTTGGAGGCATTTAATGTTCGAGCAAAAACGGCTGATTTTCGACAAAAGAGATAACACCCCCCCATTACGTCATGCTTCAGAAATGTGGAAAATGGTCCGTTTTCAAATGTTTTATTTTTGAACGTCAGTTCACATTTGTAGGTGGATCATCAGTGTTAGAGCTAAAATTAGCATGTTTAAAGTGATTTTCATGCTTCCAGGGGCTCGGGAAGTTAATTAAATACCATTTGGAGGCATTTAATGTTCGAGCAAAAACGGCTGATTTTCGACAAAAGAGATAACACCCCCCCATTACGTCATGCTTCAGAAATGTGGAAAATGGTCCGTTTTCAAATGTTTTATTTTTGAACGTCAGTTCACATTTGTAGGTGGATCATCAGTGTTAGAGCTAAAATTAGCATGTTTAAAGTGATTTTCATGCTTCCAGGGGCTCGGGAAGTGAAATAAATACCATTTGGAGGCATTTAATGTTCGAGCAAAAACGGCTGATTTTCGACAAAAGAGATAACACCCCCTCATTACGTCATGCTTCAGAAATGTGGAAAATGGTCCGTTTTCAAATGTTTTATTTTTGAACGTCAGTTCACATTTGTAGGTGGATCATCAGTGTTAGAGCTAAAATTAGCATGTTTAAAGTGATTTTCATGCTTCCAGGGGCTCGGGAAGTTAATTAAATACCATTTGAAGGCATTTAATGTTCGAGCAAAAACGGCTGATTTTCGACAAAAGAGATAACACCCCCCCATTACGTCATGCTTCAGAAATGTGGAAAATGGCCCGTTTTCAAATGTTTTATTTTTGAACGTCAGTTCACATTTGTAGGTGGATCATCAGTGTTAGAGCTAAAATTAGCATGTTTAAAGTGATTTTCATGCTTCCAGGGGCTCGGGAAGTGAAATAAATACCATTTGGAGGCATTTAATGTTCGAGCAAAAACAGCTGATTTTCGACAAAAGAGATAACACCCCCCCCATTACGTCATGCTTCAGAAATGTGGAAAATGGTCCGTTTTCAAATGTTTTATTTTTGAACGTCAGTTCACATTTGTAGGTGGATCATCAGTGTTAGAGCTAAAATTAGCATGTTTAAAGTTATTTTCATGCTTCCAGGGGCCCAAAACACAAGATTTATGGAATGGTTAAAAGTGCATGAAAATGGCCAATTTACTCACTCTGAGTTCTCAAAAAGGGTTTCTTCACCCCGGGAAGTTAATTAAATACCATTTGGAGGCATTTAATGTTCGAGCAAAAACGGCTGATTTTCGACAAAAGAGATAACACCCCCCCATTACGTCATGCTTCAGAAATGTGGAAAATGGTCCGTTTTCAAATGTTTTATTTTTGAACGTCAGTTCACATTTGTAGGTGGATCATCAGTGTTAGAGCTAAAATTAGCATGTTTAAAGTGATTTTCATGCTTCCAGGGGCTCGGGAAGTTAATTAAATACCATTTGGAGGCATTTAATGTTCGAGCAAAAACGGCTGATTTTCGACAAAAGAGATAACACCCCCCCATTACGTCATGCTTCAGAAATGTGGAAAATGGTCCGTTTTCAAATGTTTTATTTTTGAACGTCAGTTCACATTTGTAGGTGGATCATCAGTGTTAGAGCTAAAATTAGCATGTTTAAAGTGATTTTCATGCTTCCAGGGGCTCGGGAAGTTAATTAAATACCATTTGGAGGCATTTAATGTTCGAGCAAAAACGGCTGATTTTCGACAAAAGAGATAACACCCCCCCCCATTACGTCATGCTTCAGAAATGTGGAAAATGGTCCGTTTTCAAATGTTTTATTTTTGAACGTCAGTTCACATTTGTAGGTGGATCATCAGTGTTAGAGCTAAAATTAGCATGTTTAAAGTGATTTTCATGCTTCCAGGGGCTCGGGAAGTTAATTAAATACCATTTGGAGGCATTTAATGTTCGAGCAAAAACGGCTGATTTTCGACAAAAGAGATAACACCCCCCCATTACTTCATGCTTCAGAAATGTGGAAAATGGTCCGTTTTGAAATGTTTTATTTTTGAACGTCAGTTCACATTTGTAGGTGGATCATCAGTGTTAGAGCTAAAATTAGCATGTTTAAAGTGATTTTCATGCTTCCAGGGGCTCGGGAAGTGAAATAAATACCATTTGGAGGCATTTAATGTTCCAGCAAAAACGGCTGATTTTCGACAAAAGAGATAACAACCCCCCATTACGTCATGCTTCAGAAATGTGGAAAATGGTCCGTTTTCAAATGTTTTATTTTTGAACGTCAGTTGACATTTGTAGGTGGATCATCAGTGTTAGAGCTAAAATTAGCATGTTTAAAGTGATTTTCATGCTTCCAGGGGCTCGGGAAGTTAATTAAATACCATTTGAAGGCATTTAATGTTCGAGCAAAAACGGCTGATTTTCGACAAAAGAGATAACACCCCCCCATTACGTCATGCTTCAGAAATGTGGAAAATGGTCCGTTTTCAAATGTTTTATTTTTGAACGTCAGTTCACATTTGTAGGTGGATCATCAGTGTTAGAGCTAAAATTAGCATGTTTAAAGTGATTTTCATGCTTCCAGGGGCTCGGGAAGTGAAATAAATACCATTTGGAGGCATTTAATGTTCGAGCAAAAACGGCTGATTTTCGACAAAAGAGATAACACCCCCCCATTACGTCATGCTTCAGAAATGTGGAAAATGGTCCGTTTTCAAATGTTTTATTTTTGAACGTCAGTTCACATTTGTAGGTGGATCATCAGTGTTAGAGCTAAAATTAGCATGTTTAAAGTTATTTTCATGCTTCCAGGGGCCCAAAACACAAGATTTATGGAATGGTTAAATGTGCATGAAAATGGCCAATTTACTCACTCTGAGTTCTCAAAAAGGGTTTCTTCACCCCGGGAAGTTAATTAAATACCATTTGGAGGCATTTAATGTTCGAGCAAAAACGGCTGATTTTCGACAAAAGAGATAACACCCCCCCATTACGTCATGCTTCAGAAATGTGGAAAATGGTCCGTTTTCAAATGTTTTATTTTTGAACGTCAGTTCACATTTGTAGGTGGATCATCAGTGTTAGAGCTAAAATTAGCATGTTTAAAGTGATTTTCATGCTTCCAGGGGCTCGGGAAGTTAATTAAATACCATTTGGAGGCATTTAATGTTCGAGCAAAAACGGCTGATTTTCGTCAAAAGAGATAACACCCCCCCATTACGTCATGCTTCAGAAATGTGGAAAATGGTCCGTTTTCAAATGTTTTATTTTTGAACGTCAGTTCACATTAGTAGGTGGATCATCAGTGTTAGAGCTAAAATTAGCATGTTTAAAGTGATTTTCATGCTTCCAGGGGCTCGGGAAGTTAATTAAATACCATTTGGAGGCATTTAATGTTCGAGCAAAAACGGCTGATTTTCGACAAAAGAGATAACACCCCCCATTACGTCATGCTTCAGAAATGTGGAAAATGGTCCGTTTTCAAATGGTTTATTTTTGAACGTCAGTTCACATTTGTAGGTGGATCATCAATGTTAGAGCTAAAATTAGCATGTTTAAAGAGATTTTCATGCTTCCAGGGGCCCTATACACAAGATTTATGGAATGGTTAAAAGTGCATGAAAATGGCCAATTTACTCACTCTGAGTTCTCAAAAAGGGTTTCTTCACCCCGGAAAGTTAATTAAATACTATTTGGAGGCATTTAATGTTCAAGCAAAAACGGCTGATTTTCAACAAAAGAGATAACACCCCCCCATTACGTCATGCTTCAGAAATGTGGAAAATGGTCCGTTTTCAAATGTTTTATTTTTGAACGTCAGTTCACATTTGTAGGTGGATCATCAGTGTTAGAGCTAAAATTAGCATGTTTAAAGTGATTTTCATGCTTCCAGGCGCCCTATACACAAGATTTATGGAAGGGTTAAAAGTGCATGAAAATGGCCAATTTACTCACTCTGAGTTCTCAAAAAGGGTTTCTTCACCCCGGAACGTTAATTAAATACTATTTGGAGGCATTTAATGTTCAAGCAAAAACGGCTGATTTTCGACAAAAGAGATAACACCCCCCCATTACGTCATGCTTCAGAAATGTGGAAAATGGTCCGTTTTCAAATGTTTTATTTTTGAACGTCAGTTCACATTTGTAGGTGGATCATCAGTGTTAGAGCTAAAATTAGCATGTTTAAAGTGATTTTCATGCTACCAGGGGCTCGGGAAGTGAATTAAATACTATTTGGAGGCATTTAATGTTTAAGCAAAAACGGCTGATTTTCGACAAAAGAGATAACACCCCCCCATTACGTCATGCTTCAGAAATGTGAAAATGGTCCGTTTTCAAATGTTTTATTTTTGAACGTCAGTTCACATTTGTAGGTGGATCATCAGTGTTAGAGCTAAAATTAGCATGTTTAAAGTGATTTTCATGCTTCCAGGGGCCCAAAACACAAGATTTATGGAATGGTTAAAAGTGCATGAAAATGGCCAATTTACTCACTCTGAGTTCTCAAAAAGGGTTTCTTCACCCCGGGAAGTTAATTAAATACCATTTGGAGGCATTTAATGTTCGAGCAAAAACGGCTGATTTTCGACAAAAGAGATAACACCCCCCCATTACGTCATGCTTCAGAAATGTGGAAAATGGTCCGTTTTCAAATGTTTTATTTTTGAACGTCAGTTCACATTTGTAGGTGGATCATCAGTGTTAGAGCTAAAATTAGCATGTTTAAAGTGATTTTCATGCTTCCAGGGGCTCGGGAAGTTAATTAAATACCATTTGGAGGCATTTAATGTTCGAGCAAAAACGGCTGATTTTCAACAAAAGAGATAACACCCCCCCATTACGTCATGCTTCAGAAATGTGGAAAATGGTCCGTTTTCAAATGTTTTATTTTTGAACGTCAGTTCACATTTGTAGGTGGATCATCAGTGTTAGAGCTAAAATTAGCATGTTTAAAGTGATTTTCATGCTTCCAGGGGCCCAAAACACAAGATTTATGGAATGGTTAAAAGTGCATGAAAATGGCCAATTTACTCACTCTGAGTTCTCAAAAAGGGTTTCTTCACCCCGGGAAGTTAATTAAATACCATTTGGAGGCATTTAATGTTCGAGCAAAAACAGCTGATTTTCGACAAAAGAGATAACACCCCCCCATTACGTCATGCTTCAGAAATGTGGAAAATGGTCCGTTTTCAAATGTTTTATTTTTGAACGTCAGTTCACATTTGTAGGTGGATCATCAGTGTTAGAGCTAAAATTAGCATGTTTAACGTGATTTTCATGCTTCCAGGGGCTCGGGAAGTTAATTAAATACCATTTGGAGGCATTTAATGTTCGAGCAAAAACGGCTGATTTTCGACAAAAGAGATAACACCCCCCCATTACGTCATGCTTCAGAAATGTGGAAAATGGTCCGTTTTCAAATGTTTTATTTTTGAACGTCAGTTCACATTTGTAGGTGGATCATCAGTGTTAGAGCTAAAATTAGCATGTTTAAAGTGATTTTCATGCTTCCAGGGGCTCGGGAAGTGAAATAAATACCATTTGGAGGCATTTAATGTTCCAGCAAAAACGGCTGATTTTCGACAAAAGAGATAACACCCCCCCATTACGTCATGCTTCAGAAATGTGGAAAATGATCCGTTTTCAAATGTTTTATTTTTGAACGTCAGTTCACATTTGTAGGTGGATCATCAGTGTTAGAGCTAAAATTAGCATGTTTAGGGGGGGCGTGGCTAGCCGAGCAGCGAGATGGCCGCTCTTTGAGTGAGCTCCGCCGGCTACTCCGTTTGATCCTTCAATAATCCTGTTCCTGGCGACTGCAGACACCCACACCACCCGGGTTCTGCTACCTGCACCCTGGTGATCCTCCGACCCGAGATTGGTGAGCGGAGACGGTCCCCCTTTAAATCGGAGACGTGCTACTTTTTCGCCGGCTGGCGGGCTGGTCCTGACCCGCGCCGGAAGTGCCCCTTGCTGTAAGCCGCGAGTCACTGTGGGCCGCGGCTGTGGAGGCCCCGGCTGCTTGAGCGGAACTCGCCGAGGTAAACTAACTGCGGAGCCCCCACTGCTGCCGGCGGAGAGCTACCTTGGCTGGAGGCTGTGGGGTGCTAACGGAGACCGGCGCGGCTTGGTGGAACAGCCGCGCCGTGGTGTAGTTATCCTGAGACCGCCGGAGACGGCGCTGGCCAGTGTTGCACCCGGTGGGGATCGGAGAGATTGAATCTGCGCCATCTATATCACGGCGACGACAGGAGAGGAGGTGAGAGGGGGCTAAGGAGAGACGCGGTCCCCTGTAGGTCCTGCCGTTCCACAGCTGCGCCTGGACCTCCCGCTGACCTTCAACTCGGCGGGACACACGGCTGCACACACGGAGAGGCGCCTTGCAGCCCTGCTCCCCTTAAGCCCCTGTGCTGCGCTTTCCTGGCGGTGTGAGCGGACCCCTCACTGCACTGCGAGAGCCCGCCATTTTAAATCCGGAGAAGACCCTAGTCAAGCGTTGCAGCTTGCTGAACTCACGGGGCACCTACAGAGGTAATCCACGCGGCTGGCCCGCCTTCCCACGTTTAGGTAGTAACGCCTGGCGCGCACTGGCACCGCCTGGACAGTCACGGTCACACGGGGCACTCGCTAGTGGTGGCACAGAGGGGTGCTGCCCCATTGCGTGGCTGGTGGATCTCTCTGGACTGCTGAGATGGGGAAAAACGACGCCAAACAATCTAAGCTGACTTTTGACAGTAGAAAGCCACCGAAGAACGCGACAATGGAGCCGGATGTTGGCGCATCGTCATCGCAAGGTGCTACCCCGGACATAGACTTTGGGGCCCTCATCATGGAGGTGAGAACCAGCTTGAAGAGTATAGATGCAAAACTGGATAACATGACGGCGCAACCCGAAACCGTGAAGACCAAGGTGGACACCCACGAAAAGAGACTGGACTGTCTCGAAAACAGGCAAACCGAATGTAGCGAATTCCAGCAACAGGCTAAGCGGCACATCACGACGCTGGAGCGGGAACTCGATAATTTGCGCGCCAAATCGGACGATTTGGAAGCACGCTCCAGAAGGTCCAACGTCCGCATTACGGGCATTCCAGAGACTACAAACACGGGAAAGATGGAATCGTTTGTGTCGAACCTTCTGCATGAACTGTTCGACCCGGATTTGTCCCCGGTTTTCACGGTGGAGAGGGCGCACAGGTCCCTAGGAAAGAAGCCCCCGGTGGGAGCCCCACCACGTCCGATCCTGGCTAAACTACTTAACTACCAAGATAGGGACGTCATTCTACGTTTGGCGAGAGAGAAGGGTAAGATCACACATCAAGGTAATCACATCTCCTTCTACCCGGATTTCACCCCTCTGGTGCAGGCGGCCCGGAAGGAATTCTTACCAGCGAAGAAAGTTCTACTACAAGCCGGAGTGCCCTACTCTCTCCTATACCCGGCAAAGCTGAAGGTTCACCACGAAAATACCTCTCACTTCTTCACTGACGCCAAATCAGCCCTCAAGTTCGCTAAACACATTTGTGCTGGGGCCAGGAGAAAATCGCCAAGACTTGAGGAAGCTTCGGAGCACCTGAGCGACAATGACTGAGGTCTCTACAATGTTCACCCTACACGACTGCAAATTTACTCTTTGAGTTAAGGTTGAAAGCCAGATTGATCTCTCGCGCAGGTTTGCTCCTCCCGAACTGTCTCACTGGGGGTAAGTTACTGTGATGCTATTGAGCACCAACCTTTGCTGCTGTCTCCGCGCTCCCGCTGGGACACTGGTTGGCTGCGGACCTTGAAGACTGCGGGTTGGGGGGCACTGCTAGTACCCAGGAACACTAAAGTTTGATTGTAGCCACCCCGCGTACACGGGGGTGTTTGCCGAGCGCACCACGCCTCATGGGGTGCCTCCCTTTGTTGTTGATGTTGGGGTATTTTCACGCATTGTGTACGTGTTATTGGGATATGTCACAACCTGATTGGGGGGTTGTTGAGGGAGGGGGGGGGATGGGGGGTTTTCACATGTTGCGAGTTTTGGTTCGTATTGGGTGCAATGTACTACTACACATGCCTATGTATCTGTGCGCTGGGTCTGCGAATATGGTGTCTAGGTGCCTGAATGGCTTCCGGGGGCGGGGATATGGGATGGGGATTTGGGGCTGTAAGACGCTTTAATGGGAGGTATCAAACTCTGGACTTGGAACATTAGAGGCCTTGGGGACTTCAAAAAGGCCCGTCTGATGCATGGCGTGTTGTCACGACACAATGTAGATATTTGCTTCCTACAAGAAACACATCTGAATGTCACTCCCTCAGCTAGATTGAAAAATTCAAGATGGGCGCACGTTTATTCTTCCATTTACTCAAATTATGCAAGGGGCGTTGCTATACTCATTCGCAGAGGGTTGGATTGGCGGGAGTACTCTCATGTGAGGGATGCGGAGGGAAGATATGTCCTGCTCCATGGGTCTTTGCAAGGGCGTCCCATTGTCCTAGCTGCAATCTATGGCCCAAATGTGGATGATCCTGACTTTTTTAGAAATGTTTGGGCGAACATTGTGTTGCTGGATTGTCAGACTGTTGTGTTGGGGGGGGACTTCAACATTGTGTTAAATGATGACATGGATCGCAGAGGTGTGAGCAGACCGCAGCATACTAGAGCGCGTCAAGCGCTTTCTGATATCATGAGTGAGGGTCTGCTTTCAGATGTGTGGCGAGTTAGAAACCCGGGAGCAAAAGTAGGGACCTGCTACACCCACCATAAAGCTGCTTGGTCGCGACTAGACTTCTGGTTGGTGTCTCCTGAGGTTGCGACATGGGTGTCAAATGTTGATATCATGGCCAGATCACTGTCAGACCATGCTCCGTGTATGTTGGTATTACATCCCCCCGACACAACACATAGGGCGTTCCAATGGCGCCTTCCCCCACATGTGCTCACAGACCCTGTGTTTGTAGAGGAGCTAAGAGAAGACATCACTAACTACTTTGCTGAGAATGCTGGGTCTGCCACATCTGAAGCCATTGTGTGGGATGCATTTAAAGCTGTAATCAGGGGTCAATATATTGCACGAAAAGCAGGGGTCCTACGCACCATAAGAGACACTTTAACTAAACTTGAGGGGGAACTGAAGGACCTTGATATTGCTTTTAGCTCCGACCCATCGTTGGCGACTGCTGGCGCCCTGAAAGCAAAACTGTTGGCCTTCAATGAGGAGGCGGAGCGGGAGGTGCGGTTCCTGGGGAAGCAGGCAGAGGCGCGCAGGTATGGGGAGGGAGATAGGCCAAGCAGGACTCTTGCCAGACTGATTGCCCCTCGCACACAATCGAACTATATACACACTATTTATGATAACACTGGAAACCTAGTGGTGGGCCAGGAGGCGGTGCTGGGCGCCTTCACAGACTTCTATGCTACCCTGTACACCTCAAGACAACCCACGACACCGGCGTCTCTGCGAGACTTCCTTGACTCCATAGCGCTTGTGTGGTTCAACAACAACCACCGACAATACATGGACCTCACCGTCACAATACAAGATATCGCCCAGGTGATTAAAAGCATGCCGGCCAATAAGGCACCTGGCCCAGATGGCCTGACCACCTCCTTTTATAAAACCTACGTAGCTGAACTAGCGCCGAGACTACACTCTGTATTTGTTGAGGCTCTCGAGTCCAACTCCCTTCCAGACTCCATGCGGGAGGCTCTCATTATCACGCGCCTCAAGCCGGATAAAGATGAACAGCAGCTAGACTCCTACAGGCCCCTGTCCCTTATAAACGTGGATGCCAAGATATACGCGAAAGTAATTGCCGATAGATTACAGCCGATGCTGCCACTGATAGCGCTCCCGGACCAGTCGGGATTCATCCCTGGCCGAGCGACATCACATAACCTCAGAACGATTTTTTCGGTCCTTCACTATCTACACCCGTCAGTACAGGCGGCGGTGGTGTTCCTGGACGCCACCAAAGCCTTTGACTCCTTAGAATGGCCCTACCTCTTCAGTGTACTGAGGCGGATGGGATTCAGCCAGAACTTCATGACCCTGATAAAGCTCCTTTACACGGAACCCAGAGCCCGGGTGAGCGTTAACGGTCTAGTCTCCAAGCCCTTCAAGGTCTCAAGAGGTACTAGGCAGGGATGCCCTCTGTCCCCGCTCCTCTTTGCGATTGCGATGGAGCCGCTTGCGGCTCGAATTAGGCAGCACCACACCGCAAGGGGCATCGGATTTAGTGCTAGAAGCTTACTGATCTCGCTGTACGCGGACGATGTCACCTTGTACGTCCTGAACCCTAAAGACAACCTGAGCCCGCTACTTCGGGAATTTGTTCGATTTGAGGGTTTGGCAGGGATATCCATTAACTGGTCGAAGTCGGTGGCCTTCCCCCTGACGGAGAGCACTGATCGCCCTGCCCCTGACTACCCCCTCAGGTGGGAGACGGGGGCTGTTAAGTATTTGGGCATCTGGATCAGCCGAGATGTGCAGGAGTTGTGGTCGCTGAATTTTGGTAGGACGGTGGACTGGTTGGAAGGAAAGGTCGAGGCCTGGAATAGACTACCGCTGTCCCTGATCGCTAGAATTGCACTGGCCAAAATGGTGGTCCTTGCAAAATTCTTGTACTTGTTCGTCAACGTACCACTGCCTATGACAGCGCACTTCCACACCCGGGTTCGCTCACTGCTGCTGAAACTGGTGTGGGCTGGCGGGCAAGCCAGAGTCTCCTGGGACCTCCTCTCGCTTCCGCTCTGACAAGGGGGCCTAGGTGCCCCAGACTTGAAGCTCTATTCGCTCTGTGCGCAAGCTCAGTTCCTGCATTTCTGGGCCTACCCCACCCCTTACCAGCCACATGCGGCGGTGGAACTGGCAGTGGTCGCCCCCTTGCCATTGCGAGTGGCACTATATGGAAAGGTAACATGCCCGTCGCGTGAGGTGGACACAGTGGAAATGGTCCGCTGGTCCTGGCGAGAACTTCAGAAACGAGCCGGTCTCTCCCTGCTTTATGCGCCAGCGGTCCCTTTGAGGGGCAATCCGATGCTGCCTTGTTTGACAGCAAGAGGTGACGTCCTCACTATTCGTGGGAATCGACTTCTCACCTTCGCTGACCTATATCCAGATGGCACGTTTTTCGAGATGCCTGCTGATGGGGAGGAACAGCCTTACACGTTTGCTGACAAATTACTATATCATTCCCTTAGGGAATCTTGCAGGAAGATAGGACCGTGCTTCCCGGAAGAACCTTGCACACTAGCCGCCCTCCAAAACTTGCTTTCACGACCTTCCCCTAAAAAGCTGGTGTCCATATTATATAACTGCATGCAGGAACAAGCCCCGGTGACAGTGGCCAGGGCTAAGACCGCTTGGGCTGAGGACCTGGGGGACCAGCTGCCGGATGACGCATGGGAGTATTGCTGCACGCAACTCACAGCTCTATCCCCAAACTATCGACTGCGGCTTATCCACTTCAAGTTCCTGCACAGATATTACCGCACTCCGGCACTACTACGCCGAATGGGTATCCGTGAAGATGCCTCTTGCTGGAAATGTGGGGGTGACGATGCAACCTTTATTCATGTGGCTTGGAGCTGCCCCAAGCTGAGGGTATACTGGTCAGAGGTCTTCAATGCCATTAATCAAATCACTCAAAGGAGTGACTCACCGTCCCCACTGTTGGGACTGCTGGGGTATGTTAAGAACACTGCGCCCAGCGACAGGAAGCTGCATGCATTACTCCGGTTGTATGCCAAACGGCAGGCCGCTCTGCACTGGGGCAGACCGGCCCTCCCCACAATTGAGAGCTGGATCAGGGATGTGACTTACGGCCACACACAACTGACGCATTATTGGGAGACCATGCCCACCGCTTCCAGACCCACAGACATATGGGGCCCATTTATACAGTGGACTACAGAACGCACGAGCTCTGACTCCCAGGATACCTCACGTGCTACGAGTATTTCAGACGACATGGGCTAAAGGAGCGCGCTGCGTAGGTTAATGAACGGGGTCCCGCAGTCCCACGCTTACAATGACAGGCCCTGCCGAGACGCAGGTTACGCGTTTGCTGCCTCCACTGACCCGGATGGTGTCCCCTGCCCCCCCCCCCATCCTACCGGTCCCCCTGTGGACAATTCACTACCCATCCCCCCCCCCCCCCCCCACCCCACACGCCCTTCGCCAATTTGTGCACGGCCAAGATGCCTTTACATGCCCGCCCTGAACATGGCTGACCCTCTATCTGAACAACCTGTGGCAGGCCCACGCGACACCTTTGTGAACTGGAGTGTTGTATGGATGCTGTTTCCACGTACTTGCACCTATGTTTGTAGTTTCTGGTTTAGCTTGTTGGGGGGTCCTGTTGGGAGAAAAATGGTGCTGACAGACACATCCTCTTTATGGCCGCTGTAGCAGGTGTTTGACTGCTGCTTACTTAGGGGCGGCTTCTTTGATTTTAGTTATCTTTAAATTGTCAGCGGCACTGTGAGAAAAGTAAGACCGTTTACTCGCTGAAGTTGCACTGCAAACGCTATAGGTTTTATTGTATCTTAAGTTCACCTCTGCATGACCGACCCGGCCAGATGATGGCCTCTGAGCTATTTCTATGTAATTTTTGTTTAACCTACCTGATAGCGGCCTGCCTCCGGGTTGTTGGCGTGACGCAGTGTGCATCTTCTCTTTCATTTGTTCATAATAAATGTCTTACAACAAAAAAAAAAAAAAAATTAGCATGTTTAAAGTGATTTTCATGCTTCCAGGGGCCCAAAACACAAGATTTATGGAATGGTTAAAAGTGCATGAAAATGGCCAATTTACTCACTCTGAGTTCTCAAAAAGGGTTTCTTCACCCCGGGAAGTTAATTAAATACCATATGGAGGCATTTAATGTTCGAGCAAAAACGGCTGATTTTCGACAAAAGAGATAACACCCCCCCATTACGTCATGCTTCAGAAATGTGGAAAATGGTCCGTTTTCAAATGTTTTATTTTTGAACGTCAGTTCACATTTGTAGGTGGATCATCAGTGTTAGAGCTAAAATTAGCATGTTTAAAGTGATTTTCATGCTTCCAGGGGCTCGGGAAGTGAAATAAATACCATTTGGAGGCATTTAATGTTCCAGCAAAAACGGCTGATTTTCGACAAAAGAGATAACACCCCCCCATTACGTCATGCTTCAGAAATGTGGAAAATGGTCCGTTTTCAAATGTTTTATTTTTGAACGTCAGTTCACATTTGTAGGTGGATCATCAGTGTTAGAGCTAAAATTAGCATGTTTAAAGTGATTTTCATGCTTCCAGGGGCCCAAAACACAAGATTTATGGAATGGTTAAAAGTGCATGAAAATGGCCAATTTACTCACTCTGAGTTCTCAAAAAGGGTTTCTTCACCCCAGGAAGTTATTTAAATACCATTTGGAGGCATTTAATGTTCGAGCAAAAACGGCTGATTTTCGACAAAAGAGATAACACCCCCCCATTACGTCATGCTTCAGAAATGTGGAAAATGGTCCGTTTTCAAATGTTTTATTTTTGAACGTCAGTTCACATTTGTAGGTGGATCATCAGTGTTAGAGCTAAAATTAGCATGTTTAAAGTGATTTTCATGCTTCCAGGGGCTCGGGAAGTTAATTAAATACCATTTGGAGGCATTTAATGTTCGAGCAAAAACGGCTGATTTTCGACAAAAGAGATAACACCCCCCCATTACGTCATGCTTCAGAAATGTGGAAAATGGTCCGTTTTCAAATGTTTTATTTTTGAACGTCAGTTCACATTTGTAGGTGGATCATCAGTGTTAGAGATAAAATTAGCATGTTTAAAGTGATTTTCATGCTTCCAGGGGCCCAAAACACAAGATTTATGGAATGGTTAAAAGTGCATGAAAATGGCCAATTTACTCACTCTGAGTTCTCAAAAAGGGTTTCTTCACCCCGGGAAGTTAATTAAATACCATTTGGAGGCATTTAATGTTCGAGCAAAAACGGCTGATTTTCGACAAAAGAGATAACACCCCCCCATTACGTCATGCTTCAGAAATGTGGAAAATGGTCCGTTTTCAAATGTTTTATTTTTGAACGTCAGTTCACATTTGTAGGTGGATCATCAGTGTTAGAGCTAAAATTAGCATGTTTAAAGTGATTTTCATGCTTCCAGGGGCTCGGGAAGTTAATTAAATACCATTTGGAGGCATTTAATGTTCGAGCAAAAACGGCTGATTTTCGACAAAAGAGATAACACCCCCCCATTACGTCATGCTTCAGAAATGTGGAAAATGGTCCGTTTTCAAATGTTTTATTTTTGAACGTCAGTTCACATTTGTAGGTGGATCATCAGTGTTAGAGCTAAAATTAGCATGTTTAAAGTGATTTTCATGCTTCCAGGGGCTCGGGAAGTGAAATAAATACCATTTGGAGGCATTTAATGTTCGAGCAAAAACGGCTGATTTTCGACAAAAGAGATAACACCCCCCCATTACGTCATGCTTCAGAAATGTGGAAAATGGTCCGTTTTCAAATGTTTTATTTTTGAACGTCAGTTCACATTTGTAGGTGGATCATCAGTGTTAGAGCTAAAATTAGCATGTTTAAAGTGATTTTCATGCTTCCAGGGGCTCGGGAAGTGAAATAAATACCATTTGGAGGCATTTAATGTTCGAGCAAAAACTGCTGATTTTCGACAAAAGAGATAACACCCCCCCATTACGTCATGCTTCAGAAATGTGGAAAATGGTCCGTTTTCAAATGTTTTATTTTTGAACGTCAGTTCACATTTGTAGGTGGATCATCAGTGTTAGAGCTAAAATTAGCATGTTTAAAGTGATTTTCATGCTTCCAGGGGCTCGGGAAGTTAATTAAATACCATTTGGAGGCATTTAATGTTCGAGCAAAAACGGCTGATTTTCGACAAAAGAGATAACACCCCCCCCATTACGTCATGCTTCAGAAATGTGGAAAATGGTCCGTTTTCAAATGTTTTATTTTTGAACGTCAGTTCACATTTGTAGGTGGATCATCAGTGTTAGAGCTAAAATTAGCATGTTTAAAGTGATTTTCATGCTTCCAGGGGCTCGGGAAGTGAAATAAATACCATTTGGAGGCATTTAATGTTCGAGCAAAAACGGCTGATTTTCGACAAAAGAGATAACACCCCCCCATTACGTCATGCTTCAGAAATGTGGAAAATGGTCCGTTTTCAAATGTTTTATTTTTGAACGTCAGTTCACATTTGTAGGTGGATCATCAGTGTTAGAGCTAAAATTAGCATGTTTAAAGTGATTTTCATGCTTCCAGGGGCCCAAAACACAAGATTTATGGAATGGTTAAAAGTGCATGAAAATGGCCAATTTACTCACTCTGAGTTCTCAAAAAGGGTTTCTTCACCCCGGGAAGTTAATTAAATACCATTTGGAGGCATTTAATGTTCGAGCAAAAACGGCTGATTTTCGACAAAAGAGATAACACCCCCCCATTACGTCATGCTTCAGAAATGTGGAAAATGGTCCGTTTTCAAATGTTTTATTTTTGAACGTCAGTTCACATTTGTAGGTGGATCATCAGTGTTAGAGCTAAAATTAGCATGTTTAAAGTGATTTTCATGCTTCCAGGGGCTCGGGAAGTGAAATAAATACCATTTGGAGGCATTTAATGTTCGAGCAAAAACGGCTGATTTTCGACAAAAGAGATAACACCCCCCCATTACGTCATGCTTCAGAAATGTGGAAAATGGTCCGTTTTCAAATGTTTTATTTTTGAACGTCAGTTCACATTTGTAGGTGGATCATCAGTGTTAGAGCTAAAATTAGCATGTTTAAAGTGATTTACATGCTTCCAGGGGCTCGGGAAGTTAATTAAATACCATTTGGAGGCATTTAATGTTCGAGCAAAAACGGCTGATTTTCGACAAAAGAGATAACACCCCCCCATTACGTCATGCTTCAGAAATGTGGAAAATGGTCCGTTTTCAAATGTTTTATTTTTGAACGTCAGTTCACATTTGTAGGTGGATCATCAGTGTTAGAGCTAAAATTAGCATGTTTAAAGTGATTTTCATGCTTCCAGGGGCTCGGGAAGTGAAATAAATACCATTTGGAGGCATTTAATGTTCGAGCAAAAACTGCTGATTTTCGACAAAAGAGATAACACCCCCCCATTACGTCATGCTTCAGAAATGTGGAAAATGGTCCGTTTTCAAATGTTTTATTTTTGAACGTCAGTTCACATTTGTAGGTGGATCATCAGTGTTAGAGCTAAAATTAGCATGTTTAAAGTGATTTTCATGCTTCCAGGGGCTCGGGAAGTTAATTAAATACCATTTGAAGGCATTTAATGTTCGAGCAAAAACGGCTGATTTTCGACAAAAGAGATAACACCCCCCCATTACGTCATGCTTCAGAAATGTGGAAAATGGCCCGTTTTCAAATGTTTTATTTTTGAACGTCAGTTCACATTTGTAGGTGGATCATCAGTGTTAGAGCTAAAATTAGCATGTTTAAAGTGATTTTCATGCTTCCAGGGGCTCGGGAAGTGAAATAAATACCATTTGGAGGCATTTAATGTTCGAGCAAAAACGGCTGATTTTCGACAAAAGAGATAACACCCCCCCATTACGTCATGCTTCAGAAATGTGGAAAATGGTCCGTTTTCAAATGTTTTATTTTTGAACGTCAGTTCACATTTGTAGGTGGATCATCAGTGTTAGAGCTAAAATTAGCATGTTTAAAGTTATTTTCATGCTTCCAGGGGCCCAAAACACAAGATTTATGGAATGGTTAAAAGTGCATGAAAATGGCCAATTTACTCACTCTGAGTTCTCAAAAAGGGTTTCTTCACCCCGGGAAGTTAATTAAATACCATTTGGAGGCATTTAATGTTCGAGCAAAAACGGCTGATTTTCGACAAAAGAGATAACACCCCCCCATTACGTCATGCTTCAGAAATGTGGAAAATGGTCCGTTTTCAAATGTTTTATTTTTGAACGTCAGTTCACATTTGTAGGTGGATCATCAGTGTTAGAGCTAAAATTAGCATGTTTAAAGTGATTTTCATGCTTCCAGGGGCTCGGGAAGTTAATTAAATACCATTTGGAGGCATTTAATGTTCGAGCAAAAACGGCTGATTTTCGACAAAAGAGATAACACCCCCCCATTACGTCATGCTTCAGAAATGTGGAAAATGGTCCGTTTTCAAATGTTTTATTTTTGAACGTCAGTTCACATTTGTAGGTGGATCATCAGTGTTAGAGCTAAAATTAGCATGTTTAAAGTGATTTTCATGCTTCCAGGGGCCCAAAACACAAGATTTATGGAATGGTTAAAAGTGCATGAAAATGGCCAATTTACTCACTCTGAGTTCTCAAAAAGGGTTTCTTCACCCCGGGAAGTTAATTAAAAACCATTTGGAGGCATTTAATGTTCGAGCAAAAACGGCTGATTTTCGACAAAAGAGATAACACCCCCCCATTACGTCATGCTTCAGAAATGTGGAAAATGGTCCGTTTTCAAATGTTTTATTTTTGAACGTCAGTTCACATTTGTAGGTGGATCATCAGTGTTAGAGCTAAAATTAGCATGTTTAAAGTGATTTTCATGCTTCCAGGGGCTCGGGAAGTTAATTAAATACCATTTGGAGGCATTTAATGTTCGAGCAAAAACGGCTGATTTTCGACAAAAGAGATAACACCCCCCCATTACGTCATGCTTCAGAAATGTGGAAAATGGTCCGTTTTCAAATGTTTTATTTTTGAACGTCAGTTCACATTTGTAGGTGGATCATCAGTGTTAGAGCTAAAATTAGCATGTTTAAAGTGATTTTCATGCTTCCAGGGGCTCGGGAAGTGAAATAAATACCATTTGGAGGCATTTAATGTTCGAGCAAAAACGGCTGATTTTCGACAAAAGAGATAACATCCCCCCATTACGTCATGCTTCAGAAATGTGGAAAATGGTCCGTTTTCAAATGTTTTATTTTTGAACGTCAGTTCACATTTGTAGGTGGATCATCAGTGTTAGAGCTAAAATTAGCATGTTTAAAGTGATTTTCATGCTTCCAGGGGCTCGGGAAGTTAATTAAATACCATTTGAAGGCATTTAATGTTCGAGCAAAAACGGCTGATTTTCGACAAAAGAGATAACACCCCCCCATTACGTCATGCTTCAGAAATGTGGAAAATGGCCCGTTTTCAAATGTTTTATTTTTGAACGTCAGTTCACATTTGTAGGTGGATCATCAGTGTTAGAGCTAAAATTAGCATGTTTAAAGTGATTTTCATGCTTCCAGGGGCTCGGGAAGTGAAATAAATACCATTTGGAGGCATTTAATGTTCGAGCAAAAACGGCTGATTTTCGACAAAAGAGATAACACCCCCCCATTACGTCATGCTTCAGAAATGTGGAAAATGGTCCGTTTTCAAATGTTTTATTTTTGAACGTCAGTTCACATTTGTAGGTGGATCATCAGTGTTAGAGCTAAAATTAGCATGTTTAAAATTATTTTCATGCTTCCAGGGGCCCAAAACACAAGATTTATGGAATGGTTAAAAGTGCATGAAAATGGCCAATTTACTCACTCTGAGTTCTCAAAAAGGGTTTCTTCACCCCGGGAAGTTAATTAAATACCATTTGGAGGCATTTAATGTTCGAGCAAAAACGGCTGATTTTCGACAAAAGAGTTAACACCCCCCCATTACGTCATGCTTCAGAAATGTGGAAAATGGTCCGTTTTCAAATGTTTTATTTTTGAACGTCAGTTCACATTTGTAGGTGGATCATCAGTGTTAGAGCTAAAATTAGCATGTTTAAAGTGATTTTCATGCTTCCAGGGGCTCGGGAAGTTAATTAAATACCATTTGGAGGCATTTAATGTTCGAGCAAAAACGGCTGATTTTCGACAAAAGAGATAACACCCCCCCATTACGTCATGCTTCAGAAATGTGGAAAATGGTCCGTTTTCAAATGTTTTATTTTTGAACGTCAGTTCACATTTGTAGGTGGATCATCAGTGTTAGAGCTAAAATTAGCATGTTTAAAGTGATTTTCATGCTTCCAGGGGCCCAAAACACAAGATTTATGGAATGGTTAAAAGTGCATGAAAATGGCCAATTTACTCACTCTGAGTTCTCAAAAAGGGTTTCTTCAACCCGGGAAGTTAATTAAATACCATTTGGAGGCATTTAATGTTCGAGCAAAAACGGCTGATTTTCGACAAAAGAGATAACACCCCCCCATTACTTCATGCTTCAGAAATATGGAAAATGGTCCGTTTTCAAATGTTTTATTTTTGAACGTCAGTTCACATTTGTAGGTGGATCATCAGTGTTAGAGCTAAAATTAGCATGTTTAAAGTGATTTTCATGCTTCCAGGGGCTCGGGAAGTGAAATAAATACCATTTGGAGGCATTTAATGTTCGAGCAAAAACGGCTGATTTTCGACAAAAGAGATAACAACCCCCCATTACGTCATGCTTCAGAAATGTGGAAAATGGTCCGTTTTCAAATGTTTTATTTTTGAACGTCAGTTCACATTTGTAGGTGGATCATCAGTGTTAGAGCTAAAATTAGCATGTTTAAAGTGATTTTCATGCTTCCAGGGGCTCGGGAAGTGAAATAAATACCATTTGGAGGCATTTAATGTTCGAGCAAAAACGGCTGATTTTCGACAAAAGAGATAACACCCCCCCATTACGTCATGCTTCAGAAATGTGGAAAATGGTCCGTTTTCAAATGTTTTATTTTTGAACGTCAGTTCACATTTGTAGGTGGATCATCAGTGTTAGAGCTAAAATTAGCATGTTTAAAGTTATTTTCATGCTTCCAGGGGCCCAAAACACAAGATTTATGGAATGGTTAAATGTGCATGAAAATGGCCAATTTACTCACTCTGAGTTCTCAAAAAGGGTTTCTTCACCCCGGGAAGTTAATTAAATACCATTTGGAGGCATTTAATGTTCGAGCAAAAACGGCTGATTTTCGACAAAAGAGATAACACCCCCCCATTACGTCATGCTTCAGAAATGTGGAAAATGGTCCGTTTTCAAATGTTTTATTTTTGAACGTCAGTTCACATTTGTAGGTGGATCATCAGTGTTAGAGCTAAAATTAGCATGTTTAAAGTGATTTTCATGCTTCCAGGGGCTCGGGAAGTTAATTAAATACCATTTGGAGGCATTTAATGTTCGAGCAAAAACGGCTGATTTTCGTCAAAAGAGATAACACCCCCCCATTACGTCATGCTTCAGAAATGTGGAAAATGGTCCGTTTTCAAATGTTTTATTTTTGAACGTCAGTTCACATTTGTAGGTGGATCATCAATGTTAGAGCTAAAATTAGCATGTTTAAAGAGATTTTCATGCTTCCAGGGGCCCTATACACAAGATTTATGGAATGGTTAAAAGTGCATGAAAATGGCCAATTTACTCACTCTGAGTTCTCAAAAAGGGTTTCTTCACCCCGGAAAGTTAATTAAATACTATTTGGAGGCATTTAATGTTCAAGCAAAAACGGCTGATTTTCAACAAAAGAGATAACACCCCCCCATTACGTCATGCTTCAGAAATGTGGAAAATGGTCCGTTTTCAAATGTTTTATTTTTGAACGTCAGTTCACATTTGTAGGTGGATCATCAGTGTTAGAGCTAAAATTAGCATGTTTAAAGTGATTTTCATGCTTCCAGGCGCCCTATACACAAGATTTATGGAAGGGTTAAAAGTGCATGAAAATGGCCAATTTACTCACTCTGAGTTCTCAAAAAGGGTTTCTTCACCCCGGAACGTTAATTAAATACTATTTGGAGGCATTTAATGTTCAAGCAAAAACGGCTGATTTTCGACAAAAGAGATAACACCCCCCATTACGTCATGCTTCAGAAATGTGGAAAATGGTCCGTTTTCAAATGTTTTATTTTTGAACGTCAGTTCACATTTGTAGGTGGATCATCAGTGTTAGAGCTAAAATTAGCATGTTTAAAGTGATTTTCATGCTACCAGGGGCTCGGGAAGTGAATTAAATACTATTTGGAGGCATTTAATGTTTAAGCAAAAACGGCTGATTTTCGACAAAAGAGATAACACCCCCCCATTACGTCATGCTTCAGAAATGTGGAAAATGGTCCGTTTTCAAATGTTTTATTTTTGAACGTCAGTTCACATTTGTAGGTGGATCATCAGTGTTAGAGCTAAAATTAGCATGTTTAAAGTGATTTTCATGCTTCCAGGGGCTCGGGAAGTGAATTAAATACTATTTGGAGGCATTTAATGTTCAAGCAAAAACCGCTGATTTTCGACAAAAGAGATAACACCCCCCCATTACGTCATGCTTCAGAAATGTGGAAAATGGTCCGTTTTCAAATGTTTTATTTTTGAACGTCAGTTCACATTTGTAGGTGGATCATCAGTGTTAGAGCTAAAATTAGCGTGTTTAAAGTGATTTTCATGCTTCCAGGGGCTCGGGAAGTGAATTAAATACTATTTGGAGGCATTTAATGTTCGAGCAAAAACGGACTTATTTTCGACAAAAGAGATAACACCCCCCCATTACGTCATGCTTCAGAAATGTGGAAAATGGTCCGTTTTCAAATGTTTTATTTTTGAACGTCAGTTCACATTTGTAGGTGAATCATTAGTGTTAGAGCTAAAATTAGCATGTTTAAAGTGATTTTCATGCTTCCAGGGGCCCTAAACACAAGATTTATGGAATGGTTAAAAGTGCATAAAAATGGCCAATTTACTCACTCTGAGTTCTCAAAAAGGGTTTCTTCACCCCGGGAAGTTAATTAAATACCATTTGGAGGCATTTATTGTTCGAGCAAAAATGGCTGATTTTGGACATAAGAGATAACACCCCCCCATTATGTCATGCTTCAGAAATGTGGAAAATGGTCCGTTTTCAAATGTTTTATTTTTGAACATCAGTTCACAATTGTAGGTGGATTATCAGTGTTAGAGCTAAAATTAGCATGTTTAAAGTGATTTTCATGCTTCCAGGGGCTCGGGAAGTGAAATAAATACTATTTGGAGGCATTTATTGTTCAATCAAAAACAGCTGATTTTTGACAAAAGAGATAACACCCCCCATTACGTCATGCTTCAGAAATGTGGAAAATGGTCCGTTTACAAATGTTTTATTTTTGAACGTCAGTTCACATTTGTAGGTGGATCATCAATGTTAGAGCTAAAATTAGCATGTTTAAAGTGATTTTCATGCTTCCAGGGGCCTATACACAAGATTTATGGAATGGTTAAAAGTGCATGAAAATGGTCAATTTACTCACTCTGAGTTCTCAAAAAGGGTTTCTTCACCCCGGAAAGTTAATTAAATACTATTTAGAGGCATTTAATGTTCAAGCAAAAACGGCTGATTTTCGACAAAAGAGATAACACCCCCCCATTACGTCATGCTTCAGAAATGTGGAAAATGGTCCGTTTTCAAATGTTTTATTTTTGAACGTCAGTTCACATTTGTAGGTGGATCATCAGTGTTAGAGCTAAAATTAGCATGTTTAAAGTGATTTTCATGCTTCCAGGGGCTCGGGAAGTGAATTAAATACTATTTGGAGGCATTTAATGTTTAAGCAAAAACGGCTGATTTTCGACAAAAGAGATAACACCCCCCCATTACGTCATGCTTCAGAAATGTGGAAAATGGTCCGTTTTCAAATGTTTTATTTTTGAACGTCAGTTCACATTTGTAGGTGGATCATCAATGTTAGAGCTAAAATTAGCATGTTTAAAGAGATTTTCATGCTTCCAGGGGCCCTATACACAAGATTTATGGAATGGTTAAAAGTGCATGAAAATGGCCAATTTACTCACTCTGAGTTCTCAAAAAGGGTTTCTTCACCCCGGAAAGTTAATTAAATACTATTTGGAGGCATTTAATGTTCAAGCAAAAACGGCTGATTTTCAACAAAAGAGATAACACCCCCCCATTACGTCATGCTTCAGAAATGTGGAAAATGGTCCATTTTCAAATGTTTTATTTTTGAACGTCAGTTCACATTTGTAGGTGGATCATCAGTGTTAGAGCTAAAATTAGCATGTTTAAAGTGATTTTCATGCTTCCAGGCGCCCTATACACAAGATTTATGGAAGGGTTAAAAGTGCATGAAAATGGCCAATTTACTCACTCTGAGTTCTCAAAAAGGGTTTCTTCACCCCGGAACGTTAATTAAATACTATTTGGAGGCATTTAATGTTCAAGCAAAAACGGCTGATTTTCGACAAAAGAGATAACACCCCCCCATTACGTCATGCTTCAGAAATGTGGAAAATGGTCCGTTTTCAAATGTTTTATTTTTGAACGTCAGTTCACATTTGTAGGTGGATCATCAGTGTTAGAGCTAAAATTAGCATGTTTAAAGTGATTTTCATGCTACCAGGGGCTCGGGAAGTGAATTAAATACTATTTGGAGGCATTTAATGTTTAAGCAAAAACGGCTGATTTTCGACAAAAGAGATAACACCCCCCCATTACGTCATGCTTCAGAAATGTGGAAAATGGTCCGTTTTCAAATGTTTTATTTTTGAACGTCAGTTCACATTTGTAGGTGGATCATCAGTGTTAGAGCTAAAATTAGCATGTTTAAAGTGATTTTCATGCTTCCAGGGGCTCGGGAAGTGAATTAAATACTATTTGGAGGCATTTAATGTTCAAGCAAAAACCGCTGATTTTCGACAAAAGAGATAACACCCCCCCATTACGTCATGCTTCAGAAATGTGGAAAATGGTCCGTTTTCAAATGTTTTATTTTTGAACGTCAGTTCACATTTGTAGGTGGATCATCAGTGTTAGAGCTAAAATTAGCGTGTTTAAAGTGATTTTCATGCTTCCAGGGGCTCGGGAAGTGAATTAAATACTATTTGGAGGCATTTAATGTTCGAGCAAAAACGGACTTATTTTCGACAAAAGAGATAACACCCCCCCATTACGTCATGCTTCAGAAATGTGGAAAATGGTCCGTTTTCAAATGTTTTATTTTTGAACGTCAGTTCACATTTGTAGGTGAATCATTAGTGTTAGAGCTAAAATTAGCATGTTTAAAGTGATTTTCATGCTTCCAGGGGCCCTAAACACAAGATTTATGGAATGGTTAAAAGTGCATAAAAATGGCCAATTTACTCACTCTGAGTTCTCAAAAAGGGTTTCTTCACCCCGGGAAGTTAATTAAATACCATTTGGAGGCATTTATTGTTCGAGCAAAAATGGCTGATTTTGGACATAAGAGATAACACCCCCCCATTATGTCATGCTTCAGAAATGTGGAAAATGGTCCGTTTTCAAATGTTTTATTTTTGAACATCAGTTCACATTTGTAGGTGGATTATCAGTGTTAGAGCTAAAATTAGCATGTTTAAAGTGATTTTCATGCTTCCAGGGGCTCGGGAAGTGAAATAAATACTATTTGGAGGCATTTATTGTTCAATCAAAAACAGCTGATTTTTGACAAAAGAGATAACACCCCCCATTACGTCATGCTTCAGAAATGTGGAAAATGGTCCGTTTACAAATGTTTTATTTTTGAACGTCAGTTCACATTTGTAGGTGGATCATCAATGTTAGAGCTAAAATTAGCATGTTTAAAGTGATTTTCATGCTTCCAGGGGCCCTATACACAAGATTTATGGAATGGTTAAAAGTGCATGAAAATGGTCAATTTACTCACTCTGAGTTCTCAAAAAGGGTTTCTTCACCCCGGAAAGTTAATTAAATACTATTTAGAGGCATTTAATGTTCAAGCAAAAACGGCTGATTTTCGACAAAAGAGATAACACCCCCCCATTACGTCATGCTTCAGAAATGTGGAAAATGGTCCGTTTTCAAATGTTTTATTTTTGAACGTCAGTTCACATTTGTAGGTGGATCATCAGTGTTAGAGCTAAAATTAGCATGTTTAAAGTGATTTTCATGCTTCCAGGGGCTCGGGAAGTGAATTAAATACTATTTGGAGGCATTTAATGTTTAAGCAAAAACGGCTGATTTTCGACAAAAGAGATAACACCCCCCCATTACGTCATGCTTCAGAAATATGGAAAATGGTCCGTTTTCAAATGTTTTATTTTTGAACGTCAGTTCACATTTGTAGGTGGATCATCAGTGTTAGAGCTAAAATTAGCATGTTTAAAGTGATTTTCATGCTTCCAGGGGCTCGGGAAGTGAATTAAATACTATTTGGAGGCATTTAATGTTCAAGCAAAAACGGCTGATTTTCGACAAAAGAGATAACACCCCCCCATTACGTCATGCTTCAGAAATGTGGAAAATGGTCAGTTTCCAAATGTTTTATTTTTGAACGTCAGTTCACATTTGTAGGTGGATCATCAGTGTTAGAGCTAAAATTAGCATGTTTAAAGTGATTTTCATGCTTCCAGGGGCTCGGGAAGTGAATTAAATACTATTTGGAGGCATTTAATGTTCGAGCAAAAACGGCTGATTTTCGACAAAAGAGATAACACCCCCCCATTACGTCATGCTTCAGAAATGTGGAAAATGGTCCGTTTTCAAATGTTTTATTTTTGAACGTCAGTTCACATTTGTAGGTGGATCATCAGTGTTAGAGCTAAAATTAGCATGTTTAAAGTGATTTTCATGCTTCCAGGGGCTCGGGAAGTTAATTAAATACCATTTGGAGGCATTTAATGTTCGAGCAAAAACGGCTGATTTTCGTCAAAAGAGATAACACCCCCCCATTACGTCATGCTTCAGAAATGTGGAAAATGGTCCGTTTTCAAATGTTTTATTTTTGAACGTCAGTTCACATTTGTAGGTGGATCATCAGTGTTAGAGCTAAAATTAGCATGTTTAAAGTGATTTTCATGCTTCCAGGGGCTCGGGAAGTTAATTAAATACCATTTGGAGGCATTTAATGTTCGAGCAAAAACGGCTGATTTTCGACAAAAGAGATAACACCCCCCCATTACGTCATGCTTCAGAAATGTGGAAAATGGTCCGTTTTCAAATGTTTTATTTTTGAACGTCAGTTCACATTTGTAGGTGGATCATCAATGTTAGAGCTAAAATTAGCATGTTTAAAGAGATTTTCATGCTTCCAGGGGCCCTATACACAAGATTTATGGAATGGTTAAAAGTGCATGAAAATGGCCAATTTACTCACTCTGAGTTCTCAAAAAGGGTTTCTTCACCCCGGAAAGTTAATTAAATACTATTTGGAGGCATTTCATGTTCAAGCAAAAACGGCTGATTTTCAACAAAAGAGATAACACCCCCCCATTACGTCATGCTTCAGAAATGTGGAAAATGGTCCGTTTTCAAATGTTTTATTTTTGAACGTCAGTTCACATTTGTAGGTGGATCATCAGTGTTAGAGTAAAAATTAGCATGTTTAAAGTGATTTTCATGCTTCCAGGCGCCCTATACACAAGATTTATGGAAGGGTTAAAAGTGCATGAAAATGGCCAATTTACTCACTCTGAGTTCTCAAAAAGGGTTTCTTCACCCCGGAACGTTAATTAAATACTATTTGGAGGCATTTAATGTTCAAGCAAAAACGGCTGATTTTCGACAAAAGAGATAACACCCCCCATTACGTCATGCTTCAGAAATGTGGAAAATGGTCCGTTTTCAAATGTTTTATTTTTGAACGTCAGTTCACATTTGTAGGTGGATCATCAGTGTTAGAGCTAAAATTAGCATGTTTAAAGTGATTTTCATGCTACCAGGGGCTCGGGAAGTGAATTAAATACTATTTGGAGGCATTTAATGTTTAAGCAAAAACGGCTGATTTTCGACAAAAGAGATAACACCCCCCCATTACGTCATGCTTCAGAAATGTGGAAAATGGTCCGTTTTCAAATGTTTTATTTTTGAACGTCAGTTCACATTTGTAGGTGGATCGTCAGTGTTAGAGCTAAAATTAGCATGTTTAAAGTGATTTTCATGCTTCCAGGGGCTCGGGAAGTGAATTAAATACTATTTGGAGGCATTTAATGTTCAAGCAAAAACGGCTGATTTTCGACCAAAGAGATAACACCCCCCCATTACGTCATGCTTCAGAAATGTGGAAAATGGTCCGTTTCCAAATGTTTTATTTTTGAACGTCAGTTCACATTTGTAGGTGGATCATCAGTGTTAGAGCTAAAATTAGCATGTTTAAAGTGATTTTCATGCTTCCAGGGGCTCGGGAAGTGAATTAAATACTATTTGGAGGCATTTAATGTTCAAGCAAAAACGGCTGATTTTCGACAAAAGAGATAACACCCCCCCATTACGTCATGCTTCAGAAATGTGGAAAATGGTCCGTTTTCAAATGTTTTATTTTTGAACGTCAGTTCACATTTGTAGGTGGATCATCAGTGTTAGAGCTAAAATTAGCATGTTTAAAGTGATTTTCATGCTTCCAGGGGCTCGGGAAGTTAATTAAATACCATTTGGAGGCATTTAATGTTCGAGCAAAAACGGCTGATTTTCGACAAAAGAGATAACACCCCCCCATTACGTCATGCTTCAGAAATGTGGAAAATGGTCCGTTTTCAAATGTTTTATTTTTGAACGTCAGTTCACATTTGTAGGTGGATCATCAGTGTTAGAGCTAAAATTAGCATGTTTAAAGTGATTTTCATGCTTCCAGGGGCTCGGGAAGTTAATTAAATACCATTTGGAGGCATTTAATGTTCGAGCAAAAACGGCTGATTTTCGACAAAAGAGATAACACCCCCCCATTACGTCATGCTTCAGAAATGTGGAAAATGGTCCGTTTTCAAATGTTTTATTTTTGAACGTCAGTTCACATTTGTAGGTGGATCATCAGTGTTAGAGCTAAAATTAGCATGTTTAAAGTGATTTTCATGCTTCCAGGGGCTCGGGAAGTGAAATAAATACCATTTGGAGGCATTTAATGTTCGAGCAAAAACGGCTGATTTTCGACAAAAGAGATAACATCCCCCCATTACGTCATGCTTCAGAAATGTGGAAAATGGTCCGTTTTCAAATGTTTTATTTTTGAACGTCAGTTCACATTTGTAGGTGGATCATCAGTGTTAGAGCTAAAATTAGCATGTTTAAAGTGATTTTCATGCTTCCAGGGGCTCGGGAAGTGAAATAAATACCATTTGGAGGCATTTAATGTTCGAGCAAAAACGGCTGATTTTCGACAAAAGAGATAACACCCCCCCATTACGTCATGCTTCAGAAATGTGGAAAATGGTCCGTTTTCAAATGTTTTATTTTTGAACGTCAGTTCACATTTGTAGGTGGATCATCAGTGTTAGAGCTAAAATTAGCATGTTTAAAGTGATTTTCATGCTTCCAGGGGCTCGGGAAGTGAAATAAATACCATTTGGAGGCATTTAATGTTCGAGCAAAAACGGCTGATTTTCGACAAAAGAGATAACACCCCCCCATTACGTCATGCTTCAGAAATGTGGAAAATGGTCCGTTTTCAAATGTTTTATTTTTGAACGTCAGTTCACATTTGTAGGTGGATCATCAGTGTTAGAGCTAAAATTAGCATGTTTAAAATTATTTTCATGCTTCCAGGGGCCCAAAACACAAGATTTATGGAATGGTTAAAAGTGCATGAAAATGGCCAATTTACGCACTCTGAGTTCTCAAAAAGGGTTTCTTCACCCCGGAACGTTAATTAAATACTATTTGGAGGCATTTAATGTTCAAGCAAAAACGGCTGATTTTCGACAAAAGAGATAACACCCCCCCATTACGTCATGCTTCAGAAATGTGGAAAATGGTCCGTTTTCAAATGTTTTATTTTTGAACGTCAGTTCACATTTGTAGGTGGATCATCAGTGTTAGAGCTAAAATTAGCATGTTTAAAGTGATTTTCATGCTTCCAGGGGCTCGGGAAGTTAATTAAATACCATTTGGAGGCATTTAATGTTCGAGCAAAAACGGCTGATTTTCGACAAAAGAGATAACACCCCCCCATTACGTCATGCTTAAGAAATGTGGAAAATGGTCCGTTTTCAAATGTTTTATTTTTGAACGTCAGTTCACATTTGTAGGTGGATCATCAGTGTTAGAGCTAAAATTAGCATGTTTAAAGTGATTTTCATGCTTCCAGGGGCCCAAAACACAAGATTTATGGAATGGTTAAAAGTGCATGAAAATGGCCAATTTACTCACTCTGAGTTCTCAAAAAGGGTTTCTTCACCCCGGGAAGTTAATTAAATACCATTTGGAGGCATTTAATGTTCGAGCAAAAACGGCTGATTTTCGACAAAAGAGATAACATCCCCCCATTACGTCATGCTTCAGAAATGTGGAAAATGGTCCGTTTTCAAATGTTTTATTTTTGAACGTCAGTTCACATTTGTAGGTGGATCATCAGTGTTAGAGCTAAAATTAGCATGTTTAAAGTGATTTTCATGCTTCCAGGGGCTCGGGAAGTTAATTAAATACCATTTGGAGGCATTTAATGTTCGAGCAAAAACGGCTGATTTTCGACAAAAGAGATAACACCCCCCCCATTACGTCATGCTTCAGAAATGTGGAAAATGGCCCGTTTTCAAATGTTTTATTTTTGAACGTCAGTTCACATTTGTAGGTGGATCATCAGTGTTAGAGCTAAAATTAGCATGTTTAAAGTGATTTTCATGCTTCCAGGGGCTCGGGAAGTGAAATAAATACCATTTGGAGGCATTTAATGTTCGAGCAAAAACGGCTGATTTTCGACAAAAGAGATAACACCCCCCCATTACGTCATGCTTCAGAAATGTGGAAAATGGTCCGTTTTCAAATGTTTTATTTTTGAACGTCAGTTCACATTTGTAGGTGGATCATCAGTGTTAGAGCTAAAATTAGCATGTTTAAAATTATTTTCATGCTTCCAGTGGCCCAAAACACAAGATTTATGGAATGGTTAAAAGTGCATGAAAATGGCCAATTTACTCACTCTGAGTTCTCAAAAAGAGTTTCTTCACCCCGGGAAGTTAATTAAATACCATTTGGAGGCATTTAATGTTCGAGCAAAAACGGCTGATTTTCGACAAAAGAGATAACACCCCCCCATTACGTCATGCTTCAGAAATGTGGAAAATGGTCCGTTTTCAAATGTTTTATTTTTGAACGTCAGTTCACATTTGTAGGTGGATCATCAGTGTTAGAGCTAAAATTAGCATGTTTAAAGTGATTTTCATGCTTCCAGGGGCTCGGGAAGTTAATTAAATAACATTTGGAGGCATTTAATGTTCGAGCAAAAACGGCTGATTTTCGACAAAAGAGATAACACCCCCCCATTACGTCATGCTTCAGAAATGTGGAAAATGGTCCGTTTTCAAATGTTTTATTTTTGAACGTCAGTTCACATTTGTAGGTGGATCATCAGTGTTAGAGCTAAAATTAGCATGTTTAAAGTGATTTTCATGCTTCCAGGGGCCCAAAACACAAGATTTATGGAATGGTTAAAAGTGCATGAAAATGGCCAAATTACTCACTCTGAGTTCTCAAAAAGGGTTTCTTCACCCCGGGAAGTTAATTAAATACCATTTGGAGGCATTTAATGTTCGAGCAAAAACGGCTGATTTTCGACAAAAGAGATAACACCCCCCCATTACTTCATGCTTCAGAAATATGGAAAATGGTCCGTTTTCAAATGTTTTATTTTTGAACGTCAGTTCACATTTGTAGGTGGATCATCAGTGTTAGAGCTAAAATTAGCATGTTTAAAGTGATTTTCATGCTTCCAGGGGCTCGGGAAGTGAAATAAATACCATTTGGAGGCATTTAATGTTCGAGCAAAAACGGCTGATTTTCGACAAAAGAGATAACAACCCCCCATTACGTCATGCTTCAGAAATGTGGAAAATGGTCCGTTTTCAAATGTTTTATTTTTGAACGTCAGTTCACATTTGTAGGTGGATCATCAGTGTTAGAGCTAAAATTAGCATGTTTAAAGTGATTTTCATGCTTCCAGGGGCTCGGGAAGTTAATTAAATACCATTTGAAGGCATTTAATGTTCGAGCAAAAACGGCTGATTTTCGACAAAAGAGATAACACCCCCCCATTACGTCATGCTTCAGAAATGTGGAAAATGGTCCGTTTTCAAATGTTTTATTTTTGAACGTCAGTTCACATTTGTAGGTGGATCATCAGTGTTAGAGCTAAAATTAGCATGTTTAAAGTGATTTTCATGCTTCCAGGGGCTCGGGAAGTGAAATAAATACCATTTGGAGGCATTTAATGTTCGAGCAAAAACGGCTGATTTTCGACAAAAGAGATAACACCCCCCCATTACGTCATGCTTCAGAAATGTGGAAAATGGTCCGTTTTCAAATGTTTTATTTTTGAACGTCAGTTCACATTTGTAGGTGGATCATCAGTGTTAGAGCTAAAATTAGCATGTTTAAAGTGATTTTCATGCTTCCAGGGGCTCGGGAAGTGAAATAAATACCATTTGGAGGCATTTAATGTTCGAGCAAAAACGGCTGATTTTCGACAAAAGAGATAACACCCTCCCATTACGTCATGCTTCAGAAATGTGGAAAATGGTCCGTTTTCAAATGTTTTATTTTTGAACGTCAGTTCACATTTGTAGGTGGATCATCAGTGTTAGAGCTAAAATTAGCATGTTTAAAGTGATTTTCATGCTTCCAGGGGCTCGGGAAGTTAATTAAATACCATTTGGAGGCATTTAATGTTCGAGCAAAAACGGCTGATTTTCGTCAAAAGAGATAACACCCCCCCATTACGTCATGCTTCAGAAATGTGGAAAATGGTCCGTTTTCAAATGTTTTATTTTTGAACGTCAGTTCACATTTGTAGGTGGATCATCAATGTTAGAGCTAAAATTAGCATGTTTAAAGAGATTTTCATGCTTCCAGGGGCCCTATACACAAGATTTATGGAATGGTTAAAAGTGCATGAAAATGGCCAATTTACTCACTCTGAGTTCTCAAAAAGGGTTTCTTCACCCCGGAAAGTTAATTAAATACTATTTGGAGGCATTTAATGTTCAAGCAAAAACGGCTGATTTTCAACAAAAGAGATAACACCCCCCCATTACGTCATGCTTCAGAAATGTGGAAAATGGTCCGTTTTCATAGTTTTATTTTTGAACGTCAGTTCACATTTGTAGGTGGATCATCAGTGTTAGAGCTAAAATTAGCATGTTTAAAGTGATTTTCATGCTTCCAGGCGCCCTATACACAAGATTTATGGAAGGGTTAAAAGTGCATGAAAATGGCCAATTTACTCACTCTGAGTTCTCAAAAAGGGTTTCTTCACCCCGGAACGTTAATTAAATACTATTTGGAGGCATTTAATGTTCAAGCAAAAACGGCTGATTTTCGACAAAAGAGATAACACCCCCCCATTACGTCATGCTTCAGAAATGTGGAAAATGGTCCGTTTTCAAATGTTTTATTTTTGAACGTCAGTTCACATTTGTAGGTGGATCATCAGTGTTAGAGCTAAAATTAGCATGTTTAAAGTGATTTTCATGCTACCAGGGGCTCGGGAAGTGAATTAAATACTATTTGGAGGCATTTAATGTTTAAGCAAAAACGGCTGATTTTCGACAAAAGAGATAACACCCCCCCATTACGTCATGCTTCAGAAATGTGGAAAATGGTCCGTTTTCAAATGTTTTATTTTTGAACGTCAGTTCACATTTGTAGGTGGATCATCAGTGTTAGAGCTAAAATTAGCATGTTTAAAGTGATTTTCATGCTTCCAGGGGCTCGGGAAGTGAATTAAATACTATTTGGAGGCATTTAATGTTCAAGCAAAAACGGCTGATTTTCGACAAAAGAGATAACACCCCCCCATTACGTCATGCTTCAGAAATGTGGAAAATGGTCCGTTTCCAAATGTTTTATTTTTGAACGTCAGTTCACATTTGTAGGTGGATCATCAGTGTTAGAGCTAAAATTAGCATGTTTAAAGTGATTTTCATGCTTCCAGGGGCTCGGGAAGTGAATTAAATACTATTTGGAGGCATTTAATGTTCAAGCAAAAACCGCTGATTTTCGACAAAAGAGATAACACCCCCCCATTACGTCATGCTTCAGAAATGTGGAAAATGGTCCGTTTTCAAATGTTTTATTTTTGAACGTCAGTTCACATTTGTAGGTGGATCATCAGTGTTAGAGCTAAAATTAGCGTGTTTAAAGTGATTTTCATGCTTCCAGGGGCTCGGGAAGTGAATTAAATACTATTTGGAGGCATTTAATGTTCGAGCAAAAACGGACTTATTTTCGACAAAAGAGATAACACCCCCCCATTACGTCATGCTTCAGAAATGTGGAAAATGGTCCGTTTTCAAATGTTTTATTTTTGAACGTCAGTTCACATTTGTAGGTGAATCATTAGTGTTAGAGCTAAAATTAGCATGTTTAAAGTGATTTTCATGCTTCCAGGGGCCCTAAACACAAGATTTATGGAATGGTTAAAAGTGCATAAAAATGGCCAATTTACTCACTCTGAGTTCTCAAAAAGGGTTTCTTCACCCCGGGAAGTTAATTAAATACCATTTGGAGGCATTTATTGTTCGAGCAAAAATGGCTGATTTTCGACATAAGAGATAACACCCCCCCATTATGTCATGCTTCAGAAATGTGGAAAATGGTCCGTTTTCAAATGTTTTATTTTTGAACATCAGTTCACATTTGTAGGTGGATTATCAGTGTTAGAGCTAAAATTAGCATGTTTAAAGTGATTTTCATGCTTCCAGGGGCTCGGGAAGTGAAATAAATACTATTTGGAGGCATTTATTGTTCAATCAAAAACAGCTGATTTTTGACAAAAGAGATAACACCCCCCATTACGTCATGCTTCAGAAATGTGGAAAATGGTCCGTTTACAAATGTTTTATTTTTGAACGTCAGTTCACATTTGTAGGTGGATCATCAATGTTAGAGCTAAAATTAGCATGTTTAAAGTGATTTTCATGCTTCCAGGGGCCCTATACACAAGATTTATGGAATGGTTAAAAGTGCATGAAAATGGTCAATTTACTCACTCTGAGTTCTCAAAAAGGGTTTCTTCACCCCGGAAAGTTAATTAAATACTATTTAGAGGCATTTAATGTTCAAGCAAAAACGGCAGATTTTCGACAAAAGAGATAACACCCCCCCATTACGTCATGCTTCAGAAATGTGGAAAATGGTCCGTTTTCAAATGTTTTATTTTTGAACGTCAGTTCACATTTGTAGGTGGATCATCAGTGTTAGAGCTAAAATTAGCATGTTTAAAGTGATTTTCATGCTTCCAGGGGCTCGGGAAGTGAATTAAATACTATTTGGAGGCATTTAATGTTTAAGCAAAAACGGCTGATTTTCGACAAAAGAGATAACACCCCCCCATTACGTCATGCTTCAGAAATATGGAAAATGGTCCGTTTTCAAATGTTTTATTTTTGAACGTCAGTTCACATTTGTAGGTGGATCATCAGTGTTAGAGCTAAAATTAGCATGTTTAAAGTGATTTTCATGCTTCCAGGGGCTCGGGAAGTGAATTAAATACTATTTGGAGGCATTTAATGTTCAAGCAAAAACGGCTGATTTTCGACAAAAGAGATAACACCCCCCCATTACGTCATGCTTCAGAAATGTGGAAAATGGTCAGTTTCCAAATGTTTTATTTTTGAACGTCAGTTCACATTTGTAGGTGGATCATCAGTGTTAGAGCTAAAATTAGCATGTTTAAAGTGATTTTCATGCTTCCAGGGGCTCGGGAAGTGAATTAAATACTATTTGGAGGCATTTAATGTTCGAGCAAAAACGGCTGATTTTCGACAAAAGAGATAACACCCCCCCATTACGTCATGCTTCAGAAATGTGGAAAATGGTCCGTTTTCAAATGTTTTATTTTTGAACGTCAGTTCACATTTGTAGGTGGATCATCAGTGTTAGAGCTAAAATTAGCATGTTTAAAGTGATTTTCATGCTTCCAGGGGCTCGGGAAGTTAATTAAATACCATTTGGAGGCATTTAATGTTCGAGCAAAAACGGCTGATTTTCGTCAAAAGAGATAACACCCCCCCATTACGTCATGCTTCAGAAATGTGGAAAATGGTCCGTTTTCAAATGTTTTATTTTTGAACGTCAGTTCACATTTGTAGGTGGATCATCAGTGTTAGAGCTAAAATTAGCATGTTTAAAGTGATTTTCATGCTTCCAGGGGCTCGGGAAGTTAATTAAATACCATTTGGAGGCATTTAATGTTCGAGCAAAAACGGCTGATTTTCGACAAAAGAGATAACACCCCCCCATTACGTCATGCTTCAGAAATGTGGAAAATGGTCCGTTTTCAAATGTTTTATTTTTGAACGTCAGTTCACATTTGTAGGTGGATCATCAATGTTAGAGCTAAAATTAGCATGTTTAAAGAGATTTTCATGCTTCCAGGGGCCCTATACACAAGATTTATGGAATGGTTAAAAGTGCATGAAAATGGCCAATTTACTCACTCTGAGTTCTCAAAAAGGGTTTCTTCACCCCGGAAAGTTAATTAAATACTATTTGGAGGCATTTCATGTTCAAGCAAAAACGGCTGATTTTCAACAAAAGAGATAACACCCCCCCATTACGTCATGCTTCAGAAATGTGGAAAATGGTCCGTTTTCAAATGTTTTATTTTTGAACGTCAGTTCACATTTGTAGGTGGATCATCAGTGTTAGAGTAAAAATTAGCATGTTTAAAGTGATTTTCATGCTTCCAGGCGCCCTATACACAAGATTTATGGAAGGGTTAAAAGTGCATGAAAATGGCCAATTTACTCACTCTGAGTTCTCAAAAAGGGTTTCTTCACCCCGGAACGTTAATTAAATACTATTTGGAGGCATTTAATGTTCAAGCAAAAACGGCTGATTTTCGACAAAAGAGATAACACCCCCCATTACGTCATGCTTCAGAAATGTGGAAAATGGTCCGTTTTCAAATGTTTTATTTTTGAACGTCAGTTCACATTTGTAGGTGGATCATCAGTGTTAGAGCTAAAATTAGCATGTTTAAAGTGATTTTCATGCTACCAGGGGCTCGGGAAGTGAATTAAATACTATTTGGAGGCATTTAATGTTTAAGCAAAAACGGCTGATTTTCGACAAAAGAGATAACACCCCCCCATTACGTCATGCTTCAGAAATGTGGAAAATGGTCCGTTTTCAAATGTTTTATTTTTGAACGTCAGTTCACATTTGTAGGTGGATCATCAGTGTTAGAGCTAAAATTAGCATGTTTAAAGTGATTTTCATGCTTCCAGGGGCTCGGGAAGTGAATTAAATACTATTTGGAGGCATTTAATGTTCAAGCAAAAACGGCTGATTTTCGACCAAAGAGATAACACCCCCCCATTACGTCATGCTTCAGAAATGTGGAAAATGGTCCGTTTCCAAATGTTTTATTTTTGAACGTCAGTTCACATTTGTAGGTGGATCATCAGTGTTAGAGCTAAAATTAGCATGTTTAAAGTGATTTTCATGCTTCCAGGGGCTCGGGAAGTGAATTAAATACTATTTGGAGGCATTTAATGTTCAAGCAAAAACGGCTGATTTTCGACAAAAGAGATAACACCCCCCATTACGTCATGCTTCAGAAATGTGGAAAATGGTCCGTTTTCAAATGTTTTATTTTTGAACGTCAGTTCACATTTGTAGTTGGATCATCAGTGTTAGAGCTAAAATTAGCGTATTTAAAGTGATTTTCATGCTTCCAGGGGCTCGGGAAGTGAATTAAATATTATTTGGAGGCATTTAATGTTCAAGCAAAAACGGCTGATTTTCGACAAAAGAGATAACACCCCCCCATTACGTCATGCTTCAGAAATGTGGAAAATGGTCCGTTTTCAAATGTTTTATTTTTGAACGTCAGTTCACATTTGTAGTTGGATCATCAGTGTTAGAGCTAAAATTAGCATGTTTAAAGTGATTTTCATGCTTCCAGGGGCTCGGGAAGTGAAATAAATACCATTTGGAGGCATTTAATGTTCGAGCAAAAATGGCTGATTTTCGACAAAAGAGATAACACCCCCCCATTACGGCATGCTTCAGAAATGTGGAAAATGGTCCGTTTTCAAATGTTTTATTTTTGAACGTCAGTTCACATTTGTGGGTGGATCATCAGTGTTAGAGCTAAAATTAGCATGTTTAAAGTGATTTTCATGCTTCCAGGGGCCCAAAACACAAGATTTATGGAATGGTTAAAAGTGCATGAAAATGGCCAATTTACTCACTCTGAGTTCTCAAAAAGGGTTTCTTCACCCCGGGAAGTTAATTAAATACCATTTGGAGGCATTTAATGTTCGAGCAAAAACGGCTGATTTTCGACAAAAGAGATAACACCCCCCATTACGTCATGCTTCAGAAATGTGGAAAATGGTCCGTTTTCAAATGTTTTATTTTTGAACGTCAGTTCACATTTGTAGGTGGATCATCAGTGTTAGAGCTAAAATTAGCATGTTTAAAGTGATTTTCATGCTTCCAGGGGCTCGGGAAGTTAATTAAATACCATTTGGAGGCATTTAATGTTCGAGCAAAAACGGCTGATTTTCAACAAAAGAGATAACACCCCCCCATTACGTCATGCTTCAGAAATGTGGAAAATGGTCCGTTTTCAAATGTTTTATTTTTGAACGTCAGTTCACATTTGTAGGTGGATCATCAGTGTTAGAGCTAAAATTAGCATGTTTAAAGTGATTTTCATGCTTCCAGGGGCCCAAAACACAAGATTTATGGAATGGTTAAAAGTGCGTGAAAATGGCCAATTTACTCACTCTGAGTTCTCAAAAAGGGTTTCTTCACCCCGGGAAGTTAATTAAATACCATTTGGAGGCATTAATTGTTCGAGCAAAAATGGCTAATTTTCGACATAAGAGATAACACCCCCCCATTATGTCATGCTTCAGAAATGTGGAAAATGGTCCGTTTTCAAATGTTTTATTTTTGAACATCAGTTCACATTTGTAGGTGGATCATCAGTGTTAGAGCTAAAATTAGCATGTTTAAAGTGATTTTCATGCTTCCAGGGGCTCGGGAAGTGAAATAAATACTATTTGGAGGCATTTAATGGTCAATCAAAAACAGCTGATTTTTGACAAAAGAGATAACACCCCCCATTACGTCATGCTTCAGAAATGTGGAAAATGGTCCGTTTACAAATGTTTTATTTTTGAACGTCAGTTCACATTTGTAGGTGGATCATCAATGTTAGAGCTAAAATTAGCATGTTTAAAGTGATTTTCATGCTTCCAGGGGCCCTATACACAAGATTTATGGAATGGTTAAAAGTGCATGAAAATGGCCAATTTACTCACTCTGAGTTCTCAAAAAGGGTTTCTTCACCCCGGAAAGTTAATTAAATACTATTTAGAGGCATTTAATGTTCAAGCAAAAACGGCTGATTTTCGACAAAAGAGATAACACCCCCCCATTACGTCATGCTTCAGAAATGTGGAAAATGGTCCGTTTTCAAATGTTTTATTTTTGAACGTCAGTTCACATTTGTAGGTGGATCATCAGTGTTAGAGCTAAAATTAGCATGTTTAAAGTGATTTTCATGCTTCCAGGGGCTCGGGAAGTGAATTAAATACTATTTGGAGGCATTTAATGTTTAAGCAAAAACGGCTGATTTTCGACAAAAGAGATAACACCCCCCCATTACGTCATGCTTCAGAAATATGGAAAATGGTCCGTTTTCAAATGTTTTATTTTTGAACGTCAGTTCACATTTGTAGGTGGATCATCAGTGTTAGAGCTAAAATTAGCATGTTTAAAGTGATTTTCATGCTTCCAGGGGCTCGGGAAGTGAATTAAATACTATTTGGAGGCATTTAATGTTCAAGCAAAAACGGCTGATTTTCGACAAAAGAGATAACACCCCCCCATTACGTCATGCTTCAGAAATGTGGAAAATGGTCAGTTTCCAAATGTTTTATTTTTGAACGTCAGTTCACATTTGTAGGTGGATCATCAATGTTAGAGCTAAAATTAGCATGTTTAAAGTGATTTTCATGCTTCCAGGGGCCCTAAACACAAGATTTATGGAATGGTTAAAAGTGCATGAAAATGCCCAATTTACTCACTCTGAGTTCTCAAAAAGGGTTTCTTCATCCTGGGAAGTGAATTAAATACTATTTGGAGGCATTTAATGTTCAAGCAAAAACAGCTGATTTTTGACAAAAGAGATAACACCCCCCATTACGTCATGCTTCAGAAATGTGGAAAATGGTCTGTTTTCAAATGTTTTATTTTTGAATGTCAGTTCACATTTGTAGGTGGATCATCAGTGTTAGAGCTAAAATCAGCATGTTTAAAGTGATTTTCATGCTTCCAGGGGCTCGGGAAGTGAATTAAATACTATTTGGAGGCATTTAATGTTCAAGCAAAAACGGCTGATTTTCGACAAAAGAGATAACACCCCCCATTACGTCATGCTTCAGAAATGTGGAAAATGGTCCGTTTTCAAATGTTTTATTTTTGAACGTCAGTTCACATTTGTAGTTGGATCATCAGTGTTAGAGCTAAAATTAGCGTATTTAAAGTGATTTTCATGCTTCCAGGGGCTCGGGAAGTGAATTAAATACTATTTGGAGGCATTTAATGTTCAAGCAAAAACGGCTGATTTTCGACAAAAGAGATAACACCCCCCCATTACGTCATGCTTCAGAAATGTGGAAAATGGTCCGTTTTCAAATGTTTTATTTTTGAACGTCAGTTCACATTTGTAGGTGGATCATCAGTGTTAGAGCTAAAATTAGCATGTTTAAAGTGATTTTCATGCTTCCAGGGGCCCAAAACACAAGATTTATGGAATGGTTAAAAGTGCATGAAAATGGCCAATTTACTCACTCTGAGTTCTCAAAAAGGGTTTCTTCACCCCGGGAAGTTAATTAAATACCATTTGGAGGCATTTAATGTTCGAGCAAAAACGGCTGATTTTCGACAAAAGAGATAACACCCCCCCATTACGTCATGCTTCAGAAATGTGGAAAATGGTCCGTTTTCAAATGTTTTATTTTTGAACGTCAGTTCACATTTGTAGGTGGATCATCAGTGTTAGAGGTAAAATTAGCATGTTTAAAGTGATTTTCATGCTTCCAGGGGCTCGGGAAGTTAATTAAATACCATTTGGAGGCATTTAATGTTCGAGCAAAAACGGCTGATTTTCGACAAAAGAGATAACACCCCCCCATTACGTCATGCTTCAGAAATGTGGAAAATGGTCCGTTTTCAAATGTTTTATTTTTGAACGTCAGTTCACATTTGTAGGTGGATCATCAGTGTTAGAGCTAAAATTAGCATGTTTAAAGTGATTTTCATGATTCCAGGGGCTCGGGAAGTTAATTAAATACCATTTGGAGGCATTTAATGTTCGAGCAAAAACAGCTGATTTTCGACAAAAGAGATAACACCCCCCCATTACGTCATGCTTCAGAAATGTGGAAAATGGTCCGTTTTCAAATGTTTTATTTTTGAACGTCAGTTCACATTTGTAGGTGGATCATCAGTGTTAGCGCTAAAATTAGCATGTTTAAAGTGATTTTCATGCTTCCAGGGGCCCAAAACACAAGATTTATGGAATGGTTAAAAGTGCATGAAAATGGCCAATTTACTCACTCTGAGTTCTCAAATAGGGTTTCTTCACCCCGGGAAGTTAATTAAATACCATTTGGAGGCATTTAATGTTCGAGCAAAAACGGCTGATTTTCGACAAAAGAGATAACACCCCCCCCATTACGTCATGCTTCAGAAATGTGGAAAATGGTCCTTTTTCAAATGTTTTATTTTTGAACGTCAGTTCACATTTGTAGGTGGATCATCAGTGTTAGAGCTAAAATTAGCATGTTTAAAGTGATTTTCATGCTTCCAGGGGCCTAAAACACAAGATTTATGGAATGGTTAAAAGTGCATGAAAATGGCCAATTTACTCACTCTGAGTTCTCAAAAAGGGTTTCTTCATCCCGGGAAGTTAATTAAATACCATTTGGAGGCATTTAATGTTCGAGCAAAAACGGCTGATTTTCGACAAAAGAGATAACACCCCCCCATTACGTCATGCTTCAGAAATGTGGAAAATGGTCCGTTTTCAAATGTTTTATTTTTGAACGTCAGTTCACATTTGTAGCTGGATCATCAGTGTTAGAGCTAAAATTAGCATGTTTAAAGTGATTTTCATGCTTCCATGGGCTCGGGAAGTTAATTAAATACCATTTGGAGGCATTTAATGTTCGAGCAAAAACGGCTGATTTT
Source organism: Lissotriton vulgaris (assembly GCF_964263255.1). Classification (NCBI taxonomy): domain Eukaryota; kingdom Metazoa; phylum Chordata; class Amphibia; order Caudata; family Salamandridae; genus Lissotriton; species Lissotriton vulgaris. Next base: position 226,651 of record NW_028253223.1, on the reverse strand, counting down.
CGACAAAAGAGATAACACCCCCCCATTACGTCATGCTTCAGAAATGTGGAAAATGGTCTGTTTTCAAATGTTTTATTTTTGAACGTCAGTTCACATTTGTAGGTGGATCATCAGTGTTAGAGCTAAAATTAGCATGTTTAAAGTGATTTTCATGCTTCCAGGGGCTCGGGAAGTTAATTAAATACCATTTGGAGGCATTTAATGTTCGAGCAAAAACGGCTGATTTTCGACAAAAGAGATAACACCCCCCCCCCATTACGTCATGCTTCAGAAATGTGGAAAATGGTCCGTTTTCAAATGTTTTATTTTTGAACGTCAGTTCACATTTGTAGGTGGATCATCAGTGTTAGAGCTAAAATTAGCATGTTTAAAGTGATTTTCATGCTTCCAGGGGCTCGGGAAGTGAAATAAATACCATTTGGAGGCATTTAATGTTCGAGCAAAAACGGCTGATTTTCGACAAAAGAGATAACACCCCCCCATTACGTCATGCTTCAGAAATGTGGAAAATGGTCCGTTTTCAAATGTTTTATTTTTGAACGTCAGTTCACATTTGTAGGTGGATCATCAGTGTTAGAGCTAAAATTAGCATGTTTAAAGTGATTTTCATGCTTCCAGGGGCCCTAAACACAAGATTTATGGAATGGTTAAAAGTGCATGAAAATGGCCAATTTACTCACTCTGAGTTCTCAAAAAGGGTTTCTTCACCCCGGGAAGTTAATTAAATACCATTTGGAGGCATTTAATGTTCGAGCAAAAACGGCTGATTTTCGACAAAAGAGATAACACCCCCCCCATTACGTCATGCTTCAGAAATGTGGAAAATGGTCCGTTTTCAAATGTTTTATTTTTGAACGTCAGTTCACATTTGTAGGTGGATCATCAGTGTTAGAGCTAAAATTAGCATGTTTAAAGTGATTTTCATGCTTCCAGGGGCTCGGGAAGTGAAATAAATACCATTTTGGGGCATTTAATGTTCCAGCAAAAACGGCTGATTTTCGACAAAAGAGATAACACCCCCCCATTACATCATGCTTCAGAAATGTGGAAAATGGTCCGTTTTCAAATGTTTTATTTTTGAACGTCAGTTCACATTTGTAGGTGGATCATCAGTGTTAGAGCTAAAATTAGCATGTTTAAAGTGATTTTCATGCTTCCAGGGGCTCGGGAAGTTAATTAAATACCATTTGGAGGCATTTAATGTTCGAGCAAAAACGGCTGATTTTCGACAAAAGAGATAACACCCCCCCATTACGTCATGCTTCAGAAATGTGGAAAATGGTCCGTTTTCAAATGTTTTATTTTTGAACGTCAGTTCACATTTGTAGGTGGATCATCAGTGTTAGAGCTAAAATTAGCATGTTTAAAGTGATTTTCATGCTTCCAGGGGCTCGGGAAGTTAATTAAATACCATTTGGAGGCATTTAATGTTCGAGCAAAAACGGCTGATTTTCGACAAAAGAGATAACACCCCCCCATTACGTCATGCTTCAGAAATGTGGAAAATGGTCCTTTTTCAAATGTTTTATTTTTGAACGTCAGTTCACATTTGTAGGTTGATCATCAGTGTTAGAGCTAAAATTAGCATGTTTAAAGTGATTTTCATGCTTCCAGGGGCCCAAAACACAAGATTTATGGAATGGTTAAAAGTGCATGAAAATGGCCAATTTACTCACTCTGAGTTCTCAAAAAGGGTTTCTTCACCCCGGGTAGTTAATTAAATACCATTTGGAGGCATTTAATGTTCGAGCAAAAACGGCTGATTTTCGACAAAAGAGATAACACCCCCCCATTACGTCATGCTTCAGAAATGTGGAAAATGGTCCGTTTTCAAATGTTTTATTTTTGAACGTCAGTTCACATTTGTAGGTGGATCATCAGTGTTAAAGCTAAAATTAGCATGTTTAAAGTGATTTTCATGCTTCCAGGGGCTCGGGAAGTTAATTAAATACCATTTGGAGGCATTTAATGTTCGAGCAAAAACGGCTGATTTTCGACAAAAGAGATAACACCCCCCCATTACGTCATGCTTCAGAAATGTGGAAAATGGTCCGTTTTCAAATGTTTTATTTTTGAACGTCAGTTCACATTTGTAGGTGGATCATCAGTGTTAGAGCTAAAATTAGCATGTTTAAAGTGATTTTCATGCTTCCAGGGGCCCAAAACACAAGATTTATGGAATGGTTAAAAGTGCATGAAAATGGCCAATTTACTCACTCTGAGTTCTCAAAAAGGGTTTCTTCACCCCGGGAAGTTAATTAAATACCATTTGGAGGCATTTAATGTTCGAGCAAAAACGGCTGATTTTCGACAAAAGAGATAACACCCCCCCATTACGTCATGCTTCAGAAATGTGGAAAATGGTCCGTTTTCAAATGTTTTATTTTTGAACGTCAGTTCACATTTGTAGCTGGATCATCAGTGTTAGAGCTAAAATTAGCATGTTTAAAGTGATTTTCATGCTTCCATGGGCTCGGGAAGTTAATTAAATACCATTTGGAGGCATTTAATGTTCGAGCAAAAACGGCTGATTTTCGACAAAAGAGATAACACCCCCCCATTACGTCATGCTTCAGAAATGTGGAAAATGGTCTGTTTTCAAATGTTTTATTTTTGAACGTCAGTTCACATTTGTAGGTGGATCATCAGTGTTAGAGCTAAAATTAGCATGTTTAAAGTGATTTTCATGCTTCCAGGGGCTCGGGAAGTTAATTAAATACCATTTGGAGGCATTTAATGTTCGAGCAAAAACGGCTGATTTTCGACAAAAGAGATAACACCCCCCCCCATTACGTCATGCTTCAGAAATGTGGAAAATGGTCCGTTTTCAAATGTTTTATTTTTGAACGTCAGTTCACATTTGTAGGTGGATCATCAGTGTTAGAGCTAAAATTAGCATGTTTAAAGTGATTTTCATGCTTCCAGGGGCTCGGGAAGTGAAATAAATACCATTTGGAGGCATTTAATGTTCGAGCAAAAACGGCTGATTTTCGACAAAAGAGATAACACCCCCCCATTACGTCATGCTTCAGAAATGTGGAAAATGGTCCGTTTTCAAATGTTTTATTTTTGAACGTCAGTTCACATTTGTAGGTGGATCATCAGTGTTAGAGCTAAAATTAGCATGTTTAAAGTGATTTTCATGCTTCCAGGGGCCCTAAACACAAGATTTATGGAATGGTTAAAAGTGCATGAAAATGGCCAATTTACTCACTCTGAGTTCTCAAAAAGGGTTTCTTCACCCCGGGAAGTTAATTAAATACCATTTGGAGGCATTTAATGTTCGAGCAAAAACGGCTGATTTTCGACAAAAGAGATAACACCCCCCCATTACGTCATGCTTCAGAAATGTGGAAAATGGTCCGTTTTCAAATGTTTTATTTTTGAACGTCAGTTCACATTTGTAGGTGGATCATCAGTGTTAGAGCTAAAATTAGCATGTTTAAAGTGATTTTCATGCTTCCAGGGGCTCGGGAAGTGAAATAAATACCATTTTGGGGCATTTAATGTTCCAGCAAAAACGGCTGATTTTCGACAAAAGAGATAACACCCCCCCATTACATCATGCTTCAGAAATGTGGAAAATGGTCCGTTTTCAAATGTTTTATTTTTGAACGTCAGTTCACATTTGTAGGTGGATCATCAGTGTTAGAGCTAAAATTAGCATGTTTAAAGTGATTTTCATGCTTCCAGGGGCTCGGGAAGTTAATTAAATACCATTTGGAGGCATTTAATGTTCGAGCAAAAACGGCTGATTTTCGACAAAAGAGATAACACCCCCCCATTACGTCATGCTTCAGAAATGTGGAAAATGGTCCGTTTTCAAATGTTTTATTTTTGAACGTCAGTTCACATTTGTAGGTGGATCATCAGTGTTAGAGCTAAAATTAGCATGTTTAAAGTGATTTTCATGCTTCCAGGGGCTCGGGAAGTTAATTAAATACCATTTGGAGGCATTTAATGTTCGAGCAAAAACGGCTGATTTTCGACAAAAGAGATAACACCCCCCCATTACGTCATGCTTCAGAAATGTGGAAAATGGTCCTTTTTCAAATGTTTTATTTTTGAACGTCAGTTCACATTTGTAGGTTGATCATCAGTGTTAGAGCTAAAATTAGCATGTTTAAAGTGATTTTCATGCTTCCAGGGGCCCAAAACACAAGATTTATGGAATGGTTAAAAGTGCATGAAAATGGCCAATTTACTCACTCTGAGTTCTCAAAAAGGGTTTCTTCACCCCGGGTAGTTAATTAAATACCATTTGGAGGCATTTAATGTTCGAGCAAAAACGGCTGATTTTCGACAAAAGAGATAACACCCCCCCATTACGTCATGCTTCAGAAATGTGGAAAATGGTCCGTTTTCAAATGTTTTATTTTTGAACGTCAGTTCACATTTGTAGGTGGATCATCAGTGTTAAAGCTAAAATTAGCATGTTTAAAGTGATTTTCATGCTTCCAGGGGCTCGGGAAGTTAATTAAATACCATTTGGAGGCATTTAATGTTCGAGCAAAAACGGCTGATTTTCGACAAAAGAGATAACACCCCCCCATTACGTCATGCTTCAGAAATGTGGAAAATGGTCCGTTTTCAAATGTTTTATTTTTGAACGTCAGTTCACATTTGTAGGTGGATCATCAGTGTTAGAGCTAAAATTAGCATGTTTAAAGTGATTTTCATGCTTCCAGGGGCCCAAAACACAAGATTTATGGAATGGTTAAAAGTGCATGAAAATGGCCAATTTACTCACTCTGAGTTCTCAAAAAGGGTTTCTTCACCCCGGGAAGTTAATTAAATACCATTTGGAGGCATTTAATGTTCGAGCAAAAACGGCTGATTTTCGACAAAAGAGATAACACCCCCCCATTACGTCATGCTTCAGAAATGTGGAAAATGGTCCGTTTTCAAATGTTTTATTTTTGAACGTCAGTTCACATTTGTAGGTGGATCATCAGTGTTAGAGCTAAAATTAGCATGTTTAAAGTGATTTTCATGCTTCCAGGGGCTCGGGAAGTTAATTAAATACCATTTGGAGGCATTTAATGTTCGAGCAAAAACGGCTGATTTTCGACAAAAGTGCTAACACCCCCCCATTACGTCATGCTTCAGAAATGTGGAAAATGGTCCGTTTTCAAATGTTTTATTTTTGAACGTCAGTTCACATTTGAAGGTGGATCATCAGTGTTAGAGCTAAAATTAGCATGTTTAAAGTGATTTTCATGCTTCCAGGGGCCCAAAACACAAGATTTATGGAATGGTTAAAAGTGCATAAAAATGGCCAATTTACTCACTCTGAGTTCTCAAAAAGGGTTTCTTCACCCCGGGAAGTTAATTAAATACCATTTGGAGGCATTTAATGTTCGAGCAAAAACGGCTGATTTTCGACAAAAGAGATAACACCCCCCCATTACGTCATGCTTCAGAAATGTGGAAAATGGTCCGTTTTCAAATGTTTTATTTTTGAACGTCAGTTCACATTTGTAGGTGGATCATCAGTGTTAGAGCTAAAATTAGCATGTTTAAAGTGATTTTCATGCTTCCAGGGGCTCGGGAAGTTAATTAAATACCATTTGGAGGCATTTAATGTTCGAGCAAAAACGGCTGATTTTCGACAAAAGAGATAACACCCCCCCATTACGTCATGCTTCAGAAATGTGGAAAATGGTCCGTTTTCAAATGTTTTATTTTTGAACGTCAGTTCACATTTGTAGGTGGATCATCAGTGTTAGAGCTAAAATTAGCATGTTTAAAGTGATTTTCATGCTTCCAGGGGCTCGGGAAGTTAATTAAATACCATTTGGAGGCATTTAATGTTCGAGCAAAAACGGCTGATTTTCGACAAAAGAGATGACACCCCCCATTACGTCATGCTTCAGAAATGTGGAAAATGGTCCGTTTTCAAATGTTTTATTTTGAACGTCAGTTCACATTTGTAGGTGGATCATCAGTGTTAGAGCTAAAATTAGCATGTTTAAAGTGATTTTCATGCTTCCAGGGGCCCAAAACACAAGATTTATGGAATGGTTAAAAGTGCATGAAAATGGCCAATTTACTCACTCTGAGTTCTCAAAAAGGGTTTCTTCACCCCGTGAAGTTAATTAAATACCATTTGGAGGCATTTAATGTTCGAGCAAAAACGGCTGATTTTCGACAAAAGAGATAACACCCCCCATTACGTCATGCTTCAGAAATGTGGAAAATGGTCCGTTTTCAAATGTTTTATTTTTGAACGTCAGTTCACATTTGTAGGTGGATCATCAGTGTTAGAGCTAAAATTAGCATGTTTAAAGTGATTTTCATGCTTCCAGGGGCTCGGGAAGTGAAATAAATAGCATTTGGAGGCATTTAATGTTCGAGCAAAAACGGCTGATTTTCGACAAAAGAGATAACACCCCCCCATTACGTCATGCTTCAGAAATGTGGAAAATGGTCCGTTTTCAAATGTTTTATTTTTGAACGTCAGTTCACATTTGTAGGTGGATCATCAGTGTTAGAGCTAAAATTAGCATGTTTAAAGTGATTTTCATGCTTCCAGGGGCCCAAAACACAAGATTTATGGAATGGTTAAAAGTGCATGAAAATGGCCAATTTACTCACTCTGAGTTCTCAAAAAGGGTTTCTTCACCCCGGGAAGTTAATTAAATACCATTTGGAGGCATTTAATGTTCGAGCAAAAACGGCTGATTTTCGACAAAAGAGATAACACCCCCCCATTACGTCATGCTTCAGAAATGTGGAAAATGGTCCGTTTTCAAATGTTTTATTTTTGAACGTCAGTTCACATTTGTAGGTGGATCATCAGTGTTAGAGCTAAAATTAGCATGTTTAAAGTGATTTTCATGCTTCCAGGGGCTCGGGAAGTTAATTAAATACCATTTGGAGGCATTTAATGTTCGAGCAAAAACGGCTGATTTTCGACAAAAGAGATAACACCCCCCCATTACGTCATGCTTCAGAAATGTGGAAAATGGTCCGTTTTCAAATGTTTTATTTTTGAACGTCAGTTCACATTTGTAGGTGGATCATCAGTGTTAGAGCTAAAATTAGCATGTTTAAAGTGATTTTCATGCTTCCAGGGGCTCGGGAAGTTAATTAAATACCATTTGGAGGCATTTAATGTTCGAGCAAAAACAGCTGATTTTCGACAAAAGAGATAACACCCCCCATTACGTCATGCTTCAGAAATGTGGAAAATGGTCCGTTTTCAAATGTTTTATTTTTGAACGTCAGTTCACATTTGTAGGTGGATCATCAGTGTTAGAGCTAAAATTAGCATGTTTAAAGTGATTTTCATGCTTCCAGGGGCTCGGGAAGTTAATTAAATACCATTTGGAGGCATTTAATGTTCGAGCAAAAACGGCTGATTTTCGACAAAAGAGATAACACCCCCCATTACGTCATGCTTCAGAAATGTGGAAAATGGTCCGTTTTCAAATGTTTTATTTTTGAACGTCAGTTCACATTTGTAGGTGGATCATCAGTGTTAGAGCTAAAATTAGCATGTTTAGAGTGATTTTCATGCTTCCAGGGGCTCGGGAAGTTAAATAAATACCATTTGGAGGCATTTAATGTTCGACCAAAAACGGCTGATTTTCGACAAAAGAGATAACACCCCCCCATTACGTCATGCTTCAGAAATGTGGAAAATGGTCAGTTTTCAAATGTTTTATTTTTGAACGTCAGTTCACATTTGTAGGTGGATCATCAGTGTTAGAGCTAAAATTAGCATGTTTAAAGTGATTTTCATGCTTCCAGGGGCTCGGGAAGTGAAATAAATACCATTTGGAGGCATTTAATGTTCGAGCAAAAACGGCTGATTTTCGACAAAAGAGATAACACCCCCCCATTACGTCATGCTTCAGAAATGTGGAAAATGGTCCGTTTTCAAATGTTTTATTTTTGAACGTCAGTTCACATTTGTAGGTGGATCATCAGTGTTAGAGCTAAAATTAGCATGTTTAAAGTGATTTTCATGCTTCCAGGGGCTCGGGAAGTTAATTAAATACCATTTGGAGGCATTTAAGGTTCGAGCAAAAACGGCTGATTTTCGACATAAGAGATAACACCCCCCCATTACGTCATGCTTCAGAAATGTGGAAAATGGTCCGTTTTCAAATGTTTTATTTTTGAACGTCAGTTCACATTTGTAGGTGGATCATCAGTGTTAGAGCTAAAATTAGCATGTTTAAAGTGATTTTCATGCTTCCAGGGGCCCAAAACACAAGATTTATGGAATGGTTAAAAGTGCATGAAAATGGCCAAATTACTCACTCTGAGTTCTCAAAAAGGGTTTCTTCACCCCGGGAAGTTAATTAAATACCATTTGGAGGCATTTAATGTTCGAGCAAAAACGGCTGATTTTCGACAAAAGAGATAACACCCCCCCATTACGTCATGCTTCAGAAATGTGGAAAATGGTCCGTTTTCAAATGTTTTATTTTTGAACGTCAGTTCACATTTGTAGGTGGATCATCAGTGTTAGAGCTAAAATTAGCATGTTTAAAGTGATTTTCATGCTTCCAGGGGCCCAAAACACAAGATTTATGGAATGGTTAAAAGTGCATGAAAATGGACAATTTACTCACTCTGAGTTCTCAAAAAGGGTTTCTTCACCCCGGGAAGTTAATTAAATACCATTTGGAGGCATTTAATGTTCGAGCAAAAATGGCTGATTTTCGACAAAAGAGATAACACCCCCCATTACGTCATGCTTCAGAAATGTGGAAAATGGTCCGTTTTCAAATGTTTTATTTTTGAACGTCAGTTCACATTTGTAGGTGGATCATCAGTGTTAGAGCTAAAATTAGCATGTTTAAAGTGATTTTCATGCTTCCAGGGGCTCGGGAAGTTAATTAAATACCATTTGGAGGAATTTAATGTTCGAGCAAAAACAGCTGATTTTCGACAAAAGCGATAACACCCCCCATTACGTCATGCTTCAGAAATGTGGAAAATGGTCCGTTTTCAAATGTTTTATTTTTGAACGTCAGTTCACATTTGTAGGTGGATCATCAGTGTTAGAGCTAAAATTAGCATGTTTAAAGTGATTTTCATGCTTCCAGGGGCTCGGGAAGTTAATTAAATACCATTTGGAGGCATTTAATGTTCGAGCAAAAACGGCTGATTTTCGACAAAAGAGATAACACCCCCCCATTACGTCATGCTTCAGAAATGTGGAAAATGGTCCGTTTTCAAATGTTTTATTTTTGAACGTCAGTTCACATTTGTTGGTGGATCATCAGTGTTAGAGCTAAAATTAGCATGTTTAGAGTGATTTTCATGCTTCCAGGGGCTCGGGAAGTGAAATAAATACCATTTGGAGGCATTTAATGTTCGAGCAAAAACGGCTGATTTTCGACAAAAGAGATAACACCCCCCCATTACGTCATGCTTCAGAAATGTGGAAAATGGTCCGTTTTCAAATGTTTTATTTTTGAACGTCAGTTCACATTTGTAGGTGGATCATCAGTGTTAGAGCTAAAATTAGCATGTTTAAATTGATTTTCATGCTTCCAGGGGCCCAAAACACAAGATTTATGGAATGGTTAAAAGTGCATGAAAATGGCCAATTTACTCACTCTGAGTTCTCAAAAAGGGTTTCTTCACCCCGGGAAGTTAATTAAATACCATTTGGAGGCATTTAATGTTCCAGCAAAAACGGCTGATTTTCGACAAAAGAGATAACACCCCCCCATTACGTCATGCTTCAGAAATGTGGAAAATGGTCCTTTTTCAAATGTTTTATTTTTGAACGTCAGTTCACATTTGTAGGTGGATCATCAGTGTTAGAGCTAAAATTAGCATGTTTAAAGTGATTTTCATGCTTCCAGGGGCCCAAAACACAAGATTTATGGAATGGTTAAAAGTGCATGAAAATGGCCAATTTACTCACTCTGAGTTCTCAAAAAGGGTTTCTTCACCCCGGGAAGTTAATTAAATACCATTTGGAGGCATTTAATGTTCGAGCAAAAACGGCTGATTTTCGACAAAAGAGATAACACCCCCCCATTACGTCATGCTTCAGAAATGTGGAAAATGGTCCGTTTTCAAATGTTTTATTTTTGAACGTCATTTCACATTTGTAGGTGGATCATCAGTGTTAGAGCTAAAATGAGCATGTTTAAAGTGATTTTCATGCTTCCAGGGGCTCGGGAAGTTAATTAAATACCATTTGGAGGCATTTAATGTTCGAGCAAAAGCGGCTGATTTTCGACAAAAGAGATAACACACCCCCATTACGTCATGCTTCAGAAATGTGGAAAATGGTCAGTTTTCAAATGTTTTATTTTTGAACGTCAGTTGACATTTGTAGGTGGATCATCAGTGTTAGAGCTAAAATTAGCATGTTTAAAGTGATTTTCATGCTTCCAGGGGCCCAAAACACAAGATTTATGGAATGGTTAAAAGTGCATGAAAATGGCCAATTTACTCACTCTGAGTTCTCAAAAAGGGTTTCTTCACCCCGGGAAGTGAAATAAATACCATTTGGAGGCATTTAATGTTCGAGCACAAACAGCTGATTTTCGACAAAAGAGATAACACCCCCCCATTACGTCATGCTTCAGAAATGTGGAAAATGGTCCGTTTTCAAATGTTTTATTTTTGAACGTCAGTTCACATTTGTTGGTGGATCATCAGTGTTAGAGCTAAAATTAGCATGTTTAGAGTGATTTTCATGCTTCCAGGGGCTCGGGAAGTGAAATAAATACCATTTGGAGGCATTTAATGTTCGAGCAAAAACGGCTGATTTTCGACAAAAGAGATAACACCCCCCCATTACGTCATGCTTCAGAAATGTGGAAAATGGTCCGTTTTCAAATGTTTTATTTTTGAACGTCAGTTCACATTTGTAGGTGGATCATCAGTGTTAGAGCTAAAATTAGCATGTTTAAATTGATTTTCATGCTTCCAGGGGCCCAAAACACAAGATTTATGGAATGGTTAAAAGTGCATGAAAATGGCCAATTTACTCACTCTGAGTACTCAAAAAGGGTTTCTTCACCCCGGGAAGTTAATTAAATACCATTTGGAGGCATTTAATGTTCCAGCAAAAACGGCTGATTTTCGACAAAAGAGATAACACCCCCCTATTACGTCATGCTTCAGAAATGTGGAAAATGGTCCTTTTTCAAATGTTTTATTTTTGAACGTCAGTTCACATTTGAAGGTGGATCATCAGTGTTAGAGCTAAAATTAGCATGTTTAAAGTGATTTTCATGCTTCCAGGGGCCCAAAACACAAGATTTATGGAATGGTTAAAAGTGCATGAAAATGGCCAATTTACTCACTCTGAGTTCTCAAAAAGGGTTTCTTCACCCCGGGAAGTTAATTAAATACCATTTGGAGGCATTTAATGTTCGAGCAAAAACGGCTGATTTTCGACAAAAGAGATAACACCCCCCCCCCATTACGTCATGCTTCAGAAATGTGGAAAATGGTCCGTTTTCAAATGTTTTATTTTTGAACGTCATTTCACATTTGTAGGTGGATCATCAGTGTTAGAGCTAAAATTAGCATGTTTAAAGTGATTTTCATGCTTCCAGGGGCTCGGGAAGTTAATTAAATACCATTTGGAGGCATTTAATGTTCGAGCAAAAGCGGCTGATTTTCGACAAAAGAGATAACACACCCCCATTACGTCATGCTTCAGAAATGTGGAAAATGGTCAGTTTTCAAATGTTTTATTTTTGAACGTCAGTTCACATTTGTAGGTGGATCATCAGTGTTAGAGCTAAAATTAGCATGTTTAAAGTGATTTTCATGCTTCCAGGGGCCCAAAACACAAGATTTATGGAATGGTTAAAAGTGCATGAAAATGGCCAATTTACTCACTCTGAGTTCTCAAAAAGGGTTTCTTCACCCCGGGAAGTTAATTAAATACCATTTGGAGGCATTTAATGTTCGAGCAAAAACGGCTGATTTTCGACAAAAAAGATAACACCCACCCATTACGTCATGCTTCAGAAATGTGGAAAATGGTCCGTTTTCAAATGTTTTATTTTTGAACGTCAGTTCACATTTGTAGGTGGATCATCAGTGTTAGAGCTAAAATTAGCATGTTTAAAGTGATTTTCATGCTTCCAGGGGCTCGGGAAGTGAAATAAATACCATTTGGAGGCATTTAATGTTCGAGCAAAAAACGGCTGATTTTCGACAAAAGAGCTAACACCCCCCCATTACGTCATGCTTCAGAAATGTGGAAAATGGTCCGTTTTCAAATGTTTTATTTTTGAACGTCAGTTCACATTTGTAGGTGGATCATCAGTGTTAGAGCTAAAATTAGCATGTTTAAAGTGATTTTCATGCTTCCAGGGGCTCGGGAAGTTAATTAAATACCATTTGGAGGCATTTAATGTTCGAGCAAAAACGGCTGATTTTCGACAAAAGAGCTAACACCCCCCCATTACGTCATGCTTCAGAAATGTGGAAAATGGTCCGTTTTCAAATGTTTTATTTTTGAACGTCAGTTCACATTTGAAGGTGGATCATCAGTGTTAGAGCTAAAATTAGCATGTTTAAAGTGATTTTCATGCTTCCAGGGGCCCAAAACACAAGATTTATGGAATGGTTAAAAGTGCATAAAAATGGCCAATTTACTCACTCTGAGTTCTCAAAAAGGGTTTCTTCACCCCGGGAAGTTAATTAAATACCATTTGGAGGCATTTAATGTTCGAGCAAAAACGGCTGATTTTCGACAAAAGAGATAACACCCCCCCATTACGTCATGCTTCAGAAATGTGGAAAATGGTCCGTTTTCAAATGTTTTATTTTTGAACGTCAGTTCACATTTGTAGGTGGATCATCAGTGTTAGAGCTAAAATTAGCATGTTTAAAGTGATTTTCATGCTTCCAGGGGCTCGGGAAGTTAATTAAATACCATTTGGAGGCATTTAATGTTCGAGCAAAAACGGCTGATTTTCGACAAAAGAGATAACACCCCCCCATTACGTCATGCTTCAGAAATGTGGAAAATGGTCCGTTTTCAAATGTTTTATTTTTGAACGTCAGTTCACATTTGTAGGTGGATCATCAGTGTTAGAGCTAAAATTAGCATGTTTAAAGTGATTTTCATGCTTCCAGGGGCTCGGGAAGTTAATTAAATACCATTTGGAGGCATTTAATGTTCGAGCAAAAACGGCTGATTTTCGACAAAAGAGATAACACCCCCCCATTACGTCATGCTTCAGAAATGTGGAAAATGGTCCGTTTTCAAATGTTTTATTTTTGAACGTCAGTTCACATTTGTAGGTGGATCATCAGTGTTAGAGCTAAAATTAGCATGTTTAAAGTGATTTTCATGCTTCCAGGGGCCCAAAACACAAGATTTATGGAATGGTTAAAAGTGCATGAAAATGGCCAATTTACTCACTCTGAGTTCTCAAAAAGGGTTTCTTCACCCCGGGAAGTTAATTAAATACCATTTGGAGGCATTTAATGTTCGAGCAAAAACGGCTGATTTTCGACAAAAGAGATAACACCCCCCCATTACGTCATGCTTCAGAAATGTGGAAAATGGTCCATTTTCAAATGTTTTATTTTTGAACGTCAGTTCACATTTGTAGGTGGATCATCAGTGTTAGAGCTAAAATTAGCATGTTTAAAGTGATTTTCATGCTTCCAGGGTCTCGGGAAGTTAATTAAATACCATTTGGAGGCATTTAATGTTCGAGCAAAAACGGCTGATTTTCGACAAAAGAGATAACACCCCCCCATTACGTCATGCTTCAGAAATGTGGAAAATGGTCCGTTTTCAAATGTTTTATTTTTGAACGTCAGTTCACATTTGTAGGTGGATCATCAGTGTTAGAGCTAAAATTAGCATGTTTAAAGTGATTTTCATGCTTCCAGGGGCTCGGGAAGTTAATTAAATACCATTTGGAGTCATTTAATGTTCGAGCAAAAACAGCTGATTTTCGACAAAAGAGATAACACCCCCCATTACGTCATGCTTCAGAAATGTGGAAAATGGTCCGTTTTCAAATGTTTTATTTTTGAACGTCAGTTCACATTTGTAGGTGGATCATCAGTGTTAGAGCTAAAATTAGCATGTTTAAAGTGATTTTCATGCTTCCAGGGGCTCGGGAAGTTAATTAAATACCATTTGGAGGCATTTAATGTTCGAGCAAAAACGGCTGATTTTCGACAAAAGAGATAACACCCCCCATTACGTCATGCTTCAGAAATGTGGAAAATGGTCCGTTTTCAAATGTTTTATTTTTGAACGTCAGTTCACATTTGTAGGTGGATCATCAGTGTTAGAGCTAAAATTAGCATGTTTAGAGTGATTTTCATGCTTCCAGGGGCTCGGGAAGTTAAATAAATACCATTTGGAGGCATTTAATGTTCGAGCAAAAACGGCTGATTTTCGACAAAAGAGTTAACACCCCCCCATTACGTCATGCTTCAGAAATGTGGAAAATGGTCCGTTTTCAAATGTTTTATTTTTGAACGTCAGTTCACATTTGTAGGTGGATCATCAGTGTTAGAGCTAAAATTAGCATGTTTAAAGTGATTTTCATGCTTCCAGGGGCTCGGGAAGTTAATTAAATACCATTTGGAGGCATTTCAGGTTCGAGCAAAAACGGCTGATTTTCGACATAAGAGATAACACCCCCCCATTACGTCATGCTTCAGAAATGTGGAAAATGGTCCGTTTTCAAATGTTTTATTTTTGAACGTCAGTTCACATTTGTAGGTGGATCATCAGTGTTAGAGCTAAAATTAGCATGTTTAAAGTGATTTTCATGCTTCCAGGGGCCCAAAACACAAGATTTATGGAATGGTTAAAAGTGCATGAAAATGGCCAATTTACTCACTCTGAGTTCTCAAAAAGGGTTTCTTCACCCCGGGAAGTTAATTAAATACCATTTGGAGGCATTTAATGTTCGAGCCAAAACGGCTGATTTTCGACAAAAGAGATAACACCCCCCCATTACGTCATGCTTCAGAAATGTGGAAAATGGTCCGTTTTCAAATGTTTTATTTTTGAACGTCAGTTCACATTTGTAGGTGGATCATCAGTGTTAGAGCTAAAATTAGCATGTTTAAAGTGATTTTCATGCTTCCAGGGGCCCAAAACACAAGATTTATGGAATGGTTAAAAGTGCATGAAAATGGACAATTTACTCACTCTGAGTTCTCAAAAAGGGTTTCTTCACCCCGGGAAGTTAATTAAATACCATTTGGAGGCATTTAATGTTCGAGCAAAAATGGCTGATTTTCGACAAAAGAGATAACACCCCCCATTACGTCATGCTTCAGAAATGTGGAAAATGGTCCGTTTTCAAATGTTTTATTTTTGAACGTCAGTTCACATTTGTAGGTGGATCATCAGTGTTAGAGCTAAAATTAGCATGTTTAAAGTGATTTTCATGCTTCCAGGGGCTCGGGAAGTTAATTAAATACCATTTGGAGGCATTTAATGTTCGAGCAAAAACAGCTGATTTTCGACAAAAGCGATAACACCCCCCATTACGTCATGCTTCAGAAATGTGGAAAATGGTCCGTTTTCAAATGTTTTATTTTTGAACGTCAGTTCACATTTGTAGGTGGATCATCAGTGTTAGAGCTAAAATTAGCATGTTTAAAGTGATTTTCATGCTTCCAGGGGCTCGGGAAGTTAATTAAATACCATTTGGAGGCATTTAATGTTCGAGCAAAAACGGCTGATTTTCGACAAAAGAGATAACACCCCCCCATTACGTCATGCTTCAGAAATGTGGAAAATGGTCCGTTTTCAAATGTTTTATTTTTGAACGTCAGTTCACATTTGTTGGTGGATCATCAGTGTTAGAGCTAAAATTAGCATGTTTAGAGTGATTTTCATGCTTCCAGGGGCTCGGGAAGTGAAATAAATACCATTTGGAGGCATTTAATGTTCGAGCAAAAACGGCTGATTTTCGACAAAAGAGATAACACCCCCCCATTACGTCATGCTTCAGAAATGTGGAAAATGGTCCGTTTTCAAATGTTTTATTTTTGAACGTCAGTTCACATTTGTAGGTGGATCATCAGTGTTAGAGCTAAAATTAGCATGTTTAAATTGATTTTCATGCTTCCAGGGGCCCAAAACACAAGATTTATGGAATGGTTAAAAGTGCATGAAAATGGCCAATTTACTCACTCTGAGTTCTCAAAAAGGGTTTCTTCACCCCGGGAAGTTAATTAAATACCATTTGGAGGCATTTAATGTTCCAGCAAAAACGGCTGATTTTCGACAAAAGAGATAACACCCCCCCATTACGTCATGCTTCAGAAATGTGGAAAATGGTCCTTTTTCAAATGTTTTATTTTTGAACGTCAGTTCACATTTGTAGGTGGATCATCAGTGTTAGAGCTAAAATTAGCATGTTTAAAGTGATTTTCATGCTTCCAGGGGCCCAAAACACAAGATTTATGGAATGGTTAAAAGTGCATGAAAATGGCCAATTTACTCACTCTGAGTTCTCAAAAAGGGTTTCTTCACCCCGGGAAGTTAATTAAATACCATTTGGAGGCATTTAATGTTCGAGCAAAAACGGCTGATTTTCGACAAAAGAGATAACACCCCCCCATTACGTCATGCTTCAGAAATGTGGAAAATGGTCCGTTTTCAAATGTTTTATTTTTGAACGTCATTTCACATTTGTAGGTGGATCATCAGTGTTAGAGCTAAAATTAGCATGTTTAAAGTGATTTTCATGCTTCCAGGGGCTCGGGAAGTTAATTAAATACCATTTGGAGGCATTTAATGTTCGAGCAAAAGCGGCTGATTTTCGACAAAAGAGATAACACACCCCCATTACGTCATGCTTCAGAAATGTGGAAAATGGTCAGTTTTCAAATGTTTTATTTTTGAACGTCAGTTGACATTTGTAGGTGGATCATCAGTGTTAGAGCTAAAATTAGCATGTTTAAAGTGATTTTCATGCTTCCAGGGGCCCAAAACACAAGATTTATGGAATGGTTAAAAGTGCATGAAAATGGCCAATTTACTCACTCTGAGTTCTCAAAAAGGGTTTCTTCACCCCGGGAAGTGAAATAAATACCATTTGGAGGCATTTAATGTTCGAGCACAAACAGCTGATTTTCGACAAAAGAGATAACACCCCCCCATTACGTCATGCTTCAGAAATGTGGAAAATGGTCCGTTTTCAAATGTTTTATTTTTGAACGTCAGTTCACATTTGTTGGTGGATCATCAGTGTTAGAGCTAAAATTAGCATGTTTAGAGTGATTTTCATGCTTCCAGGGGCTCGGGAAGTGAAATAAATACCATTTGGAGGCATTTAATGTTCGAGCAAAAACGGCTGATTTTCGACAAAAGAGATAACACCCCCCCATTACGTCATGCTTCAGAAATGTGGAAAATGGTCCGTTTTCAAATGTTTTATTTTTGAACGTCAGTTCACATTTGTAGGTGGATCATCAGTGTTAGAGCTAAAATTAGCATGTTTAAATTGATTTTCATGCTTCCAGGGGCCCAAAACACAAGATTTATGGAATGGTTAAAAGTGCATGAAAATGGCCAATTTACTCACTCTGAGTCCTCAAAAAGGGTTTCTTCACCCCGGGAAGTTAATTAAATACCATTTGGAGGCATTTAATGTTCCAGCAAAAACGGCTGATTTTCGACAAAAGAGATAACACCCCCCTATTACGTCATGCTTCAGAAATGTGGAAAATGGTCCTTTTTCAAATGTTTTATTTTTGAACGTCAGTTCACATTTGAAGGTGGATCATCAGTGTTAGAGCTAAAATTAGCATGTTTAAAGTGATTTTCATGCTTCCAGGGGCCCAAAACACAAGATTTATGGAATGGTTAAAAGTGCATGAAAATGGCCAATTTACTCACTCTGAGTTCTCAAAAAGGGTTTCTTCACCCCGGGAAGTTAATTAAATACCATTTGGAGGCATTTAATGTTCGAGCAAAAACGGCTGATTTTCGACAAAAGAGATAACACCCCCCCCCATTACGTCATGCTTCAGAAATGTGGAAAATGGTCCGTTTTCAAATGTTTTATTTTTGAACGTCATTTCACATTTGTAGGTGGATCATCAGTGTTAGAGCTAAAATTAGCATGTTTAAAGTGATTTTCATGCTTCCAGGGGCTCGGGAAGTTAATTAAATACCATTTGGAGGCATTTAATGTTCGAGCAAAAGCGGCTGATTTTCGACAAAAGAGATAACACACCCCCATTACGTCATGCTTCAGAAATGTGGAAAATGGTCAGTTTTCAAATGTTTTATTTTTGAACGTCAGTTCACATTTGTAGGTGGATCATCAGTGTTAGAGCTAAAATTAGCATGTTTAAAGTGATTTTCATGCTTCCAGGGGCCCAAAACACAAGATTTATGGAATGGTTAAAAGTGCATGAAAATGGCCAATTTACTCACTCAGAGTTCTCAAAAAGGGTTTCTTCACCCCGGGAAGTTAATTAAATACCATTTGGAGGCATTTAATGTTCGAGCAAAAACGGCTGATTTTCGACAAAAAAGATAACACCCACCCATTACGTCATGCTTCAGAAATGTGGAAAATGGTCCGTTTTCAAATGTTTTATTTTTGAACGTCAGTTCACATTTGTAGGTGGATCATCAGTGTTAGAGCTAAAATTAGCATGTTTAAAGTGATTTTCAGGCTTCCAGGGGCTCGGGAAGTGAAATAAATACCATTTGGAGGCATTTAATGTTCGAGCAAAAAACGGCTGATTTTCGACAAAAGAGCTAACACCCCCCCATTACGTCATGCTTCAGAAATGTGGAAAATGGTCCGTTTTCAAATGTTTTATTTTTGAACGTCAGTTCACATTTGTAGGTGGATCATCAGTGTTAGAGCTAAAATTAGCATGTTTAAAGTGATTTTCATGCTTCCAGGGGCTCGGGAAGTGAAATAAATACCATTTGGAGGCATTTAATGTTCGAGCAAAAACGGCTGATTTTCGACAAAAGAGATAACACCCCCCCATTACGTCATGCTTCAGAAATGTGGAAAATGGTCCGTTTTCAAATGTTTTATTTTTGAACGTCAGTTCACATTTGTAGGTGGATCATCAGTGTTAGAGCTAAAATTAGCATGTTTAAAGTGATTTTCATGCTTCCAGGGGCCCAAAACACAAGATTTATGGAATGGTTAAAAGTGCATGAAAATGGCCAATTTACTCACTCTGAGTTCTCAAAAAGGGTTTCTTCACCCCGGGAAGTGAAATAAATACCATTTGGAGGCATTTAATGTTCGAGCAAAAACGGCTGATTTTCGACAAAAGAGATAACACCCCCCCATTATGTCATGCTTCAGAAATGTGGAAAATGGTCCGTTTTCAAATGTTTTATTTTTGAACGTCAGTTCACATTTGTAGGTGGATCATCAGTGTTAGAGCTAAAATTAGCATGTTTAAAGTGATTTTCATGCTTACAGGGGCTCGGGAAGTTAATTAAATACCATTTGGAGGCATTTAATGTTCGAGCAAAAGCGGCTGATTTTCGACAAAAGAGATAACACACCTCCATTACGTCATGCTTCAGAAATGTGGAAAATGGTCCGTTTTCAAATGTTTTATTTTTGAACGTCAGTTCACATTTGTAGGTGGATCATCAGTGTTAGAGCTAAAATTAGCATGTTTAAAGTGATTTTCATGCTTCCAGGGGCCCAAAACACAAGATTTATGGAATGGTTAAAAGTGCATGAAAATGGCCAATTTACTCACTCTGAGTTCTCAAAAAGGGTTTCTTCACCCCGGGAAGTTAATTAAATACCATTTGGAGGCATTTAATGTTCGAGCAAAAACGGCTGATTTTCGACAAAAGAGATAACACCCCCCCATTACGTCATGCTTCAGAAATGTGGAAAATGGTCCGTTTTCAAATGTTTTATTTTTGAACGTCAGTTCACATTTGTAGGTGGATCATCAGTGTTAGAGCTAAAATTAGCATGTTTAAAGTGATTTTCATGCTTCCAGGGGCTCGGGAAGTGAAATAAATACCATTTGGAGGCATTTAATGTTCGAGCAAAAACGGCTGATTTTCGACAAAAGAGATAACACCCCCCCATTACGTCATGCTTCAGAAATGTGGAAAATGGTCCGTTTTCAAATGTTTTATTTTTGAACGTCAGTTCACATTTGTAGGTGGATCATCAGTGTTAGAGCTAAAATTAGCATGTTTAAAGTGATTTTCATGCTTCCAGGGGCTCGGGAAGTTAATTAAATACCATTTGGAGGCATTTAATGTTCGAGCAAAAACGGCTGATTTTCGACAAAAGAGCTAACACCCCCCCATTACGTCATGCTTCAGAAATGTGGAAAATGGTCCGTTTTCAAATGTTTTATTTATGAACGTCAGTTCACATTTGTAGGTGGATCATCAGTGTTACAGCTAAAATTAGAATGTTTAAAGTGATTTTCATGCTTCCAGGGGCTCGGGAAGTGAAATAAATACCATTTGGAGGCATTTAATGTTCGAGCAAAAACGGCTGATTTTCGACAAAAGAGATAACACCCCCCCATTACGTCATGCTTCAGAAATGTGGAAAATGGTCCGTTTTCAAATGTTTTATTTTTGAACGTCAGTTCACATTTGTAGGTGGATCATCAGTGTTAGAGCTAAAATTAGCATGTTTAAAGTGATTTTCATGCTTCCAGGGGCCCAAAACACAAGATTTATGGAATGGTTAAAAGTGCATGAAAATGGCCAATTTACTCACTCTGAGTTCTCAAAAAGGGTTTCTTCACCCCGGGAAGTTAATTAAATACCATTTGGAGGCATTTAATGTTCGAGCAAAAACGGCTGATTTTCGACAAAAGAGATAACACCCCCCCATTACGTCATGCTTCAGAAATGT
This sequence comes from Lissotriton vulgaris, assembly GCF_964263255.1. Lineage (NCBI taxonomy): Eukaryota > Metazoa > Chordata > Amphibia > Caudata > Salamandridae > Lissotriton > Lissotriton vulgaris. The sequence goes on along the minus strand of NW_028253223.1, from coordinate 205,832 downwards.
GGAAAATGGTCCGTTTTCAAATGTTTTATTTTTGAACGTCAGTTCACATTTGTAGGTGGATCATCAGTGTTAGAGCTAAAATTAGCATGTTTAAAGTGATTTTCATGCTTCCAGGGGCTCAGGAAGTTAATTAAATACCATTTGGAGGCATTTAATGTTCGAGCAAAAACGGCTGATTTTCGACAAAAGAGATAACACCCCCCCATTACGTCATGCTTCAGAAATGTGGAAAATGGTCCGTTTTCAAATGTTTTATTTTGAACGTCAGTTCACATTTGTAGGTGGATCATCAGTGTTAGAGCTAAAATTAGCATGTTTAAAGTGATTTTCATGCTTCCAGGGGCCCAAAACACAAGATTTATGGAATGGTTAAAAGTGCATGAAAATGGCCAATTTACTCACTCTGAGTTCTCAAAAAGGGTTTCTTCACCCCGGGAAGTTAATTAAATACCATTTGGAGGCATTTAATGTTCGAGCAAAAACGGCTGATTTTCGACAAAAGAGATAACACCCCCCATTACGTCATGCTTCAGAAATGTGGAAAATGGTCCGTTTTCAAATGTTTTATTTTTGAACGTCAGTTCACATTTGTAGGTGGATCATCAGTGTTAGAGCTAAAATTAGCATGTTTAAAGTGATTTTCATGCTTCCAGGGGCTCGGGAAGTGAAATAAATACCATTTGGAGGCATTTAATGTTCGAGCAAAAACGGCTGATTTTCGACAAAAGAGATAACACCCCCCCATTACGTCATGCTTCAGAAATGTGGAAAATGGTCCGTTTTCAAATGTTTTATTTTTGAACGTCAGTTCACATTTGTAGGTGGATCATCAGTGTTAGAGCTAAAATTAGCATGTTTAAAGTGATTTTCATGCTTCCAGGGGCCCAAAACACAAGATTTATGGAATGGTTAATAGTGCATGAAAATGGCCAATTTACTCACTCTGAGTTCTCAAAAAGGGTTTCTTCACCCCGGGAAGTTAAATAAATACCATTTGGAGGCATTTAATGTTCGAGCAAAAACGGCTGATTTTCGACAAAAGAGATAACACCCCCCCATTACGTCATGCTTCAGAAATGTGGAAAATGGTCCGTTTTCAAATGTTTTATTTTTGAACGTCAGTTCACATTTGTAGGTGGATCATCAGTGTTAGAGCTAAAATTAGCATGTTTAAAGTGATTTTCATGCTTCCAGGGGCTCGGGAAGTTAATTAAATACCATTTGGAGGCATTTAATGTTCGAGCAAAAACGGCTGATTTTCGACAAAAGAGATAACACCCCCCCATTACGTCATGCTTCAGAAATGTGGAAAATGGTCCGTTTTCAAATGTTTTATTTTTGAACGTCAGTTCACATTTGTAGGTGGATCATCAGTGTTAGAGCTAAAATTAGCATGTTTAAAGTGATTTTCATGCTTCCAGGGGCCCAAAACACAAGATTTATGGAATGGTTAAAAGTGCATGAAAATGGCCAATTTACTCACTCTGAGTTCTCAAAAAGGGTTTCTTCACCCCGGGAAGTTAATTAAATACCATTTGAGGCATTTAATGTTCCAGCAAAAACGGCTGATTTTCGACAAAAGAGATAACACCCCCCCATTACGTCATGCTTCAGAAATGTGGAAAATGGTCCTTTTTCAAATGTTTTATTTTTGAACGTCAGTTCACATTTGTAGGTGGATCATCAGTGTTAGAGCTAAAATTAGCATGTTTAAAGTGATTTTCATGCTTCCAGGGGCCCAAAACACAAGATTTATGGAATGGTTAAAAGTGCATGAAAATGGCCAATTTACTCACTCTGAGTTCTCAAAAAGGGTTTCTTCACCCCGGGAAGTTAATTAAATACCATTTGGAGGCATTTAATGTTCGAGCAAAAACGGCTGATTTTCGACAAAAGAGATAACACCCCCCCATTACGTCATGCTTCAGAAATGTGGAAAATGGTCCGTTTTCAAATGTTTTATTTTTGAACGTCAGTTCACATTTGTAGGTGGATCATCAGTGTTAGAGCTAAAATTAGCATGTTTAAAGTGATTTTCATGCTTACAGGGGCTCGGGAAGTTAATTAAATACCATTTGGAGGCATTTAATGTTCGAGCAAAAGCGGCTGATTTTCGACAAAAGAGATAACACACCTCCATTACGTCATGCTTCAGAAATGTGGAAAATGGTCCGTTTTCAAATGTTTTATTTTTGAACGTCGTTCACATTTGTAGGTGGATCATCAGTGTTAGAGCTAAAATTAGCATGTTTAAAGTGATTTTCATGCTTCCAGGGGCCCAAAACACAAGATTTATGGAATGGTTAAAAGTGCATGAAAATGGCCAATTTACTCACTCTGAGTTCTCAAAAAGGGTTTCTTCACCCCGGGAAGTTAATTAAATACCATTTGGAGGCATTTAATGTTCGAGCAAAAACGGCTGATTTTCGACAAAAGAGATAACACCCCCCCATTACGTCATGCTTCAGAAATGTGGAAAATGGTCCGTTTTCAAATGTTTTATTTTTGAACGTCAGTTCACATTTGTAGGTGGATCATCAGTGTTAGAGCTAAAATTAGCATGTTTAAAGTGATTTTCATGCTTCCAGGGGCTCGGGAAGTGAAATAAATACCATTTGGAGGCATTTAATGTTCGAGCAAAAACGGCTGATTTTCGACAAAAGAGATAACACCCCCCCATTACGTCATGCTTCAGAAATGTGGAAAATGGTCCGTTTTCCAATGTTTTATTTTTGAACGTCAGTTCACATTTGTAGGTGGATCATCAGTGTTAGAGCTAAAATTAGCATGTTTAAAGTGATTTTCATGCTTCCAGGGGCTCGGGAAGTTAATTAAATACCATTTGGAGGCATTTAATGTTCGAGCAAAAACGGCTGATTTTCGATAAAAGAGCTAACACCCCCCCATTACGTCATGCTTCAAAAATGTGGAAAATGGTCCGTTTTCAAATGTTTTATTTTTGAACGTCAGTTCACATTTGTAGGTGGATCATCAGTGTTAGAGCTAAAATTAGAATGTTTAAAGTGATTTTCATGCTTCCAGGGGCTCGGGAAGTGAAATAAATACCATTTGGAGGCATTTAATGTTCGAGCAAAAACGGCTGATTTTCGACAAAAGAGATAACACCCCCCCATTACGTCATGCTTCAGAAATGTGGAAAATGGTCCGTTTTCAAATGTTTTATTTTTGAACGTCAGTTCACATTTGTAGGTGGATCATCAGTGTTAGAGCTAAAATTAGCATGTTTAAAGTGATTTTCATGCTTCCAGGGGCCCAAAACACAAGATTTATGGAATGGTTAAAAGTGCATGAAAATGGCCAATTTACTCACTCTGAGTTCTCAAAAAGGGTTTCTTCACCCCGGGAAGTTAATTAAATACCATTTGGAGGCATTTAATGTTCGAGCAAAAACGGCTGATTTTCGACAAAAGAGATAACACCCCCCCATTACGTCATGCTTCAGAAATGTGGAAATTGTCCGTTTTCAAATGTTTTATTTTTGAACGTCAGTTCACATTTGTAGGTGGATCATCAGTGTTAGAGCTAAAATTAGCATGTTTAAAGTGATTTTCATGCTTCCAGGGGCTCGGGAAGTGAAATAAATACCATTTGGAGGCATTTAATGTTCGAGCAAAAACGGCTGATTTTCGACAAAAGAGCTAACACCCCCCCATTACGTCATGCTTCAGAAATGTGGAAAATGGTCCGTTTTCAAATGTTTTATTTTTGAACGTCAGTTCACATTTGTAGGTGGATCATCAGTGTTAGAGCTAAAATTAGCATGTTTAAAGTGATTTTCATGCTTCCAGGGGCTCGGGAAGTGAAATAAATACCATTTGGAGGCATTTAATGTTCGAGCAAAAACGGCTGATTTTCGACAAAAGAGATAACACCCCCCCATTACGTCATGCTTCAGAAATGTGGAAAATGGTCCGTTTTCAAATGTTTTATTTTGAACGTCAGTTCACATTTGTAGGTGGATCATCAGTGTTAGAGCTAAAATTAGCATGTTTAAAGTGATTTTCATGCTTCCAGGGGCCCAAAACACAAGATTTATGGAATGGTTAAAAGTGCATGAAAATGGCCAATTTACTCACTCTGAGTTCTCAAAAAGGGTTTCTTCACCCCGGGAAGAGAAATAAATACCATTTGGAGGCATTTAATGTTCGAGCAAAAACGGCTGATTTTCGACAAAAGAGATAACACCCCCCCATTACGTCATGCTTCAGAAATGTGGAAAATGGTCCGTTTTCAAATGTTTTATTTTTGAACGTCAGTTCACATTTGTAGGTGGATCATCAGTGTTAGAGCTAAAATTAGCATGTTTAAAGTGATTTTCATGCTTCCAGGGGCTCGGGAAGTTAATTAAATACCATTTGGAGGCATTTAATGTTCGAGCAAAAGCGGCTGATTTTCGACAAAAGAGATAACACACCCCCATTACGTCATGCTTCAGAAATGTGGAAAATGGTCCGTTTTCAAATGTTTTATTTTTGAACGTCAGTTCACATTTGTAGGTGGATCATCAGTGTTAGAGCTAAAATTAGCATGTTTAAAGTGATTTTCATGCTTCCAGGGGCCCAAAACACAAGATTTATGGAATGGTTAAAAGTGCATGAAAATGGCCAATTTACTCACTCTGAGTTCTCAAAAAGGGTTTCTTCACCCCGGGAAGTTAATTAAATACCATTTGGAGGCATTTAATGTTCGAGCAAAAACGGCTGATTTTCGACAAAAGAGATAACACCCCCCCATTACGTCATGCTTCAGAAATGTGGAAAATGGTCCGTTTTCAAATGTTTTATTTTTGAACGTCAGTTGACATTTGTAGGTGGATCATCAGTGTTAGAGCTAAAATTAGCATGTTTAAAGTGATTTTCATGCTTCCAGGGGCTCGGGAAGTGAAATAAATACCATTTGGAGGCATTTAATGTTCGAGCAAAAACGGCTGATTTTCGACAAAAGAGATAACACCCCCCCATTATGTCATGCTTCAGAAATGTGGAAAATGGTACGTTTTCAAATGTTTTATTTTTGAACGTCAGTTCACATTTGTAGGTGGATCATCAGTGTTAGAGCTAAAATTAGCATGTTTAAAGTGATTTTCATGCTTCCAGGGGCTCGGGAAGTTAATTAAATACCATTTGGAGGCATTTAATGTTCGAGCAAAAACGGCTGATTTTCGACAAAAGAGCTAACACCCCCCCATTACGTCATGCTTCAGAAATGTGGAAAATGGTCCGTTTTCAAATGTTTTATTTTTGAACGTCAGTTCACATTTGTAGGTGGATCATCAGTGTTAGAGCTAAAATTAGAATGTTTAAAGTGATTTTCATGCTTCCAGGGGCTCGGGAAGTGAAATAAATACCATTTGGAGGCATTTAATGTTCGAGCAAAAACGGCTGATTTTCGACAAAAGAGATAACACCCCCCCATTACGTCATGCTTCAGAAATGTGGAAAATGGTCCGTTTTCAAATGTTTTATTTTTGAACGTCAGTTCACATTTGTAGGTGGATCATCAGTGTTAGAGCTAAAATTAGCATGTTTAAAGTGATTTTCATGCTTACAGGGGCTCGGGAAGTTAATTAAATACCATTTGGAGGCATTTAATGTTCGAGCAAAAGCGGCTGATTTTCGACAAAAGAGATAACACACCTCCATTACGTCATGCTTCAGAAATGTGGAAAATGGTCCGTTTTCAAATGTTTTATTTTTGAACGTCAGTTCACATTTGTAGGTGGATCATCAGTGTTAGAGCTAAAATTAGCATGTTTAAAGTGATTTTCATGCTTCCAGGGGCCCAAAACACAAGATTTATGGAATGGTTAAAAGTGCATGAAAATGGCCAATTTACTCACTCTGAGTTCTCAAAAAGGGTTTCTTCACCCCGGGAAGTTAATTAAATACCATTTGGAGGCATTTAATGTTCGAGCAAAAACGGCTGATTTTCGACAAAAGAGATAACACCCCCCCATTACGTCATGCTTCAGAAATGTGGAAAATGGTCCGTTTTCAAATGTTTTATTTTTGAACGTCAGTTCACATTTGTAGGTGGATCATCAGTGTTAGAGCTAAAATTAGCATGTTTAAAGTGATTTTCATGCTTCCAGGGGCTCGGGAAGTGAAATAAATACCATTTGGAGGCATTTAATGTTCGAGCAAAAACGGCTGATTTTCGACAAAAGAGATAACACCCCCCCATTACGTCATGCTTCAGAAATGTGGAAAATGGTCCGTTTTCAAATGTTTTATTTTTGAACGTCAGTTCACATTTGTAGGTGGATCATCAGTGTTAGAGCTAAAATTAGCATGTTTAAAGTGATTTTCATGCTTCCAGGGGCTCGGGAAGTTAATTAAATACCATTTGGAGGCATTTAATGTTCGAGCAAAAACGGCTGATTTTCGATAAAAGAGCTAACACCCCCCCATTACGTCATGCTTCAAAAATGTGGAAAATGGTCCGTTTTCAAATGTTTTATTTTTGAACGTCAGTTCACATTTGTAGGTGGATCATCAGTGTTAGAGCTAAAATTAGAATGTTTAAAGTGATTTTCATGCTTCCAGGGGCTCGGGAAGTGAAATAAATACCATTTGGAGGCATTTAATGTTCGAGCAAAAACGGCTGATTTTCGACAAAAGAGATAACACCCCCCCATTACGTCATGCTTCAGAAATGTGGAAAATGGTCCGTTTTCAAATGTTTTATTTTTGAACGTCAGTTCACATTTGTAGGTGGATCATCAGTGTAAGAGCTAAAATTAGCATGTTTAAAGTGATTTTCATGCTTCCAGGGGCCCAAAACACAAGATTTATGGAATGGTTAAAAGTGCATGAAAATGGCCAATTTACTCACTCTGAGTTCTCAAAAAGGGTTTCTTCACCCCGGGAAGTTAATTAAATACCATTTGGAGGCATTTAATGTTCGAGCAAAAACGGCTGATTTTCGACAAAAGAGATAACACCCCCCCATTACGTCATGCTTCAGAAATGTGGAAATTGTCCGTTTTCAAATGTTTTATTTTTGAACGTCAGTTCACATTTGTAGGTGGATCATCAGTGTTAGAGCTAAAATTAGCATGTTTAAAGTGATTTTCATGCTTCCAGGGGCTCGGGAAGTGAAATAAATACCATTTGGAGGCATTTAATGTTCGAGCAAAAACGGCTGATTTTCGACAAAAGAGCTAACACCCCCCCATTACGTCATGCTTCAGAAATGTGGAAAATGGTCCGTTTTCAAATGTTTTATTTTTGAACGTCAGTTCACATTTGTAGGTGGATCATCAGTGTTAGAGCTAAAATTAGCATGTTTAAAGTGATTTTCATGCTTCCAGGGGCTCGGGAAGTGAAATAAATACCATTTGGAGGCATTTAATGTTCGAGCAAAAACGGCTGATTTTCGACAAAAGAGATAACACCCCCCCATTACGTCATGCTTCAGAAATGTGGAAAATGGTCCGTTTTCAAATGTTTTATTTTGAACGTCAGTTCACATTTGTAGGTGGATCATCAGTGTTAGAGCTAAAATTAGCATGTTTAAAGTGATTTTCATGCTTCCAGGGGCCCAAAACACAAGATTTATGGAATGGTTAAAAGTGCATGAAAATGGCCAATTTACTCACTCTGAGTTCTCAAAAAGGGTTTCTTCACCCCGGGAAGAGAAATAAATACCATTTGGAGGCATTTAATGTTCGAGCAAAAACGGCTGATTTTCGACAAAAGAGATAACACCCCCCCATTACGTCATGCTTCAGAAATGTGGAAAATGGTCCGTTTTCAAATGTTTTATTTTTGAACGTCAGTTCACATTTGTAGGTGGATCATCAGTGTTAGAGCTAAAATTAGCATGTTTAAAGTGATTTTCATGCTTCCAGGGGCTCGGGAAGTTAATTAAATACCATTTGGAGGCATTTAATGTTCGAGCAAAAGCGGCTGATTTTCGACAAAAGAGATAACACACCCCCATTACGTCATGCTTCAGAAATGTGGAAAATGGTCCGTTTTCAAATGTTTTATTTTTGAACGTCAGTTCACATTTGTAGGTGGATCATCAGTGTTAGAGCTAAAATTAGCATGTTTAAAGTGATTTTCATGCTTCCAGGGGCCCAAAACACAAGATTTATGGAATGGTTAAAAGTGCATGAAAATGGCCAATTTACTCACTCTGAGTTCTCAAAAAGGGTTTCTTCACCCCGGGAAGTTAATTAAATACCATTTGGAGGCATTTAATGTTCGAGCAAAAACGGTTGATTTTCGACAAAAGAGATAACACCCCCCCATTACGTCATGCTTCAGAAATGTGGAAAATGGTCCGTTTTCAAATGTTTTATTTTTGAACGTCAGTGGACATTTGTAGGTGGATCATCAGTGTTAGAGCTAAAATTAGCATGTTTAAAGTGATTTTCATGCTTCCAGGGGCTCGGGAAGTGAAATAAATACCATTTGGAGGCATTTAATGTTCGAGCAAAAACGGCTGATTTTCGACAAAAGAGATAACACCCCCCCATTATGTCATGCTTCAGAAATGTGGAAAATGGTCCGTTTTCAAATGTTTTATTTTTGAACGTCAGTTCACATTTGTAGGTGGATCATCAGTGTTAGAGCTAAAATTAGCATGTTTAAAGTGATTTTCATGCTTCCAGGGGCCCAAAACACAAGATTTATGGAATGGTTAATAGTGCATGAAAATGGCCAATTTACTCACTCTGAGTTCTCAAAAAGGGTTTCTTCACCCCGGGAAGTTAAATAAATACCATTTGGAGGCATTTAATGTTCGAGCAAAAACGGCTGATTTTCGACAAAAGAGATAACACCCCCCCATTACGTCATGCTTCAGAAATGTGGAAAATGGTCCGTTTTCAAATGTTTTATTTTTGAACGTCAGTTCACATTTGTAGGTGGATCATCAGTGTTAGAGCTAAAATTAGCATGTTTAAAGTGATTTTCATGCTTCCAGGGGCTCGGGAAGTTAATTAAATACCATTTGGAGGCATTTAATGTTCGAGCAAAAACGGCTGATTTTCGACAAAAGAGATAACACCCCCCCATTACGTCATGCTTCAGAAATGTGGAAAATGGTCCGTTTTCAAATGTTTTATTTTTGAACGTCAGTTCACATTTGTAGGTGGATCATCAGTGTTAGAGCTAAAATTAGCATGTTTAAAGTGATTTTCATGCTTCCAGGGGCCCAAAACACAAGATTTATGGAATGGTTAAAAGTGCATGAAAATGGCCAATTTACTCACTCTGAGTTCTCAAAAAGGGTTTCTTCACCCCGGGAAGTTAATTAAATACCATTTGAGGCATTTAATGTTCCAGCAAAAACGGCTGATTTTCGACAAAAGAGATAACACCCCCCCATTACGTCATGCTTCAGAAATGTGGAAAATGGTCCTTTTTCAAATGTTTTATTTTTGAACGTCAGTTCACATTTGTAGGTGGATCATCAGTGTTAGAGCTAAAATTAGCATGTTTAAAGTGATTTTCATGCTTCCAGGGGCCCAAAACACAAGATTTATGGAATGGTTAAAAGTGCATGAAAATGGCCAATTTACTCACCCTGAGTTCTCAAAAAGGGTTTCTTCACCCCGGGAAGTTAATTAAATACCATTTGGAGGCATTTAATGTTCGAGCAAAAACGGCTGATTTTCGACAAAAGAGATAACACCCCCCCATTACGTCATGCTTCAGAAATGTGGAAAATGGTCCGTTTTCAAATGTTTTATTTTTGAACGTCAGTTCACATTTGTAGGTGGATCATCAGTGTTAGAGCTAAAATTAGCATGTTTAAAGTGATTTTCATGCTTACAGGGGCTCGGGAAGTTAATTAAATACCATTTGGAGGCATTTAATGTTCGAGCAAAAGCGGCTGATTTTCGACAAAAGAGATAACACACCTCCATTACGTCATGCTTCAGAAATGTGGAAAATGGTCCGTTTTCAAATGTTTTATTTTTGAACGTCGTTCACATTTGTAGGTGGATCATCAGTGTTAGAGCTAAAATTAGCATGTTTAAAGTGATTTTCATGCTTCCAGGGGCCCAAAACACAAGATTTATGGAATGGTTAAAAGTGCATGAAAATGGCCAATTTACTCACTCTGAGTTCTCAAAAAGGGTTTCTTCACCCCGGGAAGTTAATTAAATACCATTTGGAGGCATTTAATGTTCGAGCAAAAACGGCTGATTTTCGACAAAAGAGATAACACCCCCCCATTACGTCATGCTTCAGAAATGTGGAAAATGGTCCGTTTTCAAATGTTTTATTTTTGAACGTCAGTTCACATTTGTAGGTGGATCATCAGTGTTAGAGCTAAAATTAGCATGTTTAAAGTGATTTTCATGCTTCCAGGGGCTCGGGAAGTGAAATAAATACCATTTGGAGGCATTTAATGTTCGAGCAAAAACGGCTGATTTTCGACAAAAGAGATAACACCCCCCCATTACGTCATGCTTCAGAAATGTGGAAAATGGTCCGTTTTCCAATGTTTTATTTTTGAACGTCAGTTCACATTTGTAGGTGGATCATCAGTGTTAGAGCTAAAATTAGCATGTTTAAAGTGATTTTCATGCTTCCAGGGGCTCGGGAAGTTAATTAAATACCATTTGGAGGCATTTAATGTTCGAGCAAAAACGGCTGATTTTCGATAAAAGAGCTAACACCCCCCCATTACGTCATGCTTCAAAAATGTGGAAAATGGTCCGTTTTCAAATGTTTTATTTTTGAACGTCAGTTCACATTTGTAGGTGGATCATCAGTGTTAGAGCTAAAATTAGAATGTTTAAAGTGATTTTCATGCTTCCAGGGGCTCGGGAAGTGAAATAAATACCATTTGGAGGCATTTAATGTTCGAGCAAAAACGGCTGATTTTCGACAAAAGAGATAACACCCCCCCATTACGTCATGCTTCAGAAATGTGGAAAATGGTCCGTTTTCAAATGTTTTATTTTTGAACGTCAGTTCACATTTGTAGGTGGATCATCAGTGTTAGAGCTAAAATTAGCATGTTTAAAGTGATTTTCATGCTTCCAGGGGCCCAAAACACAAGATTTATGGAATGGTTAAAAGTGCATGAAAATGGCCAATTTACTCACTCTGAGTTCTCAAAAAGGGTTTCTTCACCCCGGGAAGTTAATTAAATACCATTTGGAGGCATTTAATGTTCGAGCAAAAACGGCTGATTTTCGACAAAAGAGATAACACCCCCCCATTACGTCATGCTTCAGAAATGTGGAAATTGTCCGTTTTCAAATGTTTTATTTTTGAACGTCAGTTCACATTTGTAGGTGGATCATCAGTGTTAGAGCTAAAATTAGCATGTTTAAAGTGATTTTCATGCTTCCAGGGGCTCGGGAAGTGAAATAAATACCATTTGGAGGCATTTAATGTTCGAGCAAAAACGGCTGATTTTCGACAAAAGAGCTAACACCCCCCCATTACGTCATGCTTCAGAAATGTGGAAAATGGTCCGTTTTCAAATGTTTTATTTTTGAACGTCAGTTCACATTTGTAGGTGGATCATCAGTGTTAGAGCTAAAATTAGCATGTTTAAAGTGATTTTCATGCTTCCAGGGGCTCGGGAAGTGAAATAAATACCATTTGGAGGCATTTAATGTTCGAGCAAAAACGGCTGATTTTCGACAAAAGAGATAACACCCCCCCATTACGTCATGCTTCAGAAATGTGGAAAATGGTCCGTTTTCAAATGTTTTATTTTGAACGTCAGTTCACATTTGTAGGTGGATCATCAGTGTTAGAGCTAAAATTAGCATGTTTAAAGTGATTTTCATGCTTCCAGGGGCCCAAAACACAAGATTTATGGAATGGTTAAAAGTGCATGAAAATGGCCAATTTACTCACTCTGAGTTCTCAAAAAGGGTTTCTTCACCCCGGGAAGAGAAATAAATACCATTTGGAGGCATTTAATGTTCGAGCAAAAACGGCTGATTTTCGACAAAAGAGATAACACCCCCCCATTACGTCATGCTTCAGAAATGTGGAAAATGGTCCGTTTTCAAATGTTTTATTTTTGAACGTCAGTTCACATTTGTAGGTGGATCATCAGTGTTAGAGCTAAAATTAGCATGTTTAAAGTGATTTTCATGCTTCCAGGGGCTCGGGAAGTTAATTAAATACCATTTGGAGGCATTTAATGTTCGAGCAAAAGCGGCTGATTTTCGACAAAAGAGATAACACACCCCCATTACGTCATGCTTCAGAAATGTGGAAAATGGTCCGTTTTCAAATGTTTTATTTTTGAACGTCAGTTCACATTTGTAGGTGGATCATCAGTGTTAGAGCTAAAATTAGCATGTTTAAAGTGATTTTCATGCTTCCAGGGGCCCAAAACACAAGATTTATGGAATGGTTAAAAGTGCATGAAAATGGCCAATTTACTCACTCTGAGTTCTCAAAAAGGGTTTCTTCACCCCGGGAAGTTAATTAAATACCATTTGGAGGCATTTAATGTTCGAGCAAAAACGGCTGATTTTCGACAAAAGAGATAACACCCCCCCATTACGTCATGCTTCAGAAATGTGGAAAATGGTCCGTTTTCAAATGTTTTATTTTTGAACGTCAGTTGACATTTGTAGGTGGATCATCAGTGTTAGAGCTAAAATTAGCATGTTTAAAGTGATTTTCATGCTTCCAGGGGCTCGGGAAGTGAAATAAATACCATTTGGAGGCATTTAATGTTCGAGCAAAAACGGCTGATTTTCGACAAAAGAGATAACACCCCCCCATTATGTCATGCTTCAGAAATGTGGAAAATGGTACGTTTTCAAATGTTTTATTTTTGAACGTCAGTTCACATTTGTAGGTGGATCATCAGTGTTAGAGCTAAAATTAGCATGTTTAAAGTGATTTTCATGCTTCCAGGGGCTCGGGAAGTTAATTAAATACCATTTGGAGGCATTTAATGTTCGAGCAAAAACGGCTGATTTTCGACAAAAGAGCTAACACCCCCCCATTACGTCATGCTTCAGAAATGTGGAAAATGGTCCGTTTTCAAATGTTTTATTTTTGAACGTCAGTTCACATTTGTAGGTGGATCATCAGTGTTAGAGCTAAAATTAGAATGTTTAAAGTGATTTTCATGCTTCCAGGGGCTCGGGAAGTGAAATAAATACCATTTGGAGGCATTTAATGTTCGAGCAAAAACGGCTGATTTTCGACAAAAGAGATAACACCCCCCCATTACGTCATGCTTCAGAAATGTGGAAAATGGTCCGTTTTCAAATGTTTTATTTTTGAACGTCAGTTCACATTTGTAGGTGGATCATCAGTGTTAGAGCTAAAATTAGCATGTTTAAAGTGATTTTCATGCTTACAGGGGCTCGGGAAGTTAATTAAATACCATTTGGAGGCATTTAATGTTCGAGCAAAAGCGGCTGATTTTCGACAAAAGAGATAACACACCTCCATTACGTCATGCTTCAGAAATGTGGAAAATGGTCCGTTTTCAAATGTTTTATTTTTGAACGTCAGTTCACATTTGTAGGTGGATCATCAGTGTTAGAGCTAAAATTAGCATGTTTAAAGTGATTTTCATGCTTCCAGGGGCCCAAAACACAAGATTTATGGAATGGTTAAAAGTGCATGAAAATGGCCAATTTACTCACTCTGAGTTCTCAAAAAGGGTTTCTTCACCCCGGGAAGTTAATTAAATACCATTTGGAGGCATTTAATGTTCGAGCAAAAACGGCTGATTTTCGACAAAAGAGATAACACCCCCCCATTACGTCATGCTTCAGAAATGTGGAAAATGGTCCGTTTTCAAATGTTTTATTTTTGAACGTCAGTTCACATTTGTAGGTGGATCATCAGTGTTAGAGCTAAAATTAGCATGTTTAAAGTGATTTTCATGCTTCCAGGGGCTCGGGAAGTGAAATAAATACCATTTGGAGGCATTTAATGTTCGAGCAAAAACGGCTGATTTTCGACAAAAGAGATAACACCCCCCCATTACGTCATGCTTCAGAAATGTGGAAAATGGTCCGTTTTCAAATGTTTTATTTTTGAACGTCAGTTCACATTTGTAGGTGGATCATCAGTGTTAGAGCTAAAATTAGCATGTTTAAAGTGATTTTCATGCTTCCAGGGGCTCGGGAAGTTAATTAAATACCATTTGGAGGCATTTAATGTTCGAGCAAAAACGGCTGATTTTCGATAAAAGAGCTAACACCCCCCCATTACGTCATGCTTCAAAAATGTGGAAAATGGTCCGTTTTCAAATGTTTTATTTTTGAACGTCAGTTCACATTTGTAGGTGGATCATCAGTGTTAGAGCTAAAATTAGAATGTTTAAAGTGATTTTCATGCTTCCAGGGGCTCGGGAAGTGAAATAAATACCATTTGGAGGCATTTAATGTTCGAGCAAAAACGGCTGATTTTCGACAAAAGAGATAACACCCCCCCATTACGTCATGCTTCAGAAATGTGGAAAATGGTCCGTTTTCAAATGTTTTATTTTTGAACGTCAGTTCACATTTGTAGGTGGATCATCAGTGTAAGAGCTAAAATTAGCATGTTTAAAGTGATTTTCATGCTTCCAGGGGCCCAAAACACAAGATTTATGGAATGGTAAAAGTGCATGAAAATGGCCAATTTACTCACTCTGAGTTCTCAAAAAGGGTTTCTTCACCCCGGGAAGTTAATTAAATACCATTTGGAGGCATTTAATGTTCGAGCAAAAACGGCTGATTTTCGACAAAAGAGATAACACCCCCCCATTACGTCATGCTTCAGAAATGTGGAAATTGTCCGTTTTCAAATGTTTTATTTTTGAACGTCAGTTCACATTTGTAGGTGGATCATCAGTGTTAGAGCTAAAATTAGCATGTTTAAAGTGATTTTCATGCTTCCAGGGGCTCGGGAAGTGAAATAAATACCATTTGGAGGCATTTAATGTTCGAGCAAAAACGGCTGATTTTCGACAAAAGAGCTAACACCCCCCCATTACGTCATGCTTCAGAAATGTGGAAAATGGTCCGTTTTCAAATGTTTTATTTTTGAACGTCAGTTCACATTTGTAGGTGGATCATCAGTGTTAGAGCTAAAATTAGCATGTTTAAAGTGATTTTCATGCTTCCAGGGGCTCGGGAAGTGAAATAAATACCATTTGGAGGCATTTAATGTTCGAGCAAAAACGGCTGATTTTCGACAAAAGAGATAACACCCCCCCATTACGTCATGCTTCAGAAATGTGGAAAATGGTCCGTTTTCAAATGTTTTATTTTGAACGTCAGTTCACATTTGTAGGTGGATCATCAGTGTTAGAGCTAAAATTAGCATGTTTAAAGTGATTTTCATGCTTCCAGGGGCCCAAAACACAAGATTTATGGAATGGTTAAAAGTGCATGAAAATGGCCAATTTACTCACTCTGAGTTCTCAAAAAGGGTTTCTTCACCCCGGGAAGAGAAATAAATACCATTTGGAGGCATTTAATGTTCGAGCAAAAACGGCTGATTTTCGACAAAAGAGATAACACCCCCCCATTACGTCATGCTTCAGAAATGTGGAAAATGGTCCGTTTTCAAATGTTTTATTTTTGAACGTCAGTTCACATTTGTAGGTGGATCATCAGTGTTAGAGCTAAAATTAGCATGTTTAAAGTGATTTTCATGCTTCCAGGGGCTCGGGAAGTTAATTAAATACCATTTGGAGGCATTTAATGTTCGAGCAAAAGCGGCTGATTTTCGACAAAAGAGATAACACACCCCCATTACGTCATGCTTCAGAAATGTGGAAAATGGTCCGTTTTCAAATGTTTTATTTTTGAACGTCAGTTCACATTTGTAGGTGGATCATCAGTGTTAGAGCTAAAATTAGCATGTTTAAAGTGATTTTCATGCTTCCAGGGGCCCAAAACACAAGATTTATGGAATGGTTAAAAGTGCATGAAAATGGCCAATTTACTCACTCTGAGTTCTCAAAAAGGGTTTCTTCACCCCGGGAAGTTAATTAAATACCATTTGGAGGCATTTAATGTTCGAGCAAAAACGGTTGATTTTCGACAAAAGAGATAACACCCCCCCATTACGTCATGCTTCAGAAATGTGGAAAATGGTCCGTTTTCAAATGTTTTATTTTTGAACGTCAGTTGACATTTGTAGGTGGATCATCAGTGTTAGAGCTAAAATTAGCATGTTTAAAGTGATTTTCATGCTTCCAGGGGCTCGGGAAGTGAAATAAATACCATTTGGAGGCATTTAATGTTCGAGCAAAAACGGCTGATTTTCGACAAAAGAGATAACACCCCCCCATTATGTCATGCTTCAGAAATGTGGAAAATGGTCCGTTTTCAAATGTTTTATTTTTGAACGTCAGTTCACATTTGTAGGTGGATCATCAGTGTTAGAGCTAAAATTAGCATGTTTAAAGTGATTTTCATGCTTCCAGGGGCTCGGGAAGTTAATTAAATACCATTTGGAGGCATTTAATGTTCGAGCAAAAACGGCTGATTTTCGACAAAAGAGCTAACACCCCCCCATTACGTCATGCTTCAGAAATGTGGAAAATGGTCCGTTTTCAAATGTTTTATTTTTGAACGTCAGTTCACATTTGTAGGTGGATCATCAGTGTTAGAGCTAAAATTAGAATGTTTAAAGTGATTTTCATTCTTCCAGGGGCTCGGGAAGTGAAATAAATACCATTTGGAGGCATTTAATGTTCGAGCAAAAACGGCTGATTTTCGACAAAAGAGATAACACCCCCCCATTACGTCATGCTTCAGAAATGTGGAAAATGGTCCGTTTTCAAATGTTTTATTTTTGAACGTCAGTTCACATTTGTAGGTGGATCATCAGTGTTAGAGCTAAAATTAGCATGTTTAAAGTGATTTTCATGCTTCCAGGGGCCCAAAACACAAGATTTATGGAATGGTTAAAAGTGCATGAAAATGGCCAATTTACTCACTCTGAGTTCTCAAAAAGGGTTTCTTCACCCCGGGAAGTTAATTAAATACCATTTGGAGGCATTTAATGTTCGAGCAAAAACGGCTGATTTTCGACAAAAGAGATAACACCCCCCCATTACGTCATGCTTCAGAAATGTGGAAAATGGTCCGTTTTCAAATGTTTTATTTTTGAACGTCAGTTCACATTTGTAGGTGGATCATCAGTGTTAGAGCTAAAATTAGCATGTTTAAAGTGATTTTCATGCTTCCAGGGGCTCGGGAAGTTAATTAAATACCATTTGGAGGCATTTAATGTTCGAGCAAAAACGGCTGATTTTCGACAAAAGAGATAACACCCCCCCATTACGTCATGCTTCAGAAATGTGGAAAATGGTCCGTTTTCAAATGTTTTATTTTTGAACGTCAGTTCACATTTGTAGGTGGATCATCAGTGTTAGAGCTAAAATTAGCATGTTTAAAGTGATTTTCATGCTTCCAGGGGCTCGGGAAGTTAATTAAATACCATTTGGAGGCATTTAATGTTCGAGCAAAAACGGCTGATTTTCGACAAAAGAGATAACACCCCCCCATTACGTCATGCTTCAGAAATGTGGAAAATGGTTCGTTTTCAAATGTTTTATTTTGAACGTCAGTTCACATTTGTAGGTGGATCATCAGTGTTAGAGCTAAAATTAGCATGTTTAAAGTGATTTTCATGCTTCCAGGGGCCCAAAACACAAGATTTATGGAATGGTTAAAAGTGCATGAAAATGGCCAATTTACTCACTCTGAGTTCTCAAAAAGGGTTTCTTCACCCCGGGAAGTTAATTAAATACCATTTGGAGGCATTTAATGTTCGAGCAAAAACGGCTGAT
Organism: Lissotriton vulgaris; assembly: GCF_964263255.1. Classification (NCBI taxonomy): domain Eukaryota; kingdom Metazoa; phylum Chordata; class Amphibia; order Caudata; family Salamandridae; genus Lissotriton; species Lissotriton vulgaris. The sequence goes on along the minus strand of NW_028253223.1, from coordinate 188,060 downwards.
TTTCGACAAAAGAGATAACACCCCCCATTACGTCATGCTTCAGAAATGTGGAAAATGGTCCATTTTCAAATGTTTTATTTTTGAACGTCAGTTCACATTTGTAGGTGGATCATCAGTGTTAGAGCTAAAATTAGCATGTTTAAAGTGATTTTCATGCTTCCAGGGGCTCGGGAAGTGAAATAAATACCATTTGGAGGCATTTAATGTTCGAGCAAAAACGGCTGATTTTCGACAAAAGAGATAACACCCCCCCCATTACGTCATGCTTCAGAAATGTGGAAAATGGTCCGTTTTCAAATGTTTTATTTTTGAACGTCAGTTCACATTTGTAGGTGGATCATCAGTGTTAGAGCTAAAATTAGCATGTTTAAAGTGATTTTCATGCTTCCAGGGGCCCAAAACACAAGATTTATGGAATGGTTAATAGTGCATGAAAATGGCCAATTTACTCACTCTGAGTTCTCAAAAAGGGTTTCTTCACCCCGGGAAGTTAAATAAATACCATTTGGAGGCATTTAATGTTCGAGCAAAAACGGCTGATTTTCGACAAAAGAGATAACACCCCCCCATTACGTCATGCTTCAGAAATGTGGAAAATGGTCCGTTTTCAAATGTTTTATTTTTGAACGTCAGTTCACATTTGTAGGTGGATCATCAGTGTTAGAGCTAAAATTAGCATGTTTAAAGTGATTTTCATGCTTCCAGGGGCTCGGGAAGTTAATTAAATACCATTTGGAGGCATTTAATGTTCGAGCAAAAACGGCTGATTTTCGACAAAAGAGATAACACCCCCCCATTACGTCATGCTTCAGAAATGTGGAAAATGGTCCGTTTTCAAATGTTTTATTTTTAAACGTCAGTTCACATTTGTAGGTGGATCATCAGTGTTAGAGCTAAAATTAGCATGTTTAAAGTGATTTTCATGCTTCCAGGGGCCCAAAACACAAGATTTATGGAATGGTTAAAAGTGCATGAAAATGGCCAATTTACTCACTCTGAGTTCTCAAAAAGGGTTTCTTCACCCCGGGAAGTTAATTAAATACCATTTGGAGGCATTTAATGTTCGAGCAAAAACGGCTGTTTTTCGACAAAAGAGATAACAACCCCCCATTACGTCATGCTTCAGAAATGTGGAAAATGGTCCGTTTTCAAATGTTTTATTTTTGAACGTCAGTTCACATTTGTAGGTGGATCATCAGTGTTAGAGCTAAAATTAGCATGTTTAAAGTGATTTTCATGCTTCCAGGGGCTCGGGAAGTTAATTAAATACCATTTGGAGGCATTTAATGTTCGAGCAAAAACGGCTGATTTTCGACAAAAGAGATAACACCCCCCCATTACGTCATGCTTCAGAAATGTGGAAAATGGTCCGTTTTCAAATGTTTTATTTTTGAACGTCAGTTCACATTTGTAGGTGGATCATCAGTGTTAGAGCTAAAATTAGCATGTTTAAAGTGATTTTCATGCTTCCAGGGGCTCGGGAAGTTAATTAAATACCATTTGGAGGCATTTAATGTTCGAGCAAAAACGGCTGATTTTCGACAAAAGAGATAACACCCCCCCATTACGTCATGCTTCAGAAATGTGGAAAATGGTTCGTTTTCAAATGTTTTATTTTGAACGTCAGTTCATATTTGTAGGTGGATCATCAGTGTTAGAGCTAAAATTAGCATGTTTAAAGTGATTTTCATGCTTCCAGGGGCCCAAAACACAAGATTTATGGAATGGTTAAAAGTGCATGAAAATGGCCAATTTACTCACTCTGAGTTCTCAAAAAGGGTTTCTTCACCCCGGGAAGTTAATTAAATACCATTTGGAGGCATTTAATGTTCGAGCAAAAACGGCTGATTTTCGACAAAAGAGATAACACCCCCCATTACGTCATGCTTCAGAAATGTGGAAAATGGTCCGTTTTCAAATGTTTTATTTTTGAACGTCAGTTCACATTTGTAGGTGGATCATCAGTGTTAGAGCTAAAATTAGCATGTTTAAAGTGATTTTCATGCTTCCAGGGGCTCGGGAAGTGAAATAAATACCATTTGGAGGCATTTAATGTTCGAGCAAAAACGGCTGATTTTCGACAAAAGAGATAACACCCCCCCCATTACGTCATGCTTCAGAAATGTGGAAAATGGTCCGTTTTCAAATGTTTTATTTTTGAATGTCAGTTCACATTTGTAGGTGGATCATCAGTGTTAGAGCTAAAATTAGCATGTTTAAAGTGATTTTCATGCTTCCAGGGGCCCAAAACACAAGATTTATGGAATGGTTAATAGTGCATGAAAATGGCCAATTTACTCACTCTGAGTTCTCAAAAAGGGTTTCTTCACCCCGGGAAGTTAAATAAATACCATTTGGAGGCATTTAATGTTCGAGCAAAAACGGCTGATTTTCGACAAAAGAGATAACACCCCCCCATTACGTCATGCTTCAGAAATGTGGAAAATGGTCCGTTTTCAAATGTTTTATTTTTGAACGTCAGTTCACATTTGTAGGTGGATCATCAGTGTTAGAGCTAAAATTAGCATGTTTAAAGTGATTTTCATGCTTCCAGGGGCTCGGGAAGTTAATTAAATACCATTTGGAGGCATTTAATGTTCGAGCAAAAACGGCTGATTTTCGACAAAAGAGATAACACCCCCCCATTACGTCATGCTTCAGAAATGTGGAAAATGGTCCGTTTTCAAATGTTTTATTTTTAAACGTCAGTTCACATTTGTAGGTGGATCATCAGTGTTAGAGCTAAAATTAGCATGTTTAAAGTGATTTTCATGCTTCCAGGGGCCCAAAACACAAGATTTATGGAATGGTTAAAAGTGCATGAAAATGGCCAATTTACTCACTCTGAGTTCTCAAAAAGGGTTTCTTCACCCCGGGAAGTTAATTAAATACCATTTGGAGGCATTTAATGTTCGAGCAAAAACGGCTGATTTTCGACAAAAGAGATAACACCCCCCCATTACGTCATGCTTCAGAAATGTGGAAAATGGTCCGTTTTCAAATGTTTTATTTTTGAACGTCAGTTCACATTTGTAGGTGGATCATCAGTGTTAGAGCTAAAATTAGCATGTTTAAAGTGATTTTCATGCTTCCAGGGGCTCGGGAAGTTAATTAAATACCATTTGGAGGCATTTAATGTTCGAGCAAAAACGGCTGATTTTCGACAAAAGAGATAACACCCCCCCCATTACGTCATGCTTCAGAAATGTGGAAAATGGTCCGTTTTCAAATGCTTTATTTTGAACGTCAGTTCACATTTGTAGGTGGATCATCAGTGTTAGAGCTAAAATTAGCATGTTTAAAGTGATTTTCATGCTTCCAGGGGCCTAAAACACAAGATTTATGGAATGGTTAAAAGTGCATGAAAATGGCCAATTTACTCACTCTGAGTTCTCAAAAAGGGTTTCTTCACCCCGGGAAGTTAATTAAATACCATTTGGAGGCATTTAATGTTCGAGCAAAAACGGCTGATTTTCGACAAAAGAGATAACACCCCCCATTACGTCATGCTTCAGAAATGTGGAAAATGGTCCGTTTTCAAATGTTTTATTTTTGAACGTCAGTTCACATTTGTAGGTGGATCATCAGTGTTAGAGCTAAAATTAGCATGTTTAAAGTGATTTTCATGCTTCCAGGGGCTCGGGAAGTGAAATAAATACCATTTGGAGGCATTTAATGTTCGAGCAAAAACGGCTGATTTTCGACAAAAGAGATAACACCCCCCCATTACGTCATGCTTCAGAAATGTGGAAAATGGTCCGTTTTCAAATGTTTTATTTTTGAACGTCAGTTCACATTTGTAGGTGGATCATCAGTGTTAGAGCTAAAATTAGCATGTTTAAAGTGATTTTCATGCTTCCAGGGGCCCAAAACACAAGATTTATGGAATGGTTAATAGTGCATGAAAATGGCCAATTTACTCACTCTGAGTTCTCAAAAAGGGTTTCTTCACCCCGGGAAGTTAAATAAATACCATTTGGAGGCATTTAATGTTCGAGCAAAAACGGCTGATTTTCGACAAAAGAGATAACACCCCCCCATTACGTCATGCTTCAGAAATGTGGAAAATGGTCCTTTTTCAAATGTTTTATTTTTGAACGTCAGTTCACATTTGTAGGTGGATCATCAGTGTTAGAGCTAAAATTAGCATGTTTAAAGTGATTTTCATGCTTCCAGGGGCTCGGGAAGTTAATTAAATACCATTTGGAGGCATTTAATGTTCGAGCAAAAACGGCTGATTTTCGACAAAAGAGAAAACACCCCCCCATTACGTCATGCTTCAGAAATGTGGAAAATGGTCCGTTTTCAAATGTTTTATTTTTGAACGTCAGTTCACATTTGTAGGTGGATCATCAGTGTTAGAGCTAAAATTAGCATGTTTAAAGTGATTTTCATGCTTCCAGGGGCCCAAAACACAAGATTTATGGAATGGTTAAAAGTGCATGAAAATGGCCAATTTACTCACTCTGAGTTCTCAAAAAGGGTTTCTTCACCCCGGGAAGTTAATTAAATACCATTTGGAGGCATTTAATGTTCGAGCAAAAACGGCTGATTTTCGACAAAAGAGATAATAACCCCCCATTACGTCATGCTTCAGAAATGTGGAAAATGGTCCGTTTTCAAATGTTTTATTTTTGAACGTCAGTTCACATTTGTAGGTGGATCATCAGTGTTAGAGCTAAAATTAGCATGTTTAAAGTGATTTTCATGCTTCCAGGGGCCTAAAACACAAGATTTATGGAATGGTTAAAAGTGCATGAAAATGGCCAATTTACTCACTCTGAGTTCTCAAAAAGGGTTTCTTCACCCCGGGAAGTTAATTAAATACCATTTGGAGGCATTTAATGTTCGAGCAAAAACGGCTGATTTTCGACAAAAGAGATAACACCCCCCCATTACGTCATGCTTCAGAAATGTGGAAAATGGTCAGTTTTCAAATGTTTTATTTTTGAACGTCAGTTCACATTTGTAGGTGGATCATCAGTGTTAGAGCTAAAGTTAGCATGTTTAAAGTGATTTTCATGCTTCCAGGGGCTCGGGAAGTTAATTAAATACCATTTGGAGGCATTTAATGTTCGAGCAAAAACGGCTGATTTTCGACAAAAGAGATAATACCCCCCCATTACGTCATGCTTCAGAAATGTGGAAAATGGTCCGTTTTCAAATGTTTTATTTTTGAACGTCAGTTCACATTTGTAGGTGGATCATCAGTGTTAGAGCTAAAATTACCATGTTTAAAGTGATTTTCATGCTTCCAGGGGCTCGGGAAGTTAATTAAATACCATTTGGAGGCATTTAATGTTCCAGCAAAAACGGCTGATTTTCGACAAAAGAGATAACACCCCCCCCCATTACGTCATGCTTCAGAAATGTGGAAAATGGTCCTTTTTCAAATGTTTTATTTTTGAACGTCAGTTCACATTTGTAGGTGGATCATCAGTGTTAGAGCTAAAATTAGCATGTTTAAAGTGATTTTCATGCTTCCAGGGGCTCGGGAAGTGAAATAAATACCATTTGGAGGCATTTAATGTTCGAGCAAAAACGGCTGATTTTCGACAAAAGAGATAACACCCCCCCATTACGTCATGCTTCAGAAATGTGGAAAATGGTCCGTTTTCAAATGTTTTATTTTTGAACGTCAGTTCACATTTGTAGGTGGATCATCAGTGTTAGAGCTAAAATTAGCATGTTTAAAGTGATTTTCATGCTTCCAGGGGCCCAAAACACAAGATTTATGGAATGGTTAATAGTGCATGAAAATGGCCAATTTACTCACTCTGAGTTCTCAAAAAGGGTTTCTTCACCCCGGGAAGTTAATTAAATACCATTTGGAGGCATTCAATGTTCGAGCAAAAACGGCTGATTTTCGACAAAAGAGATAACACCCCCCATTACGTCATGCTTCAGAAATGTGGAAAATGGTCCGTTTTCAAATGTTTTATTTTTGAACGTCAGTTCACATTTGTAGGTGGATCATCAGTGTTAGAGCTAAAATTAGCATGTTTAAAGTGATTTTCATGCTTCCAGGGGCTCGGGAAGTGAAATAAATACCATTTGGAGGCATTTAATGTTCGAGCAAAAACGGCTGATTTTCGACAAAAGAGATAACACCCCCCCCATTACGTCATGCTTCAGAAATGTGGAAAATGGTCCGTTTTCAAATGTTTTATTTTTGAACGTCAGTTCACATTTGTAGGTGGATCATCAGTGTTAGAGCTAAAATTAGCATGTTTAAAGTGATTTTCATGTTTCCAGGGGCCCAAAACACAAGATTTATGGAATGGTTAATAGTGCATTAAAATGGCCAATTTACTCACTCTGAGTTCTCAAAAAGGGTTTCTTCACCCCGGGAAGTTAAATAAATACCATTTGGAGGCATTTAATGTCCGAGCAAAAACGGCTGATTTTCGACAAAAGAGATAACACCCCCCCATTACGTCATGCTTCAGAAATGTGGAAAATGGTCCGTTTTCAAATGTTTTATTTTTGAACGTCAGTTCACATTTGTAGGTGGATCATCAGTGTTAGAGCTAAAGTTAGCATGTTTAAAGTGATTTTCATGCTTCCAGGGGCTCGGGAAGTTAATTAAATACCATTTGGAGGCATTTAATGTTCGAGCAAAAACGGCTGATTTTCGACAAAAGAGATAACACCCCCCCATTACGTCATGCTTCAGAAATGTGGAAAATGGTCCGTTTTCAAATGTTTTATTTTTGAACGTCAGTTCACATTTGTAGGTGGATCATCAGTGTTAGAGCTAAAATTAGCATGTTTAAAGTGATTTTCATGCTTCCAGGGGCTCGGGAAGTTAATTAAATACCATTTGGAGGCATTTAATGTTCGAGCAAAAACGGCTGATTTTCGACAAAAGAGATAACAAACCCCCATTACGTCATGCTTCAGAAATGTGGAAAATGGTCCGTTTTCAAATGTTTTAATTTTTGAACGTCAGTTCACATTTGTAGGTGGATCATCAGTGTTAGAGCTAAAATTAGCATGTTTAAAGTGATTTTCATGCTTCCAGGGGCTCGGGAAGTTAATTAAATACCATTTGGAGGCATTTAATGTTCGAGCAAAAACGGCTGATTTTCGACAAAAGAGATAACACCCCCCCATTACGTCATGCTTCAGAAATGTGGAAAATGGTCCGTTTTCAAATGTTTTATTTTTGAACGTCAGTTCACATTTGTAGGTGGATCATCAGTGTTAGAGCTAAAATTAGCATGTTTAAAGTGATTTTCATGCTTCCAGGGGCTCGGGAAGTTAATTAAATACCATTTGGAGGCATTTAATGTTCGAGCAAAAACGGCTGATTTTCGACAAAAGAGATAACACCCCCCCCATTACGTCATGCTTCAGAAATGTGGAAAATGGTCCGTTTTCAAATGTTTTATTTTTGAACGTCAGTTCACATTTGTAGGTGGATCATCAGTGTTAGAGCTAAAATTAGCATGTTTAAAGTGATTTTCATGCTTCCAGGGGCTCGGGAAGTTAATTAAATACCATTTGGAGGCATTTAATGTTCGAGCAAAAACGGCTGATTTTCGACAAAAGAGATAACACCCCCCCATTACGTCATGCTTCAGAAATGTGGAAAATGGTCCGTTTTCAAATGTTTTATTTTTGAACGTCAGTTCACATTTGTAGGTGGATCATCAGTGTTAGAGCTAAAATTAGCATGTTTAAAGTGATTTTCATGCTTCCAGGGGCTCGGGAAGTTAATTAAATACCATTTGGAGGCATTTATTGTTCGAGCAAAAACGGCTGATTTTCGACAAAAGAGATAACACCCCCCCATTACGCCATGCTTCAGAAATGTGGAAAATGGTCCGTTTTCAAATGTTTTATTTTTGAACGTCAGTTCACATTTGTAGGTGGATCATCAGTGTTAGAGCTACAATTAGCATGTTTAAAGTGATTTTCATGCTTCCAGGGGCCCAAAACACAAGATTTATGGAATGGTTAAAAGTGCATGAAAATGGCCAATTTACTCACTCTGAGTACTCAAAAAGGGTTTCTTCACCCCGGGAAGTTAATTAAATACCATTTGGAGGCATTTAATGTTCGAGCAAAAACGGCTGATTTTCGACAAAAGAGATAACACCCCCCCATTACGTCATGCTTCAGAAATGTGGAAAATGGTCTGTTTTCAAATGTTTTATTTTTGAACGTCAGTTCACATTTGTAGGTGGATCATCAGTGTTAGAGCTAAAATTAGCATGTTTAAAGTGATTTTCATGCTTCCAGGGGCCCAAAACACAAGATTTATGGAATGGTTAAAAGTGCATGAAAATGGCCAATTTACTCACTCTGAGTACTCAAAAAGGGTTTCTTCACCCCGGGAAGTTAATTAAATACCATTTGGAGGCATTTAATGTTCGAGCAAAAACTGCTGATTTTCGACAAAAGAGATAACACCCCCCCATTACGTCATGCTTCAGAAATGTGGAAAATGGTCCGTTTTCAAATGTTTTATTTTTGAACGTCAGTTCACATTTGTGGGTGGATCATCAGTGTTAGAGCTAAAATTAGCATGTTTAAAGTGATTTTCATGCTTCCAGGGGCTCGGGAAGTTAATTAAATACCATTTGGAGGCATTTAATGTTCGAGCAAAAACGGCTGATTTTCGACAAAAGAGATAACACCCCCCCATTACGTCATGCTTCAGAAATGTGGAAAATGGTCCGTTTTCAAATGTTTTATTTTTGAACGTCAGTTCACATTTGTAGGTGGATCATCAGTGTTAGAGCTAAAATTAGCATGTTTAAAGTGATTTTCATGCTTCCAGGGGCCCAAAACACAAGATTTATGGAATGGTTAAAAGTGCATGAAAATGGCCAATTTACTCACTCTGAGTTCTCAAAAAGGGTTTCTTCACCCCGGGAAGTTAATTAAATACCATTTGGAGGCATTTAATGTTCGAGCAAAAACGGCTGATTTTCGACAAAAGAGATAACACCCCCCCATTACATCATGCTTCAGAAATGTGGAAAATGGTCCGTTTTCAAATGTTTTATTTTTGAACGTCAGTTCACATTTGTAGGTGGATCATCAGTGTTAGAGCTAAAATTAGCATGTTTAAAGTGATTTTCATGCTTCCAGGGGCTCGGGAAGTGAAATAAATACCATTTGGAGGCATTTAATGTTCGAGCAAAAACGGCTGATTTTCGACAAAAGAGATAACACCCCCCCATTACGTCATGCTTCAGAAATGTGGAAAATGGTCCGTTTTCAAATGTTTTATTTTTGAACGTCAGTTCACATTTGTAGGTGGATCATCAGTGTTAGAGCTAAAATTAGCATGTTTAAAATGATTTTCATGCTTCCAGGGGCTCTGGAAGTGAAATAAATACCATTTGGAGGCATTTAATGTTCGAGCAAAAACGGCTGATTTTCGACAAAAGAGATAACACCCCCCCCCCATTACGTCATGCTTCAGAAATGTGGAAAATGGTCCGTTTTCAAATGTTTTATTTTTGAACGTCAGTTCACATTTGTAGGTGGATCATCAGTGTTAGAGCTAAAATTAGCATGTTTAAAGTGATTTTCATGCTTCCAGGGGCCCAAAACACAAGATTTATGGAATGGTTAAAAGTGCATGAAAATGGCCAATTTACTCACTCTGAGTTCTCAAAAAGGGTTTCTTCACCCCGGGAAGTTAATTAAATACCATTTGGAGGCTTTTAATGTTCCAGCAAAAACGGCTGATTTTCAACGAAAGAGATAATACCCCCCCATTACGTCATGCTTCAGAAATGTGGAAAATGGTCCGTTTTCAAATGTTTTATTTTTGAACGTCAGTTCACATTTGTAGGTGGATCATCAGTGTTAGAGCTAAAATTAGCATGTTTAAAGTGATTTTCATGCTTCCAGGGGCTCGGGAAGTTAATTAAATACCATTTGGAGGCATTTATTGTTCCAGCAAAAACGGCTGATTTTCGACAAAAGAGATAACACCCCCCCATTACGTCATGCTTCAGAAATGTGGAAAATGTTCCTTTTTCAAATGTTTTATTTTTGAACGTCAGTTCACATTTGTAGGTGGATCATCAGTGTTAGAGCTAAAATTTGCATGTTTAAAGTGATTTTCATGCTTCCAGGGGCCCAAAACACAAGATTTATGAAATGGTTAAAAGTGCATGAAAATGGCCAATTTACTCACTCTGAGTTCTCAAAAAGGGTTTCTTCACCCCGGGAAGTTAATTAAATACCATTTGGAGGCATTTAATGTTCGAGCAAAAACGGCTGATTTTCGACAAAAGAGATAACACCCCCCCATTACGTCATGCTTCAGAAATGTGGAAAATGGTCCGTTTTCAAATGTTTTATTTTCGAACGTCAGTTCACATTTGTAGGTGGATCATCAGTGTTAGAGCTAAAATTAGCATGTTTAAAGTGATTTTCATGCTTCCAGGGGCCCAAAACACAAGATTTCTGGAATGGTTAAAAGTGCATGAAAATGGCCAATTTACTCACTCTGAGTTCTCAAAAAGGGTTTCTTCACCCCGGGAAGTTAATTAAATACCATTTGGAGGCATTTAATGTTCAAGCAAAAACGGCTGATTTTCGACAAAAGAGATAACACCCCCCCATTACGTCATGCTTCAGAAATGTGGAAAATGGTCCGTTTTCAAATGTTTTATTTTTGAACGTCAGTTCACATTTGTAGGTGGATCATCGGTGTTAGAGCTAAAATTAGCATGTTTAAAGTGATTTTCATGCTTCCAGGGGCTCGGGAAGTTAATTAAATACCATTTGGAGGCATTTAATGTTCGAGCAAAAACGGCTGATTTTCGACAAAAGAGATAACACCCCCCCAATTACGTCATGCTTCAGAAATGTGGAAAATGGTCCGTTTTCAAATGTTTTATTTTTTAACGTCAGTTCACATTTGTAGGTGGATCATCAGTGTTAGAGCTAAAATTAGCATGTTTAAAGTGATTTTCATGCTTCCAGGGGCTCGGGAAGTGAAATAAATACCATTTGGAGGCATTTAATGTTCGAGCAAAAACGGCTGATTTTCGACAAAAGAGATAACACCCCCCCCATTACGTCATGCTTCAGAAATGTGGAAAATGGTCCGTTTTCAAATGTTTTATTTTTGAACGTCAGTTCACATTTGTAGGTGGATCATCAGTGTTAGAGCTAAAATTAGCATGTTTAAAGTGATTTTCATGCTTCCAGGGGCTCGGGAAGTGAAATAAATACCATTTGGAGGCATTTAATGTTCGAGCAAAAACGGCTGATTTTCGACAAAAGAGATAACACCCCCCCATTACGTCATGCTTCAGAAATGTGGAAAATGGTCCGTTTTCAAATGTTTTATTTTTGAACGTCAGTTCACATTTGTAGGTGGATCATCAGTGTTAGAGCTAAAATTAGCATGTTTAAAGTGATTTTCATGCTTCCAGGGGCCCAAAACACAAGATTTATGGAATGGTTAAAAGTGCATGAAAATGGCCAATTTACTCACTCTGAGTTCTCAAAAAGGGTTTCTTCACCCCGGGAAGTTAATTAAATACCATTTGGAGGCATTTAATGTTCCAGCAAAAACGGCTGATTTTCGACGAAAGAGATAACACCCCCCCATTACGTCATGCTTCAGAAATGTGGAAAATGGTCCGTTTTCAAATGTTTTATTTTTGAACGTCAGTTCACATTTGTAGGTGGATCATCAGTGTTAGAGCTAAAATTAGCATGTTTACAGTGATTTTCATGCTTCCAGGGGCTCGGGAAGTTAATTAAATACCATTTGGAGGCATTTATTGTTCCAGCAAAAACGGCTGATTTTCGACAAAAGAGATAACACCCCCCCCATTACGTCATGCTTCAGAAATGTGGAAAATGGTCCTTTTTCAAATGTTTTATTTTTGAACGTCAGTTCACATTTGTAGGTGGATCATCAGTGTTAGAGCTAAAATTTGCATGTTTAAAGTGATTTTCATGCTTCCAGGGGCCCAAAACACAAGATTTATGAAATGGTTAAAAGTGCATGAAAATGGCCAATTTACTCACTCTGAGTTCTCAAAAAGGGTTTCTTCACCCCGGGAAGTTAATTAAATACCATTTGGAGGCATTTAATGTTCGAGCAAAAACGGCTGATTTTCGACAAAAGAGATAACACCCCCCCATTACGTCATGCTTCAGAAATGTGGAAAATGGTCCGTTTTCAAATGTTTTATTTTCGAATGTCAGTTCACATTTGTAGGTGGATCATCAGTGTTAGAGCTAAAATTAGCATGTTTAAAGTGATTTTCATGCTTCCAGGGGCCCAAAACACAAGATTTCTGGAATAGTTAAAAGTGCATGAAAATGGCCAATTTACTCACTCTGAGTTCTCAAAAAGGGTTTCTTCACCCCGGGAAGTTAATTAAATACCATTTGGAGGCATTTAATGTTCGAGCAAAAACGGCTGATTTTCGACAAAAGAGATAACACCCCCCCATTACGTCATGCTTCAGAAATGTGGAAAATGGTCCGTTTTCAAATGTTTTATTTTTGAACGTCAGTTCACATTTGTAGGTGGATCATCAGTGTTAGAGCTAAAATTAGCATGTTTAAAGTGATTTTCATGCTTCCAGGGGCTCGGGAAGTGAAATAAATACCATTTGGAGGCATTTAATGTTCGAGCAAAAACGGCTGATTTTCGACAAAAGAGATAACACCCCCCCATTACGTCATGCTTCAGAAATGTGGAAAATGGTCCGTTTTCAAATGTTTTATTTTTGAACGTCAGTTCACATTTGTAGGTGGATCATCAGTGTTAGAGCGAAAATTTGCATGTTTAAAGTGATTTTCATGCTTCCAGGGGCCCAAAACACAAGATTTATGAAATGGTTAAAAGTGCATGAAAATGGCCAATTTACTCACTCTGAGTTCTCAAAAAGGGTTTCTTCACCCCGGGAAGTTAATTAAATACCATTTGGAGGCATTTAATGTTCGAGCAAAAACGGCTGATTTTCGACAAAAGAGATAACACCCCCCCATTACGTCATGCTTCAGAAATGTGGAAAATGGTCCGTTTTCAAATGTTTTATTTTCGAACGTCAGTTCACATTTGTAGGTGGATCATCAGTGTTAGAGCTAAAATTAGCATGTTTAAAGTGATTTTCATGCTTCCAGGGGCCCAAAACACAAGATTTCTGGAATGGTTAAAAGTGCATGAAAATGGCCAATTTACTCACTCTGAGTTCTCAAAAAGGGTTTCTTCACCCCGGGAAGTTAATTAAATACCATTTGGAGGCATTTAATGTTCGAGCAAAAACGGCTGATTTTCGACAAAAGAGATAACACCCCCCCATTATGTCATGCTTCAGAAATGTGGAAAATGGTCCGTTTTCAAATGTTTTATTTTTGAACGTCAGTTCACATTTGTAGGTGGATCATCAGTGTTAGAGCTAAAATTAGCATGTTTAAAGTGATTTTCATGCTTCCAGGGGCTCGGGAAGTGAAATAAATACCATTTGGAGGCATTTAATGTTCGAGCAAAAACGGCTGATTTTCGACAAAAGAGATAACACCCCCCCCATTACGTCATGCTTCAGAAATGTGGAAAATGGTCCGTTTTCAAATGTTTTATTTTTGAACGTCAGTTCACATTTGTAGGTGGATCATCAGTGTTAGAGCTAAAATTAGCATGTTTAAAGTGATTTTCATGCTTCCAGGGGCTCGGGAAGTGAAATAAATACCATTTGGAGGCATTTAATGTTCGAGCAAAAACGGCTGATTTTCGACAAAAGAGATAACACCCCCCCATTACGTCATGCTTCAGAAATGTGGAAAATGGTCCGTTTTCAAATGATTTATTTTTGAACGTCAGTTCACATTTGTAGGTGGATCATCAGTGTTAGAGCTAAAATTAGCATGTTTAAAGTGATTTTCATGCTTCCAGGGGCCCAAAACACAAGATTTATGGAATGGTTAAAAGTGCATGAAAATGGCCAATTTACTCACTCTGAGTTCTCAAAAAGGGTTTCTTCACCCCGGGAAGTTAATTAAATACCATTTGGAGGCATTTAATGTTCCAGCAAAAACGGCTGATTTTCGACGAAAGAGATAACACCCCCCCATTACGTCATGCTTCAGAATGTGGAAAATGGTCCGTTTTCAAATGTTTTATTTTTGAACGTCAGTTCACATTTGTAGGTGGATCATCAGTGTTAGAGCTAAAATTAGCATGTTTAAAGTGATTTTCATGCTTCCAGGGGCTCGGGAAGTTAATTAAATACCATTTGGAGGCATTTAATGTTCCAGCAAAAACGGCTGATTTTCGACAAAAGAGATAACACCCCCCCATTACGTCATGCTTCAGAAATGTGGAAAATGGTCCTTTTTCAAATGTTTTATTTTTGAACGTCAGTTCACATTTGTAGGTGGATCATCAGTGTTAGAGCTAAAATTAGCATGTTTAAAGTGATTTTCATGCTTCCAGGGGCCCAAAACACAAGATTTATGAAATGGTTAAAAGTGCATGAAAATGGCCAATTTACTCACTCTGAGTTCTCAAAAAGGGTTTCTTCACCCCGGGAAGTTAATTAAATACCATTTGGAGGCATTTAATGTTCGAGCAAAAACGGCTGATTTTCGACAAAAGAGATAACACCCCCCCATTACGTCATGCTTCAGAAATGTGGAAAATGGTCCGTTTTCAAATGTTTTATTTTTGAACGTCAGTTCACATTTGTAGGTGGATCATCAGTGTTAGAGCTAAAATTAGCATGTTTAAAGTGATTTTCATGCTTCCAGGGGCTCGGGAAGTTAATTAAATACCATTTGGAGGCATTTAATGTTCGAGCAAAAACGGCTGATTTTCGACAAAAGAGATAACACCCCCCCATTACGTCATGCTTCAGAAATGTGGAAAATGGTCCGTTTTCAAATGTTTTATTTTTGAACGTCAGTTCACATTTGTAGGTGGATCATCAGTGTTAGAGCTAAAATTAGCATGTTTAAAGTGATTTTCATGCTTCCAGGGGCTCGGGAAGTTAATTAAATACCATTTGGAGGCATTTAATGTTCGAGCAAAAACGGCTGATTTTCGACAAAAGAGATAACAAACCCCCATTACGTCATGCTTCAGAAATGTGGAAAATGGTCCGTTTTCAAATGTTTTATTTTTGAACGTCAGTTCACATTTGTAGGTGGATCATCAGTGTTAGAGCTAAAATTAGCATGTTTAAAGTGATTTTCATGCTTCCAGGGGGTCGGGAAGTTAATTAAATACCATTTGGAGGCATTTAATGTTCGAGCAAAAATGGCTGATTTTCGACAAAAGAGATAACACCCCCCCATTACGTCATGCTTCAGAAATGTGGAAAATGGTCCGTTTTCAAATGTTTTATTTTTGAACGTCAGTTCACATTTGTAGGTGGATCATCAGTGTTAGAGCTAAAATTAGCATGTTTAAAGTGATTTTCATGCTTCCAGGGGCTCGGGAAGTTAATTAAATACCATTTGGAGGCATTTAATGTTCGAGCAAAAACGGCTGATTTTCGACAAAAGAGATAACACCCCCCCATTACGTCATGCTTCAGAAATGTGGAAAATGGTCCGTTTTCAAATGTTTTATTTTTGAACGTCAGTTCACATTTGTAGGTGGATCATCAGTGTTAGAGCTAAAATTAGCATGTTTAAAGTGATTTTCATGCTTCCAGGGGCTCGGGAAGTTAATTAAATACCATTTGGAGGCATTTAATGTTCGAGCAAATACGGCTGATTTTCGACAAAAGAGATAACACCCCCCCCATTACGTCATGCTTCAGAAATGTGGAAAATGGTCCGTTTTCAAATGTTTTATTTTTGAACGTCAGTTCACATTTGTAGGTGGATCATCAGTGTTAGAGCTAAAATTAGCATGTTTAAAGTGATTTTCATGCTTCCAGGGGCTCGGGAAGTGAAATAAATACCATTTGGAGGCATTTAATGTTCGAGCAAAAACGGCTGATTTTCGACAAAAGAGATAACACCCCCCCATTACGTCATGCTTCAGAAATGTGGAAAATGGTCCGTTTTCAAATGTTTTATTTTCGAACGTCAGTTCACATTTGTAGGTGGATCATCAGTGTTAGAGCTAAAATTAGCATGTTTAAAGTGATTTTCATGCTTCCAGGGGCTCGGGAAGTTAATTAAATACCATTTGGAGGGATTTAATGTTCGAGCAAAATCTGCTGATTTTCGACAAAAGAGATAACACCCCCCCATTACGTCATGCTTCAGAAATGTGGAAAATGGTCCGTTTTCAAGTGTTTTATTTTTGAACGTCAGTTCACATTTGTAGGTGGATCATCAGTGTTAGAGCTAAAATTAGCATGTTTAAAGTGATTTTCATGCTTCCAGGGGCTCGGGAAGTTAATTAAATACCATTTGGAGGCATTTAATGTTCGAGCAAAAAGGGCTGATTTTCGACAAAAGAGATAACACCCCCCCATTACGTCATGCTTCAAAAATGTGGAAAATGGTCCGTTTTCAAATGTTTTATTTTTGAACGTCAGTTCACATTTGTAGGTGGATCATCAGTGTTAGAGCTAAAATTAGCATGTTTTAAGTGATTTTCATGCTTCCAGGGGCTCGGGAAGTTAATTAAATACCATTTGGAGGCATTTAATGTTCGAGCAAAAACGGCTGATTTTCGACAAAAGAGATAACACCCCCCCATTACGTCATGCTTCAGAAATGTGGAAAATGGTCTGTTTTCAAATGTTTTATTTTTGAACGTCAGTTCACATTTGTAGGTGGATCATCAGTGTTAGAGCTAAAATTAGCATGTTTAAAGTGATTTTCATGCTTCCAGGGGCCCAAAACACAAGATTTATGGAATGGTTAAAAGTGCATGAAAATGGCCAATTTACTCACTCTGAGTACTCAAAAAGGGTTTCTTCACCCCGGGAAGTTAATTAAATACCATTTGGAGGCATTTAATGTTCGAGCAAAAACTGCTGATTTTCGACAAAAGAGATAACACCCCCCCATTACGTCATGCTTCAGAAATGTGGAAAATGGTCCGTTTTCAAATGTTTTATTTTTGAACGTCAGTTCACATTTGTGGGTGGATCATCAGTGTTAGAGCTAAAATTAGCATGTTTAAAGTGATTTTCATGCTTCCAGGGGCTCGGGAAGTTAATCAAATACCATTTGGAGGCATTTAATGTTCGAGCAAAAACGGCTGATTTTCGACAAAAGAGATAACACCCCCCCATTACGTCATGCTTCAGAAATGTGGAAAATGGTCCGTTTTCAAATGTTTTATTTTTGAACGTCAGTTCACATTTGTAGGTGGATCATCAGTGTTAGAGCTAAAATTAGCATGTTTAAAGTGATTTTCATGCTTCCAGGGGCCCAAAACACAAGATTTATGGAATGGTTAAAAGTGCATGAAAATGGCCAATTTACTCACTCTGAGTTCTCAAAAAGGGTTTCTTCACCCCGGGAAGTTAATTAAATACCATTTGGAGGCATTTAATGTTCGAGCAAAAACGGCTGATTTTCGACAAAAGAGATAACACCCCCCCATTACGTCATGCTTCAGAAATGTGGAAAATGGTCCGTTTTCAAATGTTTTATTTTTGAACGTCAGTTCACATTTGTAGGTGGATCATCAGTGTTAGAGCTAAAATTAGCATGTTTAAAATGATTTTCATGCTTCCAGGGGCTCTGGAAGTGAAATAAATACCATTTGGAGGCATTTAATGTTCGAGCAAAAACGGCTGATTTTCGACAAAAGAGATAACACCCCCCCCCCCATTACGTCATGCTTCAGAAATGTGGAAAATGGTCCGTTTTCAAATGTTTTATTTTTGAACGTCAGTTCACATTTGTAGGTGGATCATCAGTGTTAGAGCTAAAATTAGCATGTTTAAAGTGATTTTCATGCTTCCAGGGGCCCAAAACACAAGATTTATGGAATGGTTAAAAGTGCATGAAAATGGCCAATTTACTCACTCTGAGTTCTCAAAAAGGGTTTCTTCACCCCGGGAAGTTAATTAAATACCATTTGGAGGCTTTTAATGTTCCAGCAAAAACGGCTGATTTTCAACGAAAGAGATAACACCCCCCCATTACGTCATGCTTCAGAAATGTGGAAAATGGTCCGTTTTCAAATGTTTTATTTTTGAACGTCAGTTCACATTTGTAGGTGGATCATCAGTGTTAGAGCTAAAATTAGCATGTTTAAAGTGATTTTCATGCTTCCAGGGGCTCGGGAAGTTAATTAAATACCATTTGGAGGCATTTATTGTTCCAGCAAAAACGGCTGATTTTCGACAAAAGAGATAACACCCCCCCATTACGTCATGCTTCAGAAATGTGGAAAATGGTCCTTTTTCAAATGTTTTATTTTTGAACGTCAGTTCACATTTGTAGGTGGATCATCAGTGTTAGAGCTAAAATTTACATGTTTAAAGTGATTTTCATGCTTCCAGGGGCCCAAAACACAAGATTTCTGGAATGGTTAAAAGTGCATGAAAATGGCCAATTTACTCACTCTGAGTTCTCAAAAAGGGTTTCTTCACCCCGGGAAGTTAATTAAATACCATTTGGAGGCATTTAATGTTCGAGCAAAAACGGCTGATTTTCGACAAAAGAGATAACACCCCCCCATTACGTCATGCTTCAGAAATGTGGAAAATGGTCCGTTTTCAAATGTTTTATTTTTGAACGTCAGTTCACATTTGTAGGTGGATCATCAGTGTTAGAGCTAAAATTAGCATGTTTAAAGTGATTTTCATGCTTCCAGGGGCTCGGGAAGTTAATTAAATACCATTTGGAGGCATTTAATGTTCGAGCAAAAACGGCTGATTTTCGACAAAAGAGATAACACCCCCCCATTACGTCATGCTTCAGAAATGTGGAAAATGGTCCGTTTTCAAATGTTTTATTTTTGAACGTCAGTTCACATTTGTAGGTGGATCATCAGTGTTAGAGCTAAAATTAGCATGTTTAAAGTGATTTTCATGCTTCCAGGGGCTCGGGAAGTGAAATAAATACCATTTGGAGGCATTTAATGTTCGAGCAAAAACGGCTGATTTTCGACAAAAGAGATAACACCCCCCCCATTACGTCATGCTTCAGAAATGTGGAAAATGGTCCGTTTTCAAATGTTTTATTTTTGAACGTCAGTTCACATTTGTAGGTGGATCATCAGTGTTAGAGCTAAAATTAGCATGTTTAAAGTGATTTTCATGCTTCCAGGGGCTCGGGAAGTGAAATAAATACCATTTGGAGGCATTTAATGTTCGAGCAAAAACGGCTGATTTTCGACAAAAGAGATAACACCCCCCCATTACGTCATGCTTCAGAAATGTGGAAAATGGTCCGTTTTCAAATGTTTTATTTTTGAACGTCAGTTCACATTTGTAGGTGGATCATCAGTGTTAGAGCTAAAATTAGCATGTTTAAAGTGATTTTCATGCTTCCAGGGGCCCAAAACACAAGATTTATGGAATGGTTAAAAGTGCATGAAAATGGCCAATTTACTCACTCTGAGTTCTCAAAAAGGGTTTCTTCACCCCGGGAAGTTAATTAAATACCATTTGGAGGCATTTAATGTTCCAGCAAAAACGGCTGATTTTCGACGAAAGAGATAACACCCCCCCATTACGTCATGCTTCAGAAATGTGGAAAATGGTCCGTTTTCAAATGTTTTATTTTTGAACGTCAGTTCACATTTGTAGGTGGATCATCAGTGTTAGAGCTAAAATTAGCATGTTTACAGTGATTTTCATGCTTCCAGGGGCTCGGGAAGTTAATTAAATACCATTTGGAGGCATTTATTGTTCCAGCAAAAACGGCTGATTTTCGACAAAAGAGATAACACCCCCCCCATTACGTCATGCTTCAGAAATGTGGAAAATGGTCCTTTTTCAAATGTTTTATTTTTGAACGTCAGTTCACATTTGTAGGTGGATCATCAGTGTTAGAGCTAAAATTTGCATGTTTAAAGTGATTTTCATGCTTCCAGGGGCCCAAAACACAAGATTTATGAAATGGTTAAAAGTGCATGAAAATGGCCAATTTACTCACTCTGAGTTCTCAAAAAGGGTTTCTTCACCCCGGGAAGTTAATTAAATACCATTTGGAGGCATTTAATGTTCGAGCAAAAACGGCTGATTTTCGACAAAAGAGATAACACCCCCCCATTACGTCATGCTTCAGAAATGTGGAAAATGGTCCGTTTTCAAATGTTTTATTTTCGAACGTCAGTTCACATTTGTAGGTGGATCATCAGTGTTAGAGCTAAAATTAGCATGTTTAAAGTGATTTTCATGCTTCCAGGGGCCCAAAACACAAGATTTCTGGAATGGTTAAAAGTGCATGAAAATGGCCAATTTACTCACTCTGAGTTCTCAAAAAGGGTTTCTTCACCCCGGGAAGTTAATTAAATACCATTTGGAGGCATTTAATGTTCGAGCAAAAACGGCTGATTTTCGACAAAAGAGATAACACCCCCCCATTACGTCATGCTTCAGAAATGTGGAAAATGGTCCGTTTTCAAATGTTTTATTTTCGAACGTCAGTTCACATTTGTAGGTGGATCATCAGTGTTAGAGCTAAAATTAGCATGTTTAAAGTGATTTTCATGCTTCCAGGGGCCCAAAACACAAGATTTCTGGAATGGTTAAAAGTGCATGAAAATGGCCAATTTACTCACTCTGAGTTCTCAAAAAGGGTTTCTTCACCCCGGGAAGTTAATTAAATACCATTTGGAGGCATTTAATGTTCGAGCAAAAACGGCTGATTTTCGACAAAAGAGATAACACCCCCCCATTATGTCATGCTTCAGAAATGTGGAAAATGGTCCGTTTTCAAATGTTTTATTTTTGAACGTCAGTTCACATTTGTAGGTGGATCATCAGTGTTAGAGCTAAAATTAGCATGTTTAAAGTGATTTTCATGCTTCCAGGGGCTCGGGAAGTTAATTAAATACCATTTGGAGGCATTTAATGTTCGAGCAAAAACGGCTGATTTTCGACAAAAGAGATAACACCCCCCCATTACGTCATGCTTCAGAAATGTGGAAAATGGTCCGTTTTCAAATGTTTTATTTTTGAACGTCAGTTCACATTTGTAGGTGGATCATCAGTGTTAGAGCTAAAATTAGCATGTTTAAAGTGATTTTCATGCTTCCAGGGGCTCGGGAAGTGAAATAAATACCATTTGGAGGCATTTAATGTTCGAGCAAAAACGGCTGATTTTCGACAAAAGAGATAACACCCCCCCCATTACGTCATGCTTCAGAAATGTGGAAAATGGTCCGTTTTCAAATGTTTTATTTTTGAACGTCAGTTCACATTTGTAGGTGGATCATCAGTGTTAGAGCTAAAATTAGCATGTTTAAAGTGATTTTCATGCTTCCAGGGGCTCGGGAAGTGAAATAAATACCATTTGGAGGCATTTAATGTTCGAGCAAAAACGGCTGATTTTCGACAAAAGAGATAACACCCCCCCATTACGTCATGCTTCAGAAATGTGGAAAATGGTCCGTTTTCAAATGATTTATTTTTGAACGTCAGTTCACATTTGTAGGTGGATCATCAGTGTTAGAGCTAAAATTAGCATGTTTAAAGTGATTTTCATGCTTCCAGGGGCCCAAAACACAAGATTTATGGAATGGTTAAAAGTGCATGAAAATGGCCAATTTACTCACTCTGAGTTCTCAAAAAGGGTTTCTTCACCCCGGGAAGTTAATTAAATACCATTTGGAGGCATTTAATGTTCCAGCAAAAACGGCTGATTTTCGACGAAAGAGATAACACCCCCCCATTACGTCATGCTTCAGAATGTGGAAAATGGTCCGTTTTCAAATGTTTTATTTTTGAACGTCAGTTCACATTTGTAGGTGGATCATCAGTGTTAGAGCTAAAATTAGCATGTTTAAAGTGATTTTCATGCTTCCAGGGGCTCGGGAAGTTAATTAAATACCATTTGGAGGCATTTAATGTTCCAGCAAAAACGGCTGATTTTCGACAAAAGAGATAACACCCCCCCATTACGTCATGCTTCAGAAATGTGGAAAATGGTCCTTTTTCAAATGTTTTATTTTTGAACGTCAGTTCACATTTGTAGGTGGATCATCAGTGTTAGAGCTAAAATTAGCATGTTTAAAGTGATTTTCATGCTTCCAGGGGCCCAAAACACAAGATTTATGAAATGGTTAAAAGTGCATGAAAATGGCCAATTTACTCACTCTGAGTTCTCAAAAAGGGTTTCTTCACCCCGGGAAGTTAATTAAATACCATTTGGAGGCATTTAATGTTCGAGCAAAAACGGCTGATTTTCGACAAAAGAGATAACACCCCCCCATTACGTCATGCTTCAGAAATGTGGAAAATGGTCCGTTTTCAAATGTTTTATTTTTGAACGTCAGTTCACATTTGTAGTTGGATCATCAGTGTTAGAGCTAAAATTAGCATGTTTAAAGTGATTTTCATGCTTCCAGGGGCCCAAAACACAAGATTTATGGAATGGTTAAAAGTGCATGAAAATGGCCAATTTACTCACTCTGAGTTCTCCAAAAGGGTTTCTTCACCCCGGGAAGTTAATTAAATACCATTTGGAGGCATTTAATGTTCGAGCAAAAACGGCTGATTTTCGACAAAAGAGATAACACCCCCCCATTACGTCATGCTTCAGAAATGTGGAAAATGGTCCGTTTTCAAATGTTTTATTTTTGAACGTCAGTTCACATTTGTAGGTGGATCATCAGTGTTAGAGCTAAAATTAGCATGTTTAAAGTGATTTTCATGCTTCCAGGGGCTCGGGAAGTTAATTAAATACCATTTGGAGGCATTTAATGTTCGAGCAAAAACGGCTGATTTTCGACAAAAGAGATAACACCCCCCCATTACGTCATGCTTCAGAAATGTGGAAAATGGTCCGTTTTCAAATGTTTTATTTTTGAACGTCAGTTCACATTTGTAGGTGGATCATCAGTGTTAGAGCTAAAATTAGCATGTTTAAAGTGATTTTCATGCTTCCAGGGGCTCGGGAAGTTAATTAAATACCATTTGGAGGCATTTAATGTTCGAGCAAAAACGGCTGATTTTCGACAAAAGAGATAACAAACCCCCATTACGTCATGCTTCAGAAATGTGGAAAATGGTCCGTTTTCAAATGTTTTATTTTTGAACGTCAGTTCACATTTGTAGGTGGATCATCAGTGTTAGAGCTAAAATTAGCATGTTTAAAGTGATTTTCATGCTTCCAGGGGGTCGGGAAGTTAATTAAATACCATTTGGAGGCATTTAATGTTCGAGCAAAAACGGCTGATTTTCGACAAAAGAGATAACACCCCCCCATTACGTCATGCTTCAGAAATGTGGAAAATGGTCCGTTTTCAAATGTTTTATTTTTGAACGTCAGTTCACATTTGTAGGTGGATCATCAGTGTTAGAGCTAAAATTAGCATGTTTAAAGTGATTTTCATGCTTCCAGGGGCCCAAAACACAAGATTTCTGGAATGGTTAAAAGTGCATGAAAATGGCCAATTTACTCACTCTGAGTTCTCAAAAAGGGTTTCTTCACCCCGGGAAGTTAATTAAATACCATTTGGAGGCATTTAATGTTCGAGCAAAAACGGCTGATTTTCGACAAAAGAGATAACACCCCCCCATTACGTCATGCTTCAGAAATGTGGAAAATGGTCCGTTTTCAAATGTTTTATTTTTGAACGTCAGTTCACATTTGTAGGTGGATCATCAGTGTTAGAGCTAAAATTAGCATGTTTAAAGTGATTTTCATGCTTCCAGGGGCTCGGGAAGTTAATTAAATACCATTTGGAGGCATTTAATGTTCGAGCAAAAACGGCTGATTTTCGACAAAAGAGATAACACCCCCCCATTACGTCATGCTTCAGAAATGTGGAAAATGGTCCGTTTTCAAATGTTTTATTTTTGAACGTCAGTTCACATTTGTAGGTGGATCATCAGTGTTAGAGCTAAAATTAGCATGTTTAAAGTGATTTTCATGCTTCCAGGGGCTCGGGAAGTGAAATAAATACCATTTGGAGGCATTTAATGTTCGAGCAAAAACGGCTGATTTTCGACAAAAGAGATAACACCCCCCCCATTACGTCATGCTTCAGAAATGTGGAAAATGGTCCGTTTTCAAATGTTTTATTTTTGAACGTCAGTTCACATTTGTAGGTGGATCATCAGTGTTAGAGCTAAAATTAGCATGTTTAAAGTGATTTTCATGCTTCCAGGGGCTCGGGAAGTGAAATAAATACCATTTGGAGGCATTTAATGTTCGAGCAAAAACGGCTGATTTTCGACAAAAGAGATAACACCCCCTCATTACGTCATGCTTCAGAAATGTGGAAAATGGTCCGTTTTCAAATGTTTTATTTTTGAACGTCAGTTCACATTTGTAGGTGGATCATCAGTGTTAGAGCTAAAATTAGCATGTTTAAAGTGATTTTCATGCTTCCAGGGGCCCAAAACACAATATTTATGGAATGGTTAAAAAGGGTTTCTTCACCCCGGGAAGTTAATTAAATACCATTTGGAGGCATTTAATGTTCCAGCAAAAACGGCTGATTTTCGACGAAAGAGATAACACCCCCCCATTACGTCATGCTTCAGAAATGTGGAAAATGGTCCGTTTTCAAATGTTTTATTTTTGAACGTCAGTTCACATTTGTAGGTGGATCATCAGTGTTAGAGCTAAAATTAGCATGTTTACAGTGATTTTCATGCTTCCAGGGGCTCGGGAAGTTAATTAAATACCATTTGGAGGCATTTATTGTTCCAGCAAAAACGGCTGATTTTCGACAAAAGAGATAACACCCCCCCATTACGTCATGC
Source organism: Lissotriton vulgaris (assembly GCF_964263255.1). NCBI lineage: Eukaryota > Metazoa > Chordata > Amphibia > Caudata > Salamandridae > Lissotriton > Lissotriton vulgaris. Next base: position 163,263 of record NW_028253223.1, on the reverse strand, counting down.
TTCAGAAATGTGGAAAATGGTCCTTTTTCAAATGTTTTATTTTTGAACGTCAGTTCACATTTGTAGGTGGATCATCAGTGTTAGAGCTAAAATTTGCATGTTTAAAGTGATTTTCATGCTTCCAGGGGCCCAAAACACAAGATTTATGAAATGGTTAAAAGTGCATGAAAATGGCCAATTTACTCACTCTGAGTTCTCAAAAAGGGTTTCTTCACCCCGGGAAGTTAATTAAATACCATTTGGAGGCATTTAATGTTCGAGCAAAAACGGCTGATTTTCGACAAAAGAGATAACACCCCCCCATTACGTCATGCTTCAGAAATGTGGAAAATGGTCCGTTTTCAAATGTTTTATTTTCGAACGTCAGTTCACATTTGTAGGTGGATCATCAGTGTTAGAGCTAAAATTAGCATGTTTAAAGTGATTTTCATGCTTCCAGGGGCCCAAACACAAGATTTCTGGAATGGTTAAAAGTGCATGAAAATGGCCAATTTACTCACTCTGAGTTCTCAAAAAGGGTTTCTTCACCCCGGGAAGTTAATTAAATACCATTTGGAGGCATTTAATGTTCGAGCAAAAACGGCTGATTTTCGACAAAAGAGATAACACCCCCCCATTACGTCATGCTTCAGAAATGTGGAAAATGGTCCGTTTTCAAATGTTTTATTTTTGAACGTCAGTTCACATTTGTAGGTGGATCATCAGTGTTAGAGCTAAAATTAGCATGTTTAAAGTGATTTTCATGCTTCCAGGGGCTCGGGAAGTTAATTAAATACCATTTGGAGGCATTTAATGTTCGAGCAAAACGGCTGATTTTCGACAAAAGAGATAACACCCCCCCATTACGTCATGCTTCAGAAATGTGGAAAATGGTCGTTTAAATGTTTTATTTTTGAACGTCAGTTCACATTTGTAGGTGGATCATCAGTGTTAGAGCTAAAATTAGCATGTTTAAAGTGATTTTCATGCTTCCAGGGGCTCGGGAAGTGAAATAAATACCATTTGGAGGCATTTAATGTTCGAGCAAAAACGGCTGATTTTCGACAAAAGAGATAACACCCCCCCATTACGTCATGCTTCAGAAATGTGGAAAATGGTCGTTTTTCAAATGTTTTATTTTTGAACGTCAGTTCACATTTGTAGGTGGATCATCAGTGTTAGAGCTAAAATTAGCATGTTTAAAGTGATTTTCATGCTTCCAGGGGCTCGGGAAGTTAATTAAATACCATTTGGAGGCATTTAATGTTCGAGCAAAAATGGCTGATTTTCGACAAAAGAGATAACACCCCCCCATTACGTCATGCTTCAGAAATGTGGAAAATGGTCCGTTTTCAAATGTTTTATTTTTGAACGTCAGTTCACATTTGTAGGTGGATCATCAGTGTTAGAGCTAAAATTAGCATGTTTAAAGTGATTTTCATGCTTCCAGGGGCCCAAAACACAAGATTTATGGAATGGTTAAAAGTGCATGAAAATGGCCAATTTACTCACTCTGAGTTCTCAAAAAGGGTTTCTTCACCCCGGGAAGTTAATTAAATACCATTTGGAGGCATTTAATGTTCCAGCAAAAACGGCTGATTTTCGACGAAAAGAGATAACACCCCCCCATTACGTCATGCTTCAGAAATGTGGAAAATGGTCCGTTTTCAAATGTTTTATTTTTGAACGTCAGTTCACATTTGTAGGTGGATCATCAGTGTTAGAGCTAAAATTAGCATGTTTAAAGTGATTTTCATGCTTCAGGGGCCCAAAACACAAGATTTATGGAATGGTTAAAAGTGCCATGAAAATGGCCAATTTACTCACTCTGAGTTCTCAAAAAGGGTTTCTTCACCCCGGGAAGTTAATTAAATACCATTTGGAGGCATTTAATGTTCGAGCAAAAACGGCTGATTTTCGACAAAGAGATAACACCCCCCCATTACGTCATGCTTCAGAAATGTGGAAAATGGTCCGTTTTCAAATGTTTTATTTTTGAACGTCAGTTCACATTTGTAGGTGGATCATCAGTGTTAGAGCTAAAATTAGCATGTTTAAAGTGATTTTCATGCTTCCAGGGGCTCGGGAAGTGAATAAATACCATTTGGAGGCATTTAATGTTCGAGCAAAAACGGCTGATTTTCGACAAAAGAATAACACCCCCCCAATTACGTCATGCTTCAGAAATGTGGAAAATGGTCCTTTTCAAATGTTTTATTTTTGAACGTCAGTTCACATTTGTAGGTGGATCATCAGTGTTAGAGCTAAAATTAGCATGTTTAAAGTGATTTCATGCTTCCAGGGGCCCAAAACACAAGATTTATGAAATGGTTAAAAAGTGCATGAAAATGGCCAATTTACTCACTCTGAGTTCTCAAAAGGGTTTCTTCACCCCGGGAAGTTAATTAAATACCATTTGGAGGCATTTAATGTTCGAGCAAAACGGCTGATTTTCGACAAAAGAGATAACACCCCCCCATTACGTCATGCTTCAGAAATGTGGAAAATGGTCCTTTCAAATGTTTTATTTTTGAACGTCAGTTCCACATTTGTAGGTGGATCATCAGTGTTAGAGCTAAAATTAGCATGTTTAAAGTGATTTTCATGCTTCCAGGGGCCCAAAACACAAGATTTCTGAATGGTTAAAAGTGCATGAAAATGGCCAATTTACTCACTCTGAGTTCTCAAAAAGGGTTTCTTCATCCTGGGAAGTTAATTAAATACCATTTGGAGGCATTTAATGTTCGAGCAAAAACGGCTGATTTTCGACAAAAGAGATAACACACCCCCCCATTACGTCATGCTTCAGAAATGTGGAAAATGGTCCGTTTTCAAATGTTTTATTTTTGAACGTCAGTTCACATTTGTAGGTGGATCATCAGTGTTAGAGCTAAAATTAGCATGTTTAAAGTGATTTTCATGCTTCCAGGGGCTCGGGAAGTTATTAAATACCATTTGGAGGCATTTAAGGTTCGAGCAAAAACGGCTGATTTTCGACAAAAGAGATAACACCCCCCCATTACGTCATGCCTTCAGAAATGTGGAAACTGGTCCGTTTTCAAATGTTTTATTTTTGAAAGTCAGTTCACATTTGTAGGTGGATCATCAGTGTTAGAGCTAAAATTAGCATGTTTAAGTGATTTTCATGCTTCCAGGGGCTCGGGAAGTGAAATAAATACCATTTGGAGGCATTTAATGTTCGAGCAAAAACGGCTGATTTCGACAAAAGAGATAACACCGGCCCCATTACGTCATGCTTCAGAAATGTGGAAAATGGTCCGTTTTCAAATGTTTTAATTTTTGAACGTCAGTTCACATTTGTAGGTGGATCATCAGTGTTAGAGCCTAAAATTAGCATGTTTAAAGTGATTTTCATGCTTCCAGGGGCTCGGGAAGTTAATTAAATACCATTTGGAGGCATTTAAGTTCGAGCAAAAACGGCTGATTTTCGACAAAAGAGATAACACCCCCCCATTACGTCATGCTTCAGAAATGTGGAAAATGGTCCGTTTTCAATGTTTTATTTTTGAACGTCAGTTCACATTTGTAGGTGGATCATCAGTGTTAGAGCTAAATTTAGCATGTTTAAAGTGATTTTCATGCTTCCAGGGGCCCAAAACACAAGATTTATGGAATGGTTAAAAGTGCATGAAAAATGGCCAATTTACTCACTCTGAGTTCTCAAAAGGGTTTCTCACCCCGGAAGTTAATTAAATACCATTTGGAGGCATTTATGTTCCAGCAAAACGGCTGATTTTCGACGAAAGAGATAACACCCCCCCATTACGTCATGCTTCAGAAATGTGAAAATGGTCCGTTTTCAAATGTTTTTTTTTGAACGTCAGTTCACATTTGTAGGTGGATCATCAGTGTTAGAGCTAAAATTAGCATGTTTAAAGTGATTTTCATGCTTCCAGGGGCTCCGGGAAGTTAATTAAATACCATTTGGAGGCATTTAATGTTCCAGCAAAAACGGGCTGATTTTCGACAAAGAGATAACACCCCCCCATTACGTCATGCTTCAGAAATGTGGAAAATGGTCCGTTTTCAATGTTTTATTTTGAACGTCAGTTCACATTTGTAGGTGGATCATCAGTGTTAGAGCTAAAATTAGCATGTTTAAAGTGATTTTCATGCTTCCAGGGGCTCAGGAAGTTAATTAAATACCATTTGGAGGCATTTAATGTTCGAGCAAAAACGGCTGATTTTCGACAAAAGAGATAACACCCCCCATTACGTCATGCTTCAGAAATGTGGAAATGGTCCGTTTTCAAATGTTTTATTTTTGAACGTCAGTTCACATTTGTAGGTGGATCATCAGTGTTAGAGCTAAAATTAGCATGTTTAAAGTGATTTTCATGCTCCAGGGGCTCTGGGAAGTAATTAAATACCATTGGAGGCATTTAATGTTCGAGCAAAAACGGCTGATTTTCGACAAAAGAGATAACACCCCCATTTAAGTCAGCTTCAGAATGTGGAAAATGTCCGTTTTCAAATGTTTTATTTTTGAACGTCAGTTCACATTTGTAGGTGGATCATCAGTGTTAGAGCTAAAATTAGCAATGTTTAAAGTGATTTCATGCTTCCAGGGGCTCGGGAAGTTAATTTAAATACCATTTGGAGGCATTTAATGTTCGGGCAAAAACGGCTGATTTTCGACAAAAGAGATAACACCCCCCCATTACTTCATGCTTCAGAAATGTGGAAAATGGTCCGTTTTCAAATGTTTTATATTTGAACGTCAGTTCACATTTGTAGGTGGATCATCAGTGTTAGAGCTAAAATTAGCATGTTTAAAAGGTGATTTTCATGCTTCCAGGGGCTCGGGAAGTGAATTAAATACCATTTGAGGCATTTAATGTTCGAGCAAAAATGGCTGATTTCGACAAAAGAGATAACACCCCCCCATTACGTCATGCTTCAGAAATGTGGAAAATGGTCCGTTTTCAAATGTTTTTATTTTAACGTCAGTTCACATTTGTAGGTGGATCATCAGTGTTAGAGCTAAAATTAGCATGTTTAAAGTGATTTTCATGCTTCCAGGGGCTCGGGAAGTGAAATAAATACCATTTGGAGGCATTTAATGTTCGAGCAAAAACGGCTGATTTTCGACAAAAGAGATAACACCCCCCCATTACGTCATGCTTCAGAAATGTGGAAAATGGTCCGTTTTCAAATGTTTTATTTTTGAACGTCAGTTCACTTTGTAGGTGGATCATCAGTGTTAGAGCTAAAATTAGCATGTTTAAGTGATTTTCATGCTTCCAGGGGCCAAAACACAAGATTTATGGAATGGTTAAAAGTGCATGAAAATTGACAATTTACTCACTCTGAGTTCTCAAAAGGGTTTCTTCACCCCGGGAAGTTAATTAAATACCATTTGGAGGCATTTAATGTTTCAGCAAAAACGGCTGATTTTCGACAAAAGAGATAACACCCCCCCATTACGTCATGCTTCAGAAATGTGGAAATGGTCCGTTTTTCAATGTTTTATTTTTGAACGTCAGTTCACTTTGTAGGTGGATCATCAGTGTTAGAGCTAAAATTAGCATGTTTAAAGTGAATTTTCATGCTTCCAGGGGCTCGGGAAGTTAAATAAATACCATTTGGAGGCATTTAATGTTCCAGCAAAACGCTGATTTTCGACAAAAGAGATAACACCCCCCATTACGTCATGCTTCAGAAATGTGGAAAATGTCCGTTATTCAAATGTTTTATTTTGAACGTCAGTTCACATTTGTAGGTGATCATCAGTGTTAGAGCTAAAATAGGCATGTTTAAAGTGATTTTCATGCTTCCAGGGGCCACACAAGATTTATGGAATGGTTAAAAGTGCATGAAAATGGCCAAATTTACTCACTCTGAGTTCTCAAAAGGGTTTCTTCACCCGGAAGTTAATTAAATACCATTGGAGGCATTTAAGGTTCGAGCAAAAACGGCTGATTTTCGACAAAGAGATACAACCCCCCCATTACGTCATGCTTCAGAAAATGTGGAAAATGTCCGTTTTCAAATGTTTTATTTTGAACGTCAGTTCACATTTGAAGGTGGATCATCAGTGGTTAGAGCTAAATTTAGCATGTTTAAAGTGAATTGTCATGCTTCCAGGGGCTCGGGAAGTTAAATAATACCATTTGGAGGCATTTAATGTTCGAGCAAAAACGGCTGATTTTCGACAAAAGAGATAACACCCCCCCATTACGTCATGCTTCAGAATGTGGAAAATGGTCCGTTTTCAAATGTTTTATTTTGAACGTCAGTTCACATTTGTAGGTGGATCATCAGTGTTAGAGCTAAAATTAGCATGTTTAAAGTGATTTTCATGCTTCCAGGGGCCCAAAACACAAGATTTATGAAATGGTTAAAGTGCATGAAAATGGCCAATTTTACTCCTCTGAGTTCTCAAAAAGGTTTCTTCACTCGGGAAGTTAATTAAATACCATTTGGAGGCATTTAATGTTCGAGCAAAAGCGCTGATTTTCGACAAAAGAGATAACACCCCCCATTACGCATTGCTTCAGAAATGTGAAAATGTTACGTTTTCAAATGTTTTATTTTGAACGTCATTTCACATTTGGAGGTGGATCATCAGTGTTAGAGCTAAAATTAGCATGTTCTAAAGTGATTTTCATGCTTCCCAGGGGCCCATAACACAAGATTTCTGGAATGTAAAATGCAATGAAATGGCCAATTTACTCACTCTGAGTTCTCAAAAAGGTTTCTTCATCCTGGGAAGTTAATTAAATACCATTTGGAGGCATTTAATTGTTCTAGCAAAAACTGCTGATTTTCGACAAAAGAGATAACACCCCCCCATTACGTCATGCTTCAGAAATGTGGAAAATGGTCCGTTTTAAAATGTTTTATTTTTGAACGTCAGTTCACATTTGTAGGTGGATCATCAGTGTTAGAGCTAAAATTAGCATGTTTAAAGTGATTTTCATGCTTCCAGGGGCTCGGGAAGTTAATTAAATACCATTTGGAGGCATTTAAGGTTCGAGCAAAACGGCTGATTTTCGACAAAAGAGATAACACCCCCCATTACGTCATGCTTCAGAATGTGGAAAATGGTCCGTTTTCAAATGTTTTCATTTTGAACTGTCAGTTCACATTTGTAGGTGGATCATCAGTGTTAGAGCTAAAATTAGAATGTTTAAAGTGATTTTCATGCTTCCAGGGGTTAGAGCTAAAATTAGAATGTTTAAAGTGATTTTCATGCTTCCAGGGGCTCGGGAAGTGAAATAAATACCATTTGGAGGCATTTAATGTTCGAGCAAAAACGGCTGATTTTCGACAAAAGAGATAACACCCGCCCCATTACGTCATGCTTCAGAAATGTGGAAAATGGTCCGTTTTCAAATGTTTTATTTTTGAACGTCAGTTCACATTTGTAGGTGGATCATCAGTGTTAGAGCTAAAATTAGCATGTTTAAAGTGATTTTCATGCTTCCAGGGGCTCGGGAAGTTAATTAAATACCATTTGGAGGCATTTAATGTTCCAGCAAAAACGGCGGATTTTCGACAAAAGAGATAACACCCCCCCATTACGTCATGCTTCAGAAATGTGGAAAATAGTCCTTTTTCAAATGTTTTATTTTTGAACGTCAGTTCACATTTGTAGGTGGATCATCAGTGTTAGAGCTAAAATTAGCATGTTTAAAGTGATTTTCATGCTTCCAGGGGCCCAAAACACAAGATTTATGAAATGGTTAAAAGTGCATGAAAATGGCCAATTTACTCACTCTGAGTTCTCAAAAAGGGTTTCTTCACCCCGGGAAGTTAATTAAATACCATTTGGAGGCATTTAATGTTCGAGCAAAAACGGCTGATTTTCGACAAAAGAGATAACACCCCCCCCCATTACGTCATGCTTCAGAAATGTGGAAAATGGTCCGTTTTCAAATGTTTTATTTTTGAACGTCAGTTCACATTTGTAGGTGGATCATCAGTGTTAGAGCTAAAATTAGCATGTTTAAAGTGATTTTCATGCTTCCAGGGGCTCGGAAGTTAATTAAATACCATTTGGAGGCATTTAATGTTCGAGCAAAAAGGGCTGATTTTCGACAAAAGAGATAACACCCCCCCATTACGTCATGCTTCAGAAATGTGGAAAATGGTCCGTTTTCAAATGTTTTATTTTTGAACGTCAGTTCACATTTGTAGGTGGATCATCAGTGTTAGAGCTAAAATTAGCATTTTTAAAGTGATTTTCATGCTTCCAGGGGCTCAGGAAGTTAATTAAATACCATTTGGAGGCATTTAATGTTCGAGCAAAAACGGCTGATTTTCGACAAAAGAGATAACACCCCCCCATTACGTCATGCTTCAGAAATGTGGAAAATGGTCCGTTTTCAAATGTTTTATTTTTGAACGTCAGTTCACATTTGTAGGTGGATCATCAGTGTTAGAGCTAAAATTAGCATGTTTAAAGTGATTTTCATGCTTCCAGGGGCCCAAAACACAAGATTTATGGAATGGTTAAAAGTGCATGAAAATGGCCAATTTACTCACTCTGAGTACTCAAAAAGGGTTTCTTCACCCCGGGAAGTTAATTAAATACCATTTGGAGGCATTTAATGTTTGAGCAAAAACGGCTGATTTTCGACAAAAGAGATAACACCCCCCCATTACGTCATGCTTCAGAAATGTGGAAAATGGTCCGTTTTCAAATGTTTTATTTTTGAACGTCAGTTCACTTTTGTAGGTGGATCATCAGTGTTAGAGCTAAAATTAGCATGTTTAAAGTGATTTTCATGCTTCCAGGGGCTCGGGAAGTGAAATAAATACCATTTGGAGGCATTTAATGTTCGAGCAAAAACGGCTGATTTTCGACAAAAGAGATAACACCCCCCATTACGTCATGCTTCAGAAATGTGGAAAATGGTCTGTTTTCAAATGTTTTATTTTTGAACGTCAGTTCACATTTGTAGGTGGATCATCAGTGTTAGAGCTAAAATTGGCATGTTTAAAGTGATTTTCATGCTTCCAGGGGCCCAAAACACAAGATTTATGGAATGGTTAAAAGTGCATGAAAATGGCCAATTTACTCACTCTGAGTTCTCAAAAAGGGTTTCTTCACCCCGGGAAGTTAATTAAATACCATTTGGAGGCATTTAATGTTCGAGCAAAAACGGCTGATTTTCGACAAAAGAGATAACACCCCCCCCCATTACGTCATGCTTCAGAAATGTGGAAAATGGTCCGTTTTCAAATGTTTTATTTTTGAACGTCAGTTCACATTTGTAGGTGGATCATCAGTGTTAGAGCTAAAATTAGCATGTTTAAAGTGATTTTCATGCTTCCAGGGGCTCGGGAAGTGAAATAAATACCATTTGGAGGCATTTAATGTTCGAGCAAAAACGGCTGATTTTCGACAAAAGAGATAACACCCCCCCATTACGTCATGCTTCAGAAATGTGGAAAATGGTCCGTTTTCAAATGTTTTATTTTTGAACGTCAGTTCACATTTGTAGGTGGATCATCAGTGTTAGAGCTAAAATTAGCATGTTTAAAGTGATTTTCATGCTTCCAGGGGCCCAAAACACAAGATTTATGAAATGGTTAAAAGTGCATGAAAATGGCCAATTTACTCACTCTGAGTTCTCAAAAAGGGTTTCTTCACCCCGGGAAGTTAATTAAATACCATTTGGAGGCATTTAATGTTCGAGCAAAAGCGGCTGATTTTCGACAAAAGAGATAACACCCCCCCATTACGTCATGCTTCAGAAATGTGGAAAATGGTACGTTTTCAAATGTTTTATTTTTGAACGTCAGTTCACATTTGTAGGTGGATCATCAGTGTTAGAGCTAAAATTAGCATGTCTAAAGTGATTTTCATGCTTCCAGGGGCCCAAAACACAAGATTTCTGGAATGGTTAAAAGTGCATGAAAATGGCCAATTTACTCACTCTGAGTTCTCAAAAAGGGTTTCTTCATCCTGGGAAGTTAATTAAATACCATTTGGAGGCATTTAATGTTTCTAGCAAAAACGGCTGATTTTCGACAAAAGAGATAACACCCCCCCATTACGTCATGCTTCAGAAATGTGGAAAATGGTCCGTTTTCAAATGTTTTATTTTTGAACGTCAGTTCACATTTGTAGGTGGATCATCAGTGTTAGAGCTAAAATTAGCATGTTTAAAGTGATTTTCATGCTTCCAGGGGCTCGGGAAGTTAATTAAATACCATTTGGAGGCATTTAATGTTCGAGCAAAAACGGCTGATTTTCGACAAAAGAGATAACACCCCCCCATTACGTCATGCTTCAGAAATGTGGAAAATGGTCCGTTTTCAAATGTTTTATTTTTGAACGTCAGTTCACATTTGTAGGTGGATCATCAGTGTTAGAGCTAAAATTAGAATGTTTAAAGTGATTTTCATGCTTCCAGGGGCTCGGGAAGTGAAATAAATACCATTTGGAGGCATTTAATGTTCGAGCAAAAACGGCTGATTTTCGACAAAAGAGATAACACCCGCCCCATTACGTCATGCTTCAGAAATGTGGAAAATGGTCCGTTTTCAAATGTTTTATTTTTGAACGTCAGTTCACATTTGTAGGTGGATCATCAGTGTTAGAGCTAAAATTAGCATGTTTAAAGTGATTTTCATGCTTCCAGGGGCTCGGGAAGTTAATTAAATACCATTTGGAGGCATTTAATGTTCCAGCAAAAACGGCGGATTTTCGACAAAAGAGATAACACCCCCCCATTACGTCATGCTTCAGAAATGTGGAAAATAGTCCTTTTTCAAATGTTTTATTTTTGAACGTCAGTTCACATTTGTAGGTGGATCATCAGTGTTAGAGCTAAAATTAGCATGTTTAAAGTGATTTTCATGCTTCCAGGGGCCCAAAACACAAGATTTATGAAATGGTTAAAAGTGCATGAAAATGGCCAATTTACTCACTCTGAGTTCTCAAAAAGGGTTTCTTCACCCCGGGAAGTTAATTAAATACCATTTGGAGGCATTTAATGTTCGAGCAAAAACGGCTGATTTTCGACAAAAGAGATAACACCCCCCCATTACGTCATGCTTCAGAAATGTGGAAAATGGTCCGTTTTCAAATGTTTTATTTTTGAACGTCAGTTCACATTTGTAGGTGGATCATCAGTGTTAGAGCTAAAATTAGCATGTTTAAAGTGATTTTCATGCTTCCAGGGGCTCGGGAAGTTAATTAAATACCATTTGGAGGCATTTAATGTTCGAGCAAAAACGGCTGATTTTCGACAAAAGAGATAACACCCCCCCATTACGTCATGGTTCAGAAATGTGGAAAATGGTCCGTTTTCAAATGTTTTATTTTTGAACGTCAGTTCACATTTGTAGGTGGATCATCAGTGTTAGAGCTAAAATTAGCATGTTTAAAGTGATTTTCATGCTTCCAGGGGCTCGGGAAGTGAAATAAATACCATTTGGAGGCATTTAATGTTCGAGCAAAAACGGCTGATTTTCGACAAAAGAGATAACACCCCCCCATTACGTCATGCTTCAGAAATGTGGAAAATGGTCCGTTTTCAAATGTTTTATTTTTGAACGTCAGTTCACATTTGTAGGTGGATCATCAGTGTTAGAGCTAAAATTAGCATGTTTAAAGTGATTTTCATGCTTCCAGGGGCTCTGGAAGTGAAATAAATACCATTTGGAGGCATTTAATGTTCGAGCAAAAACGGCTGATTTTCGACAAAAGAGATAACACCCCCCCATTACGTCATGCTTCAGAAATGTGGAAAATGGTCCGTTTTCAAATGTTTTATTTTTGAACGTCAGTTCACATTTGTAGGTGGATCATCAGTGTTAGAGCTAAAATTAGCATGTTTAAAGTGATTTTCATGCTTCCAGGGGCCCAAAACACAAGATTTATGGAATGGTTAAAAGTGCATGAAAATGGCCAATTTACTCACTCTGAGTACTCAAAAAGGGTTTCTTCACCCCGGGAAGTTAATTAAATACCATTTGGAGGCATTTAATGTTTGAGCAAAAACGGCTGATTTTCGACAAAAGAGATAACACCCCCCCATTACGTCATGCTTCAGAAATGTGGAAAATGGTCCGTTTTCAAATGTTTTATTTTTGAACGTCAGTTCACTTTTGTAGGTGGATCATCAGTGTTAGAGCTAAAATTAGCATGTTTAAAGTGATTTTCATGCTTCCAGGGGCTCGGGAAGTGAAATAAATACCATTTGGAGGCATTTAATGTTCGAGCAAAAACGGCTGATTTTCGACAAAAGAGATAACACCCCCCCATTACGTCATGCTTCAGAAATGTGGAAAATGGTCCGTTTTCAAATGTTTTATTTTTGAACGTCAGTTCACATTTGTAGGTGGATCATCAGTGTTAGAGCTAAAATTAGCATGTTTAAAGTGATTTTCATGCTTCCAGGGGCTCGGGAAGTGAAATAAATACCATTTGGAGGCATTTAATGTTCGAGCAAAAACGGCTGATTTTCGACAAAAGAGATAACACCCCCCCATTACGTCATGCTTCAGAAATGTGGAAAATGGTCCGTTTTCAAATGTTTTATTTTTGAACGTCAGTTCACATTTGTAGGTGGATCATCAGTGTTAGAGCTAAAATTAGCATGTTTAAAGTGATTTTCATGCTTCCAGGGGCCCAAAACACAAGATTTATGGAATGGTTAAAAGTGCATGAAAATGGCCAATTTACTCACTCTGAGTTCTCAAAAAGGGTTTCTTCACCCCGGGAAGTTAATTAAATACCATTTGGAGGCATTTAATGTTCCAGCAAAAACGGCTGATTTTCGACGAAAGAGATAACACCCCCCCATTACGTCATGCTTCAGAAATGTGGAAAATGGTCCGTTTTCAAATGTTTTATTTTTGAACGTCAGTTCACATTTGTAGGTGGATCATCAGTGTTAGAGCTAAAATTAGCATGTTTAAAGTGATTTTCATGCTTCCAGGGGCTCGGGAAGTTAATTAAATACCATTTGGAGGCATTTAATGTTCCAGCAAAAACGGCTGATTTTCGACAAAAGAGATAACACCCCCCAATTACGTCATGCTTCAGAAATGTGGAAAATGGTCCTTTTTCAAATGTTTTATTTTTGAACGTCAGTTCACATTTGTAGGTGGATCATCAGTGTTAGAGCTAAAATTAGCATGTTTAAAGTGATTTTCATGCTTCCAGGGGCCCAAAACACAAGATTTATGAAATGGTTAAAAGTGCATGAAAATGGCCAATTTACTCACTCTGAGTTCTCAAAAAGGGTTTCTTCACCCCGGGAAGTTAATTAAATACCATTTGGAGGCATTTAATGTTCGAGCAAAAACGGCTGATTTTCGACAAAAGAGATAACACCCCCCCATTACGTCATGCTTCAGAAATGTGGAAAATGGTCCGTTTTCAAATGTTTTATTTTTGAACGTCAGTTCACATTTGTAGGTGGATCATCAGTGTTAGAGCTAAAATTAGCATGTTTAAAGTGATTTTCATGCTTCCAGGGGCCCAAAACACAAGATTTCTGGAATGGTTAAAAGTGCATGAAAATGGCCAATTTACTCACTCTGAGTTCTCAAAAAGGGTTTCTTCATCCTGGGAAGTTAATTAAATACCATTTGGAGGCATTTAATGTTCGAGCAAAAACGGCTGATTTTCGACAAAAGAGATAACACCCCCCCATTACGTCATGCTTCAGAAATGTGGAAAATGGTCCGTTTTCAAATGTTTTATTTTTGAACGTCAGTTCACATTTGTAGGTGGATCATCAGTGTTAGAGCTAAAATTAGCATGTTTAAAGTGATTTTCATGCTTCCAGGGGCTCGGGAAGTTAATTAAATACCATTTGGAGGCATTTAATGTTCGAGCAAAAACGGCTGATTTTCGACAAAAGAGATAACACCCCCCCATTACGTCATGCTTCAGAAATGTGGAAAATGGTCCGTTTTCAAATGTTTTATTTTTGAACGTCAGTTCACATTTGTAGGTGGATCATCAGTGTTAGAGCTAAAATTAGCATGTTTAAAGTGATTTTCATGCTTCCAGGGGCTCGGGAAGTGAAATAAATACCATTTGGAGGCATTTAATGTTCGAGCAAAAACGGCTGATTTTCGACAAAAGAGATAACACCCCCCCCATTACGTCATGCTTCAGAAATGTGGAAAATGGTCCGTTTTCAAATGTTTTATTTTTTAACGTCAGTTCACATTTGTAGGTGGATCATCAGTGTTAGAGCTAAAATTAGCATGTTTAAAGTGATTTTCATGCTTCCAGGGGCTCGGGAAGTGAAATAAATACCATTTGGAGGCATTTAATGTTCGAGCAAAAACGGCTGATTTTCGACAAAAGAGATAACACCCCCCCCATTACGTCATGCTTCAGAAATGTGGAAAATGGTCCGTTTTCAAATGTTTTATTTTTGAACGTCAGTTCACATTTGTAGGTGGATCATCAGTGTTAGAGCTAAAATTAGCATGTTTAAAGTGATTTTCATGCTTCCAGGGGCCCAAAACACAAGATTTATGGAATGGTTAAAAGTGCATGAAAATGGCCAATTTACTCACTCTGAGTTCTCAAAAAGGGTTTCTTCACCCCGGGAAGTTAATTAAATACCATTTGGAGGCATTTAATGTTCCAGCAAAAACGGCTGATTTTCGACGAAAGAGATAACACCCCCCCATTACGTCATGCTTCAGAAATGTGGAAAATGGTCCGTTTTCAAATGTTTTATTTTTGAACGTCAGTTCACATTTGTAGGTGGATCATCAGTGTTAGAGCTAAAATTAGCATGTTTAAAGTGATTTTCATGCTTCCAGGGGCTCGGGAAGTTAATTAAATACCATTTGGAGGCATTTAATGTTCCAGCAAAAACGGCTGATTTTCGACAAAAGAGATAACACCCCCCCATTACGTCATGCTTCAGAAATGTGGAAAATGGTCCGTTTTCAAATGTTTTATTTTTGAACGTCAGTTCACATTTGTAGGTGGATCATCAGTGTTAGAGCTAAAATTAGCATGTTTAAAGTGATTTTCATGCTTCCAGGGGCTCGGGAAGTTAATTAAATACCATTTGGAGGCATTTAATGTTCGAGCAAAAACGGCTGATTTTCGACAAAAGAGATAACACCCCCCCATTACGTCATGCTTCAGAAATGTGGAAAATGGTCCGTTTTCAAATGTTTTATTTTTGAACGTCAGTTCACATTTGGAGGTGGATCATCAGTGTTAGAGCTAAAATTAGCATGTTTAAAGTGATTTTCATGCTTCCAGGGGCTCGGGAAGTTAATTAAATACCATTTGGAGGCATTTAATGTTCGAGCAAAAACGGCTGATTTTCGACAAAAGAGATAACACCCCCCCATTACGTCATGCTTAAGAAATGTGGAAAATGGTCCGTTTTCAAATGTTTTATTTTTGAACGTCAGTTCACATTTGTAGGTGGATCATCAGTGTTAGAGCTAAAATTAGCATGTTTAAAGTGATTTTCATGCTTCCAGGGGCTCGGGAAGTTAATTAAATACCATTTGGAGGCATTTAATGTTCGAGCAAAAACGGCTGATTTTCGACAAAAGAGATAACACCCCCCCATTACGTCATGCTTCAGAAATGTGGAAAATGGTCCGTTTTCAAATGTTTTATTTTTGAACGTCAGTTCACATTTGTAGGTGGATCATCAGTGTTAGAGCTAAAATTAGCATGTTTAAAGTGATTTTCATGCTTCCAGGGGCTCGGGAAGTTAATTAAATACCATTTGGAGGCATTTAATGTTCGAGCAAAAACGGCTGATTTTCGACAAAAGAGATAACACCACCCATTACGTCATGCTTCAGAAATGTGGAAAATGGTCCGTTTTCAAATGTTTTATTTTTGAACGTCAGTTCACATTTGTAGGTGGATCATCAGTGTTAGAGCTAAAATTAGCATGTTTAAAGTGATTTTCATGCTTCCAGGGGCCCAAAACACAAGATTTATGGAATGGTTAAAAGTGCATGAAAATGGCCAATTTACTCACTCTGAGTTCTCAAAAAGGGTTTCTTCACCCCGGGAAGTTAATTAAATACCATTTGGAGGCATTTAATGTTCGAGCAAAAACGGCTGATTTTCGACAAAAGAGATAACACCCCCCCATTACATCATGCTTCAGAAATGTGGAAAATGGTCCGTTTTCAAATGTTTTATTTTTGAACGTCAGTTCACATTTGTAGGTGGATCATCAGTGTTAGAGCTAAAATTAGCATGTTTAAAGTGATTTTCATGCTTCCAGGGGCTCGGGAAGTGAAATAAATACCATTTGGAGGCATTTAATGTTCGAGCAAAAACGGCTGATTTTCGACAAAAGAGATAACACCCCCCCATTACGTCATGCTTCAGAAATGTGGAAAATGGTCCGTTTTCAAATGTTTTATTTTTGAACGTCAGTTCACATTTGTAGGTGGATCATCAGTGTTAGAGCTAAAATTAGCATGTTTAAAGTGATTTTCATGCTTCCAGGGGCCCAAAACACAAGATTTATGGAATGGTTAAAAGTGCATGAAAATGGCCAATTTACTCACTCTGAGTACTCAAAAAGGGTTTCTTCACCCCGGGAAGTTAATTAAATACCATTTGGAGGCATTTAATGTTTGAGCAAAAACGGCTGATTTTCGACAAAAGAGATAACACCCCCCCATTACGTCATGCTTCAGAAATGTGGAAAATGGTCCGTTTTCAAATGTTTTATTTTTGAACGTCAGTTCACTTTTGTAGGTGGATCATCGGTGTTAGAGCTAAAATTAGCATGTTTAAAGTGATTTTCATGCTTCCAGGGGCTCGGGAAGTGAAATAAATACCATTTGGAGGCATTTAATGTTCGAGCAAAAACGGCTGATTTTCGACAAAAGAGATAACACCCCCCATTACGTCATGCTTCAGAAATGTGGAAAATGGTCTGTTTTCAAATGTTTTATTTTTGAACGTCAGTTCACATTTGTAGGTGGATCATCAGTGTTAGAGCTAAAATTGGCATGTTTAAAGTGATTTTCATGCTTCCAGGGGCCCAAAACACAAGATTTATGGAATGGTTAAAAGTGCATGAAAATGGCCAATTTACTCACTCTGAGTTCTCAAAAAGGGTTTCTTCACCCCGGGAAGTTAATTAAATACCATTTGGAGGCATTTAATGTTCGAGCAAAAACGGCTGATTTTCGACAAAAGAGATAACACCCCCCCCATTACGTCATGCTTCAGAAATGTGGAAAATGGTCCGTTTTCAAATGTTTTATTTTTGAACGTCAGTTCACATTTGTAGGTGGATCATCAGTGTTAGAGCTAAAATTAGCATGTTTAAAGTGATTTTCATGCTTCCAGGGGCTTGGGAAGTGAAATAAATACCATTTGGAGGCATTTAATGTTCGAGCAAAAACGGCTGATTTTCGACAAAAGAGATAACACCCCCCCATTACGTCATGCTTCAGAAATGTGGAAAATGGTCCGTTTTCAAATGTTTTATTTTTGAACGTCAGTTCACATTTGTAGGTGGATCATCAGTGTTAGAGCTAATTAGCATGTTTAAAGTGATTTTCATGCTTCCAGGGGCCCAAAACACAAGATTTATGGAATGGTTAAAAGTGCATGAAAATGGCCAATTTACTCACTCTGAGTTCTCAAAAAGGGTTTCTTCACCCCGGGAAGTTAATTAAATACCATTTGGAGGCATTTAATGTTCGAGCAAAAACTGCTGATTTTCGACAAAAGAGATAACACCCCCCCATTACGTCATGCTTCAGAAATGTGGAAAATGGTCCGTTTTCAAATGTTTTATTTTTGAACGTCATTTCACATTTGGAGGTGGATCATCAGTGTTAGAGCTAAAATTAGCATGTTTAAAGTGATTTTCATGCTTCCAGGGGCTCGGGAAGTTAATTAAATACCATTTGGAGGCATTTAATGTTCGAGCAAAAATGGCTGATTTTCGACAAAAGAGATAACACCCCCCCATTACGTCATGCTTCAGAAATGTGGAAAATGGTCCGTTTTCAAATGTTTTATTTTTGAACGTCAGTTCACATTTGTAGGTGGATCATCAGTGTTAGAGCTAAAATTAGCATGTTTAAAGTGATTTTCATGCTTCCAGGGGCTCGGGAAGTTAATTAAATACCATTTGGAGGCATTTAATGTTCGAGCAAAAACGGCTGATTTTCGACAAAAGAGATAACACCCCCCCATTACGTCATGCTTCAGAAATGTGGAAAATGGTCCGTTTTCAAATGTTTTATTTTTGAACGTCAGTTCACATTTGTAGGTGGATCATCAGTGTTAGAGCTAAAATTAGCATGTTTAAAGTGATTTTCATGCTTCCAGGGGCCCAAAACACAAGATTTATGGAATGGTTAAAAGTGCATGAAAATGGCCAATTTACTCACTCTGAGTACTCAAAAAGGGTTTCTTCACCCCGGGAAGTTAATTAAATACCATTTGGAGGCATTTAATGTTTGAGCAAAAACGGCTGATTTTCGACAAAAGAGATAACACCCCCCCATTACGTCATGCTTCAGAAATGTGGAAAATGGTCCGTTTTCAAATGTTTTATTTTTGAACGTCAGTTCACTTTTGTAGGTGGATCATCAGTGTTAGAGCTAAAATTAGCATGTTTAAAGTGATTTTCATGCTTCCAGGGGCTCGGGAAGTGAAATAAATACCATTTGGAGGCATTTAATGTTCGAGCAAAAACGGCTGATTTTCGACAAAAGAGATAACACCCCCCATTACGTCATGCTTCAGAAATGTGGAAAATGGTCTGTTTTCAAATGTTTTATTTTTGAACGTCAGTTCACATTTGTAGGTGGATCATCAGTGTTAGAGCTAAAATTGGCATGTTTAAAGTGATTTTCATGCTTCCAGGGGCCCAAAACACAAGATTTATGGAATGGTTAAAAGTGCATGAAAATGGCCAATTTACTCACTCTGAGTTCTCAAAAAGGGTTTCTTCACCCCGGGAAGTTAATTAAATACCATTTGGAGGCATTTAATGTTCGAGCAAAAACGGCTGATTTTCGACAAAAGAGATAACACCCCCCCCCATTACGTCATGCTTCAGAAATGTGGAAAATGGTCCGTTTTCAAATGTTTTATTTTTGAACGTCAGTTCACATTTGTAGGTGGATCATCAGTGTTAGAGCTAAAATTAGCATGTTTAAAGTGATTTTCATGCTTCCAGGGGCTCGGGAAGTGAAATAAATACCATTTGGAGGCATTTAATGTTCGAGCAAAAACGGCTGATTTTCGACAAAAGAGATAACACCCCCCCATTACGTCATGCTTCAGAAATGTGGAAAATGGTCCGTTTTCAAATGTTTTATTTTTGAACGTCAGTTCACATTTGTAGGTGGATCATCAGTGTTAGAGCTAAAATTAGCATGTTTAAAGTGATTTTCATGCTTCCAGGGGCCCAAAACACAAGATTTATGAAATGGTTAAAAGTGCATGAAAATGGCCAATTTACTCACTCTGAGTTCTCAAAAAGGGTTTCTTCACCCCGGGAAGTTAATTAAATACCATTTGGAGGCATTTAATGTTCGAGCAAAAGCGGCTGATTTTCGACAAAAGAGATAACACCCCCCCATTACGTCATGCTTCAGAAATGTGGAAAATGGTACGTTTTCAAATGTTTTATTTTTGAACGTCAGTTCACATTTGTAGGTGGATCATCAGTGTTAGAGCTAAAATTAGCATGTCTAAAGTGATTTTCATGCTTCCAGGGGCCCAAAACACAAGATTTCTGGAATGGTTAAAAGTGCATGAAAATGGCCAATTTACTCACTCTGAGTTCTCAAAAAGGGTTTCTTCATCCTGGGAAGTTAATTAAATACCATTTGGAGGCATTTAATGTTTCTAGCAAAAACGGCTGATTTTCGACAAAAGAGATAACACCCCCCCATTACGTCATGCTTCAGAAATGTGGAAAATGGTCCGTTTTCAAATGTTTTATTTTTGAACGTCAGTTCACATTTGTAGGTGGATCATCAGTGTTAGAGCTAAAATTAGCATGTTTAAAGTGATTTTCATGCTTCCAGGGGCTCGGGAAGTTAATTAAATACCATTTGGAGGCATTTAATGTTCGAGCAAAAACGGCTGATTTTCGACAAAAGAGATAACACCCCCCCATTACGTCATGCTTCAGAAATGTGGAAAATGGTCCGTTTTCAAATGTTTTATTTTTGAACGTCAGTTCACATTTGTAGGTGGATCATCAGTGTTAGAGCTAAAATTAGAATGTTTAAAGTGATTTTCATGCTTCCAGGGGCTCGGGAAGTGAAATAAATACCATTTGGAGGCATTTAATGTTCGAGCAAAAACGGCTGATTTTCGACAAAAGAGATAACACCCGCCCCATTACGTCATGCTTCAGAAATGTGGAAAATGGTCCGTTTTCAAATGTTTTATTTTTGAACGTCAGTTCACATTTGTAGGTGGATCATCAGTGTTAGAGCTAAAATTAGCATGTTTAAAGTGATTTTCATGCTTCCAGGGGCTCGGGAAGTTAATTAAATACCATTTGGAGGCATTTAATGTTCCAGCAAAAACGGCGGATTTTCGACAAAAGAGATAACACCCCCCCATTACGTCATGCTTCAGAAATGTGGAAAATAGTCCTTTTTCAAATGTTTTATTTTTGAACGTCAGTTCACATTTGTAGGTGGATCATCAGTGTTAGAGCTAAAATTAGCATGTTTAAAGTGATTTTCATGCTTCCAGGGGCCCAAAACACAAGATTTATGAAATGGTTAAAAGTGCATGAAAATGGCCAATTTACTCACTCTGAGTTCTCAAAAAGGGTTTCTTCACCCCGGGAAGTTAATTAAATACCATTTGGAGGCATTTAATGTTCGAGCAAAAACGGCTGATTTTCGACAAAAGAGATAACACCCCCCCCCATTACGTCATGCTTCAGAAATGTGGAAAATGGTCCGTTTTCAAATGTTTTATTTTTGAACGTCAGTTCACATTTGTAGGTGGATCATCAGTGTTAGAGCTAAAATTAGCATGTTTAAAGTGATTTTCATGCTTCCAGGGGCTCGGAAGTTAATTAAATACCATTTGGAGGCATTTAATGTTCGAGCAAAAAGGGCTGATTTTCGACAAAAGAGATAACACCCCCCCATTACGTCATGCTTCAGAAATGTGGAAAATGGTCCGTTTTCAAATGTTTTATTTTTGAACGTCAGTTCACATTTGTAGGTGGATCATCAGTGTTAGAGCTAAAATTAGCATGTTTAAAGTGATTTTCATGCTTCCAGGGGCTCAGGAAGTTAATTAAATACCATTTGGAGGCATTTAATGTTCGAGCAAAAACGGCTGATTTTCGACAAAAGAGATAACACCCCCCCATTACGTCATGCTTCAGAAATGTGGAAAATGGTCCGTTTTCAAATGTTTTATTTTTGAACGTCAGTTCACATTTGTAGGTGGATCATCAGTGTTAGAGCTAAAATTAGCATGTTTAAAGTGATTTTCATGCTTCCAGGGGCCCAAAACACAAGATTTATGGAATGGTTAAAAGTGCATGAAAATGGCCAATTTACTCACTCTGAGTTCTCAAAAAGGGTTTCTTCACCCCGGGAAGTTAATTAAATACCATTTGGAGGCATTTAATGTTCGAGCAAAAACGGCTGATTTTCGACAAAAGAGATAACACCCCCCCCCATTACGTCATGCTTCAGAAATGTGGAAAATGGTCCGTTTTCAAATGTTTTATTTTTGAACGTCAGTTCACATTTGTAGGTGGATCATCAGTGTTAGAGCTAAAATTAGCATGTTTAAAGTGATTTTCATGCTTCCAGGGGCTCGGAAGTTAATTAAATACCATTTGGAGGCATTTAATGTTCGAGCAAAAAGGGCTGATTTTCGACAAAAGAGATAACACCCCCCCATTACGTCATGCTTCAGAAATGTGGAAAATGGTCCGTTTTCAAATGTTTTATTTTTGAACGTCAGTTCACATTTGTAGGTGGATCATCAGTGTTAGAGCTAAAATTAGCATGTTTAAAGTGATTTTCATGCTTCCAGGGGCTCAGGAAGTTAATTAAATACCATTTGGAGGCATTTAATGTTCGAGCAAAAACGGCTGATTTTCGACAAAAGAGATAACACCCCCCCATTACGTCATGCTTCAGAAATGTGGAAAATGGTCCGTTTTCAAATGTTTTATTTTTGAACGTCAGTTCACATTTGTAGGTGGATCATCAGTGTTAGAGCTAAAATTAGCATGTTTAAAGTGATTTTCATGCTTCCAGGGGCCCAAAACACAAGATTTATGGAATGGTTAAAAGTGCATGAAAATGGCCAATTTACTCACTCTGAGTACTCAAAAAGGGTTTCTTCACCCCGGGAAGTTAATTAAATACCATTTGGAGGCATTTAATGTTTGAGCAAAAACGGCTGATTTTCGACAAAAGAGATAACACCCCCCCATTACGTCATGCTTCAGAAATGTGGAAAATGGTCCGTTTTCAAATGTTTTATTTTTGAACGTCAGTTCACTTTTGTAGGTGGATCATCAGTGTTAGAGCTAAAATTAGCATGTTTAAAGTGATTTTCATGCTTCCAGGGGCTCGGGAAGTGAAATAAATACCATTTGGAGGCATTTAATGTTCGAGCAAAAACGGCTGATTTTCGACAAAAGAGATAACACCCCCCATTACGTCATGCTTCAGAAATGTGGAAAATGGTCTGTTTTCAAATGTTTTATTTTTGAACGTCAGTTCACATTTGTAGGTGGATCATCAGTGTTAGAGCTAAAATTGGCATGTTTAAAGTGATTTTCATGCTTCCAGGGGCCCAAAACACAAGATTTATGGAATGGTTAAAAGTGCATGAAAATGGCCAATTTACTCACTCTGAGTTCTCAAAAAGGGTTTCTTCACCCCGGGAAGTTAATTAAATACCATTTGGAGGCATTTAATGTTCGAGCAAAAACGGCTGATTTTCGACAAAAGAGATAACACCCCCCCCCATTACGTCATGCTTCAGAAATGTGGAAAATGGTCCGTTTTCAAATGTTTTATTTTTGAACGTCAGTTCACATTTGTAGGTGGATCATCAGTGTTAGAGCTAAAATTAGCATGTTTAAAGTGATTTTCATGCTTCCAGGGGCTCGGAAGTTAATTAAATACCATTTGGAGGCATTTAATGTTCGAGCAAAAAGGGCTGATTTTCGACAAAAGAGATAACACCCCCCCATTACGTCATGCTTCAGAAATGTGGAAAATGGTCCGTTTTCAAATGTTTTATTTTTGAACGTCAGTTCACATTTGTAGGTGGATCATCAGTGTTAGAGCTAAAATTAGCATGTTTAAAGTGATTTTCATGCTTCCAGGGGCTCAGGAAGTTAATTAAATACCATTTGGAGGCATTTAATGTTCGAGCAAAAACGGCTGATTTTCGACAAAAGAGATAACACCCCCCCATTACGTCATGCTTCAGAAATGTGGAAAATGGTCCGTTTTCAAATGTTTTATTTTTGAACGTCAGTTCACATTTGTAGGTGGATCATCAGTGTTAGAGCTAAAATTAGCATGTTTAAAGTGATTTTCATGCTTCCAGGGGCCCAAAACACAAGATTTATGGAATGGTTAAAAGTGCATGAAAATGGCCAATTTACTCACTCTGAGTACTCAAAAAGGGTTTCTTCACCCCGGGAAGTTAATTAAATACCATTTGGAGGCATTTAATGTTTGAGCAAAAACGGCTGATTTTCGACAAAAGAGATAACACCCCCCCATTACGTCATGCTTCAGAAATGTGGAAAATGGTCCGTTTTCAAATGTTTTATTTTTGAACGTCAGTTCACTTTTGTAGGTGGATCATCAGTGTTAGAGCTAAAATTAGCATGTTTAAAGTGATTTTCATGCTTCCAGGGGCTCGGGAAGTGAAATAAATACCATTTGGAGGCATTTAATGTTCGAGCAAAAACGGCTGATTTTCGACAAAAGAGATAACACCCCCCATTACGTCATGCTTCAGAAATGTGGAAAATGGTCTGTTTTCAAATGTTTTATTTTTGAACGTCAGTTCACATTTGTAGGTGGATCATCAGTGTTAGAGCTAAAATTGGCATGTTTAAAGTGATTTTCATGCTTCCAGGGGCCCAAAACACAAGATTTATGGAATGGTTAAAAGTGCATGAAAATGGCCAATTTACTCACTCTGAGTTCTCAAAAAGGGTTTCTTCACCCCGGGAAGTTAATTAAATACCATTTGGAGGCATTTAATGTTCGAGCAAAAACGGCTGATTTTCGACAAAAGAGATAACACCCCCCCCCATTACGTCATGCTTCAGAAATGTGGAAAATGGTCCGTTTTCAAATGTTTTATTTTTGAACGTCAGTTCACATTTGTAGGTGGATCATCAGTGTTAGAGCTAAAATTAGCATGTTTAAAGTGATTTTCATGCTTCCAGGGGCTCGGGAAGTGAAATAAATACCATTTGGAGGCATTTAATGTTCGAGCAAAAACGGCTGATTTTCGACAAAAGAGATAACACCCCCCCATTACGTCATGCTTCAGAAATGTGGAAAATGGTCCGTTTTCAAATGTTTTATTTTTGAACGTCAGTTCACATTTGTAGGTGGATCATCAGTGTTAGAGCTAAAATTAGCATGTTTAAAGTGATTTTCATGCTTCCAGGGGCCCAAAACACAAGATTTATGAAATGGTTAAAAGTGCATGAAAATGGCCAATTTACTCACTCTGAGTTCTCAAAAAGGGTTTCTTCACCCCGGGAAGTTAATTAAATACCATTTGGAGGCATTTAATGTTCGAGCAAAAGCGGCTGATTTTCGACAAAAGAGATAACACCCCCCCATTACGTCATGCTTCAGAAATGTGGAAAATGGTACGTTTTCAAATGTTTTATTTTTGAACGTCAGTTCACATTTGTAGGTGGATCATCAGTGTTAGAGCTAAAATTAGCATGTCTAAAGTGATTTTCATGCTTCCAGGGGCCCAAAACACAAGATTTCTGGAATGGTTAAAAGTGCATGAAAATGGCCAATTTACTCACTCTGAGTTCTCAAAAAGGGTTTCTTCATCCTGGGAAGTTAATTAAATACCATTTGGAGGCATTTAATGTTTCTAGCAAAAACGGCTGATTTTCGACAAAAGAGATAACACCCCCCCATTACGTCATGCTTCAGAAATGTGGAAAATGGTCCGTTTTCAAATGTTTTATTTTTGAACGTCAGTTCACATTTGTAGGTGGATCATCAGTGTTAGAGCTAAAATTAGCATGTTTAAAGTGATTTTCATGCTTCCAGGGGCTCGGGAAGTTAATTAAATACCATTTGGAGGCATTTAATGTTCGAGCAAAAACGGCTGATTTTCGACAAAAGAGATAACACCCCCCCATTACGTCATGCTTCAGAAATGTGGAAAATGGTCCGTTTTCAAATGTTTTATTTTTGAACGTCAGTTCACATTTGTAGGTGGATCATCAGTGTTAGAGCTAAAATTAGAATGTTTAAAGTGATTTTCATGCTTCCAGGGGCTCGGGAAGTGAAATAAATACCATTTGGAGGCATTTAATGTTCGAGCAAAAACGGCTGATTTTCGACAAAAGAGATAACACCCGCCCCATTACGTCATGCTTCAGAAATGTGGAAAATGGTCCGTTTTCAAATGTTTTATTTTTGAACGTCAGTTCACATTTGTAGGTGGATCATCAGTGTTAGAGCTAAAATTAGCATGTTTAAAGTGATTTTCATGCTTCCAGGGGCTCGGGAAGTTAATTAAATACCATTTGGAGGCATTTAATGTTCCAGCAAAAACGGCGGATTTTCGACAAAAGAGATAACACCCCCCCATTACGTCATGCTTCAGAAATGTGGAAAATAGTCCTTTTTCAAATGTTTTATTTTTGAACGTCAGTTCACATTTGTAGGTGGATCATCAGTGTTAGAGCTAAAATTAGCATGTTTAAAGTGATTTTCATGCTTCCAGGGGCCCAAAACACAAGATTTATGAAATGGTTAAAAGTGCATGAAAATGGCCAATTTACTCACTCTGAGTTCTCAAAAAGGGTTTCTTCACCCCGGGAAGTTAATTAAATACCATTTGGAGGCATTTAATGTTCGAGCAAAAACGGCTGATTTTCGACAAAAGAGATAACACCCCCCCATTACGTCATGCTTCAGAAATGTGGAAAATGGTCCGTTTTCAAATGTTTTATTTTTGAACGTCAGTTCACATTTGTAGGTGGATCATCAGTGTTAGAGCTAAAATTAGCATGTTTAAAGTGATTTTCATGCTTCCAGGGGCTCGGGAAGTTAATTAAATACCATTTGGAGGCATTTAATGTTCGAGCAAAAACGGCTGATTTTCGACAAAAGAGATAACACCCCCCCATTACGTCATGGTTCAGAAATGTGGAAAATGGTCCGTTTTCAAATGTTTTATTTTTGAACGTCAGTTCACATTTGTAGGTGGATCATCAGTGTTAGAGCTAAAATTAGCATGTTTAAAGTGATTTTCATGCTTCCAGGGGCTCGGGAAGTTAATTAAATACCATTTGGAGGCATTTAATGTTCGAGCAAAAACGGCTGATTTTCGACAAAAGAGATAACACCCCCCCACTACGTCATGCTTCAGAAATGTGGAAAATGGTCCGTTTTCAAATGTTTTATTTTTGAACGTCAGTTCACATTTGTAGGTGGATCATCAGTGTTAGAGCTAAAATTAGCATGTTTAAAGTGATTTTCATGCTTCCAGGGGCTCGGGAAGTGAAATAAATACCATTTGGAGGCATTTAATGTTCGAGCAAAAACGGCTGATTTTCGACAAAAGAGATAACACCCCCCCATTACGTCATGCTTCAGAAATGTGGAAAATGGTCCGTTTTCAAATGTTTTATTTTTGAACGTCAGTTCACATTTGTAGGTGGATCATCAGTGTTAGAGCTAAAATTAGCATGTTTAAAGTGATTTTCATGCTTCCAGGGGCCCAAAACACAAGATTTATGGAATGGTTAAAAGTGCATGAAAATGGCCAATTTACTCACTCTGAGTTCTCAAAAAGGGTTTCTTCACCCCGGGAAGTTAATTAAATACCATTTGGAAGCATTTAATGTTCCAGCAAAAACGGCTGATTTTCGACGAAAGAGATAACACCCCCCCATTACGTCATGCTTCAGAAATGTGGAAAATGGTCCGTTTTCAAATGTTTTATTTTTGAACGTCAGTTCACATTTGTAGGTGGATCATCAGTGTTAGAGCTAAAATTAGCATGTTTAAAGTGATTTTCATGCTTTCAGGGGCCCAAAACACAAGATTTATGAAATGGTTAAAAGTGCATGAAAATGGCCAATTTACTCACTCTGAGTTCTCAAAAAGGGTTTCTTCACCCCGGGAAGTTAATTAAATACCATTTGGAGGCATTTAATGTCCGAGCAAAAACGGCTGATTTTCGACAAAAGAGATAACACCCCCCCATTACGTCATGCTTCAGAAATGTGGAAAATGGTCCGTTTTCAAATGTTTTATTTTTGAACGTCAGTTCACATTTGTAGGTGGATCATCAGTGTTAGAGCTAAAATTAGCATGTTTAAAGTGATTTTCATGCTTCCAGGGGCTCGGGAAGTTAATTAAATACCATTTGGAGGCATTTAATGTTCGAGCAAAAACGGCTGATTTTCGACAAAAGAGATAACACCCCCCCATTACGTCATGCTTCAGAAATGTGGAAAATGGTCCGTTTTCAAATGTTTTATTTTTGAACGTCAGTTCACATTTGTAGGTGGATCATCAGTGTTAGAGCTAAAATTAGCATGTTTAAAGTGATTTTCATGCTTCCAGGGGCTCGGGAAGTTAATTAAATACCATTTGGAGGCATTTAATGTTCGAGCAAAAACGGCTGATTTTCGACAAAAAAGATAACACCCCCCCATTACGTCATGCTTCAGAAATGTGGAAAATGGTCCGTTTTCAAATGTTTTATTTTTGAACGTCAGTTCACATTTGTAGGTGGATCATCAGTGTTAGAGCTAAAATTAGCATGTTTAAAGTGATTTTCATGCTTCCAGGGGCTCGGGAAGTTAATTAAATACCATTTGGAGGCATTTAATGTTCGAGCAAAAACGGCTGATTTTCGACAAAAGAGATAACACCCCCCCATTACGTCATGCTTCAGAAATGTGGAAAATGGTCCGTTTTCAAATGTTTTATTTTTGAACGTCAGTTCACATTTGTAGGTGGATCATCAGGGTTAGAGCTAAAATTAGCATGTTTAAAGTGATTTTCATGCTTCCAGGGGCTCGGGAAGTTAATTAAATACCATTTGGAGGCATTTAATGTTCGAGCAAAAACGGCTGATTTTCGACAAAAGAGATAACACCCCCCCATTACGTCATGCTTCAGAAATGTGGAAAATGGTCCGTTTTCAAATGTTTTATTTTTGAACGTCAGTTCACATTTGTAGGTGGATCATCGGTGTTAGAGCTAAAATTAGCATGTTTAAAGTGATTTTCATGCTTCCAGGGGCTCGGGAAGTTAATTAAATACCATTTGGAGGCATTTAATGTTCGAGCAAAAACCGCTGATTTTCGACAAAAGAGATATCACGCCCCTATTACGTCATGCTTCAGAAATGTGGAAAATGGTCCGTTTTCAAATGTTTTAGTTTTTGAACGTCAGTTCACATTTGTAGGTGGATCATCAGTGTTAGAGCTAAAATTAGCATGTTTAAAGTGATTTTCATGCTTCCAGGGGCTCGGGAAGTTAATTAAATACCATTTGGAGGCATTTAATGTTCGAGCAAAAACGGCTGATTTTCGACAAAAGAGATAACACCCCCCCATTACGTCATGCTTCAGAAATGTGGAAAATGGTCCGTTTTCAAATGTTTTATTTTTGAACGTCAGTTCACATTTGTAGGTGGATCATCAGTGTTAGAGCTAAAATTAGCATGTTTAAAGTGATTTTCATGCTTCCAGGGGCTCGGGAAGTTAATTAAATACCATTTGGAGGCATTTAATGTTCGAGCAAAAACGGCTGATTTTCGACAAAAGAGATAACACCCCCCCATTACGTCATGCTTCAGAAATGTGGAAAATGGTCCGTTTTCAAATGTTTTATTTTTGAACGTCAGTTCACATTTGTACGTGGATCATCAGTGTTAGAGCTAAAATTAGCATGTTTAAAGTGATTTTCATGCTTCCAGGGGCTCGGGAAGTTAATTAAATACCATTTGGAGGCATTTAATGTTCGAGCAAAAACGGCTGATTTTCGACAAAAGAGATAACACCCCCCCCATTACGTCATGCTTCAGAAATGTGGAAAATGGTCCGTTTTCAAATGTTTTATTTTTGAACGTCAGTTCACATTTGTAGGTGGATCATCAGTGTTAGAGCTAAAATTAGCATGTTTAAAGTGATTTTCATGCCTCCAGGGGCCCAAAACACAAGATTTATGGAATGGTTAAAAGTGCATGAAAATGGCCAATTTACTCACTCTGAGTTCTCAAAAAGGGTTTCTTCACCCCGGGAAGTTAATTAAATACCATTTGGAGGCATTTAATGTTTGAGCAAAAACGGCTGATTTTCGACAAAAGAGATAACACCCCCCATAACGTCATGCTTCAGAAATGTGGAAAATGGTCCGTTTTCAAATGTTTTATTTTTGAACGTCAGTTCACATTTGTAGGTGGATCATCAGTGTTAGAGCTAAAATTAGCATGTTTAAAGTGATTTTCATGCTTCCAGGGGCTCGGGAAGTGAAATAAATACCATTTGGAGGCATTTAATGTTCGAGCAAAAACGGCTGATTTTCGACAAAAGAGATAACACCCCCCCATTACGTCATGCTTCAGAAATGTGGAAAATGGTCCGTTTTCAAATGTTTTATTTTTGAACGTCAGTTCACATTTGTAGGTGGATCATCAGTGTTAGAGCTAAAATTAGCATGTTTAAAGTGATTTTCATGCTTCCAGGGGCTCGGGAAGTTAATTAAATACCATTTGGAGGCATTTAATGTTCGAGCAAAAACGGCTGATTTTCGACAAAAGAGATAACACCCCCCCCATTACGTCATGCTTCAGAAATGTGGAAAATGGTCCGTTTTCAAATGTTTCATTTTTGAACGTCAGTTCACATTTGTAGGTGGATCATCAGTGTTAGAGCTAAAATTAGCATGTTTAAAGTGATTTTCATGCTTCCAGGGGCCCAAAACACAAGATTTATGGAATGGTTAAAAGTGCATGAAAATGGCCAATTTACTCACTCTGAGTTCTCAAAAAGGGTTTCTTCACCCCGGGAAGTTAATTAAATACCATTTGGAGGCATTTAATGTTTGAGCAAAAACGGCTGATTTTCGACAAAAGAGATAACACCCCCCATAACGTCATGCTTCAGAAATGTGGAAAATGGTCCGTTTTCAAATGTTTTATTTTTGAACGTCAGTTCACATTTGTAGGTGGATCATCAGTGTTAGAGCTAAAATTAGCATGTTTAAAGTGATTTTCATGCTTCCAGGGGCTCGGGAAGTGAAATAAATACCATTTGGAGGCATTTAATGTTCGAGCAAAAACGGCTGATTTTCGACAAAAGAGATAACACCCCCCCATTACGTCATGCTTCAGAAATGTGGAAAATGGTCCGTTTTCAAATGTTTTATTTTTGAACGTCAGTTCACATTTGTAGGTGGATCATCAGTGTTAGAGCTAAAATTAGCATGTTTAAAGTGATTTTCATGCTTCCAGGGGCTCGGGAAGTTAATTAAATACCATTTGGAGGCATTTAATGTTCGAGCAAAAACGGCTGATTTTCGACAAAAGAGATAACACCCCCCCATTACGTCATGCTTCAGAAATTTGGAAAATGGTCCCTTTTCAAATATTTTATTTTTGAACGTCAGTTCACATTTGTAGGCGGATCATCAGTGTTAGAGCTAAAATTAGCATGTTTAAAGTGATTTTCATGCTTCCAGGGGCCCAAAACATAAGATTTATGGAATGGTTAAAAGTGCATGAAAATGGCCAATTTACTCACTCTGAGTACTCAAAAAGGGTTTCTTCACCCCGGGAAGTTAATTAAATACCATTTGGAGGCATTTAATGTTCGAGCAAAAACGGCTGATTTTCGACAAAAGAGATAACACCCCCCCATTACGTCATGCTTCAGAAATGTGGAAAATGGTCCGTTTTCAAATGTTTTATTTTTGAACGTCAGTTCACATTTGTAGGTGGATCATCAGTGTTAGAGCTAAAATTAGCATGTTTAAAGTGATTTTCATGCTTCCAGGGGCCCAAAACACAAGATTTCTGGAATGGTTAAAAGTGCATGAAAATGGCCAATTTACTCACTCTGAGTTCTCAAAAAGGGTTTCTTCACCCCGGGAAGTTAATTAAATACCATTTGGAGGCATTTAATGTTCGAGCAAAAACGGCTGATTTTCGACAAAAGAGATAACACCCCCCCATTACGTCATGCTTCAGAAATGTGGAAAATGGTCCGTTTTCAAATGTTTTATTTTTGAACGTCAGTTCACATTTGTAGGTGGATCATCAGTGTTAGAGCTAAAATTAGCATGTTTAAAGTGATTTTCATGCTTCCAGGGGCTCGGGAAGTTAATTAAATACCATTTGGAGGCATTTAATGTTCGAGCAAAAACGGCTGATTTTCGACAAAAGAGATAACACCCCCCCATTACGTCATGCTTCAGAAATGTGGAAAATGGTCCGTTTTCAAATGTTTTATTTTTGAACGTCAGTTCACATTTGTAGGTGGATCATCAGTGTTAGAGCTAAAATTAGCATGTTTAAAGTGATTTTCATGCTTCCAGGGGCTCGGGAAGTGAAATAAATACCATTTGGAGGCATTTAATGTTCGAGCAAAAACGGCTGATTTTCGACAAAAGAGATGACACCCCCCCCCCCATTACGTCATGCTTCAGAAATGTGGAAAATGGTCCGTTTTCAAATGTTTTATTTTTGAACGTCAGTTCACATTTGTAGGTGGATCATCAGTGTTAGAGCTAAAATTAGCATGTTTAAAGTGATTTTCATGCTTCCAGGGGCCCAAAACACAAGATTTATGGAATGGTTAAAAGTGCATGAAAATGGCCAATTTACTCACTCTGAGTTCTCAAAAAGGGTTTCTTCACCCCGGGAAGTTAATTAAATACCATTTGGAGGCATTTAATGTTCCAGCAAAAACGGCTGATTTTCGACGAAAGAGATAACACCCCCCCATTACGTCATGCTTCAGAATGTGGAAAATGGTCCGTTTTCAAATGTTTTATTTTTGAACGTCAGTTCACATTTGTAGGTGGATCATCAGTGTTAGAGCTAAAATTAGCATGTTTAAAGTGATTTTCATGCTTCCAGGGGCTCGGGAAGTTATTTAAATACCATTTGGAGGCATTTAATGTTCGAGCAAAAACGCCTGATTTTCGACAAAAGAGATAACACCCCCCCATTACGTCATGCTTCAGAAATGTGGAAAATGGTCCGTTTTCAAATGTTTTATTTGTGAACGTCAGTTCACATTTGTAGGTGGATCATCAGTGTTAGAGCTAAAATTAGCATGTTTAAAGTGATTTTCATGCTTCCAGGGGCCCAAAACACAAGATTTATGGAATGGTTAAAAGTGCATGAAAATGGCCAATTTACTCACTCTGAGTTCTCAAAAAGGGTTTCTTCACCCCGGGAAGTTAATTAAATACCATTTGGAGGCATTTAATGTTCGAGCAAAAACGGCTGATTTTCGACAAAAGAGATAACACCCCCCCATTACGTCATGCTTCAGAAATGTGGAAAATGGTCCGTTTTCAAATGTTTTATTTTTGAACGTCAGTTCACATTTGTAGGTGGATCATCAGTGTTAGAGCTAAAATTAGCATGTTTAAAGTGATTTTCATGCTTCCAGGGGCCCAAAACACAAGATTTCTGGAATGGTTAAAAGTGCATGAAAATGGCCAATTTACTCACTCTGAGTTCTCAAAAAGGGTTTCTTCACCCCGGGAAGTTAATTAAATACCATTTGGAGGCATTTAATGTTCGAGCAAAAACGGCTGATTTTCGACAAAAGAGATAACACCCCCCCATTACGTCATGCTTCAGAAATGTGGAAAATGGTCCGTTTTCAAATGTTTTATTTTTGAACGTCAGTTCACATTTGTAGGTGGATCATCAGTGTTAGAGCTAAAATTAGCATGTTTAAAGTGATTTTCATGCTTCCAGGGGCTCGGGAAGTTAATTAAATACCATTTGGAGGCATTTAATGTTCGAGCAAAAACGGCTGATTTTCGACAAAAGAGATAACACCCCCCCATTACGTCATGCTTCAGAAATGTGGAAAATGGTCCGTTTTCAAATGTTTTATTTTTGAACGTCAGTTCACATTTGTAGGTGGATCATCAGTGTTAGAGCTAAAATTAGCATGTTTAAAGTGATTTTCATGCTTCCAGGGGCTCGGGAGGTGAAATAAATACCATTTGGAGGCATTTAATGTTCGAGCAAAAACGGCTGATTTTCGACAAAAGAGATAACACCCCCCCCCATTACGTCATGCTTCAGAAATGTGGAAAATGGTCCGTTTTCAAATGTTTTATTTTTGAACGTCAGTTCACATTTGTAGGTGGATCATCAGTGTTAGAGCTAAAATTAGCATGTTTAAAGTGATTTTCATGCTTCCAGGGGCCCAAAACACAAGATTTATGGAATGGTTAAAAGTGCATGAAAATGGCCAATTTACTCACTCTGAGTTCTCAAAAAGGGTTTCTTCACCCCGGGAAGTTAATTAAATACCATTTGGAGGCATTTAATGTTTGAGCAAAAACGGCTGATTTTCGACAAAAGAGATAACACCCCCCATAACGTCATGCTTCAGAAATGTGGAAAATGGTCCGTTTTCAAATGTTTTATTTTTGAACGTCAGTTCACATTTGTAGGTGGATCATCAGTGTTAGAGCTAAAATTAGCATGTTTAAAGTGATTTTCATGCTTCCAGGGGCTCGGGAAGTGAAATAAATACCATTTGGAGGCATTTAATGTTCGAGCAAAAACGGCTGATTTTCGACAAAAGAGATAACACCCCCCCATTACGTCATGCTTCAGAAATGTGGAAAATGGTCCGTTTTCAAATGTTTTATTTTTGAACGTCAGTTCACATTTGTAGGTGGATCATCAGTGTTAGAGCTTAAATTAGCATGTTTAAAGTGATTTTCATGCTTCCAGGGGCTCGGGAAGTTAATTAAATACCATTTGGAGGCATTTAATGTTCGAGCAAAAACGGCTGATTTTCGACAAAAGAGATAACACCCCCCCATTACGTCATGCTTCAGAAATTTGGAAAATGGTCCCTTTTCAAATATTTTATTTTTGAACGTCAGTTCACATTTGTAGGCGGATCATCAGTGTTAGAGCTAAAATTAGCATGTTTAAAGTGATTTTCATGCTTCCAGGGGCCCAAAACATAAGATTTATGGAATGGTTAAAAGTGCATGAAAATGGCCAATTTACTCACTCTGAGTACTCAAAAAGGGTTTCTTCACCCCGGGAAGTTAATTAAATACCATTTGGAGGCATTTAATGTTCGAGCAAAAACGGCTGATTTTCGACAAAAGAGATAACACCCCCCCATTACGTCATGCTTCAGAAATGTGGAAAATGGTCCGTTTTCAAATGTTTTATTTTTGAACGTCAGTTCACATTTGTAGGTGGATCATCAGTGTTAGAGCTAAAATTAGCATGTTTAAAGTGATTTTCATGCTTCCAGGGGCCCAAAACACAAGATTTCTGGAATGGTTAAAAGTGCATGAAAATGGCCAATTTACTCACTCTGAGTTCTCAAAAAGGGTTTCTTCACCCCGGGAAGTTAATTAAATACCATTTGGAGGCATTTAATGTTCGAGCAAAAACGGCTGATTTTCGACAAAAGAGATAACACCCCCCCATTACGTCATGCTTCAGAAATGTGGAAAATGGTCCGTTTTCAAATGTTTTATTTTTGAACGTCAGTTCACATTTGTAGGTGGATCATCAGTGTTAGAGCTAAAATTAGCATGTTTAAAGTGATTTTCATGCTTCCAGGGGCTCGGAAGTTAATTAAATACCATTTGGAGGCATTTAATGTTCGAGCAAAAACGGCTGATTTTCGACAAAAGAGATAACACCCCCCCATTACGTCATGCTTCAGAAATGTGGAAAATGGTCCGTTTTCAAATGTTTTATTTTTGAACGTCAGTTAACATTTGTAGGTGGATCATCAGTGTTAGAGCTAAAATTAGCATGTTTAAAGTGATTTTCATGCTTCCAGGGGCTCGGGAAGTGAAATAAATACCATTTGGAGGCATTTAATGTTCAAGCAAAAACGGCTGATTTTCGACAAAAGAGATAACACCCCCCCATTACGTCATGCTTCAGAAATGTGGAAAATGGTCCGTTTTCAAATGTTTTATTTTTGAACGTCAGTTCACATTTGTAGGTGGATCATCAGTGTTAGAGCTAAAATTAGCATGTTTAAAGTGATTTTCATGCTTCCAGGGGCCCAAAACACAAGATTTATGGAATGGTTAAAAGTGCATGAAAATGGCCAATTTACTCACTCTGAGTTCTCAAAAAGGGTTTCTTCACCCCGGGAAGTTAATTAAATACCATTTGGAGGCATTTAATGTTCCAGCAAAAACGGCTGATTTTCGACGAAAGAGATAACACCCCCCCATTACGTCATGCTTCAGAATGTGGAAAATGGTCCGTTTTCAAATGTTTTATTTTTGAACGTCAGTTCACATTTGTAGGTGGATCATCAGTGTTAGAGCTAAAATTAGCATGTTTAAAGTGATTTTCATGCTTCCAGGGGCTCGGGAAGTTAATTAAATACCATTTGGAGGCATTTAATGTTCCAGCAAAAACGGCTGATTTTCGACAAAAGAGATAACACCCCCCCATTACGTCATGCTTCAGAAATGTGGAAAATGGTCCTTTTTCAAATGTTTTATTTTTGAACGTCAGTTCACATTTGTAGGTGGATCATCAGTGTTAGAGCTAAAATTAGCATGTTTAAAGTGATTTTCATGCTTCCAGGGGCCCAAAACACAAGATTTATGAAATGGTTAAAAGTGCATGAAAATGGCCAATTTACTCACTCTGAGTTCTCAAAAAGGGTTTCTTCACCCCGGGAAGTTAATTAAATACCATTTGGAGGCATTTAATGTTCGAGCAAAAACGGCTGATTTTCGACAAAAGAGATAACACCCCCCCATTACGTCATGCTTCAGAAATGTGGAAAATGGTCCGTTTTCAAATGTTTTATTTTTGAACGTCAGTTCACATTTGTAGTTGGATCATCAGTGTTAGAGCTAAAATTAGCATGTTTAAAGTGATTTTCATGCTTCCAGGGGCCCAAAACACAAGATTTATGGAATGGTTAAAAGTGCATGAAAATGGCCAATTTACTCACTCTGAGTTCTCAAAAAGGGTTTCTTCACCCCGGGAAGTTAATTAAATACCATTTGGAGGCATTTAATGTTCGAGCAAAAACGGCTGATTTTTGACAAAAGAGATAACACCCCCCCATTACGTCATGCTTCAGAAATGTGGAAAATGGTCCGTTTTCAAATGTTTTATTTTTGAACGTCAGTTCACATTTGTAGGTGGATCATCAGTGTTAGAGCTAAAATTAGCATGTTTAAAGTGATTTTCATGCTTCCAGGTGCCCAAAACACAAGATTTATGGAATGGTTAAAAGTGCATGAAAATGGCCAATTTACTCACTCTGAGTTCTCAAAAAGGGTTTCTTCACCCCGGGAAGTTAATTAAATACCATTTGGAGGCATTTAATGTTCCAGCAAAAACGGCTGATTTTCGACGAAAGAGATAACACCCCCCCATTACGTCATGCTTCAGAATGTGGAAAATGGTCCGTTTTCAAATGTTTTATTTTTGAACGTCAGTTCACATTTGTAGGTGGATCATCAGTGTTAGAGCTAAAATTAGCATGTTTAAAGTGATTTTCATGCTTCCAGGGGCTCGGGAAGTTAATTAAATACCATTTGGAGGCATTTAATGTTCGAGCAAAAACGCCTGATTTTCGACAAAAGAGATAACACCCCCCCATTACGTCATGCTTCAGAAATGTGGAAAATGGTCCGTTTTCAAATGTTTTATTTGTGAACGTCAGTTCACATTTGTAGGTGGATCATCAGTGTTAGAGCTAAAATTAGCATGTTTAAAGTGATTTTCATGCTTCCAGGGGCCCAAAACACAAGATTTATGGAATGGTTAAAAGTGCATGAAAATGGCCAATTTACTCACTCTGAGTTCTCAAAAAGGGTTTCTTCACCCCGGGAAGTTAATTAAATACCATTTGGAGGCATTTAATGTTCGAGCAAAAACGGCTGATTTTCGACAAAAGAGATAACACCCCCCCATTACGTCATGCTTCAGAAATGTGGAAAATGGTCCGTTTTCAAATGTTTTATTTTTGAACGTCAGTTCACATTTGTAGGTGGATCATCAGTGTTAGAGCTAAAATTAGCATGTTTAAAGTGATTTTCATGCTTCCAGGGGCCCAAAACACAAGATTTATGGAATGGTTAAAAGTGCATGAAAATGGCCAATTTACTCACTCTGAGTTCTCAAAAAGGGTTTCTTCACCCCGGGAAGTTAATTAAATACCATTTGGAGGCATTTAATGTTTGAGCAAAAACGGCTGATTTTTGACAAAAGAGATAACACCCCCCATAACGTCATGCTTCAGAAATGTGGAAAATGGTCCGTTTTCAAATGTTTTATTTTTGAACGTCATTTCACATTTGTAGGTGGATCATCAGTGTTAGAGCTAAAATTAGCATGTTTAAAGTGATTTTCATGCTTCCAGGGGCTCGGGAAGTGAAATAAATACTATTTGGAGGCATTTAATGTTCGAGCAAAAACGGCTGATTTTCGACAAAAGAGATAACACCCCCCCCATTACGTCATGCTTCAGAAATGTGGAAAATGGTCCGTTTTCAAATGTTTTATTTTTGAACGTCAGTTCACATTTGTAGGTGGATCATCAGTGTTAGAGCTAAAATTAGCATGTTTAAAGTGATTTTCATGCTTCCAGGGGCTCGGGAAGTGAAATAAATACCATTTGGAGGCATTTAATGTTCGAGCAAAAACGGCTGATTTTCGACAAAGAGATAACACCCCCCCATTACGTCATGCTTCAGAAATGTGGAAAATGGTCCGTTTTCAAATGTTTTATTTTTGAACGTCAGTTCACATTTGTAGGTGGATCATCAGTGTTAGAGCTAAAATTAGCATGTTTAAAGTGATTTTCATGCTTCCAGGGGCTCGGGAAGTTAATTAAATACCATTTGGAGGCATTTAATGTTCGAGCAAAAACGGCTGATTTTCGACAAAAGAGATAACACCCCCCCATACGTCATGCTTCAGAAATGTGGAAAATGGTCCGTTTTCAAATGTTTTATTTTTGAATGTCAGTTCACATTTGTAGGTGGATCATCAGTGTTAGAGCTAAAATTAGCATGTTTAAAGTGATTTTCATGCTTCCAGGGGCTCGGAAGTTAATTAAATACCATTTGGAGGCATTTAATGTTCGAGCAAAAACTGCTGATTTTCGACAAAAGAGATAACACCCCCCCATTACGTCATGCTTCAGAAATGTGGAAAATGGTCAGTTTTCAAATGTTTTATTTTTGAACGTCAGTTCACATTTGTAGGTGGATCATCAGTGTTAGAGCTAAAATTAGCATGTTTAAAGTGATTTTCATGCTTCCAGGGGCTCGGGAAGTTAATTAAATACCATTTGGAGGCATTTAATGTTCGAGCAAAAAGGGCTGATTTTCGACAAAAGAGATAACACCCCCCCATTACGTCATGCTTCAGAAATGTGGAAAATGGTCCGTTTTCAAATGTTTTATTTTTGAACGTCAGTTCACATTTGTAGGTGGATCATCAGTGTTAGAGCTAAAATTAGCATGTTTTAAGTGATTTTCATGCTTCCAGGGGCTCGGGAAGTTAATTAAATACCATTTGGAGGCATTTAATGTTCGAGCAAAAACGGCTGATTTTCGACAAAAGAGATAACACCCCCCCATTACGTCATGCTTCAGAAATGTGGAAAATGGTCCGTTTTCAAATGTTTTATTTTTGAACGTCAGTTCACATTTGTAGGTGGATCATCAGTGTTGGAGCTAAAATTAGCATGTTTAAATTGATTTTCATGCTTCCAGGGGCTCGGGAAGTTAATTAAATAACATTTGGAGGCATTTAATGTTCGAGCAAAAACGGCTGATTTTCGACAAAAGAGATAACACCCCCCCATTACGTCATGATTCAGAAATGTGGAAAATGGTCCGTTTTCAAATGTTTTATTTTTGAACGTCAGTTCACATTTGTAGGTGGATCATCAGTGTTAGAGCTAAAATTAGCATGTTTAAAGTGATTTTCATGCTTCCAGGGGCCCAAAACACAAGATTTATGGAATGGTTAAAAGTGCATGAAAATGGCCAATTTACTCACTCTGAGTTCTCAAAAAGGGTTTCTTCACCCCGGGAAGTGAAATAAATACCATTTGGAGGCATTTAATGTTCGAGCAAAAACGGCTGATTTTCGACAAAAGAGATAACACCCCCCCATTACGTCATGCTTCAGAAATGTGGAAAATGGTCCGTTTTCAAATGTTTTATTTTTGAACGTCAGTTCACATTTGTA
Source organism: Lissotriton vulgaris (assembly GCF_964263255.1). NCBI lineage: Eukaryota > Metazoa > Chordata > Amphibia > Caudata > Salamandridae > Lissotriton > Lissotriton vulgaris. The sequence continues at coordinate 123,644 of NW_028253223.1, read as the reverse complement.
GGTGGATCATCAGTGTTAGAGCTAAAATTAGCATGTTTAAAGTGATTTTCATGCTTCCAGGGGCTTGGGAAGTTAATTAAATACCATTTGGAGGCATTTAATGTTCGAGCAAAAACAGCTGATTTTCGACAAAAGAGATAACACCCCCCCATTACGTCATGCTTCAGAAATGTGGAAAATGGTCCGTTTTCAAATGTTTTATTTTTGAACGTCAGTTCACATTTGTAGGTGGATCATCAGTGTTAGAGCTAAAATTAGCATGTTTAAAGTGATTTTCATGCTTCCAGGGGCTCGGGAAGTTAATTAAATACCATTTGGAGGCATTTAATGTTCGAGCAAAAACTGCTGATTTTCGACAAAAGAGATAACACCCCCCCATTACGTCATGCTTCAGAAATGTGGAAAATGGTCCGTTTTCAAATGTTTTATTTTTGAACGTCAGTTCACATTTGTAGGTGGATCATCAGTGTTAGAGCTAAAATTAGCATGTTTAAAGTGATTTTCATGCTTCCAGGGGCTCGGAAGTTAATTAAATACCATTTGGAGGCATTTAATGTTCGAGCAAAAAGGGCTGATTTTCGACAAAAGAGATAACACCCCCCCATTACGTCATGCTTCAGAAATGTGGAAAATGGTCCGTTTTCAAATGTTTTATTTTTGAACGTCAGTTCACATTTGTAGGTGGATCATCAGTGTTAGAGCTAAAATTAGCATGTTTAAAGTGATTTTCATGCTTCCAGGGGCCCAAAACACAAGATTTATGGAATGGTTAAAAGTGCATGAAAATGGCCAATTTACTCACTCTGAGTTCTCAAAAAGGGTTTCTTCACCCCGGGAAGTTAATTAAATACCATTTGGAGGCATTTAATGTTTGAGCAAAAACGGCTGATTTTTGACAAAAGAGATAACACCCCCCATAACGTCATGCTTCAGAAATGTGGAAAATGGTCCGTTTTCAAATGTTTTATTTTTGAACGTCATTTCACATTTGTAGGTGGATCATCAGTGTTAGAGCTAAAATTAGCATGTTTAAAGTGATTTTCATGCTTCCAGGGGCTCGGGAAGTGAAATAAATACTATTTGGAGGCATTTAATGTTCGAGCAAAAACGGCTGATTTTCGACAAAAGAGATAACACCCCCCCCATTACGTCATGCTTCAGAAATGTGGAAAATGGTCCGTTTTCAAATGTTTTATTTTTGAACGTCAGTTCACATTTGTAGGTGGATCATCAGTGTTAGAGCTAAAATTAGCATGTTTAAAGTGATTTTCATGCTTCCAGGGGCTCGGGAAGTGAAATAAATACCATTTGGAGGCATTTAATGTTCGAGCAAAAACGGCTGATTTTCGACAAAAGAGATAACACCCCCCATTACGTCATGCTTCAGAAATGTGGAAAATGGTCCGTTTTCAAATGTTTTATTTTTGAACGTCAGTTCACATTTGTAGGTGGATCATCAGTGTTAGAGCTAAAATTAGCATGTTTAAAGTGATTTTCATGCTTCCAGGGGCTCGGGAAGTTAATTAAATACCATTTGGAGGCATTTAATGTTCGAGCAAAAACGGCTGATTTTCGACAAAAGAGATAACACCCCCCCATTACGTCATGCTTCAGAAATGTGGAAAATGGTCCGTTTTCAAATGTTTTATTTTTGAATGTCAGTTCACATTTGTAGGTGGATCATCAGTGTTAGAGCTAAAATTAGCATGTTTAAAGTGATTTTCATGCTTCCAGGGGCTCGGGAAGTTAATTAAATACCATTTGGAGGCATTTAATGTTCGAGCAAAAACTGCTGATTTTCGACAAAAGAGATAACACCCCCCCATTACGTCATGCTTCAGAAATGTGGAAATGGTCAGTTTTCAAATGTTTTATTTTTGAACGTCAGTTCACATTTGTAGGTGGATCATCAGTGTTAGAGCTAAAATTAGCATGTTTAAAGTGATTTTCATGCTTCCAGGGGCTCGGGAAGTTAATTAAATACCATTTGGAGGCATTTAATGTTCGAGCAAAAAGGGCTGATTTTCGACAAAAGAGATAACACCCCCCCATTACGTCATGCTTCAGAAATGTGGAAAATGGTCCGTTTTCAAATGTTTTATTTTTGAACGTCAGTTCACATTTGTAGGTGGATCATCAGTGTTAGAGCTAAAATTAGCATGTTTTAAGTGATTTTCATGCTTCCAGGGGCTCGGGAAGTTAATTAAATACCATTTGGAGGCATTTAATGTTCGAGCAAAAACGGCTGATTTTCGACAAAAGAGATAACACCCCCCCATTACGTCATGCTTCAGAAATGTGGAAAATGGTCCGTTTTCAAATGTTTTATTTTTGAACGTCAGTTCACATTTGTAGGTGGATCATCAGTGTTGGAGCTAAAATTAGCATGTTTAAATTGATTTTCATGCTTCCAGGGGCTCGGGAAGTTAATTAAATAACATTTGGAGGCATTTAATGTTCGAGCAAAAACGGCTGATTTTCGACAAAAGAGATAACACCCCCCCATTACGTCATGATTCAGAAATGTGGAAAATGGTCCGTTTTCAAATGTTTTATTTTTGAACGTCAGTTCACATTTGTAGGTGGATCATCAGTGTTAGAGCTAAAATTAGCATGTTTAAAGTGATTTTCATGCTTCCAGGGGCCCAAAACACAAGATTTATGGAATGGTTAAAAGTGCATGAAAATGGCCAATTTACTCACTCTGAGTTCTCAAAAAGGGTTTCTTCACCCCGGGAAGTGAAATAAATACCATTTGGAGGCATTTAATGTTCGAGCAAAAACGGCTGATTTTCGACAAAAGAGATAACACCCCCCCATTACGTCATGCTTCAGAAATGTGGAAAATGGTCCGTTTTCAAATGTTTTATTTTTGAACGTCAGTTCACATTTGTAGGTGGATCATCAGTGTTAGAGCTAAAATTAGCATGTTTAAAGTGATTTTCATGCTTCCAGGGGCTCGGGAAGTTAATTAAATACCATTTGGAGGCATTTAATGTTCGAGCAAAAACAGCTGATTTTCGACAAAAGAGATAACACCCCCCCATTACGTCATGCTTCAGAAATGTGGAAAATGGTCCGTTTTCAAATGTTTTATTTTTGAACGTCAGTTCACATTTGTAGGTGGATCATCAGTGTTAGAGCTAAAATTAGCATGTTTAAAGTGATTTTCATGCTTCCAGGGGCTCGGGAAGTTAATTAAATACCATTTGGAGGCATTTAATGTTCGAGCAAAAACTGCTGATTTTCGACAAAAGAGATAACACCCCCCCATTACGTCATGCTTCAGAAATGTGGAAAATGGTCCGTTTTCAAATGTTTTATTTTTGAACGTCAGTTCACATTTGTAGGTGGATCATCAGTGTTAGAGCTAAAATTAGCATGTTTAAAGTGATTTTCATGCTTCCAGGGGCTCGGAAGTTAATTAAATACCATTTGGAGGCATTTAATGTTCGAGCAAAAAGGGCTGATTTTCGACAAAAGAGATAACACCCCCCCATTACGTCATGCTTCAGAAATGTGGAAAATGGTCCGTTTTCAAATGTTTTATTTTTGAACGTCAGTTCACATTTGTAGGTGGATCATCAGTGTTAGAGCTAAAATTAGCATGTTTAAAGTGATTTTCATGCTTCCAGGGGCTCAGGAAGTTAATTAAATACCATTTGGAGGCATTTAATGTTCGAGCAAAAACGGCTGATTTTCGACAAAAGAGATAACACCCCCCCATTACGTCATGCTTCAGAAATGTGGAAAATGGTCCGTTTTCAAATGTTTTATTTTTGAACGTCAGTTCACATTTGTAGGTGGATCATCAGTGTTAGAGCTAAAATTAGCATGTTTAAAGTGATTTTCATGCTTCCAGGGGCCCAAAACACAAGATTTATGGAATGGTTAAAAGTGCATGAAAATGGCCAATTTACTCACTCTGAGTACTCAAAAAGGGTTTCTTCACCCCGGGAAGTTAATTAAATACCATTTGGAGGCATTTAATGTTTGAGCAAAAACGGCTGATTTTCGACAAAAGAGATAACACCCCCCCATTACGTCATGCTTCAGAAATGTGGAAAATGGTCCGTTTTCAAATGTTTTATTTTTGAACGTCAGTTCACTTTTGTAGGTGGATCATCAGTGTTAGAGCTAAAATTAGCATGTTTAAAGTGATTTTCATGCTTCCAGGGGCTCGGGAAGTGAAATAAATACCATTTGGAGGCATTTAATGTTCGAGCAAAAACGGCTGATTTTCGACAAAAGAGATAACACCCCCCATTACGTCATGCTTCAGAAATGTGGAAAATGGTCTGTTTTCAAATGTTTTATTTTTGAACGTCAGTTCACATTTGTAGGTGGATCATCAGTGTTAGAGCTAAAATTGGCATGTTTAAAGTGATTTTCATGCTTCCAGGGGCCCAAAACACAAGATTTATGGAATGGTTAAAAGTGCATGAAAATGGCCAATTTACTCACTCTGAGTTCTCAAAAAGGGTTTCTTCACCCCGGGAAGTTAATTAAATACCATTTGGAGGCATTTAATGTTCGAGCAAAAACGGCTGATTTTCGACAAAAGAGATAACACCCCCCCCCATTACGTCATGCTTCAGAAATGTGGAAAATGGTCCGTTTTCAAATGTTTTATTTTTGAACGTCAGTTCACATTTGTAGGTGGATCATCAGTGTTAGAGCTAAAATTAGCATGTTTAAAGTGATTTTCATGCTTCCAGGGGCTCGGAAGTTAATTAAATACCATTTGGAGGCATTTAATGTTCGAGCAAAAAGGGCTGATTTTCGACAAAAGAGATAACACCCCCCCATTACGTCATGCTTCAGAAATGTGGAAAATGGTCCGTTTTCAAATGTTTTATTTTTGAACGTCAGTTCACATTTGTAGGTGGATCATCAGTGTTAGAGCTAAAATTAGCATGTTTAAAGTGATTTTCATGCTTCCAGGGGCTCAGGAAGTTAATTAAATACCATTTGGAGGCATTTAATGTTCGAGCAAAAACGGCTGATTTTCGACAAAAGAGATAACACCCCCCCATTACGTCATGCTTCAGAAATGTGGAAAATGGTCCGTTTTCAAATGTTTTATTTTTGAACGTCAGTTCACATTTGTAGGTGGATCATCAGTGTTAGAGCTAAAATTAGCATGTTTAAAGTGATTTTCATGCTTCCAGGGGCCCAAAACACAAGATTTATGGAATGGTTAAAAGTGCATGAAAATGGCCAATTTACTCACTCTGAGTACTCAAAAAGGGTTTCTTCACCCCGGGAAGTTAATTAAATACCATTTGGAGGCATTTAATGTTTGAGCAAAAACGGCTGATTTTCGACAAAAGAGATAACACCCCCCCATTACGTCATGCTTCAGAAATGTGGAAAATGGTCCGTTTTCAAATGTTTTATTTTTGAACGTCAGTTCACTTTTGTAGGTGGATCATCAGTGTTAGAGCTAAAATTAGCATGTTTAAAGTGATTTTCATGCTTCCAGGGGCTCGGGAAGTGAAATAAATACCATTTGGAGGCATTTAATGTTCGAGCAAAAACGGCTGATTTTCGACAAAAGAGATAACACCCCCCATTACGTCATGCTTCAGAAATGTGGAAAATGGTCTGTTTTCAAATGTTTTATTTTTGAACGTCAGTTCACATTTGTAGGTGGATCATCAGTGTTAGAGCTAAAATTGGCATGTTTAAAGTGATTTTCATGCTTCCAGGGGCCCAAAACACAAGATTTATGGAATGGTTAAAAGTGCATGAAAATGGCCAATTTACTCACTCTGAGTTCTCAAAAAGGGTTTCTTCACCCCGGGAAGTTAATTAAATACCATTTGGAGGCATTTAATGTTCGAGCAAAAACGGCTGATTTTCGACAAAAGAGATAACACCCCCCCCCATTACGTCATGCTTCAGAAATGTGGAAAATGGTCCGTTTTCAAATGTTTTATTTTTGAACGTCAGTTCACATTTGTAGGTGGATCATCAGTGTTAGAGCTAAAATTAGCATGTTTAAAGTGATTTTCATGCTTCCAGGGGCTCGGGAAGTGAAATAAATACCATTTGGAGGCATTTAATGTTCGAGCAAAAACGGCTGATTTTCGACAAAAGAGATAACACCCCCCCATTACGTCATGCTTCAGAAATGTGGAAAATGGTCCGTTTTCAAATGTTTTATTTTTGAACGTCAGTTCACATTTGTAGGTGGATCATCAGTGTTAGAGCTAAAATTAGCATGTTTAAAGTGATTTTCATGCTTCCAGGGGCCCAAAACACAAGATTTATGGAATGGTTAAAAGTGCATGAAAATGGCCAATTTACTCACTCTGAGTTCTCAAAAAGGGTTTCTTCACCCCGGGAAGTTAATTAAATACCATTTGGAGGCATTTAATGTTCGAGCAAAAACTGCTGATTTTCGACAAAAGAGATAACACCCCCCCATTACGTCATGCTTCAGAAATGTGGAAAATGGTCCGTTTTCAAATGTTTTATTTTTGAACGTCAGTTCACATTTGGAGGTGGATCATCAGTGTTAGAGCTAAAATTAGCATGTTTAAAGTGATTTTCATGCTTCCAGGGGCTCGGGAAGTTAATTAAATACCATTTGGAGGCATTTAATGTTCGAGCAAAAATGGCTGATTTTCGACAAAAGAGATAACACCCCCCCATTACGTCATGCTTCAGAAATGTGGAAAATGGTCCGTTTTCAAATGTTTTATTTTTGAACGTCAGTTCACATTTGTAGGTGGATCATCAGTGTTAGAGCTAAAATTAGCATGTTTAAAGTGATTTTCATGCTTCCAGGGGCTCGGGAAGTTAATTAAATACCATTTGGAGGCATTTAATGTTCGAGCAAAAACGGCTGATTTTCGACAAAAGAGATAACACCCCCCCATTACGTCATGCTTAAGAAATGTGGAAAATGGTCCGTTTTCAAATGTTTTATTTTTGAACGTCAGTTCACATTTGTAGGTGGATCATCAGTGTTAGAGCTAAAATTAGCATGTTTAAAGTGATTTTCATGCTTCCAGGGCCTCGGGAAGTTAATTAAATACCATTTGGAGGCATTTAATGTTCGAGCAAAAACGGCTGATTTTCGACAAAAGAGATAACACCCCCCCATTACGTCATGCTTCAGAAATGTGGAAAATGGTCCGTTTTCAAATGTTTTATTTTTGAACGTCAGTTCACATTTGTAGGTGGATCATCAGTGTTAGAGCTAAAATTAGCATGTTTAAAGTGATTTTCATGCTTCCAGGGGCCCAAAACACAAGATTTATGGAATGGTTAAAAGTGCATGAAAATGGCCAATTTACTCACTCTGAGTTCTCAAAAAGGGTTTCTTCACCCCGGGAAGTTAATTAAATACCATTTGGAGGCATTTAATGTTCGAGCAAAAACGGCTGATTTTCGACAAAAGAGATAACACCCCCCCATTACATCATGCTTCAGAAATGTGGAAAATGGTCCGTTTTCAAATGTTTTATTTTTGAACGTCAGTTCACATTTGTAGGTGGATCATCAGTGTTAGAGCTAAAATTAGCATGTTTAAAGTGATTTTCATGCTTCCAGGGGCTCGGGAAGTGAAATAAATACCATTTGGAGGCATTTAATGTTCGAGCAAAAACGGCTGATTTTCGACAAAAGAGATAACACCCCCCCATTACGTCATGCTTCAGAAATGTGGAAAATGGTCCGTTTTCAAATGTTTTATTTTTGAACGTCAGTTCACATTTGTAGGTGGATCATCAGTGTTAGAGCTAAAATTAGCATGTTTAAAGTGATTTTCATGCTTCCAGGGGCTCTGGAAGTGAAATAAATACCATTTGGAGGCATTTAATGTTCGAGCAAAAACGGCTGATTTTCGACAAAAGAGATAACACCCCCCCATTACGTCATGCTTCAGAAATGTGGAAAATGGTCCGTTTTCAAATGTTTTATTTTTGAACGTCAGTTCACATTTGTAGGTGGATCATCAGTGTTAGAGCTAAAATTAGCATGTTTAAAGTGATTTTCATGCTTCCAGGGGCCCAAAACACAAGATTTATGGAATGGTTAAAAGTGCATGAAAATGGCCAATTTACTCACTCTGAGTTCTCAAAAAGGGTTTCTTCACCCCGGGAAGTTAATTAAATACCATTTGGAGGCATTTAATGTTCGAGCAAAAACGGCTGATTTTCGACGAAAGAGATAACACCCCCCCATTACGTCATGCTTCAGAAATGTGGAAAATGGTCCGTTTTCAAATGTTTTATTTTTGAACGTCAGTTCACATTTGTAGGTGGATCATCAGTGTTAGAGCTAAAATTAGCATGTTTAAAGTGATTTTCATGCTTCCAGGGGCTCGGGAAGTTAATTAAATACCATTTGGAGGCATTTAATGTTCCAGCAAAAACGGCTGATTTTCGACAAAAGAGATAACACCCCCCAATTACGTCATGCTTCAGAAATGTGGAAAATGGTCCTTTTTCAAATGTTTTATTTTTGAACGTCAGTTCACATTTGTAGGTGGATCATCAGTGTTAGAGCTAAAATTAGCATGTTTAAAGTGATTTTCATGCTTCCAGGGGCCCAAAACACAAGATTTATGAAATGGTTAAAAGTGCATGAAAATGGCCAATTTACTCACTCTGAGTTCTCAAAAAGGGTTTCTTCACCCCGGGAAGTTAATTAAATACCATTTGGAGGCATTTAATGTTCGAGCAAAAACGGCTGATTTTCGACAAAAGAGATAACACCCCCCCCATTACGTCATGCTTCAGAAATGTGGAAAATGGTCCGTTTTCAAATGTTTTATTTTTGAACGTCAGTTCACATTTGTAGGTGGATCATCAGTGTTAGAGCTAAAATTAGCATGTTTAAAGTGATTTTCATGCTTCCAGGGGCTTGGGAAGTGAAATAAATACCATTTGGAGGCATTTAATGTTCGAGCAAAAACGGCTGATTTTCGACAAAAGAGATAACACCCCCCCATTACGTCATGCTTCAGAAATGTGGAAAATGGTCCGTTTTCAAATGTTTTATTTTTGAACGTCAGTTCACATTTGTAGGTGGATCATCAGTGTTAGAGCTAATTAGCATGTTTAAAGTGATTTTCATGCTTCCAGGGGCCCAAAACACAAGATTTATGGAATGGTTAAAAGTGCATGAAAATGGCCAATTTACTCACTCTGAGTTCTCAAAAAGGGTTTCTTCACCCCGGGAAGTTAATTAAATACCATTTGGAGGCATTTAATGTTCGAGCAAAAACTGCTGATTTTCGACAAAAGAGATAACACCCCCCCATTACGTCATGCTTCAGAAATGTGGAAAATGGTCCGTTTTCAAATGTTTTATTTTTGAACGTCATTTCACATTTGGAGGTGGATCATCAGTGTTAGAGCTAAAATTAGCATGTTTAAAGTGATTTTCATGCTTCCAGGGGCTCGGGAAGTTAATTAAATACCATTTGGAGGCATTTAATGTTCGAGCAAAAATGGCTGATTTTCGACAAAAGAGATAACACCCCCCCATTACGTCATGCTTCAGAAATGTGGAAAATGGTCCGTTTTCAAATGTTTTATTTTTGAACGTCAGTTCACATTTGTAGGTGGATCATCAGTGTTAGAGCTAAAATTAGCATGTTTAAAGTGATTTTCATGCTTCCAGGGGCTCGGGAAGTTAATTAAATACCATTTGGAGGCATTTAATGTTCGAGCAAAAACGGCTGATTTTCGACAAAAGAGATAACACCCCCCCATTACGTCATGCTTAAGAAATGTGGAAAATGGTCCGTTTTCAAATGTTTTATTTTTGAACGTCAGTTCACATTTGTAGGTGGATCATCAGTGTTAGAGCTAAAATTAGCATGTTTAAAGTGATTTTCATGCTTCCAGGGGCTCGGGAAGTTAATTAAATACCATTTGGAGGCATTTAATGTTCGAGCAAAAACGGCTGATTTTCGACAAAAGAGATAACACCCCCCCATTACGTCATGCTTCAGAAATGTGGAAAATGGTCCGTTTTCAAATGTTTTATTTTTGAACGTCAGTTCACATTTGTAGGTGGATCATCAGTGTTAGAGCTAAAATTAGCATGTTTAAAGTGATTTTCATGCTTCCAGGGGCCCAAAACACAAGATTTATGAAATGGTTAAAAGTGCATGAAAATGGCCAATTTACTCACTCTGAGTTCTCAAAAAGGGTTTCTTCACCCCGGGAAGTTAATTAAATACCATTTGGAGGCATTTAATGTTCGAGCAAAAACGGCTGATTTTCGACAAAAGAGATAACACCCCCCCATTACGTCATGCTTCAGAAATGTGGAAAATGGTCCGTTTTCAAATGTTTTATTTTTGAACGTCAGTTCACATTTGTAGGTGGATCATCAGTGTTAGAGCTAAAATTAGCATGTTTAAAGTGATTTTCATGCTTCCAGGGGCCCAAAACACAAGATTTCTGGAATGGTTAAAAGTGCATGAAAATGGCCAATTTACTCACTCTGAGTTCTCAAAAAGGGTTTCTTCATCCTGGGAAGTTAATTAAATACCATTTGGAGGCATTTAATGTTCGAGCAAAAACGGCTGATTTTCGACAAAAGAGATAACACCCCCCCATTACGTCATGCTTCAGAAATGTGGAAAATGGTCCGTTTTCAAATGTTTTATTTTTGAACGTCAGTTCACATTTGTAGGTGGATCATCAGTGTTAGAGCTAAAATTAGCATGTTTAAAGTGATTTTCATGCTTCCAGGGGCTCGGGAAGTTAATTAAATACCATTTGGAGGCATTTAATGTTCGAGCAAAAACGGCTGATTTTCGACAAAAGAGATAACACCCCCCCCATTACGTCATGCTTCAGAAATGTGGAAAATGGTCCGTTTTCAAATGTTTTATTTTTGAACGTCAGTTCACATTTGTAGGTGGATCATCAGTGTTAGAGCTAAAATTAGCATGTTTAAAGTGATTTTCATGCTTCCAGGGGCTCGGGAAGTGAAATAAATACCATTTGGAGGCATTTAATGTTCGAGCAAAAACGGCTGATTTTCGACAAAAGAGATAACACCCCCCCCATTACGTCATGCTTCAGAAATGTGGAAAATGGTCCGTTTTCGAATGTTTTATTTTTTAACGTCAGTTCACATTTGTAGGTGGATCATCAGTGTTAGAGCTAAAATTAGCATGTTTAAAGTGATTTTCATGCTTCCAGGGGCTCGGGAAGTGAAATAAATACCATTTGGAGGCATTTAATGTTCGAGCAAAAACGGCTGATTTTCGACAAAAGAGATAACACCCCCCCCATTACGTCATGCTTCAGAAATGTGGAAAATGGTCCGTTTTCAAATGTTTTATTTTTGAACGTCAGTTCACATTTGTAGGTGGATCATCAGTGTTAGAGCTAAAATTAGCATGTTTAAAGTGATTTTCATGCTTCCAGGGGCCCAAAACACAAGATTTATGGAATGGTTAAAAGTGCATGAAAATGGCCAATTTACTCACTCTGAGTTCTCAAAAAGGGTTTCTTCACCCCGGGAAGTTAATTAAATACCATTTGGAGGCATTTAATGTTCCAGCAAAAACGGCTGATTTTCGACGAAAGAGATAACACCCCCCCATTACGTCATGCTTCAGAAATGTGGAAAATGGTCCGTTTTCAAATGTTTTATTTTTGAACGTCAGTTCACATTTGTAGGTGGATCATCAGTGTTAGAGCTAAAATTAGCATGTTTAAAGTGATTTTCATGCTTCCAGGGGCTCGGGAAGTTAATTAAATACCATTTGGAGGCATTTAATGTTCCAGCAAAAACGGCTGATTTTCGACAAAAGAGATAACACCCCCCCATTACGTCATGCTTCAGAAATGTGGAAAATGGTCCGTTTTCAAATGTTTTATTTTTGAACGTCAGTTCACATTTGTAGGTGGATCATCAGTGTTAGAGCTAAAATTAGCATGTTTAAAGTGATTTTCATGCTTCCAGGGGCTCGGGAAGTTAATTAAATACCATTTGGAGGCATTTAATGTTCGAGCAAAAACGGCTGATTTTCGACAAAAGAGATAACACCCCCCCATTACGTCATGCTTCAGAAATGTGGAAAATGGTCTGTTTTCAAATGTTTTATTTTTGAACGTCAGTTCACATTTGGAGGTGGATCATCAGTGTTAGAGCTAAAATTAGCATGTTTAAAGTGATTTTCATGCTTCCAGGGGCTCGGGAAGTTAATTAAATACCATTTGGAGGCATTTAATGTTCGAGCAAAAACGGCTGATTTTCGACAAAAGAGATAACACCCCCCCATTACGTCATGCTTAAGAAATGTGGAAAATGGTCCGTTTTCAAATGTTTTATTTTTGAACGTCAGTTCACATTTGTAGGTGGATCATCAGTGTTAGAGCTAAAATTAGCATGTTTAAAGTGATTTTCATGCTTCCAGGGGCTCGGGAAGTTAATTAAATACCATTTGGAGGCATTTAATGTTCGAGCAAAAACGGCTGATTTTCGACAAAAGAGATAACACCCCCCCATTACGTCATGCTTCAGAAATGTGGAAAATGGTCCGTTTTCAAATGTTTTATTTTTGAACGTCAGTTCACATTTGTAGGTGGATCATCAGTGTTAGAGCTAAAATTAGCATGTTTAAAGTGATTTTCATGCTTCCAGGGGCTCGGGAAGTTAATTAAATACCATTTGGAGGCATTTAATGTTCGAGCAAAAACGGCTGATTTTCGACAAAAGAGATAACACCACCCATTACGTCATGCTTCAGAAATGTGGAAAATGGTCCGTTTTCAAATGTTTTATTTTTGAACGTCAGTTCACATTTGTAGGTGGATCATCAGTGTTAGAGCTAAAATTAGCATGTTTAAAGTGATTTTCATGCTTCCAGGGGCCCAAAACACAAGATTTATGGAATGGTTAAAAGTGCATGAAAATGGCCAATTTACTCACTCTGAGTTCTCAAAAAGGGTTTCTTCACCCCGGGAAGTTAATTAAATACCATTTGGAGGCATTTAATGTTCGAGCAAAAACGGCTGATTTTCGACAAAAGAGATAACACCCCCCCATTACATCATGCTTCAGAAATGTGGAAAATGGTCCGTTTTCAAATGTTTTATTTTTGAACGTCAGTTCACATTTGTAGGTGGATCATCAGTGTTAGAGCTAAAATTAGCATGTTTAAAGTGATTTTCATGCTTCCAGGGGCTCGGGAAGTGAAATAAATACCATTTGGAGGCATTTAATGTTCGAGCAAAAACGGCTGATTTTCGACAAAAGAGATAACACCCCCCCATTACCTCATGCTTCAGAAATGTGGAAAATGGTCCGTTTTCAATGTTTTATTTTTGAACGTCAGTTCACATTTGTAGGTGGATCATCAGTGTTAGAGCTAAAATTAGCATGTTTAAAGTGATTTTCATGCTTCCAGGGGCTCTGGAAGTGAAATAAATACCATTTGGAGGCATTTAATGTTCGAGCAAAAACGGCTGATTTTCGACAAAAGAGATAACACCCCCCCATTACGTCATGCTTCAGAAATGTGGAAAATGGTCCGTTTTCAAATGTTTTATTTTTGAACGTCAGTTCACATTTGTAGGTGGATCATCAGTGTTAGAGCTAAAATTAGCATGTTTAAAGTGATTTTCATGCTTCCAGGGGCCCAAAACACAAGATTTATGGAATGGTTAAAAGTGCATGAAAATGGCCAATTTACTCACTCTGAGTTCTCAAAAAGGGTTTCTTCACCCCGGGAAGTTAATTAAATACCATTTGGAGGCATTTAATGTTCGAGCAAAAACGGCAGATTTTCGACAAAAGAGATAACACCCCCCCATTACGTCATGCTTCAGAAATGTGGAAAATGGTCCGTTTTCAAATGTTTTATTTTTTAACGTCAGTTCACATTTGTAGGTGGATCATCAGTGTTAGAGCTAAAATTAGCATGTTTAAAGTGATTTTCATGCTTCCAGGGGCCCAAAACACAAGATTTCTGGAATGGTTAAAAGTGCATGAAAATGGCCAATTTACTCACTCTGAGTTCTGAAAAAGGGTTTCTTCATCCTGGGAAGTTAATTAAATACCATTTGGAGGCATTTAATGTTCGAGCAAAAACGGCTGATTTTCGACAAAAGAGATAACACCCCCCCATTACGTCATGCTTCAGAAATGTGGAAAATGGTCCGTTTTCAAATGTTTTATTTTTGAACGTCAGTTCACATTTGTAGGTGGATCATCAGTGTTAGAGCTAAAATTAGCATGTTTAAAGTGATTTTCATGCTTCCAGGGGCCCAAAACACAAGATTTATGGAATGGTTAAAAGTGCATGAAAATGGCCAATTTACTCACTCTGAGTTCTCAAAAAGGGTTTCTTCACCCCGGGAAGTTAATTAAATACCATTTGGAGGCATTTAATGTTCGAGCAAAAACGGCAGATTTTCGACAAAAGAGATAACACCCCCCCATTACGTCATGCTTCAGAAATGTGGAAAATGGTCCGTTTTCAAATGTTTTATTTTTGAACGTCAGTTCACATTTGTAGGTGGATCATCAGTGTTAGAGCTAAAATTAGCATGTTTAAAGTGATTTTCATGCTTCCAGGGGCTCGTGAAGTTAATTAAATACCATTTGGAGGCATTTAATGTTCGAGCAAAAACGGCTGATTTTCGACAAAAGAGATAACACCCCCCCATTACGTCATGCTTCAGAAATGTGGAAAATGGTCCGTTTTCAAATGTTTTATTTTTGAACGTCAGTTCACATTTGTAGGTGGATCATCAGTGTTAGAGCTAAAATTAGCATGTTTAAAGTGATTTTCATGCTTCCGGGGGCTCGGGAAGTGAAATAAATACCATTTGGAGGCATTTAATGTTCGAGCAAAAACGGCTGATTTTCGATAAAAGAGATAACACCCCCCCCCATTACGTCATGCTTCAGAAATGTGGAAAATGGTCCGTTTTCAAATGTTTTATTTTTTAACGTCAGTTCACATTTGTAGGTGGATCATCAGTGTTAGAGCTAAAATTAGCATGTTTAAAGTGATTTTCATGCTTCCAGGGGCTCGGGAAGTGAAATAAATACCATTTGGAGGCATTTAATGTTCGAGCAAAAACGGCTGATTTTCGACAAAAGAGATAACACCCCCCCCATTACGTCATGCTTCAGAAATGTGGAAAATGGTCCGTTTTCAAATGTTTTATTTTTGAACGTCAGTTCACATTTGTAGGTGGATCATCAGTGTTAGAGCTAAAATTAGCATGTTTAAAGTGATTTTCATGCTTCCAGGGGCCCAAAACACAAGATTTATGGAATGGTTAAAAGTGCATGAAAATGGCCAATTTACTCACTCTGAGTTCTCAAAAAGGGTTTCTTCACCCCAGGAAGTTAATTAAATACCATTTGGAGGCATTTAATGTTCCAGCAAAAACGGCTGATTTTTGACGAAAGAGATAACACCCCCCCATTACGTCATGCTTCAGAAATGTGGAAAATGGTCCATTTTCAAATGTTTTATTTTTGAACGTCAGTTCACATTTGTAGGTGGATCATCAGTGTTAGAGCTAAAATTAGCATGTTTAAAGTGATTTTCATGCTTCCAGGGGCTCGGGAAGTTAATTAAATACCATTTGGAGGCATTTAATGTTCCAGCAAAAACAGCTGATTTTCGACAAAAGAGATAACACCCCCCCATTACGTCATGCTTCAGAAATGTGGAAAATGGTCCTTTTTCAAATGTTTTATTTTTGAACGTCAGTTCACATTTGTAGGTGGATCATCAGTGTTAGAGCTAAAATTAGCATGTTTAAAGTGATTTTCATGCTTCCAGGGGCCCAAAACACAAGATTTATGAAATGGTTAAAAGTGCATGAAAATGGCCAATTTACTCACTCTGAGTTCTCAAAAAGGGTTTCTTCACCCCGGGAAGTTAATTAAATACCATTTGGAGGCATTTAAAGTTCGAGCAAAAACGGCTGATTTTCGACAAAAGAGATAACACCCCCCCCATTACGTCATGCTTCAGAAATGTGGAAAATGGTCCGTTTTCAAATGTTTTATTTTTGAACGTCAGTTCACATTTGTAGGTGGATCATCAGTGTTAGAGCTAAAATTAGCATGTTTAAAGTGATTTTCATGCTTCCAGGGGCTCGGGAAGTTAATTAAATACCATTTGGAGGCATTTAATGTTCGAGCAAAAACGGCTGATTTTCGACAAAAGAGATAACACCCCCCCATTACGTCATGCTTCAGAAATGTGGAAAATGGTCCGTTTTCAAATGTTTTATTTTTGAACGTCAGTTCACATTTGTAGGTGGATCATCAGTGTTAGAGCTAAAATTAGCATGTTTAAAGTGATTTTCATGCTTCCAGGGGCTCGGGAAGTTAATTAAATACCATTTGGAGGCATTTAATGTTCGAGCAAAAACGGCTGATTTTCGACAAAAGAGATAACACCCCCCCCATTACGTCATGCTTCAGAAATGTGGAAAATGGTCCGTTTTCAAATGTTTTATTTTTGAACGTCAGTTCACATTTGTAGGTGGATCATCAGTGTTAGAGCTAAAATTAGCATGTTTAAAGTGATTTTCATGCTTCCAGGGGCTCAGGAAGTTAATTAAATACCATTTGGAGGCATTTAATGTTCGAGCAAAAACGGCTGATTTTCGACAAAAGAGATAACACCCCCCCATTACGTCATGCTTCAGAAATGTGGAAAATGGTCCGTTTTCAAATGTTTTATTTTTGAACGTCAGTTCACATTTGTAGGTGGATCATCAGTGTTAGAGCTAAAATTAGCATGTTTAAAGTGATTTTCATGCTTCCAGGGGCTCGGGAAGTTAATTAAATACCATTTGGAGGCATTTAATGTTCGAGCAAAAACGGCTGATTTTCGACAAAAGAGATAACACCCCCCCATTACGTCATGCTTCAGAAATGTGGAAAATGGTCCGTTTTCAAATGTTTTATTTTTGAACGTCAGTTCACATTTGTAGGTGGATCATCAGTGTTAGAGCTAAAATTAGCATGTTTAAAGTGATTTTCATGCTTCCAGGGGCTCGGGAAGTTAATTAAATACCATTTGGAGGCATTTAATGTTCGAGCAAAAACTGCTGATTTTCGACAAAAGAGATAACACCCCCCTATTACGTCATGCTTCAGAAATGTGGAAAATGGTCCGTTTTCAAATGTTTTATTTTTGAACGTCAGTTCACATTTGTAGGTGGATCATCAGTGTTAGAGCTAAAATTAGCATGTTTAAAGTGATTTTCATGCTTCCAGGGGCTCGGGAAGTTAATTAAATACCATTTGGAGGCATTTAATGTTCGAGCAAAAACGGCTGATTTTCGACAAAAGAGATAACACCCCCCCATTACGTCATGCTTCAGAAATGTGGAAAATGGTCCGTTTTCAAATGTTTTATTTTTGAACGTCAGTTCACATTTGTAGGTGGATCATCAGTGTTAGAGCTGAAATTAGCATGTTTAAAGTGATTTTCATGCTTCCAGGGGCTCGGGAAGTTAATTAAATACCATTTGGAGGCATTTAATGTTCGAGCAAAAACGGCTGATTTTCGACAAAAGAGATAACACCCCCCCATTACGTCATGCTTCAGAAATGTGGAAAATGGTCCGTTTTCAAATGTTTTATTTTTGAACGTCAGTTCACATTTGTAGGTGGATCATCAGTGTTAGAGCTAAAATTAGCATGTTTAAAGTGATTTTCATGCTTCCAGGGGCTCGGGAAGTTAATTAAATACCATTTGGAGGCATTTAATGTTCGAGCAAAAACGGCTGATTTTCGACAAAAGAGATAACACCCCCCCATTACGTCATGCTTCAGAAATGTGGAAAATGGTCCGTTTTCAAATGTTTTATTTTTGAACGTCAGTTCACATTTGTAGGTGGATCATCAGTGTTAGAGCTAAAATTAGCATGTTTAAAGTGATTTTCATGCTTCCAGGGGCTCGGGAAGTTAATTAAATACCATTTGGAGGCATTTAATGTTCGAGCAAAAACGGCTGATTTTCGACAAAAGAGATAACACCCCCCCCATTACGTCATGCTTCAGAAATGTGGAAAATGGTCCGTTTTCAAATGTTTTATTTTTGAACGTCAGTTCACATTTGTAGGTGGATCATCAGTGTTAGAGCTAAAATTAGCATGTTTAAAGTGATTTTCATGCTTCCAGGGGCTCGGGAAGTTAATTAAATACCATTTGGAGGCATTTAATGTTCGAGCAAAAACGGCTGATTTTCGACAAAAGAGATAACACACCCCCATTACGTCATGCTTCAGAAATGTGGAAAATGGTCCGTTTTCAAATGTTTTATTTTTGAACGTCAGTTCACATTTGTAGGTGGATCATCAGTGTTAGAGCTAAAATTAGCATGTTTAAAGTGATTTTCATGCTTCCAGGGGCTCGGGAAGTTAATTAAATACCATTTGGAGGCATTTAATGTTCGAGCAAAAACGGCTGATTTTCGACAAAAGAGATAACACCCCCCCATTACGTCATGCTTCAGACATGTGGAAAATGGTCCGTTTTCAAATGTTTTATTTTTGAACGTCAGTTCACATTTGTAGGTGGATCATCAGTGTTAGAGCTAAAATTAGCATGTTTAAAGTGATTTTCATGCTTCCAGGGGCTCGGGAAGTTAATTAAATACCATTTGGAGGCATTTAATGTTCGAGCAAAAACGGCTGATTTTCGACAAAAGAGATAACACCCCCCTATTACGTCATGCTTCAGAAATGTGGAAAATGGTCCGTTTTCAAATGTTTTATTTTTGAACGTCAGTTCACATTTGTAGGTGGATCATCAGTGTTAGAGCTAAAATTAGCATGTTTAAAGTGATTTTCATGCTTCCAGGGGCTCGGGAAGTTAATTAAATACCATTTGGAGGCATTTAATGTTCGAGCAAAAACGGCTGATTTTCGACAAAAGAGATAACACCCCCCCATTACGTCATGCTTCAGAAATGTGGAAAATGGTCCGTTTTCAAATGTTTTAGTTTTGAACGTCAGTTCACATTTGTAGGTGGATCATCAGTGTTAGAGCTAAAATTAGCATGTTTAAAGTGATTTTCATGCTTCCAGGGGCTCGGGAAGTTAATTAAATACCATTTGGAGGCATTTAATGTTCAAGCAAAAACTGCTGATTTTCGACAAAAGAGATAACACCCCCCCATTACGTCATGCTTCAGAAATGTGGAAAATGGTCCGTTTTCAAATGTTTTATTTTTGAACGTCAGTTCACATTTGTAGGTGGATCATCAGTGTTAGAGCTAAAATTAGCATGTTTAAAGTGATTTTCATGCTTCCAGGGGCTCGGGAAGTTAATTAAATACCATTTGGAGGCATTTAATGTTCGAGCAAAAAGGGCTGATTTTCGACAAAAGAGATAACACCCCCCCATTACGTCATGCTTCAGAAATGTGGAAAATGGTCCGTTTTCAAATGTTTTATTTTTGAACGTCAGTTCACATTTGTAGGTGGATCATCAGTGTTAGAGCTAAAATTAGCATGTTTAAATTGATTTTCATGCTTCCAGGGGCTCGGGAAGTTAATTAAATACCATTTGGAGGCATTTAATGTTCGAGCAAAAACGGCTGATTTTCGAAAAAAGAGATAACACCCCCCCATTACGTCATGCTTCAGAAATGTGGAAAATGGTCCATTTTCAAATGTTTTATTTTTGAACGTCAGTTCACATTTGTAGGTGGATCATCAGTGTTAGAGCTAAAATTAGCATGTTTAAAGTGATTTTCATGCTTCCAGGGGCCCAAAACACAAGATTTATGGAATGGTTAAAAGTGCATGAAAATGGCCAATTTACTCACTCTGAGTTCTCAAAAAGGGTTTCTTCAGCCCGGGAAGTGAAATAAATACCATTTGGAGGCATTTAATGTTCAAGCAAAAACGGCTGATTTTCGACAAAAGAGATAACACCCCCCCATTACGTCATGCTTCAGAAATGTGGAAAATGGTTCGTTTTCAAATGTTTTATTTTTGAACGTCAGTTCACATTTGTAGGTGGATCATCAGTGTTAGAGCTAAAATTAGCATGTTTAAAGTGATTTTCATGCTTCCAGGGGCTCGGGAAGTTAATTAAATACCATTTGGAGGCATTTAATGTTCGAGCAAAAACGGCTGATTTTCGACAAAAGAGATAACACCCCCCCATTACGTCATGCTTCAGAAATGTGGAAAATGGTCCGTTTTCAAATGTTTTATTTTTGAACGTCAGTTCACATTTGTAGGTGGATCATCAGTGTTAGAGCTAAAATTAGCATGTTTAAAGTGATTTTCATGCTTCCAGGGGCTCGGGAAGTTAATTAAATACCATTTGGAGGCATTTAATGTTCGAGCAAAAACGGCTGATTTTCGACAAAAGAGATAACACCCCCCCCATTACGTCATGCTTCAGAAATGTGGAAAATGGTCCGTTTTCAAATGTTTTATTTTTGAACGTCAGTTCACATTTGTAGGTGGATCATCAGTGTTAGAGCTAAAATTAGCATGTTTAAAGTGATTTTCATGCTTCCAGGGGCTCAGGAAGTTAATTAAATACCATTTGGAGGCATTTAATGTTCGAGCAAAAACGGCTGATTTTCGACAAAAGAGATAACACCCCCCCATTACGTCATGCTTCAGAAATGTGGAAAATGGTCCGTTTTCAAATGTTTTATTTTTGAACGTCAGTTCACATTTGTAGGTGGATCATCAGTGTTAGAGCTAAAATTAGCATGTTTAAAGTGATTTTCATGCTTCCAGGGGCTCGGGAAGTTAATTAAATACCATTTGGAGGCATTTAATGTTCGAGCAAAAACGGCTGATTTTCGACAAAAGAGATAACACCCCCCCATTACGTCATGCTTCAGAAATGTGGAAAATGGTCCGTTTTCAAATGTTTTATTTTTGAACGTCAGTTCACATTTGTAGGTGGATCATCAGTGTTAGAGCTAAAATTAGCATGTTTAAAGTGATTTTCATGCTTCCAGGGGCTCGGGAAGTTAATTAAATACCATTTGGAGGCATTTAATGTTCGAGCAAAAACTGCTGATTTTCGACAAAAGAGATAACACCCCCCTATTACGTCATGCTTCAGAAATGTGGAAAATGGTCCGTTTTCAAATGTTTTATTTTTGAACGTCAGTTCACATTTGTAGGTGGATCATCAGTGTTAGAGCTAAAATTAGCATGTTTAAAGTGATTTTCATGCTTCCAGGGGCTCGGGAAGTTAATTAAATACCATTTGGAGGCATTTAATGTTCGAGCAAAAACGGCTGATTTTCGACAAAAGAGATAACACCCCCCCATTACGTCATGCTTCAGAAATGTGGAAAATGGTCCGTTTTCAAATGTTTTATTTTTGAACGTCAGTTCACATTTGTAGGTGGATCATCAGTGTTAGAGCTGAAATTAGCATGTTTAAAGTGATTTTCATGCTTCCAGGGGCTCGGGAAGTTAATTAAATACCATTTGGAGGCATTTAATGTTCGAGCAAAAACGGCTGATTTTCGACAAAAGAGATAACACCCCCCCATTACGTCATGCTTCAGAAATGTGGAAAATGGTCCGTTTTCAAATGTTTTATTTTTGAACGTCAGTTCACATTTGTAGGTGGATCATCAGTGTTAGAGCTAAAATTAGCATGTTTAAAGTGATTTTCATGCTTCCAGGGGCTCGGGAAGTTAATTAAATACCATTTGGAGGCATTTAATGTTCGAGCAAAAACGGCTGATTTTCGACAAAAGAGATAACACCCCCCCATTACGTCATGCTTCAGAAATGTGGAAAATGGTCCGTTTTCAAATGTTTTATTTTTGAACGTCAGTTCACATTTGTAGGTGGATCATCAGTGTTAGAGCTAAAATTAGCATGTTTAAAGTGATTTTCATGCTTCCAGGGGCTCGGGAAGTTAATTAAATACCATTTGGAGGCATTTAATGTTCGAGCAAAAACGGCTGATTTTCGACAAAAGAGATAACACCCCCCCCATTACGTCATGCTTCAGAAATGTGGAAAATGGTCCGTTTTCAAATGTTTTATTTTTGAACGTCAGTTCACATTTGTAGGTGGATCATCAGTGTTAGAGCTAAAATTAGCATGTTTAAAGTGATTTTCATGCTTCCAGGGGCTCGGGAAGTTAATTAAATACCATTTGGAGGCATTTAATGTTCGAGCAAAAACGGCTGATTTTCGACAAAAGAGATAACACACCCCCATTACGTAATGCTTCAGAAATGTGGAAAATGGTCCGTTTTCAAATGTTTTATTTTTGAACGTCAGTTCACATTTGTAGGTGGATCATCAGTGTTAGAGCTAAAATTAGCATGTTTAAAGTGATTTTCATGCTTCCAGGGGCTCGGGAAGTTAATTAAATACCATTTGGAGGCATTTAATGTTCGAGCAAAAACGGCTGATTTTCGACAAAAGAGATAACACCCCCCCATTACGTCATGCTTCAGACATGTGGAAAATGGTCCGTTTTCAAATGTTTTATTTTTGAACGTCAGTTCACATTTGTAGGTGGATCATCAGTGTTAGAGCTAAAATTAGCATGTTTAAAGTGATTTTCATGCTTCCAGGGGCTCGGGAAGTTAATTAAATACCATTTGGAGGCATTTAATGTTCGAGCAAAAACGGCTGATTTTCGACAAAAGAGATAACACCCCCCTATTACGTCATGCTTCAGAAATGTGGAAAATGGTCCGTTTTCAAATGTTTTATTTTTGAACGTCAGTTCACATTTGTAGGTGGATCATCAGTGTTAGAGCTAAAATTAGCATGTTTAAAGTGATTTTCATGCTTCCAGGGGCTCGGGAAGTTAATTAAATACCATTTGGAGGCATTTAATGTTCGAGCAAAAACGGCTGATTTTCGACAAAAGAGATAACACCCCCCCATTACGTCATGCTTCAGAAATGTGGAAAATGGTCCGTTTTCAAATGTTTTAGTTTTGAACGTCAGTTCACATTTGTAGGTGGATCATCAGTGTTAGAGCTAAAATTAGCATGTTTAAAGTGATTTTCATGCTTCCAGGGGCTCGGGAAGTTAATTAAATACCATTTGGAGGCATTTAATGTTCAAGCAAAAACTGCTGATTTTCGACAAAAGAGATAACACCCCCCCATTACGTCATGCTTCAGAAATGTGGAAAATGGTCCGTTTTCAAATGTTTTATTTTTGAACGTCAGTTCACATTTGTAGGTGGATCATCAGTGTTAGAGCTGAAATTAGCATGTTTAAAGTGATTTTCATGCTTCCAGGGGCTCGGGAAGTTAATTAAATACCATTTGGAGGCATTTAATGTTCGAGCAAAAACGGCTGATTTTCGACAAAAGAGATAACACCCCCCCATTACGTCATGCTTCAGAAATGTGGAAAATGGTCCGTTTTCAAATGTTTTATTTTTGAACGTCAGTTCACATTTGTAGGTGGATCATCAGTGTTAGAGCTAAAATTAGCATGTTTAAAGTGATTTTCATGCTTCCAGGGGCTCGGGAAGTTAATTAAATACCATTTGGAGGCATTTAATGTTCGAGCAAAAACGGCTGATTTTCGACAAAAGAGATAACACCCCCCTATTACGTCATGCTTCAGAAATGTGGAAAATGGTCCGTTTTCAAATGTTTTATTTTTGAACGTCAGTTCACATTTGTAGGTGGATCATCAGTGTTAGAGCTAAAATTAGCATGTTTAAAGTGATTTTCATGCTTCCAGGGGCTCGGGAAGTTAATTAAATACCATTTGGAGGCATTTAATGTTCGAGCAAAAACGGCTGATTTTCGACAAAAGAGATAACACCCCCCCATTACGTCATGCTTCAGAAATGTGGAAAATGGTCCGTTTTCAAATGTTTTAGTTTTGAACGTCAGTTCACATTTGTAGGTGGATCATCAGTGTTAGAGCTAAAATTAGCATGTTTAAAGTGATTTTCATGCTTCCAGGGGCTCGGGAAGTTAATTAAATACCATTTGGAGGCATTTAATGTTCAAGCAAAAACTGCTGATTTTCGACAAAAGAGATAACACCCCCCCATTACGTCATGCTTCAGAAATGTGGAAAATGGTCCGTTTTCAAATGTTTTATTTTTGAACGTCAGTTCACATTTGTAGGTGGATCATCAGTGTTAGAGCTGAAATTAGCATGTTTAAAGTGATTTTCATGCTTCCAGGGGCTCGGGAAGTTAATTAAATACCATTTGGAGGCATTTAATGTTCGAGCAAAAACGGCTGATTTTCGACAAAAGAGATAACACCCCCCCATTACGTCATGCTTCAGAAATGTGGAAAATGGTCCGTTTTCAAATGTTTTATTTTTGAACGTCAGTTCACATTTGTAGGTGGATCATCAGTGTTAGAGCTAAAATTAGCATGTTTAAAGTGATTTTCATGCTTCCAGGGGCTCGGGAAGTTAATTAAATACCATTTGGAGGCATTTAATGTTCGAGCAAAAACGGCTGATTTTCGACAAAAGAGATAACACCCCCCCATTACGTCATGCTTCAGAAATGTGGAAAATGGTCCGTTTTCAAATGTTTTATTTTTGAACGTCAGTTCACATTTGTAGGTGGATCATCAGTGTTAGAGCTAAAATTAGCATGTTTAAAGTGATTTTCATGCTTCCAGGGGCTCGGGAAGTTAATTAAATACCATTTGGAGGCATTTAATGTTCGAGCAAAAACGGCTGATTTTCGACAAAAGAGATAACACCCCCCCCATTACGTCATGCTTCAGAAATGTGGAAAATGGTCCGTTTTCAAATGTTTTATTTTTGAACGTCAGTTCACATTTGTAGGTGGATCATCAGTGTTAGAGCTAAAATTAGCATGTTTAAAGTGATTTTCATGCTTCCAGGGGCTCGGGAAGTTAATTAAATACCATTTGGAGGCATTTAATGTTCGAGCAAAAACGGCTGATTTTCGACAAAAGAGATAACACACCCCCATTACGTCATGCTTCAGAAATGTGGAAAATGGTCCGTTTTCAAATGTTTTATTTTTGAACGTCAGTTCACATTTGTAGGTGGATCATCAGTGTTAGAGCTAAAATTAGCATGTTTAAAGTGATTTTCATGCTTCCAGGGGCTCGGGAAGTTAATTAAATACCATTTGGAGGCATTTAATGTTCGAGCAAAAACGGCTGATTTTCGACAAAAGAGATAACACCCCCCCATTACGTCATGCTTCAGACATGTGGAAAATGGTCCGTTTTCAAATGTTTTATTTTTGAACGTCAGTTCACATTTGTAGGTGGATCATCAGTGTTAGAGCTAAAATTAGCATGTTTAAAGTGATTTTCATGCTTCCAGGGGCTCGGGAAGTTAATTAAATACCATTTGGAGGCATTTAATGTTCGAGCAAAAACGGCTGATTTTCGACAAAAGAGATAACACCCCCCTATTACGTCATGCTTCAGAAATGTGGAAAATGGTCCGTTTTCAAATGTTTTATTTTTGAACGTCAGTTCACATTTGTAGGTGGATCATCAGTGTTAGAGCTAAAATTAGCATGTTTAAAGTGATTTTCATGCTTCCAGGGGCTCGGGAAGTTAATTAAATACCATTTGGAGGCATTTAATGTTCGAGCAAAAACGGCTGATTTTCGACAAAAGAGATAACACCCCCCCATTACGTCATGCTTCAGAAATGTGGAAAATGGTCCGTTTTCAAATGTTTTATTTTTGAACGTCAGTTCACATTTGTAGGTGGATCATCAGTGTTAGAGCTAAAATTAGCATGTTTAAAGTGATTTTCATGCTTCCAGGGGCTCGGGAAGTTAATTAAATACCATTTGGAGGCATTTAATGTTCAAGCAAAAACTGCTGATTTTCGACAAAAGAGATAACACCCCCCCATTACGTCATGCTTCAGAAATGTGGAAAATGGTCCGTTTTCAAATGTTTTATTTTTGAACGTCAGTTCACATTTGTAGGTGGATCATCAGTGTTAGAGCTAAAATTAGCATGTTTAAAGTGATTTTCATGCTTCCAGGGGCTCGGGAAGTTAATTAAATACCATTTGGAGGCATTTAATGTTCGAGCAAAAAGGGCTGATTTTCGACAAAAGAGATAACACCCCCCCATTACGTCATGCTTCAGAAATGTGGAAAATGGTCCGTTTTCAAATGTTTTATTTTTGAACGTCAGTTCACATTTGTAGGTGGATCATCAGTGTTAGAGCTAAAATTAGCATGTTTAAATTGATTTTCATGCTTCCAGGGGCTCGGGAAGTTAATTAAATACCATTTGGAGGCATTTAATGTTCGAGCAAAAACGGCTGATTTTCGAAAAAAGAGATAACACCCCCCCATTACGTCATGCTTCAGAAATGTGGAAAATGGTCCATTTTCAAATGTTTTATTTTTGAACGTCAGTTCACATTTGTAGGTGGATCATCAGTGTTAGAGCTAAAATTAGCATGTTTAAAGTGATTTTCATGCTTCCAGGGGCCCAAAACACAAGATTTATGGAATGGTTAAAAGTGCATGAAAATGGCCAATTTACTCACTCTGAGTTCTCAAAAAGGGTTTCTTCAGCCCGGGAAGTGAAATAAATACCATTTGGAGGCATTTAATGTTCAAGCAAAAACGGCTGATTTTCGACAAAAGAGATAACACCCCCCCATTACGTCATGCTTCAGAAATGTGGAAAATGGTTCGTTTTCAAATGTTTTATTTTTGAACGTCAGTTCACATTTGTAGGTGGATCATCAGTGTTAGAGCTAAAATTAGCATGTTTAAAGTGATTTTCATGCTTCCAGGGGCTCGGGAAGTTAATTAAATACCATTTGGAGGCATTTAATGTTCGAGCAAAAACGGCTGATTTTCGACAAAAGAGATAACACCCCCCCATTACGTCATGCTTCAGAAATGTGGAAAATGGTCCGTTTTCAAATGTTTTATTTTTGAACGTCAGTTCACATTTGTAGGTGGATCATCAGTGTTAGAGCTAAAATTAGCATGTTTAAAGTGATTTTCATGCTTCCAGGGGCTCGGGAAGTTAATTAAATACCATTTGGAGGCATTTAATGTTCGAGCAAAAACGGCTGATTTTCGACAAAAGAGATAACACCCCCCCCATTACGTCATGCTTCAGAAATGTGGAAAATGGTCCGTTTTCAAATGTTTTATTTTTGAACGTCAGTTCACATTTGTAGGTGGATCATCAGTGTTAGAGCTAAAATTAGCATGTTTAAAGTGATTTTCATGCTTCCAGGGGCTCAGGAAGTTAATTAAATACCATTTGGAGGCATTTAATGTTCGAGCAAAAACGGCTGATTTTCGACAAAAGAGATAACACCCCCCCATTACGTCATGCTTCAGAAATGTGGAAAATGGTCCGTTTTCAAATGTTTTATTTTTGAACGTCAGTTCACATTTGTAGGTGGATCATCAGTGTTAGAGCTAAAATTAGCATGTTTAAAGTGATTTTCATGCTTCCAGGGGCTCGGGAAGTTAATTAAATACCATTTGGAGGCATTTAATGTTCGAGCAAAAACGGCTGATTTTCGACAAAAGAGATAACACCCCCCCATTACGTCATGCTTCAGAAATGTGGAAAATGGTCCGTTTTCAAATGTTTTATTTTTGAACGTCAGTTCACATTTGTAGGTGGATCATCAGTGTTAGAGCTAAAATTAGCATGTTTAAAGTGATTTTCATGCTTCCAGGGGCTCGGGAAGTTAATTAAATACCATTTGGAGGCATTTAATGTTCGAGCAAAAACTGCTGATTTTCGACAAAAGAGATAACACCCCCCTATTACGTCATGCTTCAGAAATGTGGAAAATGGTCCGTTTTCAAATGTTTTATTTTTGAACGTCAGTTCACATTTGTAGGTGGATCATCAGTGTTAGAGCTAAAATTAGCATGTTTAAAGTGATTTTCATGCTTCCAGGGGCTCGGGAAGTTAATTAAATACCATTTGGAGGCATTTAATGTTCGAGCAAAAACGGCTGATTTTCGACAAAAGAGATAACACCCCCCCATTACGTCATGCTTCAGAAATGTGGAAAATGGTCCGTTTTCAAATGTTTTATTTTTGAACGTCAGTTCACATTTGTAGGTGGATCATCAGTGTTAGAGCTGAAATTAGCATGTTTAAAGTGATTTTCATGCTTCCAGGGGCTCGGGAAGTTAATTAAATACCATTTGGAGGCATTTAATGTTCGAGCAAAAACGGCTGATTTTCGACAAAAGAGATAACACCCCCCCATTACGTCATGCTTCAGAAATGTGGAAAATGGTCCGTTTTCAAATGTTTTATTTTTGAACGTCAGTTCACATTTGTAGGTGGATCATCAGTGTTAGAGCTAAAATTAGCATGTTTAAAGTGATTTTCATGCTTCCAGGGGCTCGGGAAGTTAATTAAATACCATTTGGAGGCATTTAATGTTCGAGCAAAAACGGCTGATTTTCGACAAAAGAGATAACACCCCCCCATTACGTCATGCTTCAGAAATGTGGAAAATGGTCCGTTTTCAAATGTTTTATTTTTGAACGTCAGTTCACATTTGTAGGTGGATCATCAGTGTTAGAGCTAAAATTAGCATGTTTAAAGTGATTTTCATGCTTCCAGGGGCTCGGGAAGTTAATTAAATACCATTTGGAGGCATTTAATGTTCGAGCAAAAACGGCTGATTTTCGACAAAAGAGATAACACCCCCCCCATTACGTCATGCTTCAGAAATGTGGAAAATGGTCCGTTTTCAAATGTTTTATTTTTGAACGTCAGTTCACATTTGTAGGTGGATCATCAGTGTTAGAGCTAAAATTAGCATGTTTAAAGTGATTTTCATGCTTCCAGGGGCTCGGGAAGTTAATTAAATACCATTTGGAGGCATTTAATGTTCGAGCAAAAACGGCTGATTTTCGACAAAAGAGATAACACACCCCCATTACGTCATGCTTCAGAAATGTGGAAAATGGTCCGTTTTCAAATGTTTTATTTTTGAACGTCAGTTCACATTTGTAGGTGGATCATCAGTGTTAGAGCTAAAATTAGCATGTTTAAAGTGATTTTCATGCTTCCAGGGGCTCGGGAAGTTAATTAAATACCATTTGGAGGCATTTAATGTTCGAGCAAAAACGGCTGATTTTCGACAAAAGAGATAACACCCCCCCATTACGTCATGCTTCAGACATGTGGAAAATGGTCCGTTTTCAAATGTTTTATTTTTGAACGTCAGTTCACATTTGTAGGTGGATCATCAGTGTTAGAGCTAAAATTAGCATGTTTAAAGTGATTTTCATGCTTCCAGGGGCTCGGGAAGTTAATTAAATACCATTTGGAGGCATTTAATGTTCGAGCAAAAACGGCTGATTTTCGACAAAAGAGATAACACCCCCCTATTACGTCATGCTTCAGAAATGTGGAAAATGGTCCGTTTTCAAATGTTTTATTTTTGAACGTCAGTTCACATTTGTAGGTGGATCATCAGTGTTAGAGCTAAAATTAGCATGTTTAAAGTGATTTTCATGCTTCCAGGGGCTCGGGAAGTTAATTAAATACCATTTGGAGGCATTTAATGTTCGAGCAAAAACGGCTGATTTTCGACAAAAGAGATAACACCCCCCCATTACGTCATGCTTCAGAAATGTGGAAAATGGTCCGTTTTCAAATGTTTTAGTTTTGAACGTCAGTTCACATTTGTAGGTGGATCATCAGTGTTAGAGCTAAAATTAGCATGTTTAAAGTGATTTTCATGCTTCCAGGGGCTCGGGAAGTTAATTAAATACCATTTGGAGGCATTTAATGTTCAAGCAAAAACTGCTGATTTTCGACAAAAGAGATAACACCCCCCCATTACGTCATGCTTCAGAAATGTGGAAAATGGTCCGTTTTCAAATGTTTTATTTTTGAACGTCAGTTCACATTTGTAGGTGGATCATCAGTGTTAGAGCTGAAATTAGCATGTTTAAAGTGATTTTCATGCTTCCAGGGGCTCGGGAAGTTAATTAAATACCATTTGGAGGCATTTAATGTTCGAGCAAAAACGGCTGATTTTCGACAAAAGAGATAACACCCCCCCATTACGTCATGCTTCAGAAATGTGGAAAATGGTCCGTTTTCAAATGTTTTATTTTTGAACGTCAGTTCACATTTGTAGGTGGATCATCAGTGTTAGAGCTAAAATTAGCATGTTTAAAGTGATTTTCATGCTTCCAGGGGCTCGGGAAGTTAATTAAATACCATTTGGAGGCATTTAATGTTCGAGCAAAAACGGCTGATTTTCGACAAAAGAGATAACACCCCCCCATTACGTCATGCTTCAGAAATGTGGAAAATGGTCCGTTTTCAAATGTTTTATTTTTGAACGTCAGTTCACATTTGTAGGTGGATCATCAGTGTTAGAGCTAAAATTAGCATGTTTAAAGTGATTTTCATGCTTCCAGGGGCTCGGGAAGTTAATTAAATACCATTTGGAGGCATTTAATGTTCGAGCAAAAACGGCTGATTTTCGACAAAAGAGATAACACCCCCCCCATTACGTCATGCTTCAGAAATGTGGAAAATGGTCCGTTTTCAAATGTTTTATTTTTGAACGTCAGTTCACATTTGTAGGTGGATCATCAGTGTTAGAGCTAAAATTAGCATGTTTAAAGTGATTTTCATGCTTCCAGGGGCTCGGGAAGTTAATTAAATACCATTTGGAGGCATTTAATGTTCGAGCAAAAACGGCTGATTTTCGACAAAAGAGATAACACACCCCCATTACGTCATGCTTCAGAAATGTGGAAAATGGTCCGTTTTCAAATGTTTTATTTTTGAACGTCAGTTCACATTTGTAGGTGGATCATCAGTGTTAGAGCTAAAATTAGCATGTTTAAAGTGATTTTCATGCTTCCAGGGGCTCGGGAAGTTAATTAAATACCATTTGGAGGCATTTAATGTTCGAGCAAAAACGGCTGATTTTCGACAAAAGAGATAACACCCCCCCATTACGTCATGCTTCAGACATGTGGAAAATGGTCCGTTTTCAAATGTTTTATTTTTGAACGTCAGTTCACATTTGTAGGTGGATCATCAGTGTTAGAGCTAAAATTAGCATGTTTAAAGTGATTTTCATGCTTCCAGGGGCTCGGGAAGTTAATTAAATACCATTTGGAGGCATTTAATGTTCGAGCAAAAACGGCTGATTTTCGACAAAAGAGATAACACCCCCCTATTACGTCATGCTTCAGAAATGTGGAAAATGGTCCGTTTTCAAATGTTTTATTTTTGAACGTCAGTTCACATTTGTAGGTGGATCATCAGTGTTAGAGCTAAAATTAGCATGTTTAAAGTGATTTTCATGCTTCCAGGGGCTCGGGAAGTTAATTAAATACCATTTGGAGGCATTTAATGTTCGAGCAAAAACGGCTGATTTTCGACAAAAGAGATAACACCCCCCCATTACGTCATGCTTCAGAAATGTGGAAAATGGTCCGTTTTCAAATGTTTTATTTTTGAACGTCAGTTCACATTTGTAGGTGGATCATCAGTGTTAGAGCTAAAATTAGCATGTTTAAAGTGATTTTCATGCTTCCAGGGGCTCGGGAAGTTAATTAAATACCATTTGGAGGCATTTAATGTTCAAGCAAAAACTGCTGATTTTCGACAAAAGAGATAACACCCCCCCATTACGTCATGCTTCAGAAATGTGGAAAATGGTCCGTTTTCAAATGTTTTATTTTTGAACGTCAGTTCACATTTGTAGGTGGATCATCAGTGTTAGAGCTAAAATTAGCATGTTTAAAGTGATTTTCATGCTTCCAGGGGCTCGGGAAGTTAATTAAATACCATTTGGAGGCATTTAATGTTCGAGCAAAAAGGGCTGATTTTCGACAAAAGAGATAACACCCCCCCATTACGTCATGCTTCAGAAATGTGGAAAATGGTCCGTTTTCAAATGTTTTATTTTTGAACGTCAGTTCACATTTGTAGGTGGATCATCAGTGTTAGAGCTAAAATTAGCATGTTTAAATTGATTTTCATGCTTCCAGGGGCTCGGGAAGTTAATTAAATACCATTTGGAGGCATTTAATGTTCGAGCAAAAACGGCTGATTTTCGAAAAAAGAGATAACACCCCCCCATTACGTCATGCTTCAGAAATGTGGAAAATGGTCCATTTTCAAATGTTTTATTTTTGAACGTCAGTTCACATTTGTAGGTGGATCATCAGTGTTAGAGCTAAAATTAGCATGTTTAAAGTGATTTTCATGCTTCCAGGGGCCCAAAACACAAGATTTATGGAATGGTTAAAAGTGCATGAAAATGGCCAATTTACTCACTCTGAGTTCTCAAAAAGGGTTTCTTCAGCCCGGGAAGTGAAATAAATACCATTTGGAGGCATTTAATGTTCAAGCAAAAACGGCTGATTTTCGACAAAAGAGATAACACCCCCCCATTACGTCATGCTTCAGAAATGTGGAAAATGGTTCGTTTTCAAATGTTTTATTTTTGAACGTCAGTTCACATTTGTAGGTGGATCATCAGTGTTAGAGTTAAAATGAGCATGTTTAAAGTGATTTTCATGCTTCCAGGGGCTCGGGAAGTTAATTAAATACCATTTGGAGGCATTTAATGTTCCAGCAAAAACAGCTGATTTTCGACAAAAGAGATAACACCCCCCCATTACGTCATGCTTCAGAAATGTGGAAAATGGTCCTTTTTCAAATGTTTTATTTTTGAACGTCAGTTCACATTTGTAGGTGGATCATCAGTGTTAGAGCTAAAATTAGCATGTTTAAAGTGATTTTCATGCTTCCAGGGGCCCAAAACCCAAGATTTATGGAATGGTTAAAAGTGCATGAAAATGGCCAATTTACTCACTCTGAGTTCTCAAAAAGGGTTTCTTCACCCCGGGAAGTTAATTAAATACCATTTGGAGGCATTTAATGTTCCAGCAAAAACGGCTGATTTTCGACAAAAGAGATAACACCCCCCCATTACGTCATGCTTCAGAAATGTGGAAAATGGTCCGTTTTCAAATGTTTTATTTTTGAACGTCAGTTCACATTTGTAGGTGGATCATCAGTGTTAGAGCTAAAATTAGCATGTTTAAAGTGATTTTCATGCTTCCAGGGGCTCGGGAAGTGAAATAAATACCATTTGGAGGCATTTAATGTTCGAGCAAAAACGGCTGATTTTCGACAAAAGAGATAACACCCCCCCATTACGTCATGCTTCAGAAATGTGGAAAATGGTCCGTTTTCAAATTTTTTATTTTTGAACGTCAGTTCACATTTGTAGGTGGATCATCAGTGTTAGAGCTAAAATTAGCATGTTTAAAGTGATTTTCATGCTTCAAGGGGCTCGGGAAGTGAAATAAATACCATTTGGAGGCATTTAATGTTCGAGCAAAAACGGCTGATTTTCGACAAAAGAGATAACACCCCCCCATTACGTCATGCTTCAGAAATGTGGAAAATGGTCCGTTTTCAAATGTTTTATTTTTGAACGTCAGTTCACATTTGTAGGTGGATCATCAGTGTTAGAGCTAAAATTAGCATGTTTAAAGTGATTTTCATGCTTCCAGGGGCTCGGGAAGTTAATTAAATACCATTTGGAGGCATTTAATGTTCAAGCAAAAACTGCTGATTTTCGACAAAAGAGATAACACCCCCCCATTACGTCATGCTTCAGAAATGTGGAAAATGGTCCGTTTTCAAATGTTTTATTTTTGAACGTCAGTTCACATTTGTAGGTGGATCATCAGTGTTAGAGCTAAAATTAGCATGTTTAAAGTGATTTTCATGCTTCCAGGGGCTCGGGAAGTTAATTAAATACCATTTGGAGGCATTTAATGTTCGAGCAAAAAGGGCTGATTTTCGACAAAAGAGATAACACCCCCCCATTACGTCATGCTTCAGAAATGTGGAAAATGGTCCGTTTTCAAATGTTTTATTTTTGAACGTCAGTTCACATTTGTAGGTGGATCATCAGTGTTAGAGCTAAAATTAGCATGTTTAAATTGATTTTCATGCTTCCAGGGGCTCGGGAAGTTAATTAAATACCATTTGGAGGCATTTAATGTTCGAGCAAAAACGGCTGATTTTCGAAAAAAGAGATAACACCCCCCCATTACGTCATGCTTCAGAAATGTGGAAAATGGTCCATTTTCAAATGTTTTATTTTTGAACGTCAGTTCACATTTGTAGGTGGATCATCAGTGTTAGAGCTGAAATTAGCATGTTTAAAGTGATTTTCATGCTTCCAGGGGCCCAAAACACAAGATTTATGGAATGGTTAAAAGTGCATGAAAATGGCCAATTTACTCACTCTGAGTTCTCAAAAAGGGTTTCTTCACCCCGGGAAGTGAAATAAATACCATTTGGAGGCATTTAATGTTCAAGCAAAAACGGCTGATTTTCGACAAAAGAGATAACACCCCCCCATTACGTCATGCTTCAGAAATGTGGAAAATGGTTCGTTTTCAAATGTTTTATTTTTGAACGTCAGTTCACATTTGTAGGTGGATCATCAGTGTTAGAGTTAAAATGAGCATGTTTAAAGTGATTTTCATGCTTCCAGGGGCTCGGGAAGTTAATTAAATACCATTTGGAGGCATTTAATGTTCCAGCAAAAACAGCTGATTTTCGACAAAAGAGATAACACCCCCCCATTACGTCATGCTTCAGAAATGTGGAAAATGGTCCTTTTTCAAATGTTTTATTTTTGAACGTCAGTTCACATTTGTAGGTGGATCATCAGTGTTAGAGCTAAAATTAGCATGTTTAAAGTGATTTTCATGCTTCCAGGGGCCCAAAACCCAAGATTTATGGAATGGTTAAAAGTGCATGAAAATGGCCAATTTACTCACTCTGAGTTCTCAAAAAGGGTTTCTTCACCCCGGGAAGTTAATTAAATACCATTTGGAGGCATTTAATGTTCCAGCAAAAACGGCTGATTTTCGACAAAAGAGATAACACCCCCCCATTACGTCATGCTTCAGAAATGTGGAAAATGGTCCGTTTTCAAATGTTTTATTTTTGAACGTCAGTTCACATTTGTAGGTGGATCATCAGTGTTAGAGCTAAAATTAGCATGTTTAAAGTGATTTTCATGCTTCCAGGGGCTCGGGAAGTGAAATAAATACCATTTGGAGGCATTTAATGTTCGAGCAAAAACGGCTGATTTTCGACAAAAGAGATAACACCCCCCCATTACGTCATGCTTCAGAAATGTGGAAAATGGTCCGTTTTCAAATTTTTTATTTTTGAACGTCAGTTCACATTTGTAGGTGGATCATCAGTGTTAGAGCTAAAATTAGCATGTTTAAAGTGATTTTCATGCTTCAAGGGGCTCGGGAAGTGAAATAAATACCATTTGGAGGCATTTAATGTTCGAGCAAAAACGGCTGATTTTCGACAAAAGAGATAACACCCCCCCATTACGTCATGCTTCAGAAATGTGGAAAATGGTCCGTTTTCAAATGTTTTATTTTTGAACGTCAGTTCACATTTGTAGGTGGATCATCAGTGTTAGAGCTAAAATTAGCATGTTTAAAGTGATTTTCATGCTTCCAGGGGCCCAAAACACAAGATTTATGGAATGGTTAAAAGTGCATGAAAATGGCCAATTTACTCACTCTGAGTTCTCAAAAAGGGTTTCTTCACCCCGGGAAGTTAATTAAATACCATTTGGAGGCATTTAATGTTCGAGCAAAAACGGCTGATTTTCGACAAAAGAGATAACACCCCCCCATTACGTCATGCTTCAGAAATGTGGAAAATGGTCCGTTTTCAAATGTTTTATTTTTGAACGTCAGTTCACATTTGTAGGTGGATCATCAGTGTTAGAGCTAAAATTAGCATGTTTAAAGTGATTTTCATGCTTCCAGGGGCCCAAAACACAAGATTTATGGAATGGTTAAAAGTGCATGAAAATGGCCAATTTACTCACTCTGAGTTCTCAAAAAGGGTTTCTTCACCCCGGGAAGTTAATTAAATACCATTTGGAGGCATTTAATGTTTGAGCAAAAACTGCTGATTTTCGACAAAAGAGATAACACCCCCCATTACGTCATGCTTCAGAAATCTGGAAAATGGTCCGTTTTCAAATGTTTTATTTTTGAACGTCAGTTCACATTTGTAGGTGGATCATCAGTGTTAGAGCTAAAATTAGCATGTTTAAAGTGATTTTCATGCTTCCAGGGGCTCGGGAAGTTAATTAAATACCATTTGGAGGCATTTAATGTTCGAGCAAAAACAGCTGATTTTCGACAAAAGAGATAACACCCCCCCATTACGTCATGCTTCAGAAATGTGGAAAATGGTCCGTTTTCAAATGTTTTATTTTTGAACGTCAGTTCACATTTGTAGGTGGATCATCAGTGTTAGAGCTAAAATTAGCATGTTTAAAGTGATTTTCATGCTTCCAGGGGCTCGGGAAGTTAATTAAATACCATTTGGAGGCATTTAATGTTCGAGCAAAAACGGCTGATTTTCGACAAAAGAGATAACACCCCCCCATTACGTCATGCTTAAGAAATGTGGAAAATGGTCCGTTTTCAAATGTTTTATTTTTGAACGTCAGTTCACATTTGTAGGTGGATCATCAGTGTTAGAGCTAAAATTAGCATGTTTAAAGTGATTTTCATGCTTCCAGGGGCTCGGGAAGTTAATTAAATACCATTTGGAGGCATTTAATGTTCGAGCAACAACGGCTGATTTTCGACAAAAGAGATAACACCCCCCCATTACGTCATGCTTCAGAAATGTGGAAAATGGTCCGTTTTCAAATGTTTTATTTTTGAACGTCAGTTCACATTTGTAGGTGGATCATCAGTGTTAGAGCTAAAATTAGCATGTTTAAAGTGATTTTCATGCTTCCAGGGGCCCAAAACACAAGATTTATGGAATGGTTAAAAGTGCATGAAAATGGCCAATTTACTCACTCTGAGTTCTCAAAAAGGGTTTCTTCACCCCGGGAAGTTAATTAAATACCATTTGGAGGCATTTAATGTTCGAGCAAAAACGGCTGATTTTCGACAAAAGAGATAACACCCCCCCATTACATCATGCTTCAGAAATGTGGAAAATGGTCCGTTTTCAAATGTTTTATTTTTGAACGTCAGTTCACATTTGTAGGTGGATCATCAGTGTTAGAGCTAAAATTAGCATGTTTAAAGTGATTTTCATGCTTCCAGGGGCTCGGGAAGTGAAATAAATACCATTTGGAGGCATTTAATGTTCGAGCAAAAACGGCTGATTTTCGACAAAAGAGATAACACCCCCCCATTACGTCATGCTTCAGAAATGTGGAAAATGGTCCGTTTTCAAATGTTTTATTTTTGAACGTCAGTTCACATTTGTAGGTGGATCATCAGTGTTAGAGCTAAAATTAGCATGTTTAAAGTGATTTTCATGATTCCAGGGGCTCTGGAAGTGAAATAAATACCATTTGGAGGCATTTAATGTTCGAGCAAAAACGGCTGATTTTCGACAAAAGAGATAACACCCCCCCATTACGTCATGCTTCAGAAATGTGGAAAATGGTCCGTTTTCAAATGTTTTATTTTTGAACGTCAGTTCACATTTGTAGGTGGATCATCAGTGTTAGAGCTAAAATTAGCATGTTTAAAGTGATTTTCATGCTTCCAGGGGCCCAAAACACAAGATTTATGGAATGGTTAAAAGTGCATGAAAATGGCCAATTTACTCACTCTGAGTTCTCAAAAAGGGTTTCTTCACCCCGGGAAGTTAATTAAATACCATTTGGAGGCATTTAATGTTCCAGCAAAAACGGCTGATTTTCGACGAAAGAGATAACACCCCCCCATTACGTCATGCTTCAGAAATGTGGAAAATGGTCCGTTTTCAAATGTTTTATTTTTGAACGTCAGTTCACATTTGTAGGTGGATCATCAGTGTTAGAGCTAAAATTAGCATGTTTAAAGTGATTTTCATGCTTCCAGGGGCTCGGGAAGTTAATTAAATACCATTTGGAGGCATTTAATGTTCCAGCAAAAACGGCTGATTTTCGACAAAAGAGATAACACCCCCCAATTACGTCATGCTTCAGAAATGTGGAAAATGGTCCTTTTTCAAATGTTTTATTTTTGAACGTCAGTTCACATTTGTAGGTGGATCATCAGTGTTAGAGCTAAAATTAGCATGTTTAAAGTGATTTTCATGCTTCCAGGGGCCCAAAACACAAGATTTATGAAATGGTTAAAAGTGCATGAAAATGGCCAATTTACTCACTCTGAGTTCTCAAAAAGGGTTTCTTCACCCCGGGAAGTTAATTAAATACCATTTGGAGGCATTTAATGTTCGAGCAAAAACGGCTGATTTTCGACAAAAGAGATAACACCCCCCCATTACGTCATGCTTCAGAAATGTGGAAAATGGTCCGTTATCAAATGTTTTATTTTTTAACGTCAGTTCACATTTGTAGGTGGATCATCAGTGTTAGAGCTAAAATTAGCATGTTTAAAGTGATTTTCATGCTTCCAGGGGCTCGGGAAGTGAAATAAATACCATTTGGAGGCATTTAATGTTCGAGCAAAAACGGCTGATTTTCGACAAAAGAGATAACACCCCCCCCATTACGTCATGCTTCAGAAATGTGGAAAATGGTCCGTTTTCAAATGTTTTATTTTTGAACGTCAGTTCACATTTGTAGGTGGATCATCAGTGTTAGAGCTAAAATTAGCATGTTTAAAGTGATTTTCATGCTTCCAGGGGCCCAAAACACAAGATTTATGGAATGGTTAAAAGTGCATGAAAATGGCCAATTTACTCACTCTGAGTTCTCAAAAAGGGTTTCTTCACCCCGGGAAGTTAATTAAATACCATTTGGAGGCATTTAATGTTCCAGCAAAAACGGCTGATTTTCGACGAAAGAGATAACACCCCCCCATTACGTCATGCTTCAGAAATGTGGAAAATGGTCCGTTTTCAAATGTTTTATTTTTGAACGTCAGTTCACATTTGTAGGTGGATCATCAGTGTTAGAGCTAAAATTAGCATGTTTAAAGTGATTTTCATGCTTCCAGGGGCTCGGGAAGTTAATTAAATACCATTTGGAGGCATTTAATGTTCCAGCAAAAACGGCTGATTTTCGACAAAAGAGATAACACCCCCCCATTACGTCATGCTTCAGAAATGTGG
The DNA here is from genome assembly GCF_964263255.1 of Lissotriton vulgaris. Taxonomy (NCBI): domain Eukaryota; kingdom Metazoa; phylum Chordata; class Amphibia; order Caudata; family Salamandridae; genus Lissotriton; species Lissotriton vulgaris. Next base: position 84,583 of record NW_028253223.1, on the reverse strand, counting down.
AAAATGGTCCGTTTTCAAATGTTTTATTTTTGAACGTCAGTTCACATTTGTAGGTGGATCATCAGTGTTAGAGCTAAAATTAGCATGTTTAAAGTGATTTTCATGCTTCCAGGGGCTCGGGAAGTTAATTAAATACCATTTGGAGGCATTTAATGTTCGAGCAAAAACGGCTGATTTTCGACAAAAGAGATAACACCCCCCCATTACGTCATGCTTCAGAAATGTGGAAAATGGTCCGTTTTCAAATGTTTTATTTTTGAACGTCAGTTCACATTTGGAGGTGGATCATCAGTGTTAGAGCTAAAATTAGCATGTTGAAAGTGATTTTCATGCTTCCAGGGGCTCGGAAAGTTAATTAAATACTATTTGGAGGCATTTAATGTTCGAGCAAAAACGGCTGATTTTCGACAAAAGAGATAACACCCCCCCATTACGTCATGCTTAAGAAATGTGGAAAATGGTCCGTTTTCAAATGTTTTATTTTTGAACGTCAGTTCACATTTGTAGGTGGATCATCAGTGTTAGAGCTAAAATTAGCATGTTTAAAGTGATTTTCATGCTTCCAGGGGCTCGGGAAGTTAATTAAATACCATTTGGAGGCATTTAATGTTCGAGCAAAAACGGCTGATTTTCGACAAAAGAGATAACACCCCCCCATTACGTCATGCTTCAGAAATGTGGAAAATGGTCCGTTTTCAAATGTTTTATTTTTGAACGTCAGTTCACATTTGTAGGTGGATCATCAGTGTTAGAGCTAAAATTAGCATGTTTAAAGTGATTTTCATGCTTCCAGGGGCTCGGGAAGTTAATTAAATACCATTTGGAGGCATTTAATGTTCGAGCAAAAACGGCTGATTTTCGACAAAAGAGATAACACCCCCCATTACGTCATGCTTCAGAAATGTGGAAAATGGTCCGTTTTCAAATGTTTTATTTTTGAACGTCAGTTCACATTTGTAGGTGGATCATCAGTGTTAGAGCTAAAATTAGCATGTTTAAAGTGATTTTCATGCTTCCAGGGGCCCAAAACACAAGATTTATGGAATGGTTAAAAGTGCATGAAAATGGCCAATTTACTCACTCTGAGTTCTCAAAAAGGGTTTCTTCACCCCGGGAAGTTAATTAAATACCATTTGGAGGCATTTAATGTTCGAGCAAAAACGGCTGATTTTCGACAAAAGAGATAACACCCCCCCATTACATCATGCTTCAGAAATGTGGAAAATGGTCCGTTTTCAAATGTTTTATTTTTGAACGTCAGTTCACATTTGTAGGTGGATCATCAGTGTTAGAGCTAAAATTAGCATGTTTAAAGTGATTTTCATGCTTCCAGGGGCTCGGGAAGTGAAATAAATACCATTTGGAGGCATTTAATGTTCGAGCAAAAACGGCTGATTTTCGACAAAAGAGATAACACCCCCCCATTACCTCATGCTTCAGAAATGTGGAAAATGGTCCGTTTTCAATGTTTTATTTTTGAACGTCAGTTCACATTTGTAGGTGGATCATCAGTGTTAGAGCTAAAATTAGCATGTTTAAAGTGATTTTCATGCTTCCAGGGGCTCTGGAAGTGAAATAAATACCATTTGGAGGCATTTAATGTTCGAGCAAAAACGGCTGATTTTCGACAAAAGAGATAACACCCCCCCATTACGTCATGCTTCAGAAATGTGGAAAATGGTCCGTTTTCAAATGTTTTATTTTTGAACGTCAGTTCACATTTGTAGGTGGATCATCAGTGTTAGAGCTAAAATTAGCATGTTTAAAGTGATTTTCATGCTTCCAGGGGCCCAAAACACAAGATTTATGGAATGGTTAAAAGTGCATGAAAATGGCCAATTTACTCACTCTGAGTTCTCAAAAAGGGTTTCTTCACCCCGGGAAGTTAATTAAATACCATTTGGAGGCATTTAATGTTCCAGCAAAAACGGCTGATTTTCGACGAAAGAGATAACACCCCCCCATTACGTCATGCTTCAGAAATGTGGAAAATGGTCCGTTTTCAAATGTTTTATTTTTGAACGTCAGTTCACATTTGTAGGTGGATCATCAGTGTTAGAGCTAAAATTAGCATGTTTAAAGTGATTTTCATGCTTCCAGGGGCTCGGGAAGTTAATTAAATACCATTTGGAGGCATTTAATGTTCCAGCAAAAACGGCTGATTTTCGACAAAAGAGATAACACACCCCCATTACGTCATGCTTCAGAAATGTGGAAAATGGTCCGTTTTCAAATGTTTTATTTTTGAACGTCAGTTCACATTTGTAGGTGGATCATCAGTGTTAGAGCTAAAATTAGCATGTTTAAAGTGATTTTCATGCTTCCAGGGGCTCGGGAAGTGAAATAAATACCATTTGGAGGCATTTAATGTTCGAGCAAAAACGGCTGATTTTCGACAAAAGAGATAACACCCCCCCATTACGTCATGCTTCAGAAATGTGGAAAATGGTCCGTTTTCAAATGTTTTATTTTTGAACGTCAGTTCACATTTGTAGGTGGATCATCAGTGTTAGAGCTAAAATTAGCATGTTTAAAGTGATTTTCATGCTTCCAGGGGCCCAAAACACAAGATTTATGGAATGGTTAAAAGTGCATGAAAATGGCCAATTTACTCACTCTGAGTTCTCAAAAAGGGTTTCTTCACCCCGGGAAGTTAATTAAATACCATTTGGAGGCATTTAATGTTCCAGCAAAAACGGCTGATTTTCGACGAAAGAGATAACACCCCCCCATTACGTCATGCTTCAGAAATGTGGAAAATGGTCCGTTTTCAAATGTTTTATTTTTGAACGTCAGTTCACATTTGTAGGTGGATCATCAGTGTTAGAGCTAAAATTAGCATGTTTAAAGTGATTTTCATGCTTCCAGGGGCTCGGGAAGTTAATTAAATACCATTTGGAGGCATTTAATGTTCCAGCAAAAACGGCTGATTTTCGACAAAAGAGATAACACCCCCCCATTACGTCATGCTTCAGAAATGTGGAAAATGGTCCTTTTTCAAATGTTTTATTTTTGAACGTCAGTTCACATTTGTAGGTGGATCATCAGTGTTAGAGCTAAAATTAGCATGTTTAAAGTGATTTTCATGCTTCCAGGGGCCCAAAACACAAGATTTATGAAATGGTTAAAAGTGCATGAAAATGGCCAATTTACTCACTCTGAGTTCTCAAAAAGGGTTTCTTCACCCCAGGAAGTTAATTAAATACCATTTGGAGGCATTTAATGTTCGAGCAAAAACGGCTGATTTTCGACAAAAGAGATAACACCCCCCCATTACGTCATGCTTCAGAAATGTGGAAAATGGTCCGTTTTCAAATGTTTTATTTTTTAACGTCAGTTCACATTTGTAGGTGGATCATCAGTGTTAGAGCTAAAATTAGCATGTTTAAAGTGATTTTCATGCTTCCAGGGGCCCAAAACACAAGATTTCTGGAATGGTTAAAAGTGCATGAAAATGGCCAATTTACTCACTCTGAGTTCTCAAAAAGGGTTTCTTCATCCTGGGAAGTTAATTAAATACCATTTGGAGGCATTTAATGTTCGAGCAAAAACGGCTGATTTTCGACAAAAGAGATAACACCCCCCCATTACGTCATGCTTCAGAAATGTGGAAAATGGTCCGTTTTCAAATGTTTTATTTTTGAACGTCAGTTCACATTTGTAGGTGGATCATCAGTGTTAGAGCTAAAATTAGCATGTTTAAAGTGATTTTCATGCTTCCAGGGGCTCGGGAAGTTAATTAAATACCATTTGGAGGCATTTAATGTTCCAGCAAAAACGGCTGATTTTCGACAAAAGAGATAACACCCCCCCATTACGTCATGCTTCAGAAATGTGGAAAATGGTCCTTTTTCAAATGTTTTATTTTTGAACGTCAGTTCACATTTGTAGGTGGATCATCAGTGTTAGAGCTAAAATTAGCATGTTTAAAGTGATTTTCATGCTTCCAGGGGCCCAAAACACAAGATTTATGAAATGGTTAAAAGTGCATGAAAATGGCCAATTTACTCACTCTGAGTTCTCAAAAAGGGTTTCTTCACCCCAGGAAGTTAATTAAATACCATTTGGAGGCATTTAATGTTCGAGCAAAAACGGCTGATTTTCGACAAAAGAGATAACACCCCCCCATTACGTCATGCTTCAGAAATGTGGAAAATGGTCCGTTTTCAAATGTTTTATTTTTTAACGTCAGTTCACATTTGTAGGTGGATCATCAGTGTTAGAGCTAAAATTAGCATGTTTAAAGTGATTTTCATGCTTCCAGGGGCCCAAAACACAAGATTTCTGGAATGGTTAAAAGTGCATGAAAATGGCCAATTTACTCACTCTGAGTTCTCAAAAAGGGTTTCTTCATCCTGGGAAGTTAATTAAATACCATTTGGAGGCATTTAATGTTCGAGCAAAAACGGCTGATTTTCGACAAAAGAGATAACACCCCCCCATTACGTCATGCTTCAGAAATGTGGAAAATGGTCCGTTTTCAAATGTTTTATTTTTGAACGTCAGTTCACATTTGTAGGTGGATCATCAGTGTTAGAGCTAAAATTAGCATGTTTAAAGTGATTTTCATGCTTCCGGGGGCTCGGGAAGTGAAATAAATACCATTTGGAGGCATTTAATGTTCGAGCAAAAACGGCTGATTTTCGACAAAAGAGATAACACCCCCCCCCATTACGTCATGCTTCAGAAATGTGGAAAATGGTCCGTTTTCAAATGTTTTATTTTTTAACGTCAGTTCACATTTGTAGGTGGATCATCAGTGTTAGAGCTAAAATTAGCATGTTTAAAGTGATTTTCATGCTTCCAGGGGCTCGGGAAGTGAAATAAATACCATTTGGAGGCATTTAATGTTCGAGCAAAAACGGCTGATTTTCGACAAAAGAGATAACACCCCCCCCCCATTACGTCATGCTTCAGAAATGTGGAAAATGGTCCGTTTTCAAATGTTTTATTTTTGAACGTCAGTTCACATTTGTAGGTGGATCATCAGTGTTAGAGCTAAAATTAGCATGTTTAAAGTGATTTTCATGCTTCCAGGGGCCCAAAACACAAGATTTATGGAATGGTTAAAAGTGCATGAAAATGGCCAATTTACTCACTCTGAGTTCTCAAAAAGGGTTTCTTCACCCCGGGAAGTTAATTAAATACCATTTGGAGGCATTTAATGTTCCAGCAAAAACGGCTGATTTTCGACAAAAGAGATAACACCCCCCCCATTACGTCATGCTTCAGAAATGTGGAAAATGGTCCTTTTTCAAATGTTTTATTTTTGAACGTCAGTTCACATTTGTAGGTGGATCATCAGTGTTAGAGCTAAAATTAGCATGTTTAAAGTGATTTTCATGCTTCCAGGGGCCCAAAACACAAGATTTATGAAATGGTTAAAAGTGCATGAAAATGGCCAATTTACTCACTCTGAGTTCTCAAAAAGGGTTTCTTCACCCCGGGAAGTTAATTAAATACCATTTGGAGGCATTTAAAGTTCGAGCAAAAACGGCTGATTTTCAACAAAAGAGATAACACCCCCCCATTACGTCATGCTTCAGAAATGTGGAAAATGGTCCGTTTTCAAATGTTTTATTTTTGAACGTCAGTTCACATTTGTAGGTGGATCATCAGTGTTAGAGCTAAAATTAGCATGTTTAAAGTGATTTTCATGCTTCCAGGGGCTCGGGAAGTTAATTAAATACCATTTGGAGGCATTTAATGTTCGAGCAAAAACGGCTTATTTTCGACAAAAGAGATAACACCCCCCCATTACGTCATGCTTCAGAAATGTGGAAAATGGTCCGTTTTCAAATGTTTTATTTTTGAACGTCAGTTCACATTTGTAGGTGGATCATCAGTGTTAGAGCTAAAATTAGCATGTTTAAAGTGATTTTCATGCTTCCAGGGGCTCGGGAAGTTAATTAAATACCATTTGGAGGCATTTAATGTTCGAGCAAAAACGGCTGATTTTCGACAAAAGAGATATCACCCCCCCCATTACGTCATGCTTCAGAAATGTGGAAAATGGTCCGTTTTCAAATGTTTTATTTTTGAACGTCAGTTCACATTTGTAGGTGGATCATCAGTGTTAGCGCTAAAATTAGCATGTTTAAAGTGATTTTCATGCTTCCAGGGGCTCGGGAAGTTAATTAAATACGATTTGGAGGCATTTAATGTTCGAGCAAAAACGGCTGATTTTCGACAAAAGAGATAACACCCCCCCATTACGTCATGCTTCAGAAATGTGGAAAATGGTCCGTTTTCAAATGTTTTATTTTTGAACGTCAGTTCACATTTGTAGGTGGATCATCAGTGTTAGAGCTAAAATTAGCATGTTTAAAGTGATTTTCATGCTTCCAGGGGCTCGGGAAGTTAATTAAATACCATTTGGAGGCATTTAATGTTCGAGCAAAAACGGCTGATTTTCGACAAAAGAGATAACACCCCCCCATTACGTCATGCTTCAGAAATGTGGAAAATGGTCCGTTTTCAAATGTTTTATTTTTGAACGTCAGTTCACATTTGTAGGTGGATCATCAGTGTTAGAGCTAAAATTAGCATGTTTAAAGTGATTTTCATGCTTCCAGGGGCTCGGGAAGTTAATTAAATACCATTTGGAGGCATTTAATGTTCGAGCAAAAACGGCTGATTTTCGACAAAAGAGATAACACCCCCCTATTACGTCATGCTTCAGAAATGTGGAAAATGGTCCGTTTTCAAATGTTTTATTTTTGAACGTCAGTTCACATTTGTAGGTGGATCATCAGTGTTAGAGCTAAAATTAGCATGTTTAAAGTGATTTTCATGCTTCCAGGGGCTCGGGAAGTTAATTAAATACCATTTGGAGGCATTTAATGTTCGAGCAAAAACGGCTGATTTTCGACAAAAGAGATAACACCCCCCCATTACGTCATGCTTCAGAAATGTGGAAAATGGTCCGTTTTCAAATGTTTTATTTTTGAACGTCAGTTCACATTTGTAGGTGGATCATCAGTGTTAGAGCTGAAATTAGCATGTTTAAAGTGATTTTCATGCTTCCAGGGGCTCGGGAAGTTAATTAAATACCATTTGGAGGCATTTAATGTTCGAGCAAAAACGGCTGATTTTCGACAAAAGAGATAACACCCCCCCATTACGTCATGCTTCAGAAATGTGGAAAATGGTCCGTTTTCAAATGTTTTATTTTTGAACGTCAGTTCACATTTGTAGGTGGATCATCAGTGTTAGAGCTAAAATTAGCATGTTTAAAGTGATTTTCATGCTTCCAGGGGCTCGGGAAGTTAATTAAATACCATTTGGAGGCATTTAATGTTCGAGCAAAAACGGCTGATTTTCGACAAAAGAGATAACACCCCCCCATTACGTCATGCTTCAGAAATGTGGAAAATGGTCCGTTTTCAAATGTTTTATTTTTGAACGTCAGTTCACATTTGTAGGTGGATCATCAGTGTTAGAGCTAAAATTAGCATGTTTAAAGTGATTTTCATGCTTCCAGGGGCTCGGGAAGTTAATTAAATACCATTTGGAGGCATTTAATGTTCGAGCAAAAACGGCTGATTTTCGACAAAAGAGATAACACCCCCCCCATTACGTCATGCTTCAGAAATGTGGAAAATGGTCCGTTTTCAAATGTTTTATTTTTGAACGTCAGTTCACATTTGTAGGTGGATCATCAGTGTTAGAGCTAAAATTAGCATGTTTAAAGTGATTTTCATGCTTCCAGGGGCTCGGGAAGTTAATTAAATACCATTTGGAGGCATTTAATGTTCGAGCAAAAACGGCTGATTTTCGACAAAAGAGATAACACACCCCCATTACGTCATGCTTCAGAAATGTGGAAAATGGTCCGTTTTCAAATGTTTTATTTTTGAACGTCAGTTCACATTTGTAGGTGGATCATCAGTGTTAGAGCTAAAATTAGCATGTTTAAAGTGATTTTCATGCTTCCAGGGGCTCGGGAAGTTAATTAAATACCATTTGGAGGCATTTAATGTTCGAGCAAAAACGGCTGATTTTCGACAAAAGAGATAACACCCCCCCATTACGTCATGCTTCAGAAATGTGGAAAATGGTCCGTTTTCAAATGTTTTATTTTTGAACGTCAGTTCACATTTGTAGGTGGATCATCAGTGTTAGAGCTAAAATTAGCATGTTTAAAGTGATTTTCATGCTTCCAGGGGCTCGGGAAGTTAATTAAATACCATTTGGAGGCATTTAATGTTCGAGCAAAAACGGCTGATTTTCGACAAAAGAGATAACACCCCCCTATTACGTCATGCTTCAGAAATGTGGAAAATGGTCCGTTTTCAAATGTTTTATTTTTGAACGTCAGTTCACATTTGTAGGTGGATCATCAGTGTTAGAGCTAAATTTAGCATGTTTAAAGTGATTTTCATGCTTCCAGGGGCTCGGGAAGTTAATTAAATACCATTTGGAGGCATTTAATGTTCGAGCAAAAACGGCTGATTTTCGACAAAAGAGATAACACCCCCCCATTACGTCATGCTTCAGAAATGTGGAAAATGGTCCGTTTTCAAATGTTTTATTTTTGAACGTCAGTTCACATTTGTAGGTGGATCATCAGTGTTAGAGCTAAAATTAGCATGTTTAAAGTGATTTTCATGCTTCCAGGGGCTCGGGAAGTTAATTAAATACCATTTGGAGGCATTTAATGTTCAAGCAAAAACTGCTGATTTTCGACAAAAGAGATAACACCCCCCCATTACGTCATGCTTCAGAAATGTGGAAAATGGTCCGTTTTCAAATGTTTTATTTTTGAACGTCAGTTCACATTTGTAGGTGGATCATCAGTGTTAGAGCTAAAATTAGCATGTTTAAAGTGATTTTCATGCTTCCAGGGGCTCGGGAAGTTAATTAAATACCATTTGGAGGCATTTAATGTTCGAGCAAAAAGGGCTGATTTTCGACAAAAGAGATAACACCCCCCCATTACGTCATGCTTCAGAAATGTGGAAAATGGTCCGTTTTCAAATGTTTTATTTTTGAACGTCAGTTCACATTTGTAGGTGGATCATCAGTGTTAGAGCTAAAATTAGCATGTTTAAATTGATTTTCATGCTTCCAGGGGCTCGGGAAGTTAATTAAATACCATTTGGAGGCATTTAATGTTCGAGCAAAAACGGCTGATTTTCGAAAAAAGAGATAACACCCCCCCATTACGTCATGCTTCAGAAATGTGGAAAATGGTCCATTTTCAAATGTTTTATTTTTGAACGTCAGTTCACATTTGTAGGTGGATCATCAGTGTTAGAGCTAAAATTAGCATGTTTAAAGTGATTTTCATGCTTCCAGGGGCCCAAAACACAAGATTTATGGAATGGTTAAAAGTGCATGAAAATGGCCAATTTACTCACTCTGAGTTCTCAAAAAGGGTTTCTTCACCCCGGGAAGTGAAATAAATACCATTTGGAGGCATTTAATGTTCAAGCAAAAACGGCTGATTTTCGACAAAAGAGATAACACCCCCCCATTACGTCATGCTTCAGAAATGTGGAAAATGGTTCGTTTTCAAATGTTTTATTTTTGAACGTCAGTTCACATTTGTAGGTGGATCATCAGTGTTAGAGTTAAAATGAGCATGTTTAAAGTGATTTTCATGCTTCCAGGGGCTCGGGAAGTTAATTAAATACCATTTGGAGGCATTTAATGTTCCAGCAAAAACAGCTGATTTTCGACAAAAGAGATAACACCCCCCCATTACGTCATGCTTCAGAAATGTGGAAAATGGTCCTTTTTCAAATGTTTTATTTTTGAACGTCAGTTCACATTTGTAGGTGGATCATCAGTGTTAGAGCTAAAATTAGCATGTTTAAAGTGATTTTCATGCTTCCAGGGGCCCAAAACCCAAGATTTATGGAATGGTTAAAAGTGCATGAAAATGGCCAATTTACTCACTCTGAGTTCTCAAAAAGGGTTTCTTCAACCCGGGAAGTTAATTAAATACCATTTGGAGGCATTTAATGTTCCAGCAAAAACGGCTGATTTTCGACAAAAGAGATAACACCCCCCCATTACGTCATGCTTCAGAAATGTGGAAAATGGTCCGTTTTCAAATGTTTTATTTTTGAACGTCAGTTCACATTTGTAGGTGGATCATCAGTGATAGAGCTAAAATTAGCATGTTTAAAGTGATTTTCATGCTTCCAGGGGCTCGGGAAGTGAAATAAATACCATTTGGAGGCATTTAATGTTCGAGCAAAAACGGCTGATTTTCGACAAAAGAGATAACACCCCCCCATTACGTCATGCTTCAGAAATGTGGAAAATGGTCCGTTTTCAAATTTTTTATTTTTGAACGTCAGTTCACATTTGTAGGTGGATCATCAGTGTTAGAGCTAAAATTAGCATGTTTAAAGTGATTTTCATGCTTCAAGGGGCTCGGGAAGTGAAATAAATACCATTTGGAGGCATTTAATGTTCGAGCAAAAACGGCTGATTTTCGACAAAAGAGATAACACCCCCCCATTACGTCATGCTTCAGAAATGTGGAAAATGGTCCGTTTTCAAATGTTTTATTTTTGAACGTCAGTTCACATTTGTAGGTGGATCATCAGTGTTAGAGCTAAAATTAGCATGTTTAAAGTGATTTTCATGCTTCCAGGGGCCCAAAACACAAGATTTATGGAATGGTTAAAAGTGCATGAAAATGGCCAATTTACTCACTCTGAGTTCTCAAAAAGGGTTTCTTCACCCCGGGAAGTTAATTAAATACCATTTGGAGGCATTTAATGTTCGAGCAAAAACGGCTGATTTTCGACAAAAGAGATAACACCCCCCCATTACGTCATGCTTCAGAAATGTGGAAAATGGTCCGTTTTCAAATGTTTTATTTTTGAACGTCAGTTCACATTTGTAGGTGGATCATCAGTGTTAGAGCTAAAATTAGCATGTTTAAAGTGATTTTCATGCTTCCAGGGGCCCAAAACACAAGATTTATGGAATGGTTAAAAGTGCATGAAAATGGCCAATTTACTCACTCTGAGTTCTCAAAAAGGGTTTCTTCACCCCGGGAAGTTAATTAAATACCATTTGGAGGCATTTAATGTTTGAGCAAAAACTGCTGATTTTCGACAAAAGAGATAACACCCCCCATTACGTCATGCTTCAGAAATCTGGAAAATGGTCCGTTTTCAAATGTTTTATTTTTGAACGTCAGTTCACATTTGTAGGTGGATCATCAGTGTTAGAGCTAAAATTAGCATGTTTAAAGTGATTTTCATGCTTCCAGGGGCTCGGGAAATTAATTAAATACCATTTGGAGGCATTTAATATTTGAGCAAAAACGGCTGATTTTCGACAAAAGAGATAACACCCCCCCATTACGTCATGCTTCAGAAATGTGGAAAATGGTCCGTTTTCAAATGTTTTATTTTTGAACGTCAGTTCACATTTGTAGGTGGATCATCAGTGTTAGAGCTAAAATTAGCATGTTTAAAGTGATTTTCATGCTTCCAGGGGCTCGGGAAGTTAATTAAATACCATTTGAAGGCATTTAATGTTCGAGCAAAAACGGCTGATTTTCGACAAAAGAGATAACACCCCCCCATTACGTCATGCTTCAGAAATTTGGAAAATGGTCCCTTTTCAAATGTTTTATTTTTGAACGTCAGTTCACATTTGTAGGTGGATCATCAGTGTTAGAGCTAAAATTAGCATGTTTAAAGTGATTTTCATGCTTCCAGGGGCCCAAAACACAAGATTTATGGAATGGTTAAAAGTGCATGAAAATGGCCAATTTACTCACTCTGAGTTCTCAAAAAGGGTTTCTTCACCCCGGGAAGTTAATTAAATACCATTTGGAGGCATTTAATGTTCGAGCAAAAACGGCTGATTTTCGACAAAAGAGATACCACCCCCCCATTACGTCATGCTTCAGAAATGTGGAAAATGATCCGTTTTCAAATGTTTTATTTTTGAACGTCAGTTCACATTTGTAGGTGGATCATCAGTGTTAGAGCTAAAATTAGCATGTTTAAAGTGATTTTCATGCTTCCAGGGGCTCGGGAAGTTAATTAAATACCATTTGGAGGCATTTAATGTTCGAGCAAAAACGGCTGATTTTCGACAAAAGAGATAACACCCCCCCATTACGTCATGCTTCAGAAATGTGGAAAATGGTCCGTTTTCAAATGTTTTATTTTTGAACGTCAGTTCACATTTGTAGGTGGATCATCAGTGTTAGAGCTAAAATTAGCATGTTTAAAGTGATTTTCATGCTTCCAGGGGCTCGGGAAGTTAATTAAATACCATTTGGAGGCATTTAATGTTCGAGCAAAAACGGCTGATTTTCGACAAAAGAGATAACACCCCCCCATTACGTCATGCTTCAGAACTGTGGAAAATGGTCCGTTTTCAAATGTTTTATTTTTGAACGTCAGTTCACATTTGTAGGTGGATCATCAGTGTTAGAGCTAAAATTAGCATGTTTAAAGTGATTTTCATGCTTCCAGGGGCCCAAAACACAAGATTTATGGAATGGTTAAAAGTGCATGAAAATGGCCAATTTACTCACTCTGAGTTCTCAAAAAGGGTTTCTTCACCCCGGGAAGTTAATTAAATACCATTTGGAGGCATTTAATGTTCGAGCAAAAATGGCTGATTTTCGACAAAAGAGATAACACCCCCCCATTACGTCATGCTTCAGAAATGTGGAAAATGGTCCGTTTTCAAATGTTTTATTTTTGAACGTCAGTTCACATTTGTAGGTGGATCATCAGTGTTAGAGCTAAAATTAGCATGTTTAAAGTGATTTTCATGCTTCCAGGGGCGCGGGAAGTGAAATAAATACCATTTGGAGGCATTTAATGTTCGAGCAAAAACGGCTGATTTTCGACAAAAGAGATAACACCCCCCTATTACGTCATGCTTCAGAAATGTGGAAAATGGTCCGTTTTCAAATGTTTTATTTTTGAACGTCAGTTCACATTTGTAGGTGGATCATCAGTGTTAGAGCTAAAATTAGCATGTTTAAAGTGATTTTCATGCTTCCAGGGGCTCGGGAAGTTAATTAAATACCATTTGGAGGCATTTAATGTTCGAGCAAAACCGGCTGATTTTCGACAAAAGAGATAACACCCCCCCATTACGTCATGCTTCAGAAATGTGGAAAATGGTCCGTTTTCAAATGTTTTATTTTTGAACGTCAGTTCACATTTGTAGGTGGATCATCAGTGTTAGAGCTAAAATTAGCATGTTTAAAGTGATTTTCATGCTTCCAGGGGCCCAAAACACAAGATTTATGGAATGGTTAAAAGTGCATGAAAATGGCCAATTTACTCACTCTGAGTTCTCAAAAAGGGGTTCTTCATCCTGGGAAGTTAATTAAATACCATTTGGAGGCATTTAATGTTCGAGCAAAAACGGCTGATTTTCGACAAAAGAGATAACACCCCCCCCATTACGTCATGCTTCAGAAATGTGGAAAATGGTCCGTTTTCAAATGTTTTATTTTTGAACGTCAGTTCACATTTGTAGGTGGATCATCAGTGTTAGAGCTAAAATTAGCATGTTTAAAGTGATTTTCATGCTTCCAGGGGCTCGGGAAGTGAAATAAATACCATTTGGAGGCATTTAATGTTCGAGCAAAAACGGCTGATTTTCGACAAAAGAGATAACACCCCCCCCATTACGTCATGCTTCAGAAATGTGGAAAATGGTTCATTTTCAAATGTTTTATTTTTGAACGTCAGTTCACATTTGTAGGTGGATCATCAGTGTTAGAGCTAAAATTAGCATGTTTAAAGTGATTTTCATGCTTCCAGGTGCCCAAAACACAAGATTTATGGAATGGTTAAAAGTGCATGAAAATGGCCAATTTACTCACTCTGAGTTCTCAAAAAGGGTTTCTTCACCCCGGGAAGTTAATTAAATACCATTTGGAGGCATTTAATGTTCCAGCAAAAACGGCTGATTTTCGACGAAAGAGATAACACCCCCCCATTACGTCATGCTTCAGAAATGTGGAAAATGGTCCGTTTTCAAATGTTTTATTTTTGAACGTCAGTTCACATTTGTAGGTGGATCATCAGTGTTAGAGCTAAAATTAGCATGTTTAAAGTGATTTTCATGCTTCCAGGGGCTCGGGAAGTTAATTAAATACCATTTGGAGGCATTTAATGTTCCAGCAAAAACGGCTGATTTTCGACAAAAGAGATAACACCCCCCCATTACGTCATGCTTCAGAAATGTGGAAAATGGTCCTTTTTCAAATGTTTTATTTTTGAACGTCAGTTCACATTTGTAGGTGGATCATCAGTGTTAGAGCTAAAATTAGCATGTTTAAAGAGATTTTCATGCTTCCAGGGGCCCAAAACACAAGATTTATGAAATGGTTAAAAGTGCATGAAAATGGCCAATTTACTCACTCTGAGTTCTCAAAAAGGGTTTCTTCACCCCGGGAAGTTAATTAAATACCATTTGGAGGCATTTAATGTTCGAGCAAAAATGGCTGATTTTCGACAAAAGAGATAACACCCCCCCATTACATCATGCTTCAGAAATGTGGAAAATGGTCCGTTTTCAAATGTTTTATTTTTGAACGTCAGTTCACATTTGTAGGTGGATCATCAGTGTTAGAGCTAAAATTAGCATGTTTAAAGTGATTTTCATGCTTCCAGGGGCGCGGGAAGTGAAATAAATACCATTTGGAGGCATTTAATGTTCGAGCAAAAACGGCTGATTTTCGACAAAAGAGATAACACCCCCCTATTACGTCATGCTTCAGAAATGTGGAAAATGGTCCGTTTTCAAATGTTTTATTTTTGAACGTCAGTTCACATTTGTAGGTGGATCATCAGTGTTAGAGCTAAAATTAGCATGTTTAAAGTGATTTTCATGCTTCCAGGGGCTCGGGAAGTTAATTAAATACCATTTGGAGGCATTTAATGTTCGAGCAAAACCGGCTGATTTTCGACAAAAGAGATAACACCCCCCCATTACGTCATGCTTCAGAAATGTGGAAAATGGTCCGTTTTCAAATGTTTTATTTTTGAACGTCAGTTCACATTTGTAGGTGGATCATCAGTGTTAGAGCTAAAATTAGCATGTTTAAAGTGATTTTCATGCTTCCAGGGGCCCAAAACACAAGATTTATGGAATGGTTAAAAGTGCATGAAAATGGCCAATTTACTCACTCTGAGTTCTCAAAAAGGGGTTCTTCATCCTGGGAAGTTAATTAAATACCATTTGGAGGCATTTAATGTTTGAGCAAAAACGGCTGATTTTCGACAAAAGAGATAACACCCCCCCATTACGTCATGCTTCAGAAATGTGGAAAATGGTCCGTTTTCAAATGTTTTATTTTTGAACGTCAGTTCACATTTGTAGGTGGATCATCAGTGTTAGAGCTAAAATTAGCATGTTTAAAGTGATTTTCATGCTTCCAGGGGCTCGGGAAGTTAATTAAATACCATTTGGAGGCATTTAATGTTCGAGCAAAAACGGCTGATTTTCGACAAAAGAGATAACACCCCCCCCATTACGTCATGCTTCAGAAATGTGGAAAATTGTCCGTTTTCAAATGTTTTATTTTTGAACGTCAGTTCACATTTGTAGGTGGATCATCAGTGTTAGAGCTAAAATTAGCATGTTTAAAGTGATTTTCATGCTTCCAGGGGCTCGGGAAGTGAAATAAATACCATTTGGAGGCATTTAATGTTCGAGCAAAAACGGCTGATTTTCGACAAAAGAGATAACACCCCCCCCCATTACGTCATGCTTCAGAAATGTGGAAAATGGTCCGTTTTCAAATGTTTTATTTTTGAACGTCAGTTCACATTTGTAGGTGGATCATCAGTGTTAGAGCTAAAATTAGCATGTTTAAAGTGATTTTCATGCTTCCAGGGGCTCGGGAAGTGAAATAAATACCATTTGGAGGCATTTAATGTTCGAGCAAAAACGGCTGATTTTCGACAAAAGAGATAACACCCCCCCATTACGTCATGCTTCAGAAATGTGGAAAATGGTTCATTTTCAAATGTTTTATTTTTGAACGTCAGTTCACATTTGTAGGTGGATCATCAGTGTTAGAGCTAAAATTAGCATGTTTAAAGTGATTTTCATGCTTCCAGGTGCCCAAAACACAAGATTTATGGAATGGTTAAAAGTGCATGAAAATGGCCAATTTACTCACTCTGAGTTCTCAAAAAGGGTTTCTTCACCCCGGGAAGTTAATTAAATACCATTTGGAGGCATTTAATGTTCCAGCAAAAACGGCTGATTTTCGACGAAAGAGATAACACCCCCCCATTACGTCATGCTTCAGAAATGTGGAAAATGGTCCGTTTTCAAATGTTTTATTTTTGAACGTCAGTTCACATTTGTAGGTGGATCATCAGTGTTAGAGCTAAAATTAGCATGTTTAAAGTGATTTTCATGCTTCCAGGGGCTCGGGAAGTTAATTAAATACCATTTGGAGGCATTTAATGTTCCAGCAAAAACGGCTGATTTTCGACAAAAGAGATAACACCCCCCCATTACGTCATGCTTCAGAAATGTGGAAAATGGTCCTTTTTCAAATGTTTTATTTTTGAACGTCAGTTAACATTTGTAGGTGGATCATCAGTGTTAGAGCTAAAATTAGCATGTTTAAAGAGATTTTCATGCTTCCAGGGGCCCAAAACACAAGATTTATGAAATGGTTAAAAGTGCATGAAAATGGCCAATTTACTCACTCTGAGTTCTCAAAAAGGGTTTCTTCACCCCGGGAAGTTAATTAAATACCATTTGGAGGCATTTAATGTTCGAGCAAAAATGGCTGATTTTCGACAAAAGAGATAACACCCCCCCATTACGTCATGCTTCAGAAATGTGGAAAATGGTCAGTTTTCAAATGTTTTATTTTTGAACGTCAGTTCACATTTGTAGGTGGATCATCAGTGTTAGAGCTAAAATTAGCATGTTTAAAGTGATTTTCATGCTTCCAGGGGCGCGGGAAGTGAAATAAATACCATTTGGAGGCATTTAATGTTCGAGCAAAAACGGCTGATTTTCGACAAAAGAGATAACACCCCCCTATTACGTCATGCTTCAGAAATGTGGAAAATGGTCCGTTTTCAAATGTTTTATTTTTGAACGTCAGTTCACATTTGTAGGTGGATCAGTGTTAGAGCTAAAATTAGCATGTTTAAAGTGATTTTCATGCTTCCAGGGGCTCGGGAAGTTAATTAAATACCATTTGGAGGCATTTAATGTTCGAGCAAAAACGGCTGATTTTCGACAAAAGAGATAACACCCCCCCATTACGTCATGCTTCAGAAATGTGGAAAATGGTCCGTTTTCAAATGTTTTATTTTTGAACGTCAGTTCACATTTGTAGGTGGATCATCAGTGTTAGAGCTAAAATTAGCATGTTTAAAGTGATTTTCATGCTTCCAGGGGCCCAAAACACAAGATTTCTGGAATGGTTAAAAGTGCATGAAAATGGCCAATTTACTCACTCTGAGTTCTCAAAAAGGGTTTCTTCATCCTGGGAAGTTAATTAAATACCATTTGGAGGCATTTAATGTTTGAGCAAAAACGGCTGATTTTCGACAAAAGAGATAACACCCCCCCATTACGTCATGCTTCAGAAATGTGGAAAATGGTCCGTTTTCAAATGTTTTATTTTTGAACGTCAGTTCACATTTGTAGGTGGATCATCAGTGTTAGAGCTAAAATTAGCATGTTTAAAGTGATTTTCATGCTTCCAGGGGATCGGGAAGTTAATTAAATACCATTTGGAGGCATTTAATGTTCGAGCAAAAACGGCTGATTTTCGACAAAAGAGATAACACCCCCCCATTACGTCATGCTTCAGAAATGTGGAAAATGGTCCGTTTTCAAATGTTTTATTTTTGAACGTCAGTTCACATTTGTAGGTGGATCATCAGTGTTAGAGCTAAAATTAGCATGTTTAAAGTGATTTTCATGCTTCCAGGGGCTCGGGAAGTGAAATAAATACCATTTGGAGGCATTTAATGTTCGAGCAAAAACGGCTGATTTTCGATAAAAGAGATAACACCCCCCCCATTACGTCATGCTTCAGAAATGTGGAAAATGGTCCGTTTTCAAATGTTTTATTTTTGAACGTCAGTTCACATTTGTAGGTGGATCATCAGTGTTAGAGCTAAAATTAGCATGTTTAAAGTGATTTTCATGCTTCCAGGGGCTCGGGAAGTGAAATAAATAACATTTGGAGGCATTTAATGTTCGAGCAAAAACGGCTGATTTTTGACAAAAGAGATAACACCCCCCCATTACGTCATGCTTCAGAAATGTGGAAAATGGTTCATTTTCAAATGTTTTATTTTTGAACGTCAGTTCACATTTGTAGGTGGATCATCAGTGTTAGAGCTAAAATTAGCATGTTTAAAGTGATTTTCATGCTTCCAGGGGCCCAAAACACAAGATTTATGGAATGGTTAAAAGTGCATGAAAATGGCCAATTTACTCACTCTGAGTACTCAAAAAGGGGTTCTTCACCCCGGGAAGATAATTAAATACCATTTGGAGGCATTTAATGTTCGAGCAAAAATGGCTGATTTTCGACAAAAGAGATAACACCCCCCCATTACGTCATGCTTCAGAAATGTGGAAAATGGTCCGTTTTCAAATGTTTTATTTTTGAACGTCAGTTCACATTTGTAGGTGGATCATCAGTGTTAGAGCTAAAATTAGCATGTTTAAAGTGATTTTCATGCTTCCAGGGGCCCAAAACACAAGATTTCTGGAATGGTTAAAAGTGCATGAAAATGGCCAATTTACTCACTCTGAGTTCTCAAAAAGGGTTTCTTCATCCTGGGAAGTTAATTAAATACCATTTGGAGGCATTTAATGTTTGAGCAAAAACGGCTGATTTTCGACAAAAGAGATAACACCCCCCCATTACGTCATGCTTCAGAAATGTGGAAAATGGTCCGTTTTCAAATGTTTTATTTTTGAACGTCAGTTCACATTTGTAGGTGGATCATCAGTGTTAGAGCTAAAATTAGCATGTTTAAAGTGATTTTCATGCTTCCAGGGGCTCGGGAAGTTAATTAAATACCATTTGGAGGCATTTAATGTTCGAGCAAAAACGGCTGATTTTCGACAAAAGAGATAACACCCCCTATTACGTCATGCTTCAGAAATGTGGAAAATGGTCCGTTTTCAAATGTTTTATTTTTGAACGTCAGTTCACATTTGTAGGTGGATCATCAGTGTTAGAGCTAAAATTAGCATGTTTAAAGTGATTTTCATGCTTCCAGGGGCTCGGGAAGTGAAATAAATACCATTTGGAGGCATTTAATGTTCGAGCAAAAACGGCTGATTTTCGACAAAAGAGATAACACCCCCCCCCATTACGTCATGCTTCAGAAATGTGGAAAATGGTCCTTTTTCAAATGTTTTATTTTTGAACGTCAGTTCACATTTGTAGGTGGATCATCAGTGTTAGAGCTAAAATTAGCATGTTTAAAGTGATTTTCATGCTTCCAGGGGCTCGGGAAGTGAAATAAATACCATTTGGAGGCATTTAATGTTCGAGCAAAAACGGCAGATTTTCGACAAAAGAGATAACACCCCCCCATTACGTCATGCTTCAGAAATGTGGAAAATGGTTCATTTTCAAATGTTTTATTTTTGAACGTCAGTTCACATTTGTAGGTGGATCATCAGTGTTAGAGCTAAAATTAGCATGTTTAAAGTGATTTTCATGCTTCCAGGGGCCCAAAACACAAGATTTATGGAATGGTTAAAAGTGCATGAAAATGGCCAATTTACTCACTCTGAGTTCTCAAAAAGGGTTTCTTCACCCCGGGAAGTTAATTAAATACCATTTGGAGGCATTTAATGTTCCAGCAAAAACGGCTGATTTTCGACGAAAGAGATAACACCCCCCCATTACGTCATGCTTCAGAAATGTGGAAAATGGTCCGTTTTCAAATGTTTTATTTTTGAACGTCAGTTCACATTTGTAGGTGGATCATCAGTGTTAGAGCTAAAATTAGCATGTTTAAAGTGATTTTCATGCTTCCAGGGGCTCGGGAAGTTAATTAAATACCATTTGGAGGCATTTAATGTTCCAGCAAAAACGGCTGATTTTCGACAAAAGAGATAACACCCCCCCATTACGTCATGCTTCAGAAATGTGGAAAATGGTCCTTTTTCAAATGTTTTATTTTTGAACGTCAGTTCACATTTGTAGGTGGATCATCAGTGTTAGAGCTAAAATTAGCATGTTTAAAGTGATTTTCATGCTTCCAGGGGCCCAAAACACAAGATTTATGAAATGGTTAAAAGTGCATGAAAATGGCCAATTTACTCACTCTGAGTTCTCAAAAAGGGTTTCTTCACCCCGGGAAGTTAATTAAATACCATTTGGAGGCATTTAATGTTCGAGCAAAAACGGCTGATTTTCGACAAAAGAGATAACACCCCCCCATTACGTCATGCTTCAGAAATGTGGAAAATGGTCCGTTTTCAAATGTTTTATTTTTGAACGTCAGTTCACATTTGTAGGTGGATCATCAGTGTTAGAGCTAAAATTAGCATGTTTAAAGTGATTTTCATGCTTCCAGGGGCTCGGGAAGTTAATTAAATACCATTTGGAGGCATTTAATGTTCGAGCAAAAACGGCTGATTTTCGACAAAAGAGATAACACCCCCCCATTACGTCATGCTTCAGAAATGTGGAAAATGGTCCGTTTTCAAATGTTTTATTTTTGAACGTCAGTTCACATTTGTAGGTGGATCATCAGTGTTAGAGCTAAAATTAGCATGTTTAAAGTGATTTTCATGCTTCCAGGGGCCCAAAACACAAGATTTATGAAATGGTTAAAAGTGCATGAAAATGGCCAATTTACTCACTCTGAGTTCTCAAAAAGGGTTTCTTCACCCCGGGAAGTTAATTAAATACCATTTGGAGGCATTTAATGTTTGAGCAAAAACGGCTGATTTTCGACAAAAGAGATAACACCCCCCCATTACGTCATGCTTCAGAAATGTGGAAAATGGTCCGTTTTCAAATGTTTTATTTTTGAACGTCAGTTCACATTTGTAGGTGGATCATCAGTGTTAGAGCTAAAATTAGCATGTTTAAAGTGATTTTCATGCTTCCAGGGGCTCGGGAAGTTAATTAAATACCATTTGGAGGCATTTAATGTTCGAGCAAAAACGGCTGATTTTCGACAAAAGAGATAACACCCCCCATTACGTCATGCTTCAGAAATGTGGAAAATGGTCCGTTTTCAAATGTTTTATTTTTGAACGTCAGTTCACATTTGTAGGTGGATCATCAGTGTTAGAGCTAAAATTAGCATGTTTAAAGTGATTTTCATGCTTCCAGGGGCTCGGGAAGTGAAATAAATACCATTTGGAGGCATTTAATGTTCGAGCAAAAACGGCTGATTTTCGACAAAAGAGATAACACCCCCCCCATTACGTCATGCTTCAGAAATGTGGAAAATGGTCCTTTTTCAAATGTTTTATTTTTGAACGTCAGTTCACATTTGTAGGTGGATCATCAGTGTTAGAGCTAAAATTAGCATGTTTAAAGTGATTTTCATGCTTCCAGGGGCCCAAAACACAAGATTTATGGAATGGTTAAAAGTGCATGAAAATGGCCAATTTACTCACTCTGAGTTCTCAAAAAGGGTTTCTTCACCCCGGGAAGTTAATTAAATACCATTTGGAGGCATTTAATGTTCCAGCAAAAACGGCTGATCTTCGACGAAAGAGATAACACCCCCCCATTACGTCATGCTTCAGAAATGTGGAAAATGGTCCGTTTTCAAATGTTTTATTTTTGAACGTCAGTTCACATTTCTAGGTGGATCATCAGTGTTAGAGCTAAAATTAGCATGTTTAAAGTGATTTTCATGCTTCCAGGGGCCCAAAACACAAGATTTCTGGAATGGTTAAAAGTGCATGAAAATGGCCAATTTACTCACTCTGAGTTCTCAAAAAGGGTTTCTTCATCCTGGGAAGTTAATTAAATACCATTTGGAGGCATTTAATGTTTGAGCAAAAACGGCTGATTTTCGACAAAAGAGATAACACCCCCCCATTACGTCATGCTTCAGAAATGTGGAAAATGGTCCGTTTTCAAATGTTTTATTTTTGAACGTCAGTTCACATTTGTAGGTGGATCATCAGTGTTAGAGCTAAAATTAGCATGTTTAAAGTGATTTTCATGCTTCCAGGGGCTCGGGAAGTTAATTAAATACCATTTGGAGGCATTTAATGTTCGAGCAAAAACGGCTGATTTTCGACAAAAGAGATAACACCCCCCATTACGTCATGCTTCAGAAATGTGGAAAATGGTCCGTTTTCAAATGTTTTATTTTTGAACGTCAGTTCACATTTGTAGGTGGATCATCAGTGTTAGAGCGAAAATTAGCATGTTTAAAGTGATTTTCATGCTTCCAGGGGCTCGGGAAGTGAAATAAATACCATTTGGAGGCATTTAATGTTCGAGCAAAAACGGCTGATTTTCGACAAAAGAGATAACACCCCCCCCATTACGTCATGCTTCAGAAATGTGGAAAATGGTCAGTTTTCAAATGTTTTATTTTTGAACGTCAGTTCACATTTGTAGGTGGATCATCAGTGTTAGAGCTAAAATTAGCATGTTTAAAGTGATTTTCATGCTTCCAGGGGCTCGGGAAGTGAAATAAATACCATTTGGAGGCATTTAATGTTCGAGCAAAAACGGCTGATTTTCGACAAAAGAGATAACACCCCCCCATTACGTCATGCTTCAGAAATGTGGAAAATGGTTCATTTTCAAATGTTTTATTTTTGAATGTCAGTTCACATTTGTAGGTGGATCATCAGTGTTAGAGCTAAAATTAGCATGTTTAAAGTGATTTTCATGCTTCCAGGGGCCCAAAACACAAGATTTATGGAATGGTTAAAAGTGCATGAAAATGGCCAATTTACTCACTCTGAGTTCTCAAAAAGGGTTTCTTCACCCCGGGAAGTTAATTAAATACCATTTGGAGGCATTTAATGTTCCAGCAAAAACGGCTGATTTTCGACGAAAGAGATAACACCCCCCCATTACGTCATGCTTCAGAAATGTGGAAAATGGTCCGTTTTCAAATGTTTTATTTTTGAACGTCAGTTCACATTTGTAGGTGGATCATCAGTGTTAGAGCTAAAATTAGCATGTTTAAAGTGATTTTCATGCTTCCAGGGGCTCGGGAAGTTAATTAAATACCATTTGGAGGCATTTAATGTTCCAGCAAAAACGGCTGATTTTCGACAAAAGAGATAACACCCCCCCATTATGTCATGCTTCAGAAATGTGGAAAATGGTCCTTTTTCAAATGTTTTATTTTTGAACGTCAGTTCACATTTGTACGTGGATCATCAGTGTTAGAGCTAAAATTAGCATGTTTAAAGTGATTTTCATGCTTCCAGGGGCCCAAAACACAAGATTTATGAAATGGTTAAAAGTGCATGAAAATGGCCAATTTACTCACTCTGAGTTCTCAAAAAGGGTTTCTTCACCCCGGGAAGTTAATTAAATACCATTTGGAAGCATTTAATGTTCGAGCAAAAACGGATGATTTTCGACAAAAGAGATAACACCCCCCCATTACGTCATGCTTCAGAAATGTGGAAAATGGTCCGTTTTCAAATGTTTTATTTTTGAACGTCAGTTCACATTTGTAGTTGGATCATCAGTGTTAGAGCTAAAATTAGCATGTTTAAAGTGATTTTCATGCTTCCAGGGGCTCGGGAAGTGAAATAAATACCATTTGGAGGCATTTAATGTTCGAGCAAAAATGGCTGATTTTCGACAAAAGAGATAACACCCCCCCATTACGTCATGCTTCAGAAATGTGGAAAATGGTCCGTTTTCAAATGTTTTATTTTTGAACGTCAGTTCACATTTGTAGGTGGATCATCAGTGTTAGAGCTAAAATTAGCATGTTTAAAGTGATTTTCATGCTTCCAGGGGCTCGGGAAGTTAATTAAATACCATTTGGAGGCATTTAATGTTCGAGCAAAAACGGCTGATTTTCGACAAAAGAGATAACACCCCCCATTACGTCATGCTTCAGAAATGTGGAAAATGGTCCGTTTTCAAATGTTTTATTTTTGAACGTCAGTTCACATTTGTAGGTGGATCATCAGTGTTAGAGCTAAAATTAGCATGTTTAAAGTGATTTTCATGCTTCCAGGGGCTCGGGAAGTGAAATAAATACCATTTGGAGGCATTTAATGTTCGAGCAAAAACGGCTGATTTTCGACAAAAGAGATAACACCCCCCCCATTACGTCATGCTTCAGAAATGTGGAAAATGGTCCTTTTTCAAATGTTTTATTTTTGAACGTCAGTTCACATTTGTAGGTGGATCATCAGTGTTAGAGCTAAAATTAGCATGTTTAAAGTGATTTTCATGCTTCCAGGGGCTCGGGAAGTGAAATAAATACCATTTGGAGGCATTTAATGTTCGAGCAAAAACGGCAGATTTTCGACAAAAGAGATAACACCCCCCCATTACGTCATGCTTCAGTAATGTGGAAAATGGTTCATTTTCAAATGTTTTATTTTTGAACGTCAGTTCACATTTGTAGGTGGATCATCAGTGTTAGAGCTAAAATTAGCATGTTTAAAGTGATTTTCATGCTTCCAGGGGCCCAAAACACAAGATTTATGGAATGGTTAAAAGTGCATGAAAATGGCCAATTTACTCACTCTGAGTTCTCAAAAAGGGTTTCTTCACCCCGGGAAGTTAATTAAATACCATTTGGAGGCATTTAATGTTCCAGCAAAAACGGCTGATTTTCGACGAAAGAGATAACACCCCCCCCATTACGTCATGCTTCAGAAATGTGGAAAATGGTCCGTTTTCAAATGTTTTATTTTTGAACGTCAGTTCACATTTGTAGGTGGATCATCAGTGTTAGAGCTAAAATTAGCATGTTTAAAGTGATTTTCATGCTTCCAGGGGCTCGGGAAGTTAATTAAATACCATTTGGAGGCATTTAATGTTCCAGCAAAAACGGCTGATTTTCGACAAAAGAGATAACACCCCCCCATTACGTCATGCTTCAGAAATGTGGAAAATGGTCCTTTTTCAAATGTTTTATTTTTGAACGTCAGTTCACATTTGTAGGTGGATCATCAGTGTTAGAGCTAAAATTAGCATGTTTAAAGTGATTTTCATGCTTCCAGGGGCCCAAAACACAAGATTTATGAAATGGTTAAAAGTGCATGAAAATGGCCAATTTACTCACTCTGAGTTCTCAAAAAGGGTTTCTTCACCCCGGGAAGTTAATTAAATACCATTTGGAGGCATTTAATGTTCGAGCAAAAACGGCTGATTTTCGACAAAAGAGATAACACCCCCCCATTACGTCATGCTTCAGAAATGTGGAAAATGGTCCGTTTTCAAATGTTTTATTTTTGAACGTCAGTTCACATTTGTAGGTGGATCATCAGTGTTAGAGCTAAAATTAGCATGTTTAAAGTGATTTTCATGCTTCCAGGGGCTCGGGAAGTTAATTAAATACCATTTGGAGGCATTTAATGTTCGAGCAAAAACGGCTGATTTTCGACAAAAGAGATAACACCCCCCCATTACGTCATGCTTCAGAAATGTGGAAAATGGTCCGTTTTCAAATGTTTTATTTTTGAACGTCAGTTCACATTTGTAGGTGGATCATCAGTGTTAGAGCTAAAATTAGCATGTTTAAAGTGATTTTCATGCTTCCAGGGGCCCAAAACACAAGATTTATGAAATGGTTAAAAGTGCATGAAAATGGCCAATTTACTCACTCTGAGTTCTCAAAAAGGGTTTCTTCACCCCGGGAAGTTAATTAAATACCATTTGGAGGCATTTAATGTTTGAGCAAAAACGGCTGATTTTCGACAAAAGAGATAACACCCCCCCATTACGTCATGCTTCAGAAATGTGGAAAATGGTCCGTTTTCAAATGTTTTATTTTTGAACGTCAGTTCACATTTGTAGGTGGATCATCAGTGTTAGAGCTAAAATTAGCATGTTTAAAGTGATTTTCATGCTTCCAGGGGCTCGGGAAGTTAATTAAATACCATTTGGAGGCATTTAATGTTCGAGCAAAAACGGCTGATTTTCGACAAAAGAGATAACACCCCCCATTACGTCATGCTTCAGAAATGTGGAAAATGGTCCGTTTTCAAATGTTTTATTTTTGAACGTCAGTTCACATTTGTAGGTGGATCATCAGTGTTAGAGCTAAAATTAGCATGTTTAAAGTGATTTTCATGCTTCCAGGGGCTCGGGAAGTGAAATAAATACCATTTGGAGGCATTTAATGTTCGAGCAAAAACGGCTGATTTTCGACAAAAGAGATAACACCCCCCCCATTACGTCATGCTTCAGAAATGTGGAAAATGGTCCTTTTTCAAATGTTTTATTTTTGAACGTCAGTTCACATTTGTAGGTGGATCATCAGTGTTAGAGCTAAAATTAGCATGTTTAAAGTGATTTTCATGCTTCCAGGGGCCCAAAACACAAGATTTATGGAATGGTTAAAAGTGCATGAAAATGGCCAATTTACTCACTCTGAGTTCTCAAAAAGGGTTTCTTCACCCCGGGAAGTTAATTAAATACCATTTGGAGGCATTTAATGTTCCAGCAAAAACGGCTGATCTTCGACGAAAGAGATAACACCCCCCCCATTACGTCATGCTTCAGAAATGTGGAAAATGGTCCGTTTTCAAATGTTTTATTTTTGAACGTCAGTTCACATTTGTAGGTGGATCATCAGTGTTA
The DNA here is from genome assembly GCF_964263255.1 of Lissotriton vulgaris. NCBI lineage: Eukaryota > Metazoa > Chordata > Amphibia > Caudata > Salamandridae > Lissotriton > Lissotriton vulgaris. The sequence continues at coordinate 57,849 of NW_028253223.1, read as the reverse complement.
GAGCTAAAATTAGCATGTTTAAAGTGATTTTCATGCTTCCAGGGGCTCGGGAAGTTAATTAAATACCATTTGGAGGCATTTAATGTTCCAGCAAAAACGGCTGATTTTCGACAAAAGAGATAACACCCCCCCATTACGTCATGCTTCAGAAATGTGGAAAATGGTCCTTTTTCAAATGTTTTATTTTTGAACGTCAGTTCACATTTGTAGGTGGATCATCAGTGTTAGAGCTAAAATTAGCATGTTTAAAGTGATTTTCATGCTTCCAGGGGCCCAAAACACAAGATTTATGAAATGGTTAAAAGTGCATGAAAATGGCCAATTTACTCACTCTGAGTTCTCAAAAAGGGTTTCTTCACCCCGGGAAGTTAATTAAATACCATTTGGAGGCATTTAATGTTCGAGCAAAAACGGCTGATTTTCGACAAAAGAGATAACACCCCCCCATTACGTCATGCTTCAGAAATGTGGAAAATGGTCCGTTTTCAAATGTTTTATTTTTGAACGTCAGTTCACATTTGTAGGTGGATCATCAGTGTTAGAGCTAAAATTAGCATGTTTAAAGTGATTTTCATGCTTCCAGGGGCCCAAAACACAAGATTTATGAAATGGTTAAAAGTGCATGAAAATGGCCAATTTACTCACTCTGAGTTCTCAAAAAGGGTTTCTTCACCCCGGGAAGTTAATTAAATACCATTTGGAGGCATTTAATGTTTGAGCAAAAACGGCTGATTTTCGACAAAAGAGATAACACCCCCCCATTACGTCATGCTTCAGAAATGTGGAAAATGGTCCGTTTTCAAATGTTTTATTTTTGAACGTCAGTTCACATTTGTAGGTGGATCATCAGTGTTAGAGCTAAAATTAGCATGTTTAAAGTGATTTTCATGCTTCCAGGGGCTCGGGAAGTTAATTAAATACCATTTGGAGGCATTTAATGTTCGAGCAAAAACGGCTGATTTTCGACAAAAGAGATAACACCCCCCATTACGTCATGCTTCAGAAATGTGGAAAATGGTCCGTTTTCAAATGTTTTATTTTTGAACGTCAGTTCACATTTGTAGGTGGATCATCAGTGTTAGAGCTAAAATTAGCATGTTTAAAGTGATTTTCATGCTTCCAGGGGCTCGGGAAGTGAAATAAATACCATTTGGAGGCATTTAATGTTCGAGCAAAAACGGCTGATTTTCGACAAAAGAGATAACACCCCCCCCATTACGTCATGCTTCAGAAATGTGGAAAATGGTCCTTTTTCAAATGTTTTATTTTTGAACGTCAGTTCACATTTGTAGGTGGATCATCAGTGTTAGAGCTAAAATTAGCATGTTTAAAGTGATTTTCATGCTTCCAGGGGCCCAAAACACAAGATTTATGGAATGGTTAAAAGTGCATGAAAATGGCCAATTTACTCACTCTGAGTTCTCAAAAAGGGTTTCTTCACCCCGGGAAGTTAATTAAATACCATTTGGAGGCATTTAATGTTCCAGCAAAAACGGCTGATCTTCGACGAAAGAGATAACACCCCCCCATTACGTCATGCTTCAGAAATGTGGAAAATGGTCCGTTTTCAAATGTTTTATTTTTGAACGTCAGTTCACATTTGTAGGTGGATCATCAGTGTTAGAGCTAAAATTAGCATGTTTAAAGTGATTTTCATGCTTCCAGGGGCTCGGGAAGTTAATTAAATACCATTTGGAGGCATTTAATGTTCCAGCAAAAACGGCTGATTTTCGACAAAAGAGATAACACCCCCCCATTACGTCATGCTTCAGAAATGTGGAAAATGGTCCTTTTTCAAATGTTTTATTTTTGAACGTCAGTTCACATTTGTAGGTGGATCATCAGTGTTAGAGCTAAAATTAGCATGTTTAAAGTGATTTTCATGCTTCCAGGGGCCCAAAACACAAGATTTATGAAATGGTTAAAAGTGCATGAAAATGGCCAATTTACTCACTCTGAGTTCTCAAAAAGGGTTTCTTCACCCCGGGAAGTTAATTAAATACAATTTGGAGGCATTTAATGTTCGAGCAAAAACGGCTGATTTTCGACAAAAGAGATAACACCCCCCCATTACGTCATGCTTCAGAAATGTGGAAAATGGTCCGTTTTCAAATGTTTTATTTTTGAACGTCAGTTCACATTTGTAGGTGGATCATCAGTGTTAGAGCTAAAATTAGCATGTTTAAAGTGATTTTCATGCTTCCAGGGGCTCGGGAAGTTAATTAAATACCATTTGGAGGCATTTAATGTTCGAGCAAAAACGGCTGATTTTCGACAAAAGAGATAACACCCCCCCATTACGTCATGCTTCAGAAATGTGGAAAATGGTCCGTTTTCAAATGTTTTATTTTTGAACGTCAGTTCACATTTGTAGGTGGATCATCAGTGTTAGAGCTAAAATTAGCATGTTTAAAGTGATTTTCATGCTTCCAGGGGCTCGGGAAGTTAATTAAATACCATTTGGAGGCATTTAATGTACGAGCAAAAACGGCTGATTTTCGACAAAAGAGATAATACCCCCCCATTACGTCATGCTTCAGAAATGTGGAAAATGGTCCGTTTTCAAATGTTTTATTTTTGAACGTCAGTTCACATTTGTAGGTGGATCATCAGTGTTAGAGCTAAAATTAGCATGTTTAAAGTGATTTTCATGCTTCCAGGGGCTCGGGAAGTTAATTAAATACCATTTGGAGGCATTTAATGTTCGAGCAAAAACGGCTGATTTTCGACAAAAGAGATAACACCCCCCCATTACGTCATGCTTCAGAAATGTGGAAAATGGTCAGTTTTCAAATGTTTTATTTTTGAACGTCAGTTCACATTTGTAGGTGGATCATCAGTGTTAGAGCTAAAAATAGCATGTTTAAAGTGATTTTCATGCTTCCAGGGGCTCGGGAAGTTAATTAAATACCATTTGGAGGCATTTAATGTTCGAGCAAAAACGGCTGATTTTCGACAAAAGAGATAACACCCCCCCATTACGTCATGCTTCAGAAATGTGGAAAATGGTCCGTTTTCAAATGTTTTATTTTTGAACGTCAGTTCACATTTGTAGGTGGATCATCAGTGTTAGAGCTAAAATTAGCATGTTTAAAGTGATTTTCATGCTTCCAGGGGCTCGGGAAGTTAATTAAATACCATTTGGAGGCATTTAATGTTCGAGCAAAAACGGCTGATTTTCGACAAAAGAGATAACACCCCCCCATTACGTCATGCTTCAGAAATGTGGAAAATGGTCCGTTTTCAAATGTTTTATTTTTGAACGTCAGTTCACATTTGTAGGTGGATCATCAGTGTTAGAGCTAAAATTAGCATGTTTAAAGTGATTTTCATGCTTCCAGGGGCTCGGGAAGTTAATTAAATACCATTTGGAGGCATTTAATGTTCAAGCAAAAACTGCTGATTTTCGACAAAAGAGATAACACCCCCCCATTACGTAATGCTTCAGAAATGTGGAAAATGGTCCGTTTTCAAATGTTTTATTTTTGAACGTCAGTTCACATTTGTAGGTGGATCATCAGTGTTAGAGCTAAAATTAGCATGTTTAAAGTGATTTTCATGCTTCCAGGGGCTCGGGAAGTTAATTAAATACCATTTGGAGGCATTTAATGTTCGAGCAAAAACGGCTGATTTTCGACAAAAGAGATAACACCCCCCCCATTACGTCATGCTTCAGAAATGTGGAAAATGGTCCGTTTTCAAATGTTTTATTTTTGAACGTCAGTTCACATTTGTAGGTGGATCATCAGTGTTAGAGCTAAAATTAGCATGTTTAAAGTGATTTTCATGTTTCCAGGGGCTCGGGAAGTGAAATAAATAACATTTGGAGGCATTTAATGTTCGAGCAAAAACGGCTGATTTTCGACAAAAGAGATAACACCCCCCCATTACGTCATGCTTCAGAAATGTGGAAAATGGTTCATTTTCAAATGTTTTATTTTTGAACGTCAGTTCACATTTGTAGGTGGATCATCAGTGTTAGAGCTAAAATTAGCATGTTTAAAGTGATTTTCATGCTTCCAGGGGCCCAAAACACAAGATTTATGGAATGGTTAAAAGTGCATGAAAATGGCCAATTTACTCACTCTGAGTACTCAAAAAGGGGTTCTTCACCCCGGGAAGATAATTAAATACCATTTGGAGGCATTTAATGTTCGAGCAAAAATGGCTGATTTTCGACAAAAGAGATAACACCCCCCCATTACGTCATGCTTCAGAAATGTGGAAAATGGTCCGTTTTCAAATGTTTTATTTTTGAACGTCAGTTCACATTTGTAGGTGGATCATCAGTGTTAGAGCTAAAATTAGCATGTTTAAAGTGATTTTCATGCTTCCAGGGGCCCAAAACACAAGATTTCTGGAATGGTTAAAAGTGCATGAAAATGGCCAATTTACTCACTCTGAGTTCTCAAAAAGGGGTTCTTCACCCCGGGAAGTTAATTAAATACCATTTGGAGTCATTTAATGTTCGAGCAAAAACGGCTGATTTTCGACAAAAGAGATAACACCCCCCCATTACGTCATGCTTCAGAAATGTGGAAAATGGTCCGTTTTCAAATGTTTTATTTTTGAACGTCAGTTCACATTTGTAGGTGGATCATCAGTGTTAGAGCTAAAATTAGCATGTTTAAAGTGATTTTCATGCTTCCAGGGGCTCGGGAAGTGAAATAAATACCATTTGGAGGCATTTAATGTTCGAGCAAAAACGGCTGATTTTCGATAAAAGAGATAACACCCCCCCCATTACGTCATGCTTCAGAAATGTGGAAAATGGTCCGTTTTCAAATGTTTTATTTTTGAACGTCAGTTCACATTTGTAGGTGGATCATCAGTGTTAGAGCTAAAATTAGCATGTTTAAAGTGATTTTCATGCTTCCAGGGGCTCGGGAAGTGAAATAAATAACATTTGGAGGCATTTAATGTTCGAGCAAAAACGGCTGATTTTCGACAAAAGAGATAACACCCCCCCATTACGTCATGCTTCAGAAATGTGGAAAATGGTCCGTTTTCAAATGTTTTATTTTTGAACGTCAGTTCACATGTGTAGGTGGATCATCAGTGTTAGAGCTAAAATTAGCATGTTTAAAGTGATTTTCATGCTTCCAGGGGCCCAAAACACAAGATTTCCTGGAATGGTTAAAAGTGCATGAAAATGGCCAATTTACTCACTCTGAGTTCTCAAAAAGGGTTTCTTCATCCTGGGAAGTTAATTAAATACCATTTGGAGGCATTTAATGTTTGAGCAAAAACGGCTGATTTTCGACAAAAGAGATAACACCCCCCCATTACGTCATGCTTTAGAAATGTGGAAAATGGTCCGTTTTCAAATGTTTTATTTTTGAACGTCAGTTCACATTTGTAGGTGGATCATCAGTGTTAGAGCTAAAATTAGCATGTTTAAAGTGATTTTCATGCTTCCAGGGGCTCGGGAAGTTAATTAAATACCATTTGGAGGCATTTAATGTTCGAGCAAAAACGGCTGATTTTCGACAAAAGAGATAACACCCCCCATTACGTCATGCTTCAGAAATGTGGAAAATGGTCCGTTTTCAAATGTTTTATTTTTGAACGTCAGTTCACATTTGTAGGTGGATCATCAGTGTTAGAGCTAAAATTAGCATGTTTAAAGTGATTTTCATGCTTCCAGGGGCTCGGGAAGTGAAATAAATACCATTTGGAGGCATTTAATGTTCGAGCAAAAACGGCTGATTTTCGACAAAAGAGATAACACCCCCCCCATTACGTCATGCTTCAGAAATGTAGAAAATGGTCCGTTTTCAAATGTTTTATTTTTGAACGTCAGTTCACATTTGTAGGTGGATCATCAGTGTTAGAGCTAAAATTAGCATGTTTAAAGTGATTTTCATGCTTCCAGGGGCTCGGGAAGTGAAATAAATACCATTTGGAGGCATTTAATGTTCGAGCAAAAACGGCTGATTTTCGACAAAAGAGATAACACCCCCCCATTACGTCATGCTTCAGAAATGTGGAAAATGGTTCATTTTCAAATGTTTTATTTTTGAACGTCAGTTCACATTTGTAGGTGGATCATCAGTGTTAGAGCTAAAATTAGCATGTTTAAAGTGATTTTCATGCTTCCAGGGGCCCAAAACACAAGATTTATGGAATGGTTAAAAGTGCATGAAAATGGCCAATTTACTCACTCTGAGTTCTCAAAAAGGGTTTCTTCACCCCGGGAAGTTAATTAAATACCATTTGGAGGCATTTAATGTTCCAGCAAAAACGGCTGATTTTCGACGAAAGAGATAACACCCCCCCATTACGTCATGCTTCAGAAATGTGGAAAATGGTCCGTTTTCAAATGTTTTATTTTTGAACGTCAGTTCACATTTGTAGGTGGATCATCAGTGTTAGAGCTAAAATTAGCATGTTTAAAGTGATTTTCATGCTTCCAGGGGCTCGGGAAGTTAATTAAATACCATTTGGAGGCATTTAATGTTCCAGCAAAAACGGCTGATTTTCGACAAAAGAGATAACACCCCCCCATTACGTCATGCTTCAGAAATGTGGAAAATGGTCCTTTTTCAAATGTTTCATTTTTGAACGTCAGTTCTCATTTGTAGGTGGATCATCAGTGTTAGAGCTAAAATTAGCATGTTTAAAGTGATTTTCATGCTTCCAGGGGCCCAAAACACAAGATTTATGAAATGGTTAAAAGTGCATGAAAATGGCCAATTTACTCACTCTGAGTTCTCAAAAAGGGTTTCTTCACCCCGGGAAGTTAATTAAATACCATTTGGAGGCATTTAATGTTCGAGCAAAAACGGCTGATTTTCGACAAAAGAGATAACACCCCCCCATTACGTCATGCTTCAGAAATGTGGAAAATGGTCCGTTTTCAAATGTTTTATTTTTGAACGTCAGTTCACATTTGTAGGTGGATCATCAGTGTTAGAGCTAAAATTAGCATGTTTAAAGTGATTTTCATGCTTCCAGGGGCTCAGGAAGTGAAATAAATACCATTTGGAGGCATTTAATGTTCGAGCAAAAACGGCTGATTTTCGATAAAAGAGATAACACCCCCCCCCATTACGTCATGCTTCAGAAATGTGGAAAATGGTCCGTTTTCAAATGTTTTATTTTTGAACGTCAGTTCACATTTGTAGGTGGATCATCAGTGTTAGAGCTAAAATTAGCATGTTTAAAGTGATTTTCATGCTTCCAGGGGCTCGGGAAGTGAAATAAATAACATTTGGAGGCATTTAATGTTCGAGCAAAAACGGCTGATTTTCGACAAAAGAGATAACACCCCCCCATTACGTCATGCTTCAGAAATGTGGAAAATGGTTCATTTTCAAATGTTTTATTTTCGAACGTCAGTTCACATTTGTAGGTGGATCATCAGTGTTAGAGCTAAAATTAGCATGTTTAAAGTGATTTTCATGCTTCCAGGGGCCCAAAACACAAGATTTATGGAATGGTTAAAAGTGCATGAAAATGGCCAATTTACTCACTCTGAGTACTCAAAAAGGGGTTCTTCACCCCGGGAAGATAATTAAATACCATTTGGAGGCATTTAATGTTCGAGCAAAAATGGCTGATTTTCGACAAAAGAGATAACACCCCCCCATTACGTCATGCTTCAGAAATGTGGAAAATGGTCCGTTTTCAAATGTTTTATTTTTGAACGTCAGTTCACATTTGTAGGTGGATCATCAGTGTTAGAGCTAAAATTAGCATGTTTAAAGTGATTTTCATGCTTCCAGGGGCCCAAAACACAAGATTTCTGGAATGGTTAAAAGTGCATGAAAATGGCCAATTTACTCACTCTGAGTTCTCAAAAAGGGTTTCTTCATCCTGGGAAGTTAATTAAATACCATTTGGAGGCATTTAATGTTTGAGCAAAAACGGCTGATTTTCGACAAAAGAGATAACACCCCCCCATTACGTCATGCTTCAGAAATGTGGAAAATGGTCCGTTTTCAAATGTTTTATTTTTGAACGTCAGTTCACATTTGTAGGTGGATCATCAGTGTTAGAGCTAAAATTAGCATGTTTAAAGTGATTTTCATGCTTCCAGGGGCTCGGGAAGTTAATTAAATACCATTTGGAGGCATTTAATGTTCGAGCAAAAACGGCTGATTTTCGACAAAAGAGATAACACCCCCCATTACGTCATGCTTCAGAAATGTGGAAAATGGTCCGTTTTCAAATGTTTTATTTTTGAACGTCAGTTCACATTTGTAGGTGGATCATCAGTGTTAGAGCTAAAATTAGCATGTTTAAAGTGATTTTCATGCTTCCAGGGGCTCGGGAAGTGAAATAAATACCATTTGGAGGCATTTAATGTTCGAGCAAAAACGGCTGATTTTCGACAAAAGAGATAACACCCCCCCCATTACGTCATGCTTCAGAAATGTGGAAAATGGTCCGTTTTCAAATGTTTTATTTTTGAACGTCAGTTCACATTTGTAGGTGGATCATCAGTGTTAGAGCTAAAATTAGCATGTTTAAAGTGATTTTCATGCTTCCAGGGGCTCGGGAAGTGAAATAAATACCATTTGGAGGCATTTAATGTTCGAGCAAAAACGGCTGATTTTCGACAAAAGAGATAACACCCCCCCCCATTACGTCATGCTTCAGAAATGTGGAAAATGGTTCATTTTCAAATGTTTTATTTTTGAACGTCAGTTCACATTTGTAGGTGGATCATCAGTGTTAGAGCTAAAATTAGCATGTTTAAAGTGATTTTCATGCTTCCAGGGGCCCAAAACACAAGATTTATGGAATGGTTAAAAGTGCATGAAAATGGCCAATTTACTCACTCTGAGTTCTCAAAAAGGGTTTCTTCACCCCGGGAAGTTAATTAAATACCATTTGGAGGCATTTAATGTTCCAGCAAAAACGGCTGATTTTCGATGAAAGAGATAACACCCCCCCATTACGTCATGCTTCAGAAATGTGGAAAATGGTCCGTTTTCAAATGTTTTATTTTTGAACGTCAGTTCACATTTGTAGGTGGATCATCAGTGTTAGAGCTAAAATTAGCATGTTTAAAGTGATTTTCATGCTTCCAGGGGCTCGGGAAGTTAATTAAATACCATTTGGAGGCATTTAATGTTCCAGCAAAAACGGCTGATTTTCGACAAAAGAGATAACACCCCCCCATTACGTCATGCTTCAGAAATGTGGAAAATGGTCCTTTTTCAAATGTTTTATTTTTGAACGTCAGTTCACATTTGTAGGTGGATCATCAGTGTTAGAGCTAAAATTAGCATGTTTAAAGTGATTTTCATGCTTCCAGGGGCCCAAAACACAAGATTTATGAAATGGTTAAAAGTGCATGAAAATGGCCAATTTACTCACTCTGAGTTCTCAAAAAGGGTTTCTTCACCCCGGGAAGTTAATTAAATACCATTTGGAGGCATTTAATGTTCGAGCAAAAACGGCTGATTTTCGACAAAAGAGATAACACCCCCCCATTACGTCATGCTTCAGAAATGTGGAAAATGGTCCGTTTTCAAATGTTTTATTTTTGAACGTCAGTTCACATTTGTAGGTGGATCATCAGTGTTAGAGCTAAAATTAGCATGTTTAAAGTGATTTTCATGCTTCCAGGGGCTCGGGAAGTTAATTAAATACCATTTGGAGGCATTTAATGTTCGAGCAAAAACGGCTGATTTTCGACAAAAGAGATAACACCCCCCCCATTACGTCATGCTTCAGAAATGTGGAAAATGGTCAGTTTTCAAATGTTTTATTTTTGAACGTCAGTTCACATTTGTAGGTGGATCATCAGTGTTAGAGCTAAAAATAGCATGTTTAAAGTGATTTTCATGCTTCCAGGGGCTCGGGAAGTTAATTAAATACCATTTGGAGGCATTTAATGTTCGAGCAAAAACGGCTGATTTTCGACAAAAGAGATAACACCCCCATTACGTCATGCTTCAGAAATGTGGAAAATGGTCCGTTTTCAAATGTTTTATTTTTGAACGTCAGTTCACATTTGTAGGTGGATCATCAGTGTTAGAGCTAAAATTAGCATGTTTAAAGTGATTTTCATGCTTCCAGGGGCTCGGGAAGTTAATTAAATACCATTTGGAGGCATTTAATGTTCGAGCAAAAACTGCTGATTTTCGACAAAAGAGATAACACCCCCCATTACGTCATGCTTCAGAAATGTGGAAAATGGTCCGTTTTCAAATGTTTTATTTTTGAACGTCAGTTCACATTTGTAGGTGGATCATCAGTGTTAGAGCTAAAATTAGCATGTTTAAAGTGATTTTCATGCTTCCAGGGGCTCGGGAAGTTAATTAAATACCATTTGGAGGCATTTAATGTTCGAGCAAAAACGGCTGATTTTCGACAAAAGAGATAACACCCCCCCCATTACGTCATGCTTCAGAAATGTGGAAAATGGTCCGTTTTCAAATGTTTTATTTTTGAACGTCAGTTCACATTTGTAGGTGGATCATCAGTGTTAGAGCTAAAATTAGCATGTTTAAAGTGATTTTCATGCTTCCAGGGGCTCGGGAAGTTAATTAAATACCATTTGGAGGCATTTAATGTTCAAGCAAAAACTGCTGATTTTCGACAAAAGAGATAACACCCCCCCATTACGTCATGCTTCAGAAATGTGGAAAATGGTCAGTTTTCAAATGTTTTATTTTTGAACGTCAGTTCACATTTGTAGGTGGATCATCAGTGTTAGAGCTAAAATTAGCATGTTTAAAGTGATTTTCATGCTTCCAGGGGCTCGGGAAGTTAATTAAATACCATTTGGAGGCATTTAATGTTCGAGCAAAAACGGCTGATTTTCGACAAAAGAGATAACACCCCCCCCCATTACGTCATGCTTCAGAAATGTGGAAAATGGTCCGTTTTCAAATGTTTTATTTTTGAACGTCAGTTCACATTTGTAGGTGGATCATCAGTGTTAGAGCTAAAATTAGCATGTTTAAAGTGATTTTCATGCTTCCAGGGGCCCAAAACACAAGATTTATGGAATGGTTAAAAGTGCATGAAAATGGCCAATTTACTCACTCTGAGTTCTCAAAAAGGGTTTCTTCACCCCGGGAAGTTAATTAAATACCATTTGGAGGCATTTAATGTTCGAGCAAAAACGGCTGATTTTCGACAAAAGAGATAACACCCCCCATTATGTCATGCTTCAGAAATGTGGAAAATGGTCCGTTTTCAAATGTTTTATTTTTGAACGTCAGTTCACATTTGTAGGTGGATCATCAGTGTTAGAGCTAAAATTAGCATGTTTAAAGTGATTTTCATGCTTCCAGGGGCTCGGGAAGTTAATTAAATACCATTTGGAGGCATTTAATGTTCGAGCAAAAACGGCTGATTTTCGACAAAAGAGATAACACCCCCCCATTACGTCATGCTTCAGAAATGTGGAAAATGGTCCGTTTTCAAATGTTTTATTTTTGAACGTCAGTTCACATTTGTAGGTGGATCATCAGTGTTAGAGCTAAAATTAGCATGTTTAAAGTGATTTTCATGCTTCCAGGGGCTCGGGAAGTGAAATAAATACCATTTGGAGACATTTAATGTTCGAGCAAAAACGGCTGATTTTCGACAAAAGAGATAACACCCCCCCATTACGTCATGCTTCAGAAATGTGGAAAATGGTCCGTTTTCAAATGTTTTATTTTTGAACGTCAGTTCACATTTGTAGGTGGTCATCAGTGTTAGAGCTAAAATTAGCATGTTTAAAGTGATTTTCATGCTTCCAGGGGCCCAAAACACAAGATTTATGGAATGGTTAAAAGTGCATGAAAATGGCCAATTTACTCACTCTGAGTTCTCAAAAAGGGTTTTTTCACCCCGGGAAGTTAATTAAATACCATTTGGAGGCATTTAATGTTCGAGCAAAAACGGCTGATTTTCGACAAAAGAGATAACACCCCCCCATTACGTCATGCTTCAGAAATGTGGAAAATGGTTCGTTTTCAAATGTTTTATTTTTGAACGTCAGTTCACATTTGTAGGTGGATCATCAGTGTTAGAGCTAAAATTAGCATGTTTAAAGTGATTTTCATGCTTCCAGGGGCTCGGGAAGTTAATTAAATACCATTTGGAGGCATTTAATGTTCCAGCAAAAACAGCTGATTTTCGACAAAAGAGATAACACCCCCCCATTACGTCATGCTTCAGAAATGTGGAAAATGGTCCTTTTTCAAATGTTTTATTTTTGAACATCAGTTCACATTTGTAGGCGGATCATCAGTGTTAGAGCTAAAATTAGCATGTTTAAAGTGATTTTCATGCTTCCAGGGGCCCAAAACCCAAGATTTATGGAATGGTTAAAAGTGCATGAAAATGGCCAATTTACTCACTCTGAGTTCTCAAAAAGGGTTTCTTCACCCCGGGAAGTTAATTAAATACCATTTGGAGGCATTTAATGTTCCAGCAAAAACGGCTGATTTTCGACAAAAGAGATAACACCCCCCCCATTACGTCATGCTTCAGAAATGTGGAAAATGGTCCGTTTTCAAAGGTTTTATTTTTGAACGTCAGTTCACATTTGTAGGTGGATCATCAGTGTTAGAGCTAAAATTAGCATGTTTAAAGTGATTTTCATGCTTCCAGGGGCTCGGGAAGTGAAATAAATACCATTTGGAGGCATTTAATGTTCGGGCAAAAACGGCTGATTTTCGACAAAAGAGATAACACCCCCCCATTACGTCATGCTTCAGAAATGTGGAAAATGGTCCGTTTTCAAATGTTTTATTTTTGAACGTCAGTTCACATTTGTAGGTGGATCATCAGTGTTAGAGCTAAAATTAGCATGTTTAAAGTGATTTTCATGCTTCCAGGGGCTCGGGAAGTGAAATAAATACCATTTGGAGGCATTTAATGTTCGAGCAAAAACGGCTGATTTTCGACAAAAGAGATAACACCCCCCCATTACGTCATGCTTCAGAAATGTGGAAAATGGTCCGTTTTCAAATGTTTTATTTTTGAACGTCAGTTCACATTTGTAGGTGGATCATCAGTGTTAGAGCTAAAATTAGCATGTTTAAAGTGATTTTCATGCTTCCAGGGGCCCAAAACACAAGATTTATGGAATGGTTAAAAGTGCATGAAAATGGCCAATTTACTCACTCTGAGTTCTCAAAAAGGGTTTCTTCACCCCGGGAAGTTAATTAAATACCATTTGGAGGCATTTAATGTTCGAGCAAAAACGGCTGATTTTCGACAAAAGAGATAACACCCCCCCATTACGTCATGCTTCAGAAATGTGGAAAATGGTCCGTTTTCAAATGTTTTATTTTTGAACGTCAGTTCACATTTGTAGGTGGATCATCAGTGTTAGAGCTAAAATTAGCATGTTTAAAGTGATTTTCATGCTTCCAGGGGCCCAAAACACAAGATTTATGGAATGGTTAAAAGTGCATGAAAATGGCCAATTTACTCACTCTGAGTTCTCAAAAAGGGTTTCTTCACCCCGGGAAGTTAATTAAATACCATTTGGAGGCATTTAATGTTTGAGCAAAAACGGCTGATTTTCGACAAAAGAGATAACACCCCCCATTACGTCATGCTTCAGAAATGTGGAAAATGGTCCGTTTTCAAATGTTTTATTTTTGAACGTCAGTTCACATTTGTAGGTGGATCATCAGTGTTAGAGCTAAAATTAGAATGTTTAAAGTGATTTTCATGCTTCCAGGGGCTCGGGAAGTGAAATAAATACCATTTGGAGGCATTTAATGTTCGAGCAAAAACGGCTGATTTTCGACAAAAGAGATAACACCCCCCCATTACGTCATGCTTCAGAAATGTGGAAAATGGTCCGTTTTCAAATGTTTTATTTTTGAACGTCAGTTCACATTTGTAGGTGGATCATCAGTGTTAGAGCTAAAATTAGCATGTTTAAAGTGATTTTCATGCTTCCAGGGGCTCGGGAAGTTAATTAAATACCATTTGGAGGCATTTAATGTTCGAGCAAAAACGGCTGATTTTCGACAAAAGAGATAACACCCCCCCATTACGTCATGCTTCAGAAATTTGGAAAATGGTCCGTTTTCAAATGTTTTATTTTTGAACGTCAGTTCACATTTGTAGGTGGATCATCAGTGTTAGAGCTAAAATTAGCATGTTTAAAGTGATTTTCATGCTTCCAGGGGCCCAAAACATAAGATTTATGGAATGGTTAAAAGTGCATGAAAATGGCCAATTTACTCACTCTGAGTACTCAAAAAGGGTTTCTTCACCCCGGGAAGTTAATTAAATACCATTTGGAGGCATTTAATGTTCGAGCAAAAACGGCTGATTTTCGACAAAAGAGATAACACCCCCCCATTACGTCATGCTTCAGAAATGTGGAAAATGGTCCGTTTTCAAATGTTTTATTTTTGAACGTCAGTTCACATTTGTAGGTGGATCATCAGTGTTAGAGCTAAAATTAGCATGTTTAAAGTGATTTTCATGCTTCCAGGGGCCCAAAACACAAGATTTATGGAATGGTTAAAAGTGCATGAAAATGGCCAATTTACTCACTCTGAGTTCTCAAAAAGGGTTTCTTCACCCCGGGAAGTTAATTAAATACCATTTGGAGGCATTTAATGTTCGAGCAAAAACGGCTGATTTTCGACAAAAGAGATACCACCCCCCCATTACGTCATGCTTCAGAAATGTGGAAAATGGTCCGTTTTCAAATGTTTTATTTTTGAACGTCAGTTCACATTTGTAGGTGGATCATCAGTGTTAGAGCTAAAATTAGCATGTTTAAAGTGATTTTCATGCTTCCAGGGGCTCGGGAAGTTAATTAAATACCATTTGGAGGCATTTAATGTTCGAGCAAAAACGGCTGATTTTCGACAAAAGAGATAACACCCCCCCATTACGTCATGCTTCAGAAATGTGGAAAATGGTCCGTTTTCAAATGTTTTATTTTTGAACGTCAGTTCACATTTGTAGGTGGATCATCAATGTTAGAGCTAAAATTAGCATGTTTAAAGTGATTTTCATGCTTCCAGGGGCCCAAAACACAAGATTTATGGAATGGTTAAAAGTGCATGAAAATGGCCAATTTACTCACTCTGAGTTCTCAAAAAGGGTTTCTTCACCCCGGGAAGTTAATTAAATACCATTTGGAGGCATTTAATGTTCGAGCAAAAATGGCTGATTTTCGACAAAAGAGATAACACCCCCCCATTACGTCATGCTTCAGAAATGTGGAAAATGGTCCGTTTTCAAATGTTTTATTTTTGAACGTCAGTTCACATTTGTAGGTGGATCATCAGTGTTAGAGCTAAAATTAGCATGTTTAAAGTGATTTTCATGCTTCCAGGGGCTCTGGAAGTGAAATAAATACCATTTGGAGGCATTTAATGTTCGAGCAAAAACGGCTGATTTTCGACAAAAGAGATAACACCCCCCCATTACGTCATGCTTCAGAAATGTGGAAAATGGTCCGTTTTCAAATGTTTTATTTTTGAACGTCAGTTCACATTTGTAGGTGGATCATCAGTGTTAGAGCTAAAATTAGCATGTTTAAAGTGATTTTCATGCTTCCAGGGGCTCGGGAAGTTAATTAAATACCATTTGGAGGCATTTAATGTTCGAGCAAAAACGGCTGATTTTCGACAAAAGAGATAACACCCCCCCATTACGTCATGCTTCAGAAATGTGGAAAATGGTCCGTTTTCAAATGTTTTATTTTTGAACGTCAGTTCACATTTGTAGGTGGATCATCAGTGTTAGAGCTAAAATTAGCGTGTTTAAAGTGATTTTCATGCTTCCAGGGGCCCAAAACACAAGATTTATGGAATGGTTAAAAGTGCATGAAAATGGCCAATTTACTCACTCTGAGTACTCAAAAAGGGTTTCTTCACCCCGGGAAGATAATTAAATACCATTTGGAGGCATTTAATGTTTGAGCAAAAATGGCTGATTTTCGACAAAAGAGATAACACCCCCCCATTACGTCATGCTTCAGAAATGTGGAAAATGGTCCGTTTTCAAATATTTTATTTTTGAACGTCAGTTCACATTTGTAGGTGGATCATCAGTGTTAGAGCTAAAATTAGCATGTTTAAAGTGATTTTCATGCTTCCAGGGGCCCAAAACACAAGATTTATGGAATGGTTAATAGTGCATGAAAATGGCCAATTTACTCACTCTGAGTTCTCAAAAAGGGTTTCTTCACCCCGGGAAGTTAATTAAATACCATTTGGAGGCATTTAATGTTCCAGCAAAAACGGCTGATTTTCGACAAAAGAGATAACACCCCCCCCCCCATTACGTCATGCTTCAGAAATGTGGAAAATGGTCCGTTTTCAAATGTTTTATTTTTGAACGTCAGTTCACATTTGTAGGTGGATCATCAGTGTTAGAGCTAAAATTAGCATGTTTAAAGTGATTTTCATGCTTCCAGGGGCTCGGGAAGTGAAATAAATACCATTTGGAGGCATTTAATGTTCGAGCAAAAACGGCTGATTTTCGACAAAAGAGATAACACCCCCCCATTACGTCATGCTTCAGAAATGTGGAAAATGGTCCGTTTTCAAATTTTTTATTTTTGAACGTCAGCTCACATTTGTAGGTGGATCATCAGTGTTAGAGCTAAAATTAGCATGTTTAAAGTGATTTTCATGCTTCAAGGGGCTCAGGAAGTGAAATAAATACCATTTGGAGGCATTTAATGTTCCAGCAAAAACGGCTGATTTTCGACAAAAGAGATAACACCCCCCCATTACGTCATGCTTCAGAAATGTGGAAAATGGTCCGTTTTCAAATGTTTTATTTTTGAACGTCAGTTCACATTTGTAGGTGGATCATCAGTGTTAGAGCTAAAATTAGCATGTTTAAAGTGATTTTCATGCTTCCAGGGGCCCAAAACACAAGATTTATGGAATGGTTAAAAGTGCATGAAAATGGCCAATTTACTCACTCTGAGTTCTCAAAAAGGGTTTCTTCACCCCGGGAAGTTAATTAAATACCATTTGGAGGCATTTAATGTTCGAGCAAAAACGGCTGATTTTCGACAAAAGAGATAACACCCCCCCATTACGTCATGCTTCAGAAATGTGGAAAATGGTCCGTTTTCAAATGTTTTATTTTTGAACGTCAGTTCACATTTGTAGGTGGATCATCAGTGTTAGAGCTAAAATTAGCATGTTTAAAGTGATTTTCATGCTTCCAGGGGCCCAAAACACAAGATTTATGGAATGGTTAAAAGTGCATGAAAATGGCCAATTTACTCACTCTGAGTTCTCAAAAAGGGTTTCTTCACCCCGGGAAGTTAATTAAATACCATTTGGAGGCATTTAATGTTTGAGCAAAAACGGCTGATTTTCGACAAAAGAGATAACACCCCCCATTACGTCATGCTTCAGAAATGTGGAAAATGGTCCGTTTTCAAATGTTTTATTTTTGAACGTCAGTTCACATTTGTAGGTGGATCATCAGTGTTAGAGCTAAAATTAGCATGTTTAAAGTGATTTTCATGCTTCCAGGGGCTCGGGAAGTTAATTAAATACCATTTGGAGGCATTTAATGTTCGAGCAAAAAGGGCTGATTTTCGACAAAAGAGATAACACCCCCCCATTACGTCATGCTTCAGAAATTTGGAAAATGGTCCGTTTTCAAATGTTTTATTTTTGAACGTCAGTTCACATTTGTAGGTGGATCATCAGTGTTAGAGCTAAAATTAGCATGTTTAAAGTGATTTTCATGCTTCCAGGGGCCCAAAACACAAGATTTATGGAATGGTTAAAAGTGCATGAAAATGGCCAATTTACTCACTCTGAGTTCTCAAAAAGGGTTTCTTCACCCCGGGAAGTTAATTAAATACCATTTGGAGGCATTTAATGTTCGAGCAAAAACGGCTGATTTTCGACAAAAGAGATATCACCCCCCCATTACGTCATGCTTCAGAAATGTGGAAAATGGTCCGTTTTCAAATGTTTTATTTTTGAACGTCAGTTCACATTTGTAGGTGGATCATCAGTGTTAGAGCTAAAATTAGCATGTTTAAAGTGATTTTCATGCTTCCAGGGGCTCGGGAAGTTAATTAAATACCATTTGGAGGCATTTAATGTTCGAGCAAAAACGGCTGATTTTCGACAAAAGAGATAACACCCCCCCATTACGTCATGCTTCAGAACTGTGAAAATGGTCCGTTTTCAAATGTTTTATTTTTGAACGTCAGTTCACATTTGTAGGTGGATCATCAATGTTAGAGCTAAAATTAGCATGTTTAAAGTGATTTTCATGCTTCCAGGGGCCCAAAACACAAGATTTATGGAATGGTTAAAAGTGCATGAAAATGGCCAATTTACTCACTCTGAGTTCTCAAAAAGGGTTTCTTCACCCCGGGAAGTTAATTAAATACCATTTGGAGGCATTTAATGTTCGAGCAAAAATGGCTGATTTTCGACAAAAGAGATAACACCCCCCCATTACGTCATGCTTCAGAAATGTGGAAAATGGTCCGTTTTCAAATGTTTTATTTTTGAACGTCAGTTCACATTTGTAGGTGGATCATCAGTGTTAGAGCTAAAATTAGCATGTTTAAAGTGATTTTCATGCTTCCAGGGGCTCGGGAAGTGAAATAAATACCATTTGGAGGCATTTAATGTTCGAGCAAAAACGGCTGATTTTCGACAAAAGAGATAACACCCCCCCATTACGTCATGCTTCAGAAATGTGGAAAATGGTCCGTTTTCAAATGTTTTATTTTTGAACGTCAGTTCACATTTGTAGGTGGATCATCAGTGTTAGAGCTAAAATTAGCATGTTTAAAGTGATTTTCATGCTTCCAGGGGCTCGGGAAGTTAATTAAATACCATTTGGAGGCATTTAATGTTCGAGCAAAAACGGCTGATTTTCGACAAAAGAGATAACACCCCCCCATTACGTCATGCTTCAGAAATGTGGAAAATGGTCCGTTTTCAAATGTTTTATTTTTGAACGTCAGTTCACATTTGTAGGTGGATCATCAGTGTTAGAGCTAAAATTAGCATGTTTAAAGTGATTTTCATGCTTCCAGGGGCCCAAAACACAAGATTTATGGAATGGTTAAAAGTGCATGAAAATGGCCAATTTACTCACTCTGAGTTCTCAAAAAGGGTTTCTTCACCCCGGGAAGTTAATTAAATACCATTTGGAGGCATTTAATGTTCGAGCAAAAACGGCTGATTTTCGACAAAAGAGATAACACCCCCCCATTACGTCATGCTTCAGAAATGTGGAAAATTGTCCGTTTTCAAATGTTTTATTTTTGAACGTCAGTTCACATTTGTAGGTGGATCATCAGTGTTAGAGCTAAAATTAGCATGTTTAAAGTGATTTTCATGCTTCCAGGGGCTCGGGAAGTTAATTAAATACCATTTGGAGGCATTTAAATGTTCGAGCAAAAACGGCTGATTTTTGACAAAAGAGATAACACCCCCCCATTACGTCATGCTTCAGAAATGTGGAAAATGGTCCGTTTTCAAATGTTTTATTTTTGAACGTCAGTTCACATTTGTAGGTGGATCATCAGTGTTAGAGCTAAAATTAGCATGTTTAAAGTGATTTTCATGCTTCCAGGGGCTCGGGAAGTGAAATAAATACCATTTGGAGGCATTTAATGTTCGAGCAAAAACAGCTGATTTTCGACAAACGAGATAACACCCCCCCATTACGTCATGCTTCAGAAATGTGGAAAATGGTCCGTTTTCAAATGTTTTATTTTTGAACGTCAGTTCACATTTGTAGGTGGATCATCAGTGTTAGAGCTAAAATTAGCATGTTTAAAGTGATTTTCATGCTTCCAGGGGCTCGGGAAGTGAAATAAATACCATTTGGAGGCATTTAATGTTCGAGCAAAAACGGCTGATTTTCGACAAAAGAGATAACACCCCCCCATTACGTCATGCTTCAGAAATGTGGAAAATGGTCCGTTTTCAAATGTTTTATTTTTGAACGTCAGTTCACATTTGTAGGTGGATCATCAGTGTTAGAGCTAAAATTAGCATGTTTAAAGTGATTTTCATGCTTCCAGGGGCTCGGGAAGTTAATTAAATACCATTTGGAGGCATTTAATGTTCGAGCAAAAACGGCTGATTTTCGACAAAAGAGATAACACCCCCCCATTACGTCATGCTTCAGAAATGTGGAAAATGGTCCGTTTTCAAATGTTTTATTTTTGAACGTCAGTTCACATTTGTAGGTGGATCATCAGTGTTAGAGCTAAAATTAGCATGTTTAAAGTGATTTTCATGCTTCCAGGGGCCCAAAACACAAGATTTATGGAATGGTTAAAAGTGCATGAAAATGGCCAATTTACTCACTCTGAGTTCTCAAAAAGGGTTTCTTCACCCCGGGAAGTTAATTAAATACCATTTGGAGGCATTTAATGTTCGAGCAAAAACGGCTGATTTTCGACAAAAGAGATAACACCCCCCCATTACGTCATGCTTCAGAAATGTGGAAAATTGTCCGTTTTCAAATGTTTTATTTTTGAACGTCAGTTCACATTTGTAGGTGGATCATCAGTGTTAGAGCTAAAATTAGCATGTTTAAAGTGATTTTCATGCTTCCAGGGGCTCGGGAAGTTAATTAAATACCATTTGGAGGCATTTAAATGTTCGAGCAAAAACGGCTGATTTTTGACAAAAGAGATAACACCCCCCCATTACGTCATGCTTCAGAAATGTGGAAAATGGTCCGTTTTCAAATGTTTTATTTTTGAACGTCAGTTCACATTTGTAGGTGGATCATCAGTGTTAGAGCTAAAATTAGCATGTTTAAAGTGATTTTCATGCTTCCAGGGGCTCGGGAAGTGAAATAAATACCATTTGGAGGCATTTAATGTTCGAGCAAAAACAGCTGATTTTCGACAAACGAGATAACACCCCCCCATTACGTCATGCTTCAGAAATGTGGAAAATGGTCCGTTTTCAAATGTTTTATTTTTGAACGTCAGTTCACATTTGTAGGTGGATCATCAGTGTTAGAGCTAAAATTAGCATGTTTAAAGTGATTTTCATGCTTCCAGGGGCTCGGGAAGTGAAATAAATACCATTTGGAGGCATTTAATGTTCGAGCAAAAACGGCTGATTTTCGACAAAAGAGATAACACCCCCCCATTACGTCATGCTTCAGAAATGTGGAAAATGGTCCGTTTTCAAATGTTTTATTTTTGAACGTCAGTTCACATTTGTAGGTGGATCATCAGTGTTCGAGCTAAAATTAGCATGTTTAAAGTGATTTTCATGCTTCCAGGGGCTCGGGAAGTTAATTAAATACCATTTGGAGGCATTTAATGTTCGAGCAAAAACGGCTGATTTTCGACAAAAGAGATAACACCCCCCCCATTACGTCATGCTTCAGAAATTTGGAAAATGGTCCGTTTTCAAATGTTTTATTTTTGAACGTCAGTTCACATTTGTAGGTGGATCATCAGTGTTAGAGCTAAAATTAGCATGTTTAAAGTGATTTTCATGCTTCCAGGGGCTCGGGAAGTGAAATAAATACCATTTGGGAGGCATTTAATGTTCGAGCAAAAACGGCTGATTTTCGACAAAAGAGATAACACCCCCCCATTACGTCATGCTTCAGAAATGTGGAAAATGGTCCGTTTTCAAATGTTTTATTTTTGAACGTCAGTTCACATTTGTAGGTGGATCATCAGTGTTAGAGCTAAAATTAGCATGTTTAAAGTGATTTTCATGCTTCCAGGGGCCCAAAACACAAGATTTATGGAATGGCTAAAAGTGCATGAAAATGGCTAATTTACTCACTCTGAGTTCTCAAAAAGGGTTTCTTCACCCCGGGAAGTTAATTAAATACCATTTGGAGGCATTTAATGTTCGAGAAAAAACAGCTGATTTTCGACAAAAGAGATAACACCCCCCCATTACGTCATGCTTCAGAAATGTGGAAAATGGTCCGTTTTCAAATGTTTTATTTTTGAACGTCAGTTCACATTTGTAGGTGGATCATCAGTGTTAGAGCTAAAATTAGCATGTTTAAAGTGATTTTCATGCTTCCAGGGGCTCGGGAAGTTAATTAAATACCATTTGGAGGCATTTAATGTTCGAGCAAAAACGGCTGATTTTCGACAAAAGAGATAACACACCCCCATTACGTCATGCTTCAAAAATGTGGAAAATGGTCCGTTTTCAAATGTTTTATTTTTGAACGTCAGTTCACATTTGTAGGTGGATCATCAGTGTTAGAGCTAAAATTAGCCTGTTTAAAGTGATTTTCATGCTTCCAGGGGCCCAAAACACAAGATTTATGGAATGGTTAAAAGTGCATGAAAATGGCCAATTTACTCACTCTGAGTTCTAAAAAAAGGGTTTCTTCACCCCGGGAAGTTAATTAAATACCATTTGGAGGCATTTAATGTTCGAGCAAAAACGGCTGATTTTCGACAAAAGAGATAACACCCCCCCATTACGTCATGCTTCAGAAATGTGGAAAATGGTCCGTTTTCAAATGTTTTATTTTGGAACGTCAGTTCACATTTGTAGGTGGATCATCAGTGTTAGAGCTAAAATTAGCATGTTTAAAGTGATTTTCATGCTTCCAGGGGCTCGGGAAGTGAAATAAATACCATTTGGAGGCATTTAATGTTCGAGCAAAAACGGCTGATTTTCGACAAAAGAGATAACACCCCCCCATTACGTCATGCTTCAGAAATGTGGAAAATGGTCCGTTTTCAAATGTTTTATTTTTGAACGTCAGTTCACATTTGTAGGTGGATCATCAGTGTTAGAGCTAAAATTAGCATGTTTAAAGTGATTTTCATGCTTCCAGGGGCTCGGGAAGTTAATTAAATACCATTTGGAGGCATTTAATGTTCGAGCAAAAACGGCTGATTTTCGACAAAAGAGATAACACCCCCCCATTACGTCATGCTTCAGAAATGTGGAAAATGGTCCGTTTTCAAATGTTTTATTTTTGAACGTCAGTTCACATTTGTAGGTGGATCATCAGTGTTAGAGCTAAAATTAGCATGTTTAAAGTGATTTTCATGCTTCCAGGGGCCCAAAACACAAGATTTATGGAATGGTTAAAAGTGCATGAAAATGGCCAATTTACTCACTCTGAGTTCTCAAAAAGGGATTCTTCACCCCGGGAAGTTAATTAAATACCATTTGGAGGCATTTAATGTTCGAGCAAAAACGGCTGATTTTCGACAAAAGAGATAACACCCCCCCATTACGTCATGCTTCAGAAATGTGGAAAATTGTCCGTTTTCAAATGTTTTATTTTTGAACGTCAGTTCACATTTGTAGGTGGATCATCAGTGTTAGAGCTAAAATTAGCATGTTTAAAGTGATTTTCATGCTTCCAGGGGCTCGGGAAGTTAATTAAATACCATTTGGAGGCATTTAATGTTCGAGCAAAAACGGCTGATTTTCGACAAAAGAGATAACACCCCCCATTACGTCATGCTTCAGAAATGTGGAAAATGGTCCGTTTTCAAATGTTTTATTTTTGAACGTCAGTTCACATTTGTAGGTGGATCATCAGTGTTAGAGCTAAAATTAGCATGTTTAAAGTGATTTTCATGCTTCCAGGGGCCCAAAACACAAGATTTATGGAATGGTTAAAAGTGCATGAAAATGGCCAATTTACTCACTCTGAGTACTCAAAAAGGGTTTCTTCACCCCGGGAAGTTAATTAAATACCATTTGGAGGCATTTAATGTTCGAGCAAAAACGGCTGATTTTCGACAAAAGAGATAACACCCCCCCATTACGTCATGCTTCAGAAATGTGGAAAATGGTCCGTTTTCAAATGTTTTATTTTTGAACGTCAGTTCACATTTGTAGGTGGATCATCAGTGTTAGAGCTAAAATTAGCATGTTTAAAGTGATTTTCATGCTTCCAGGGGCTCGGGAAGTTAATTAAATACCATTTGGAGGCATTTAATGTTCGAGCAAAAACGGCTGATTTTTGACAAAAGAGATAACACCCCCCCATTACGTCATGCTTCAAAAATGTGGAAAATGGTCCGTTTTCAAATGTTTTATTTTTGAACGTCAGTTCACATTTGTAGGTGGATCATCAGTGTTAGAGCTAAAATTAGCCTGTTTAAAGTGATTTTCATGCTTCCAGGGGCCCAAAACACAAGATTTATGGAATGGTTAAAAGTGCATGAAAATGGCCAATTTACTCACTCTGAGTTCTAAAAAAAGGGTTTCTTCACCCCGGGAAGTTAATTAAATACCATTTGGAGGCATTTAATGTTCGAGCAAAAACGGCTGATTTTCGACAAAAGAGATAACACCCCCCCATTACGTCATGCTTCAGAAATGTGGAAAATGGTCCGTTTTCAAATGTTTTATTTTGGAACGTCAGTTCACATTTGTAGGTGGATCATCAGTGTTAGAGCTAAAATTAGCATGTTTAAAGTGATTTTCATGCTTCCAGGGGCTCGGGAAGTGAAATAAATACCATTTGGAGGCATTTAATGTTCGAGCAAAAACGGCTGATTTTCGACAAAAGAGATAACACCCCCCCATTACGTCATGCTTCAGAAATGTGGAAAATGGTCCGTTTTCAAATGTTTTATTTTTGAACGTCAGTTCACATTTGTAGGTGGATCATCAGTGTTAGAGCTAAAATTAGCATGTTTAAAGTGATTTTCATGCTTCCAGGGGCTCGGGAAGTTAATTAAATACCATTTGGAGGCATTTAATGTTCGAGCAAAAACGGCTGATTTTCGACAAAAGAGATAACACCCCCCCATTACGTCATGCTTCAGAAATGTGGAAAATGGTCCGTTTTCAAATGTTTTATTTTTGAACGTCAGTTCACATTTGTAGGTGGATCATCAGTGTTAGAGCTAAAATTAGCATGTTTAAAGTGATTTTCATGCTTCCAGGGGCCCAAAACACAAGATTTATGGAATGGTTAAAAGTGCATGAAAATGGCCAATTTACTCACTCTGAGTTCTCAAAAAGGGATTCTTCACCCCGGGAAGTTAATTAAATACCATTTGGAGGCATTTAATGTTCGAGCAAAAACGGCTGATTTTCGACAAAAGAGATAACACCCCCCCATTACGTCATGCTTCAGAAATGTGGAAAATTGTCCGTTTTCAAATGTTTTATTTTTGAACGTCAGTTCACATTTGTAGGTGGATCATCAGTGTTAGAGCTAAAATTAGCATGTTTAAAGTGATTTTCATGCTTCCAGGGGCTCGGGAAGTTAATTAAATACCATTTGGAGGCATTTAATGTTCGAGCAAAAACGGCTGATTTTCGACAAAAGAGATAACACCCCCCATTACGTCATGCTTCAGAAATGTGGAAAATGGTCCGTTTTCAAATGTTTTATTTTTGAACGTCAGTTCACATTTGTAGGTGGATCATCAGTGTTAGAGCTAAAATTAGCATGTTTAAAGTGATTTTCATGCTTCCAGGGGCCCAAAACACAAGATTTATGGAATGGTTAAAAGTGCATGAAAATGGCCAATTTACTCACTCTGAGTACTCAAAAAGGGGTTCTTCACCCCGGGAAGTTAATTAAATACCATTTGGAGGCATTTAATGTTCGAGCAAAAACGGCTGATTTTCGACAAAAGAGATAACACCCCCCCATTACGTCATGCTTCAGAAATGTGGAAAATGGTCCGTTTTCAAATGTTTTATTTTTGAACGTCAGTTCACATTTGTAGGTGGATCATCAGTGTTAGAGCTAAAATTAGCATGTTTAAAGTGATTTTCATGCTTCCAGGGGCTCGGGAAGTTAATTAAATACCATTTGGAGGCATTTAATGTTCGAGCAAAAACGGCTGATTTTTGACAAAAGAGATAACACCCCCCCATTACGTCATGCTTCAGAAATGTGGAAAATGGTCCGTTTTCAAATGTTTTATTTTTGAACGTCAGTTCACATTTGTAGGTGGATCATCAGTGTTAGAGCTAAAATTAGCATGTTTAAAGTGATTTTCATGCTTCCAGGGGCTCGGGAAGTGAAATAAATACCATTTGGAGGCATTTAATGTTCGAGCAAAAACAGCTGATTTTCGACAAACGAGATAACACCCCCCCATTACGTCATGCTTCAGAAATGTGGAAAATGGTCCGTTTTCAAATGTTTTATTTTTGAACGTCAGTTCACATTTGTAGGTGGATCATCAGTGTTAGAGCTAAAATTAGCATGTTTAAAGTGATTTTCATGCTTCCAGGGGCTCGGGAAGTTAATTAAATACCATTTGGAGGCATTTAATGTTCGAGCAAAAACGGCTGATTTTCGACAAAAGAGATAACACCCCCCCATTACGTCATGCTTCAGAAATGTGGAAAATGGTCCGTTTTCAAATGTTTTATTTTTGAACGTCAGTTCACATTTGTAGGTGGATCATCAGTGTTAGAGCTAAAATTAGCATGTTTAAAGTGATTTTCATGCTTCCAGGGGCTCGGGAAGTTAATTAAATACCATTTGGAGGCATTTAATGTTCGAGCAAAAACGGCTGATTTTTGACAAAAGAGATAACACCCCCCCATTACGTCATGCTTCAGAAATGTGGAAAATGGTCCGTTTTCAAATGTTTTATTTTTGAACGTCAGTTCACATTTGTAGGTGGATCATCAGTGTTAGAGCTAAAATTAGCATGTTTAAAGTGATTTTCATGCTTCCAGGGGCCCAAAACACAAGATTTATGGAATGGTTAAAAGTGCATGAAAATGGCCAATTTACTCACTCTGAGTTCTCAAAAAGGGATTCTTCACCCCGGGAAGTTAATTAAATACCATTTGGAGGCATTTAATGTTCGAGCAAAAACGGCTGATTTTCGACAAAAGAGATAACACCCCCCCATTACGTCATGCTTCAGAAATGTGGAAAATTGTCCGTTTTCAAATGTTTTATTTTTGAACGTCAGTTCACATTTGTAGGTGGATCATCAGTGTTAGAGCTAAAATTAGCATGTTTAAAGTGATTTTCATGCTTCCAGGGGCTCGGGAAGTTAATTAAATACCATTTGGAGGCATTTAATGTTCGAGCAAAAACGGCTGATTTTCGACAAAAGAGATAACACCCCCCATTACGTCATGCTTCAGAAATGTGGAAAATGGTCCGTTTTCAAATGTTTTATTTTTGAACGTCAGTTCACATTTGTAGGTGGATCATCAGTGTTAGAGCTAAAATTAGCATGTTTAAAGTGATTTTCATGCTTCCAGGGGCCCAAAACACAAGATTTATGGAATGGTTAAAAGTGCATGAAAATGGCCAATTTACTCACTCTGAGTACTCAAAAAGGGTTTCTTCACCCCGGGAAGTTAATTAAATACCATTTGGAGGCATTTAATGTTCGAGCAAAAACGGCTGATTTTCGACAAAAGAGATAACACCCCCCCATTACGTCATGCTTCAGAAATGTGGAAAATGGTCCGTTTTCAAATGTTTTATTTTTGAACGTCAGTTCACATTTGTAGGTGGATCATCAGTGTTAGAGCTAAAATTAGCATGTTTAAAGTGATTTTCATGCTTCCAGGGGCTCGGGAAGTTAATTAAATACCATTTGGAGGCATTTAATGTTCGAGCAAAAACGGCTGATTTTTGACAAAAGAGATAACACCCCCCCATTACGTCATGCTTCAGAAATGTGGAAAATGGTCCGTTTTCAAATGTTTTATTTTTGAACGTCAGTTCACATTTGTAGGTGGATCATCAGTGTTAGAGCTAAAATTAGCATGTTTAAAGTGATTTTCATGCTTCCAGGGGCTCGGGAAGTGAAATAAATACCATTTGGAGGCATTTAATGTTCGAGCAAAAACAGCTGATTTTCGACAAACGAGATAACATCCCCCCATTACGTCATGCTTCAGAAATGTGGAAAATGGTCCGTTTTCAAATGTTTTATTTTTGAACGTCAGTTCACATTTGTAGGTGGATCATCAGTGTTAGAGCTAAAATTAGCATGTTTAAAGTGATTTTCATGCTTCCAGGGGCTCGGGAAGTGAAATAAATACCATTTGGAGGCATTTAATGTTCGAGCAAAAACGGCTGATTTTCGACAAAAGAGATAACACCCCCCCATTACGTCATGCTTCAGAAATGTGGAAAATGGTCCGTTTTCAAATGTTTTATTTTTGAACGTCAGTTCACATTTGTAGGTGGATCATCAGTGTTCGAGCTAAAATTAGCATGTTTAAAGTGATTTTCATGCTTCCAGGGGCTCGGGAAGTTAATTAAATACCATTTGGAGGCATTTAATGTTCGAGCAAAAACGGCTGATTTTCGACAAAAGAGATAACACCCCCCCATTACGTCATGCTTCAGAAATTTGGAAAATGGTCCGTTTTCAAATGTTTTATTTTTGAACGTCAGTTCACATTTGTAGGTGGATCATCAGTGTTAGAGCTAAAATTAGCATGTTTAAAGTGATTTTCATGCTTCCAGGGGCTCGGGAAGTGAAATAAATACCATTTGGGAGGCATTTAATGTTCGAGCAAAAACGGCTGATTTTCGACAAAAGAGATAACACCCCCCCATTACGTCATGCTTCAGAAATGTGGAAAATGGTCCGTTTTCAAATGTTTTATTTTTGAACGTCAGTTCACATTTGTAGGTGGATCATCAGTGTTAGAGCTAAAATTAGCATGTTTAAAGTGATTTTCATGCTTCCAGGGGCCCAAAACACAAGATTTATGGAATGGCTAAAAGTGCATGAAAATGGCTAATTTACTCACTCTGAGTTCTCAAAAAGGGTTTCTTCACCCCGGGAAGTTAATTAAATACCATTTGGAGGCATTTAATGTTCGAGAAAAAACGGCTGATTTTCGACAAAAGAGATAACACCCCCCCATTACGTCATGCTTCAGAAATGTGGAAAATGGTCCGTTTTCAAATGTTTTATTTTTGAACGTCAGTTCACATTTGTAGGTGGATCATCAGTGTTAGAGCTAAAATTAGCATGTTTAAAGTGATTTTCATGCTTCCAGGGGCTCGGGAAGTTAATTAAATACCATTTGGAGGCATTTAATGTTCGAGCAAAAACGGCTGATTTTCGACAAAAGAGATAACACCCCCCCATTACGTCATGCTTCAAAAATGTGGAAAATGGTCCGTTTTCAAATGTTTTATTTTTGAACGTCAGTTCACATTTGTAGCTGGATCATCAGTGTTAGAGCTAAAATTAGCATGTTTAAAGTGATTTTCATGCTTCCAGGGGCCCAAAACACAAGATTTATGGAATGGTTAAAAGTGCATGAAAATGGCCAATTTACTCACTCTGAGTTCTAAAAAAAGGGTTTCTTCACCCCGGGAAGTTAATTAAATACCATTTGGAGGCATTTAATGTTCGAGCAAAAACGGCTGATTTTCGACAAAAGAGATAACACCCCCCCATTACGTCATGCTTCAGAAATGTGGAAAATGGTCCGTTTTCAAATGTTTTATTTTGGAACGTCAGTTCACATTTGTAGGTGGATCATCAGTGTTAGAGCTAAAATTAGCATGTTTAAAGTGATTTTCATGCTTCCAGGGGCTCGGGAAGTGAAATAAATACCATTTGGAGGCATTTAATGTTCGAGCAAAAACGGCTGATTTTCGACAAAAGAGATAACACCCCCCCATTACGTCATGCTTCAGAAATGTGGAAAATGGTCCGTTTTCAAATGTTTTATTTTTGAACGTCAGTTCACATTTGTAGGTGGATCATCAGTGTTAGAGCTAAAATTAGCATGTTTAAAGTGATTTTCATGCTTCCAGGGGCTCGGGAAGTTAATTAAATACCATTTGGAGGCATTTAATGTTCGAGCAAAAACGGCTGATTTTCGACAAAAGAGATAACACCCCCCCATTACGTCATGCTTCAGAAATGTGGAAAATGGTCCGTTTTCAAATGTTTTATTTTTGAACGTCAGTTCACATTTGTAGGTGGATCATCAGTGTTAGAGCTAAAATTAGCATGTTTAAAGTGATTTTCATGCTTCCAGGGGCCCAAAACACAAGATTTATGGAATGGTTAAAAGTGCATGAAAATGGCCAATTTACTCACTCTGAGTTCTCAAAAAGGGATTCTTCACCCCGGGAAGTTAATTAAATACCATTTGGAGGCATTTAATGTTCGAGCAAAAACGGCTGATTTTCGACAAAAGAGATAACACCCCCCCATTACGTCATGCTTCAGAAATGTGGAAAATTGTCCGTTTTCAAATGTTTTATTTTTGAACGTCAGTTCACATTTGTAGGTGGATCATCAGTGTTAGAGCTAAAATTAGCATGTTTAAAGTGATTTTCATGCTTCCAGGGGCTCGGGAAGTTAATTAAATACCATTTGGAGGCATTTAATGTTCGAGCAAAAACGGCTGATTTTCGACAAAAGAGATAACACCCCCCATTACGTCATGCTTCAGAAATGTGGAAAATGGTCCGTTTTCAAATGTTTTATTTTTGAACGTCAGTTCACATTTGTAGGTGGATCATCAGTGTTAGAGCTAAAATTAGCATGTTTAAAGTGATTTTCATGCTTCCAGGGGCCCAAAACACAAGATTTATGGAATGGTTAAAAGTGCATGAAAATGGCCAATTTACTCACTCTGAGTACTCAAAAAGGGTTTCTTCACCCCGGGAAGTTAATTAAATACCATTTGGAGGCATTTAATGTTCGAGCAAAAACGGCTGATTTTCGACAAAAGAGATAACACCCCCCCATTACGTCATGCTTCAGAAATGTGGAAAATGGTCCGTTTTCAAATGTTTTATTTTTGAACGTCAGTTCACATTTGTAGGTGGATCATCAGTGTTAGAGCTAAAATTAGCATGTTTAAAGTGATTTTCATGCTTCCAGGGGCTCGGGAAGTTAATTAAATACCATTTGGAGGCATTTAATGTTCGAGCAAAAACGGCTGATTTTTGACAAAAGAGATAACACCCCCCCATTACGTCATGCTTCAGAAATGTGGAAAATGGTCCGTTTTCAAATGTTTTATTTTTGAACGTCAGTTCACATTTGTAGGTGGATCATCAGTGTTAGAGCTAAAATTAGCATGTTTAAAGTGATTTTCATGCTTCCAGGGGCTCGGGAAGTGAAATAAATACCATTTGGAGGCATTTAATGTTCGAGCAAAAACAGCTGATTTTCGACAAACGAGATAACACCCCCCCATTACGTCATGCTTCAGAAATGTGGAAAATGGTCCGTTTTCAAATGTTTTATTTTTGAACGTCAGTTCACATTTGTAGGTGGATCATCAGTGTTAGAGCTAAAATTAGCATGTTTAAAGTGATTTTCATGCTTCCAGGGGCTCGGGAAGTTAATTAAATACCATTTGGAGGCATTTAATGTTCGAGCAAAAACGGCTGATTTTCGACAAAAGAGATAACACCCCCCCATTACGTCATGCTTCAGAAATGTGGAAAATGGTCCGTTTTCAAATGTTTTATTTTTGAACGTCAGTTCACATTTGTAGGTGGATCATCAGTGTTAGAGCTAAAATTAGCATGTTTAAAGTGATTTTCATGCTTCCAGGGGCTCGGGAAGTTAATTAAATACCATTTGGAGGCATTTAATGTTCGAGCAAAAACGGCTGATTTTTGACAAAAGAGATAACACCCCCCCATTACGTCATGCTTCAGAAATGTGGAAAATGGTCCGTTTTCAAATGTTTTATTTTTGAACGTCAGTTCACATTTGTAGGTGGATCATCAGTGTTAGAGCTAAAATTAGCATGTTTAAAGTGATTTTCATGCTTCCAGGGGCCCAAAACACAAGATTTATGGAATGGTTAAAAGTGCATGAAAATGGCCAATTTACTCACTCTGAGTTCTCAAAAAGGGATTCTTCACCCCGGGAAGTTAATTAAATACCATTTGGAGGCATTTAATGTTCGAGCAAAAACGGCTGATTTTCGACAAAAGAGATAACACCCCCCCATTACGTCATGCTTCAGAAATGTGGAAAATGGTCCGTTTTCAAATGTTTTATTTTTGAACGTCAGTTCACATTTGTAGGTGGATCATCAGTGTTAGAGCTAAAATTAGCATGTTTAAAGTGATTTTCATGCTTCCAGGGGCTCGGGAAGTGAAATAAATACCATTTGGAGGCATTTAATGTTCGAGCAAAAACGGCTGATTTTCGACAAAAGAGATAACACCCCCCCATTACGTCATGCTTCAGAAATGTGGAAAATGGTCCGTTTTCAAATGTTTTATTTTTGAACGTCAGTTCACATTTGTAGGTGGATCATCAGTGTTCGAGCTAAAATTAGCATGTTTAAAGTGATTTTCATGCTTCCAGGGGCTCGGGAAGTTAATTAAATACCATTTGGAGGCATTTAATGTTCGAGCAAAAACGGCTGATTTTCGACAAAAGAGATAACACCCCCCCATTACGTCATGCTTCAGAAATTTGGAAAATGGTCCGTTTTCAAATGTTTTATTTTTGAACGTCAGTTCACATTTGTAGGTGGATCATCAGTGTTAGAGCTAAAATTAGCATGTTTAAAGTGATTTTCATGCTTCCAGGGGCTCGGGAAGTGAAATAAATACCATTTGGAGGCATTTAATGTTCGAGCAAAAACAGCTGATTTTCGACAAACGAGATAACATCCCCCCATTACGTCATGCTTCAGAAATGTGGAAAATGGTCCGTTTTCAAATGTTTTATTTTTGAACGTCAGTTCACATTTGTAGGTGGATCATCAGTGTTAGAGCTAAAATTAGCATGTTTAAAGTGATTTTCATGCTTCCAGGGGCTCGGGAAGTGAAATAAATACCATTTGGAGGCATTTAATGTTCGAGCAAAAACGGCTGATTTTCGACAAAAGAGATAACACCCCCCCATTACGTCATGCTTCAGAAATGTGGAAAATGGTCCGTTTTCAAATGTTTTATTTTTGAACGTCAGTTCACATTTGTAGGTGGATCATCAGTGTTCGAGCTAAAATTAGCATGTTTAAAGTGATTTTCATGCTTCCAGGGGCTCGGGAAGTTAATTAAATACCATTTGGAGGCATTTAATGTTCGAGCAAAAACGGCTGATTTTCGACAAAAGAGATAACACCCCCCCATTACGTCATGCTTCAGAAATTTGGAAAATGGTCCGTTTTCAAATGTTTTATTTTTGAACGTCAGTTCACATTTGTAGGTGGATCATCAGTGTTAGAGCTAAAATTAGCATGTTTAAAGTGATTTTCATGCTTCCAGGGGCTCGGGAAGTGAAATAAATACCATTTGGGAGGCATTTAATGTTCGAGCAAAAACGGCTGATTTTCGACAAAAGAGATAACACCCCCCCATTACGTCATGCTTCAGAAATGTGGAAAATGGTCCGTTTTCAAATGTTTTATTTTTGAACGTCAGTTCACATTTGTAGGTGGATCATCAGTGTTAGAGCTAAAATTAGCATGTTTAAAGTGATTTTCATGCTTCCAGGGGCCCAAAACACAAGATTTATGGAATGGCTAAAAGTGCATGAAAATGGCTAATTTACTCACTCTGAGTTCTCAAAAAGGGTTTCTTCACCCCGGGAAGTTAATTAAATACCATTTGGAGGCATTTAATGTTCGAGAAAAAACGGCTGATTTTCGACAAAAGAGATAACACCCCCCCATTACGTCATGCTTCAGAAATGTGGAAAATGGTCCGTTTTCAAATGTTTTATTTTTGAACGTCAGTTCACATTTGTAGGTGGATCATCAGTGTTAGAGCTAAAATTAGCATGTTTAAAGTGATTTTCATGCTTCCAGGGGCTCGGGAAGTTAATTAAATACCATTTGGAGGCATTTAATGTTCGAGCAAAAACGGCTGATTTTCGACAAAAGAGATAACACCCCCCCATTACGTCATGCTTCAAAAATGTGGAAAATGATCCGTTTTCAAATGTTTTATTTTTGAACGTCAGTTCACATTTGTAGGTGGATCATCAGTGTTAGAGCTAAAATTAGCATGTTTAAAGTGATTTTCATGCTTCCAGGGGCCCAAAACACAAGATTTATGGAATGGTTAAAAGTGCATGAAAATGGCCAATTTACTCACTCTGAGTTCTCAAAAAGGGTTTCTTCACCCCGGGAAGTTAATTAAATACCATTTGGAGGCATTTAATGTTCGAGCAAAAACGGCTGATTTTCGACAAAAGAGATAACACCCCCCCATTACGTCATGCTTCAGAACTGTGGAAAATGGTCCGTTTTCAAATGTTTTATTTTTGAACGTCAGTTCACATTTGTAGGTGGATCATCAATGTTAGAGCTAAAATTAGCATGTTTAAAGTGATTTTCATGCTTCCAGGGGCCCAAAACACAAGATTTATGGAATGGTTAAAAGTGCATGAAAATGGCCAATTTACTCACTCTGAGTTCTCAAAAAGGGTTTCTTCACCCCGGGAAGTTAATTAAATACCATTTGGAGGCATTTAATGTTCGAGCAAAAATGGCTGATTTTCGACAAAAGAGATAACACCCCCCCATTACGTCATGCTTCAGAAATGTGGAAAATGGTCCGTTTTCAAATGTTTTATTTTTGAACGTCAGTTCACATTTGTAGGTGGATCATCAGTGTTAGAGCTAAAATTAGCATGTTTAAAGTGATTTTCATGCTTCCAGGGGCTCGGGAAGTGAAATAAATACCATTTGGAGGCATTTAATGTTCGAGCAAAAACGGCTGATTTTCGACAAAAGAGATAACACCCCCCCATTACGTCATGCTTCAGAAATGTGGAAAATGGTCCGTTTTCAAATGTTTTATTTTTGAACGTCAGTTCACATTTGTAGGTGGATCATCAGTGTTAGAGCTAAAATTAGCATGTTTAAAGTGATTTTCATGCTTCCAGGGGCTCGGGAAGTTAATTAAATACCATTTGGAGGCATTTAATGTTCGAGCAAAAACGGCTGATTTTCGACAAAAGAGATAACACCCACCCATTACGTCATGCTTCAGAAATGTGGAAAATGGTCCGTTTTCAAATGTTTTATTTTTGAACGTCAGTTCACATTTGTAGGTGGATCATCAGTGTTAGAGCAAAAATTAGCATGTTTAAAGTGATTTTCATGCTTCCAGGGGCCCAAAACACAAGATTTATGGAATGGTTAAAAGTGCATGAAAATGGCCAATTTACTCACTCTGAGTTCTCAAAAAGGGTTTCTTCACCCCGGGAAGTTAATTAAATACCATTTGGAGGCATTTAATGTTCGAGCAAAAACGGCTGATTTTCGACAAAAGAGATAACACCCCCCCATTACGTCATGCTTCAGAAATGTGGAAAATTGTCCGTTTTCAAATGTTTTATTTTTGAACGTCAGTTCACATTTGTAGGTGGATCATCAGTGTTAGAGCTAAAATTAGCATGTTTAAAGTGATTTTCATGCTTCCAGGGGCTCGGGAAGTTAATTAAATACCATTTGGAGGCATTTAAATGTTCGAGCAAAAACGGCTGATTTTTGACAAAAGAGATAACACCCCCCCCATTACGTCATGCTTCAGAAATGTGGAAAATGGTCCGTTTTCAAATGTTTTATTTTTGAACGTCAGTTCACATTTGTAGGTGGATCATCAGTGTTAGAGCTAAAATTAGCATGTTTAAAGTGATTTTCATGCTTCCAGGGGCTCGGGAAGTGAAATAAATACCATTTGGAGGCATTTAATGTTCGAGCAAAAACAGCTGATTTTCGACAAACGAGATAACACCCCCCCATTACGTCATGCTTCAGAAATGTGGAAAATGGTCCGTTTTCAAATGTTTTATTTTTGAACGTCAGTTCACATTTGTAGGTGGATCATCAGTGTTAGAGCTAAAATTAGCATGTTTAAAGTGATTTTCATGCTTCCAGGGGCTCGGGAAGTGAAATAAATACCATTTGGAAGCATTTAATGTTCGAGCAAAAACGGCTGATTTTCGACAAAAGAGATAACACCCCCCCATTACGTCATGCTTCAGAAATGTGGAAAATGGTCCGTTTTCAAATGTTTTATTTTTGAACGTCAGTTCACATTTGTAGGTGGATCATCAGTGTTCGAGCTAAAATTAGCATGTTTAAAGTGATTTTCATGCTTCCAGGGGCTCGGGAAGTTAATTAAATACCATTTGGAGGCATTTAATGTTCGAGCAAAAACGGCTGATTTTCGACAAAAGAGATAACACCCCCCCCATTACGTCATGCTTCAGAAATTTGGAAAATGGTCCGTTTTCAAATGTTTTATTTTTGAACGTCAGTTCACATTTGTAGGTGGATCATCAGTGTTAGAGCTAAAATTAGCATGTTTAAAGTGATTTTCATGCTTCCAGGGGCTCGGGAAGTGAAATAAATACCATTTGGGAGGCATTTAATGTTCGAGCAAAAACGGCTGATTTTCGACAAAAGAGATAACACCCCCCCATTACGTCATGCTTCAGAAATGTGGAAAATGGTCCGTTTTCAAATGTTTTATTTTTGAACGTCAGTTCACATTTGTAGGTGGATCATCAGTGTTAGAGCTAAAATTAGCATGTTTAAAGTGATTTTCATGCTTCCAGGGGCCCAAAACACAAGATTTATGGAATGGCTAAAAGTGCATGAAAATGGCTAATTTACTCACTCTGAGTTCTCAAAAAGGGTTTCTTCACCCCGGGAAGTTAATTAAATACCATTTGGAGGCATTTAATGTTCGAGAAAAAACGGCTGATTTTCGACAAAAGAGATAACACCCCCCCATTACGTCATGCTTCAGAAATGTGGAAAATGGTCCGTTTTCAAATGTTTTATTTTTGAACGTCAGTTCACATTTGTAGGTGGATCATCAGTGTTAGAGCTAAAATTAGCATGTTTAAAGTGATTTTCATGCTTCCAGGGGCTCGGGAAGTTAATTAAATACCATTTGGAGGCATTTAATGTTCGAGCAAAAACGGCTGATTTTCGACAAAAGAGATAACACCCCCCCATTACGTCATGCTTCAAAAATGTGGAAAATGGTCCGTTTTCAAATGTTTTATTTTTGAACGTCAGTTCACATTTGTAGGTGGATCATCAGTGTTAGAGCTAAAATTAGCATGTTTAAAGTGATTTTCATGCTTCCAGGGGCCCAAAACACAAGATTTATGGAATGGTTAAAAGTGCATGAAAATGGCCAATTTACTCACTCTGAGTTCTAAAAAAAGGGTTTCTTCACCCCGGGAAGTTAATTAAATACCATTTGGAGGCATTTAATGTTCGAGCAAAAACGGCTGATTTTCGACAAAAGAGATAACACCCCCCCATTACGTCATGCTTCAGAAATGTGGAAAATGGTCCGTTTTCAAATGTTTTATTTTGGAACGTCAGTTCACATTTGTAGGTGGATCATCAGTGTTAGAGCTAAAATTAGCATGTTTAAAGTGATTTTCATGCTTCCAGGGGCTCGGGAAGTGAAATAAATACCATTTGGAGGCATTTAATGTTCGAGCAAAAACGGCTGATTTTCGACAAAAGAGATAACACCCCCCCATTACGTCATGCTTCAGAAATGTGGAAAATGGTCCGTTTTCAAATGTTTTATTTTTGAACGTCAGTTCACATTTGTAGGTGGATCATCAGTGTTAGAGCTAAAATTAGCATGTTTAAAGTGATTTTCATGCTTCCAGGGGCTCGGGAAGTTAATTAAATACCATTTGGAGGCATTTAATGTTCGAGCAAAAACGGCTGATTTTCGACAAAAGAGATAACACCCCCCCATTACGTCATGCTTCAGAAATGTGGAAAATGGTCCGTTTTCAAATGTTTTATTTTTGAACGTCAGTTCACATTTGTAGGTGGATCATCAGTGTTAGAGCTAAAATTAGCATGTTTAAAGTGATTTTCATGCTTCCAGGGGCCCAAAACACAAGATTTATGGAATGGTTAAAAGTGCATGAAAATGGCCAATTTACTCACTCTGAGTTCTCAAAAAGGGATTCTTCACCCCGGGAAGTTAATTAAATACCATTTGGAGGCATTTAATGTTCGAGCAAAAACTGCTGATTTTCGACAAAAGAGATAACACCCCCCCATTACGTCATGCTTCAGAAATGTGGAAAATTGTCCGTTTTCAAATGTTTTATTTTTGAACGTCAGTTCACATTTGTAGGTGGATCATCAGTGTTAGAGCTAAAATTAGCATGTTTAAAGTGATTTTCATGCTTCCAGGGGCTCGGGAAGTTAATTAAATACCATTTGGAGGCATTTAATGTTCGAGCAAAAACGGCTGATTTTCGACAAAAGAGATAACACCCCCCATTACGTCATGCTTCAGAAATGTGGAAAATTGTCCGTTTTCAAATGTTTTATTTTTGAACGTCAGTTCACATTTGTAGGTGGATCATCAGTGTTAGAGCTAAAATTAGCATGTTTAAAGTGATTTTCATGCTTCCAGGGGCCCAAAACACAAGATTTATGGAATGGTTAAAAGTGCATGAAAATGGCCAATTTACTCACTCTGAGTACTCAAAAAGGGTTTCTTCACCCCGGGAAGTTAATTAAATACCATTTGAAGGCATTTAATGTTCGAGCAAAAACGGCTGATTTTCGACAAAAGAGATAACACCCCCCCATTACGTCATGCTTCAGAAATGTGGAAAATGGTCCGTTTTCAAATGTTTTATTTTTGAACGTCAGTTCACATTTGTAGGTGGATCATCAGTGTTAGAGCTAAAATTAGCATGTTTAAAGTGATTTTCATGCTTCCAGGGGCTCGGGAAGTTAATTAAATACCATTTGGAGGCATTTAATGTTCGAGCAAAAACGGCTGATTTTTGACAAAAGAGATAACACCCCCCCATTACGTCATGCTTCAGAAATGTGGAAAATGGTCCGTTTTCAAATGTTTTATTTTTGAACGTCAGTTCACATTTGTAGGTGGATCATCAGTGTTAGAGCTAAAATTAGCATGTTTA
Source organism: Lissotriton vulgaris (assembly GCF_964263255.1). Classification (NCBI taxonomy): domain Eukaryota; kingdom Metazoa; phylum Chordata; class Amphibia; order Caudata; family Salamandridae; genus Lissotriton; species Lissotriton vulgaris. The sequence continues at coordinate 19,097 of NW_028253223.1, read as the reverse complement.
AAGTGATTTTCATGCTTCCAGGGGCTCGGGAAGTGAAATAAATACCATTTGGAGGCATTTAATGTTCGAGCAAAAACAGCTGATTTTCGACAAACGAGATAACACCCCCCCATTACGTCATGCTTCAGAAATGTGGAAAATGGTCCGTTTTCAAATGTTTTATTTTTGAACGTCAGTTCACATTTGTAGGTGGATCATCAGTGTTAGAGCTAAAATTAGCATGTTTAAAGTGATTTTCATGCTTCCAGGGGCTCGGGAAGTTAATTAAATACCATTTGGAGGCATTTAATGTTCGAGCAAAAACGGCTGATTTTCGACAAAAGAGATAACACCCCCCCATTACGTCATGCTTCAGAAATGTGGAAAATGGTCCGTTTTCAAATGTTTTATTTTTGAACGTCAGTTCACATTTGTAGGTGGATCATCAGTGTTAGAGCTAAAATTAGCATGTTTAAAGTGATTTTCATGCTTCCAGGGGCTCGGGAAGTTAATTAAATACCATTTGGAGGCATTTAATGTTCGAGCAAAAACGGCTGATTTTTGACAAAAGAGATAACACCCCCCCATTACGTCATGCTTCAGAAATGTGGAAAATGGTCCGTTTTCAAATGTTTTATTTTTGAACGTCAGTTCACATTTGTAGGTGGATCATCAGTGTTAGAGCTAAAATTAGCATGTTTAAAGTGATTTTCATGCTTCCAGGGGCCCAAAACACAAGATTTATGGAATGGTTAAAAGTGCATGAAAATGGCCAATTTACTCACTCTGAGTTCTCAAAAAGGGATTCTTCACCCCGGGAAGTTGATTAAATACCATTTGGAGGCATTTAATGTTCGAGCAAAAACGGCTGATTTTCGACAAAAGAGATAACACCCCCCCATTACGTCATGCTTCAGAAATGTGGAAAATTGTCCGTTTTCAAATGTTTTATTTTTGAACGTCAGTTCACATTTGTAGGTGGATCATCAGTGTTAGAGCTAAAATTAGCATGTTTAAAGTGATTTTCATGCTTCCAGGGGCTCGGGAAGTTAATTAAATACCATTTGGAGGCATTTAATGTTCGAGCAAAAACGGCTGATTTTCGACAAAAGAGATAACACCCCCCATTACGTCATGCTTCAGAAATGTGGAAAATGGTCCGTTTTCAAATGTTTTATTTTTGAACGTCAGTTCACATTTGTAGGTGGATCATCAGTGTTAGAGCTAAAATTAGCATGTTTAAAGTGATTTTCATGCTTCCAGGGGCCCAAAACACAAGATTTATGGAATGGTTAAAAGTGCATGAAAATGGCCAATTTACTCACTCTGAGTACTCAAAAAGGGTTTCTTCACCCCGGGAAGTTAATTAAATACCATTTGGAGGCATTTAATGTTCGAGCAAAAACGGCTGATTTTCGACAAAAGAGATAACACCCCCCCATTACGTCATGCTTCAGAAATGTGGAAAATGGTCCGTTTTCAAATGTTTTATTTTTGAACGTCAGTTCACATTTGTAGGTGGATCATCAGTGTTAGAGCTAAAATTAGCATGTTTAAAGTGATTTTCATGCTTCCAGGGGCTCGGGAAGTTAATTAAATACCATTTGGAGGCATTTAATGTTCGAGCAAAAACGGCTGATTTTTGACAAAAGAGATAACACCCCCCCATTACGTCATGCTTCAGAAATGTGGAAAATGGTCCGTTTTCAAATGTTTTATTTTTGAACGTCAGTTCACATTTGTAGGTGGATCATCAGTGTTAGAGCTAAAATTAGCATGTTTAAAGTGATTTTCATGCTTCCAGGGGCTCGGGAAGTGAAATAAATACCATTTGGAGGCATTTAATGTTCGAGCAAAAACAGCTGATTTTCGACAAACGAGATAACACCCCCCCATTACGTCATGCTTCAGAAATGTGGAAAATGGTCCGTTTTCAAATGTTTTATTTTTGAACGTCAGTTCACATTTGTAGGTGGATCATCAGTGTTAGAGCTAAAATTAGCATGTTTAAAGTGATTTTCATGCTTCCAGGGGCTCGGGAAGTGAAATAAATACCATTTGGAGGCATTTAATGTTCGAGCAAAAACGGCTGATTTTCGACAAAAGAGATAACACCCCCCCATTACGTCATGCTTCAGAAATGTGGAAAATGGTCCGTTTTCAAATGTTTTATTTTTGAACGTCAGTTCACATTTGTAGGTGGATCATCAGTGTTCGAGCTAAAATTAGCATGTTTAAAGTGATTTTCATGCTTCCAGGGGCTCGGGAAGTTAATTAAATACCATTTGGAGGCATTTAATGTTCGAGCAAAAACGGCTGATTTTCGACAAAAGAGATAACACCCCCCCATTACGTCATGCTTCAGAAATTTGGAAAATGGTCCGTTTTCAAATGTTTTATTTTTGAACGTCAGTTCACATTTGTAGGTGGATCATCAGTGTTAGAGCTAAAATTAGCATGTTTAAAGTGATTTTCATGCTTCCAGGGGCTCGGGAAGTGAAATAAATACCATTTGGGAGGCATTTAATGTTCGAGCAAAAACGGCTGATTTTCGACAAAAGAGATAACACCCCCCCATTACGTCATGCTTCAGAAATGTGGAAAATGGTCCGTTTTCAAATGTTTTATTTTTGAACGTCAGTTCACATTTGTAGGTGGATCATCAGTGTTAGAGCTAAAATTAGCATGTTTAAAGTGATTTTCATGCTTCCAGGGGCCCAAAACACAAGATTTATGGAATGGCTAAAAGTGCATGAAAATGGCTAATTTACTCACTCTGAGTTCTCAAAAAGGGTTTCTTCACCCCGGGAAGTTAATTAAATACCATTTGGAGGCATTTAATGTTCGAGAAAAAACGGCTGATTTTCGACAAAAGAGATAACACCCCCCCATTACGTCATGCTTCAGAAATGTGGAAAATGGTCCGTTTTCAAATGTTTTATTTTTGAACGTCAGTTCACATTTGTAGGTGGATCATCAGTGTTAGAGCTAAAATTAGCATGTTTAAAGTGATTTTCATGCTTCCAGGGGCTCGGGAAGTTAATTAAATACCATTTGGAGGCATTTAATGTTCGAGCAAAAACGGCTGATTTTCGACAAAAGAGATAACACCCCCCCATTACGTCATGCTTCAAAAATGTGGAAAATGGTCCGTTTTCAAATGTTTTATTTTTGAACGTCAGTTCACATTTGTAGGTGGATCATCAGTGTTAGAGCTAAAATTAGCATGTTTAAAGTGATTTTCATGCTTCCAGGGGCCCAAAACACAAGATTTATGGAATGGTTAAAAGTGCATGAAAATGGCCAATTTACTCACTCTGAGTTCTCAAAAAGGGTTTCTTCACCCCGGGAAGTTAATTAAATACCATTTGGAGGCATTTAATGTTCGAGCAAAAACGGCTGATTTTCGACAAAAGAGATAACACCCCCCCATTACGTCATGCTTCAGAAATGTGGAAAATGGTCCGTTTTCAAATGTTTTATTTTGGAACGTCAGTTCACATTTGTAGGTGGATCATCAGTGTTAGAGCTAAAATTAGCATGTTTAAAGTGATTTTCATGCTTCCAGGGGCTCGGGAAGTGAAATAAATACCATTTGGAGGCATTTAATGTTCGAGCAAAAACGGCTGATTTTCGACAAAAGAGATAACACCCCCCCATTACGTCATGCTTCAGAAATGTGGAAAATGGTCCGTTTTCAAATGTTTTATTTTTGAACGTCAGTTCACATTTGTAGGTGGATCATCAGTGTTAGAGCTAAAATTAGCATGTTTAAAGTGATTTTCATGCTTCCAGGGGCTCGGGAAGTTAATTAAATACCATTTGGAGGCATTTAATGTTCGAGCAAAAACGGCTGATTTTCGACAAAAGAGATAACACCCCCCATTACGTCATGCTTCAGAAATGTGGAAAATTGTCCGTTTTCAAATGTTTTATTTTTGAACGTCAGTTCACATTTGTAGGTGGATCATCAGTGTTAGAGCTAAAATTAGCATGTTTAAAGTGATTTTCATGCTTCCAGGGGCCCAAAACACAAGATTTATGGAATGGTTAAAAGTGCATGAAAATGGCCAATTTACTCACTCTGAGTACTCAAAAAGGGTTTCTTCACCCCGGGAAGTTAATTAAATACCATTTGGAGGCATTTAATGTTCGAGCAAAAACGGCTGATTTTCGACAAAAGAGATAACACCCCCCCATTACGTCATGCTTCAGAAATGTGGAAAATGGTCCGTTTTCAAATGTTTTATTTTTGAACGTCAGTTCACATTTGTAGGTGGATCATCAGTGTTAGAGCTAAAATTAGCATGTTTAAAGTGATTTTCATGCTTCCAGGGGCTCGGGAAGTTAATTAAATACCATTTGGAGGCATTTAATGTTCGAGCAAAAACGGCTGATTTTTGACAAAAGAGATAACACCCCCCCATTACGTCATGCTTCAGAAATGTGGAAAATGGTCCGTTTTCAAATGTTTTATTTTTGAACGTCAGTTCACATTTGTAGGTGGATCATCAGTGTTAGAGCTAAAATTAGCATGTTTAAAGTGATTTTCATGCTTCCAGGGGCTCGGGAAGTGAAATAAATACCATTTGGAGGCATTTAATGTTCGAGCAAAAACAGCTGATTTTCGACAAACGAGATAACACCCCCCCATTACGTTATGCTTCAGAAATGTGGAAAATGGTCCGTTTTCAAATGTTTTATTTTTGAACGTCAGTTCACATTTGTAGGTGGATCATCAGTGTTAGAGCTAAAATTAGCATGTTTAAAGTGATTTTCATGCTTCCAGGGGCTCGGGAAGTTAATTAAATACCATTTGGAGGCATTTAATGTTCGAGCAAAAACGGCTGATTTTCGACAAAAGAGATAACACCCCCCCATTACGTCATGCTTCAGAAATGTGGAAAATGGTCCGTTTTCAAATGTTTTATTTTTGAACGTCAGTTCACATTTGTAGGTGGATCATCAGTGTTAGAGCTAAAATTAGCATGTTTAAAGTGATTTTCATGCTTCCAGGGGCTCGGGAAGTTAATTAAATACCATTTGGAGGCATTTAATGTTCGAGCAAAAACGGCTGATTTTTGACAAAAGAGATAACACCCCCCCATTACGTCATGCTTCAGAAATGTGGAAAATGGTCCGTTTTCAAATGTTTTATTTTTGAACGTCAGTTCACATTTGTAGGTGGATCATCAGTGTTAGAGCTAAAATTAGCATGTTTAAAGTGATTTTCATGCTTCCAGGGGCCCAAAACACAAGATTTATGGAATGGTTAAAAGTGCATGAAAATGGCCAATTTACTCACTCTGAGTTCTCAAAAAGGGATTCTTCACCCCGGGAAGTTAATTAAATACCATTTGGAGGCATTTAATGTTCGAGCAAAAACGGCTGATTTTCGACAAAAGAGATAACACCCCCCCATTACGTCATGCTTCAGAAATGTGGAAAATTGTCCGTTTTCAAATGTTTTATTTTTGAACGTCAGTTCACATTTGTAGGTGGATCATCAGTGTTAGAGCTAAAATTAGCATGTTTAAAGTGATTTTCATGCTTCCAGGGGCTCGGGAAGTTAATTAAATACCATTTGGAGGCATTTAATGTTCGAGCAAAAACGGCTGATTTTCGACAAAAGAGATAACACCCCCCCATTACGTCATGCTTCAGAAATGTGGAAAATGGTCCGTTTTCAAATGTTTTATTTTTGAACGTCAGTTCACATTTGTAGGTGGATCATCAGTGTTAGAGCTAAAATTAGCATGTTTAAAGTGATTTTCATGCTTCCAGGGGCTCGGGAAGTTAATTAAATACCATTTGGAGGCATTTAATGTTCGAGCAAAAACGGCTGATTTTTGACAAAAGAGATAACACCCCCCCATTACGTCATGCTTCAGAAATGTGGAAAATGGTCCGTTTTCAAATGTTTTATTTTTGAACGTCAGTTCACATTTGTAGGTGGATCATCAGTGTTAGAGCTAAAATTAGCATGTTTAAAGTGATTTTCATGCTTCCAGGGGCTCGGGAAGTGAAATAAATACCATTTGGAGGCATTTAATGTTCGAGCAAAAACAGCTGATTTTCGACAAACGAGATAACACCCCCCCATTACGTCATGCTTCAGAAATGTGGAAAATGGTCCGTTTTCAAATGTTTTATTTTTGAACGTCAGTTCACATTTGTAGGTGGATCATCAGTGTTAGAGCTAAAATTAGCATGTTTAAAGTGATTTTCATGCTTCCAGGGGCTCGGGAAGTGAAATAAATACCATTTGGAGGCATTTAATGTTCGAGCAAAAATGGCTGATTTTCGACAAAAGAGATAACACCCCCCCATTACGTCATGCTTCAGAAATGTGGAAAATGGTCCGTTTTCAAATGTTTTATTTTTGAACGTCAGTTCACATTTGTAGGTGGATCATCAGTGTTCGAGCTAAAATTAGCATGTTTAAAGTGATTTTCATGCTTCCAGGGGCTCGGGAAGTTAATTAAATACCATTTGGAGGCATTTAATGTTCGAGCAAAAACGGCTGATTTTCGACAAAAGAGATAACACCCCCCCCATTACGTCATGCTTCAGAAATTTGGAAAATGGTCCGTTTTCAAATGTTTTATTTTTGAACGTCAGTTCACATTTGTAGGTGGATCATCAGTGTTAGAGCTAAAATTAGCATGTTTAAAGTGATTTTCATGCTTCCAGGGGCTCGGGAAGTGAAATAAATACCATTTGGGAGGCATTTAATGTTCGAGCAAAAACGGCTGATTTTCGACAAAAGAGATAACACCCCCCCATTATGTCATGCTTCAGAAATGTGGAAAATGGTCCGTTTTCAAATGTTTTATTTTTGAACGTCAGTTCACATTTGTAGGTGGATCATCAGTGTTAGAGCTAAAATTAGCATGTTTAAAGTGATTTTCATGCTTCCAGGGGCCCAAAACACAAGATTTATGGAATGGCTAAAAGTGCATGAAAATGGCTAATTTACTCACTCTGAGTTCTCAAAAAGGGTTTCTTCACCCCGGGAAGTTAATTAAATACCATTTGGAGGCATTTAATGTTCGAGAAAAAACGGCTGATTTTCGACAAAAGAGATAACACCCCCCATTACGTCATGCTTCAGAAATGTGGAAAATGGTCCGTTTTCAAATGTTTTATTTTTGAACGTCAGTTCACATTTGTAGGTGGATCATCAGTGTTAGAGCTAAAATTAGCATGTTTAAAGTGATTTTCATGCTTCCAGGGGCTCGGGAAGTTAATTAAATACCATTTGGAGGCATTTAATGTTCGAGCAAAAACGGCTGATTTTCGACAAAAGAGATAACACCCCCCCATTACGTCATGCTTCAAAAATGTGGAAAATGGTCCGTTTTCAAATGTTTTATTTTTGAACGTCAGTTCACATTTGTAGGTGGATCATCAGTGTTAGAGCTAAAATTAGCATGTTTAAAGTGATTTTCATGCTTCCAGGGGCCCAAAACACAAGATTTATGGAATGGTTAAAAGTGCATGAAAATGGCCAATTTACTCACTCTGAGTTCTCAAAAAGGGTTTCTTCACCCCGGGAAGTTAATTAAATACCATTTGGAGGCATTTAATGTTCGAGCAAAAACGGCTGATTTTCGACAAAAGAGATAACACCCCCCCATTACGTCATGCTTCAGAAATGTGGAAAATGGTCCGTTTTCAAATGTTTTATTTTGGAACGTCAGTTCACATTTGTAGGTGGATCATCAGTGTTAGAGCTAAAATTAGCATGTTTAAAGTGATTTTCATGCTTCCAGGGGCTCGGGAAGTGAAATAAATACCATTTGGAGGCATTTAATGTTCGAGCAAAAACGGCTGATTTTCGACAAAAGAGATAACACCCCCCCATTACGTCATGCTTCAGAAATGTGGAAAATGGTCCGTTTTCAAATGTTTTATTTTTGAACGTCAGTTCACATTTGTAGGTGGATCATCAGTGTTAGAGCTAAAATTAGCATGTTTAAAGTGATTTTCATGCTTCCAGGGGCTCGGGAAGTTAATTAAATACCATTTGGAGGCATTTAATGTTCGAGCAAAAACGGCTGATTTTCGACAAAAGAGATAACACCCCCCCATTACGTCATGCTTCAGAAATGTGGAAAATGGTCCGTTTTCAAATGTTTTATTTTTGAACGTCAGTTCACATTTGTAGGTGGATCATCAGTGTTAGAGCAAAAATTAGCATGTTTAAAGTGATTTTCATGCTTCCAGGGGCCCAAAACACAAGATTTATGGAATGGTTAAAAGTGCATGAAAATGGCCAATTTACTCACTCTGAGTTCTCAAAAAGGGTTTCTTCACCCCGGGAAGTTAATTAAATACCATTTGGAGGCATTTAATGTTCGAGCAAAAACAGCTGATTTTCGACAAAAGAGATAACACCCCCCCATTACGTCATGCTTCAGAAATGTGGAAAATTGTCCGTTTTCAAATGTTTTATTTTTGAACGTCAGTTCACATTTGTAGGTGGATCATCAGTGTTAGAGCTAAAATTAGCATGTTTAAAGTGATTTTCATGCTTCCAGGGGCTCGGGAAGTGAAATAAATACCATTTGGAGGCATTTAATGTTCGAGCAAAAATGGCTGATTTTCGACAAAAGAGATAACACCCCCCCATTACGTCATGCTTCAGAAATGTGGAAAATGGTCCGTTTTCAAATGTTTTATTTTTGAACGTCAGTTCACATTTGTAGGTGGATCATCAGTGTTCGAGCTAAAATTAGCATGTTTAAAGTGATTTTCATGCTTCCAGGGGCTCGGGAAGTTAATTAAATACCATTTGGAGGCATTTAATGTTCGAGCAAAAACGGCTGATTTTCGACAAAAGAGATAACACCCCCCCATTACGTCATGCTTCAGAAATTTGGAAAATGGTCCGTTTTCAAATGTTTTATTTTTGAACGTCAGTTCACATTTGTAGGTGGATCATCAGTGTTAGAGCTAAAATTAGCATGTTTAAAGTGATTTTCATGCTTCCAGGGGCTCGGGAAGTGAAATAAATACCATTTGGGAGGCATTTAATGTTCGAGCAAAAACGGCTGATTTTCGACAAAAGAGATAACACCCCCCCATTACGTCATGCTTCAGAAATGTGGAAAATGGTCCGTTTTCAAATGTTTTATTTTTGAACGTCAGTTCACATTTGTAGGTGGATCATCAGTGTTAGAGCTAAAATTAGCATGTTTAAAGTGATTTTCATGCTTCCAGGGGCCCAAAACACAAGATTTATGGAATGGCTAAAAGTGCATGAAAATGGCTAATTTACTCACTCTGAGTTCTCAAAAAGGGTTTCTTCACCCCGGGAAGTTAATTAAATACCATTTGGAGGCATTTAATGTTCGAGAAAAAACGGCTGATTTTCGACAAAAGAGATAACACCCCCCCATTACGTCATGCTTCAGAAATGTGGAAAATGGTCCGTTTTCAAATGTTTTATTTTTGAACGTCAGTTCACATTTGTAGGTGGATCATCAGTGTTAGAGCTAAAATTAGCATGTTTAAAGTGATTTTCATGCTTCCAGGGGCTCGGGAAGTTAATTAAATACCATTTGGAGGCATTTAATGTTCGAGCAAAAACGGCTGATTTTCGACAAAAGAGATAACACCCCCCCATTACGTCATGCTTCAAAAATGTGGAAAATGGTCCGTTTTCAAATGTTTTATTTTTGAACGTCAGTTCACATTTGTAGGTGGATCATCAGTGTTAGAGCTAAAATTAGCATGTTTAAAGTGATTTTCATGCTTCCAGGGGCCCAAAACACAAGATTTATGGAATGGTTAAAAGTGCATGAAAATGGCCAATTTACTCACTCTGAGTTCTCAAAAAGGGTTTCTTCACCCCGGGAAGTTAATTAAATACCATTTGGAGGCATTTAATGTTCGAGCAAAAACGGCTGATTTTCGACAAAAGAGATAACACCCCCCCATTACGTCATGCTTCAGAAATGTGGAAAATGGTCCGTTTTCAAATGTTTTATTTTGGAACGTCAGTTCACATTTGTAGGTGGATCATCAGTGTTAGAGCTAAAATTAGCATGTTTAAAGTGATTTTCATGCTTCCAGGGGCTCGGGAAGTGAAATAAATACCATTTGGAGGCATTTAATGTTCGAGCAAAAACGGCTGATTTTCGACAAAAGAGATAACACCCCCCCATTACGTCATGCTTCAGAAATGTGGAAAATGGTCCATTTTCAAATGTTTTATTTTTGAACGTCAGTTCACATTTGTAGGTGGATCATCAGTGTTAGAGCTAAAATTAGCATGTTTAAAGTGATTTTCATGCTTCCAGGGGCTCGGGAAGTTAATTAAATACCATTTGGAGGCATTTAATGTTCGAGCAAAAACGGCTGATTTTCGACAAAAGAGATAACACCCCCCCATTACGTCATGCTTCAGAAATGTGGAAAATGGTCCGTTTTCAAATGTTTTATTTTTGAACGTCAGTTCACATTTGTAGGTGGATCATCAGTGTTAGAGCAAAAATTAGCATGTTTAAAGTGATTTTCATGCTTCCAGGGGCCCAAAACACAAGATTTATGGAATGGTTAAAAGTGCATGAAAATGGCCAATTTACTCACTCTGAGTTCTCAAAAAGGGTTTCTTCACCCCGGGAAGTTAATTAAATACCATTTGGAGGCATTTAATGTTCGAGCAAAAACGGCTGATTTTCGACAAAAGAGATAACACCCCCCCATTACGTCATGCTTCAGAAATGTGGAAAATTGTCCGTTTTCAAATGTTTTATTTTTGAACATCAGTTCACATTTGTAGGTGGATCATCAGTGTTAGAGCTAAAATTAGCATGTTTAAAGTGATTTTCATGCTTCCAGGGGCTCGGGAAGTTAATTAAATACCATTTGGAGGCATTTAATGTTCGAGCAAAAACGGCTGATTTTCGACAAAAGAGATAACACCCCCCCATTACGTCATGCTTCAGAAATGTGGAAAATGGTCCGTTTTCAAATGTTTTATTTTTGAACGTCAGTTCACATTTGTAGGTGGATCATCAGTGTTAGAGCTAAAATTAGCATGTTTAAAGTGATTTTCATGCTTCCAGGGGCCCAAAACACAAGATTTATGGAATGGTTAAAAGTGCATGAAAATGGCCAATTTACTCACTCTGAGTACTCAAAAAGGGTTTCTTCACCCCGGGAAGTTAATTAAATACCATTTGGAGGCATTTAATGTTCGAGCAAAAACGGCTGATTTTTGACAAAAGAGATAACACCCCCCCATTACGTCATGCTTCAGAAATGTGGAAAATGGTCCGTTTTCAAATGTTTTATTTTTGAACGTCAGTTCACATTTGTAGGTGGATCATCAGTGTTAGAGCTAAAATTAGCATGTTTAAAGTGATTTTCATGCTTCCAGGGGCTCGGGAAGTGAAATAAATACCATTTGGAGGCATTTAATGTTCGAGCAAAAACGGCTGATTTTCGACAAACGAGATAACACCCCCCCCATTACGTCATGCTTCAGAAATGTGGAAAATGGTCCGTTTTCAAATGTTTTATTTTTGAACGTCAGTTCACATTTGTAGGTGGATCATCAGTGTTAGAGCTAAAATTAGCATGTTTAAAGTGATTTTCATGCTTCCAGGGGCTCGGGAAGTGAAATAAATACCATTTGGAGGCATTTAATGTTCGAGCAAAAACTGCAGATTTTCGACAAAAGAGATAACACCCCCCCATTACGTCATGCTTCAGAAATGTGGAAAATGGTCCGTTTTCAAATGTTTTATTTTTGAACGTCAGTTCACATTTGTAGGTGGATCATCAGTGTTCGAGCTAAAATTAGCATGTTTAAAGTGATTTTCATGCTTCCAGGGGCTCGGGAAGTTAATTAAATACCATTTGGAGGCATTTAATGTTCGAGCAAAAACGGCTGATTTTCGACAAAAGAGATAACACCCCCCCATTACGTCATGCTTCAGAAATGTGGAAAATGGTCCGTTTTCAAATGTTTTATTTTTGAACGTCAGTTCACATTTGTAGGTGGATCATCAGTGTTAGAGCTAAAATTAGCATGTTTAAAGTGATTTTCATGCTTCCAGGGGCTCGGGAAGTGAAATAAATACCATTTGGGAGGCATTTAATGTTCGAGCAAAAACGGCTGATTTTCGACAAAAGAGATAACACCCCCCCATTACGTCATGCTTCAGAAATGTGGAAAATGGTCCGTTTTCAAATGTTTTATTTTTGAACGTCAGTTCACATTTGTAGGTGGATCATCAGTGTTAGAGCTAAAATTAGCATGTTTAAAGTGATTTTCATGCTTCCAGGGGCCCAAAACACAAGATTTATGGAATGGCTAAAAGTGCATGAAAATGGTTAATTTACTCACTCTGAGTTCTCAAAAAGGGTTTCTTCACCCCGGGAAGTTAATTAAATACCATTTGGAGGCATTTAATGTTCGAGAAAAAACGGCTGATTTTCGACAAAAGAGATAACACCCCCCCATTACGTCATGCTTCAGAAATGTGGAAAATTGTCCGTTTTCAAATGTTTTATTTTTGAACATCAGTTCACATTTGTAGGTGGATCATCAGTGTTAGAGCTAAAATTAGCATGTTTAAAGTGATTTTCATGCTTCCAGGGGCTCGGGAAGTTAATTAAATACCATTTGGAGGCATTTAATGTTCGAGCAAAAACGGCTGATTTTCGACAAAAGAGATAACACCCCCCCATTACGTCATGCTTCAGAAATGTGGAAAATGGTCCGTTTTCAAATGTTTTATTTTTGAACGTCAGTTCACATTTGTAGGTGGATCATCAGTGTTAGAGCAAAAATTAGCATGTTTAAAGTGATTTTCATGCTTCCAGGGGCCCAAAACACAAGATTTATGGAATGGTTAAAAGTGCATGAAAATGGCCAATTTACTCACTCTGAGTTCTCAAAAAGGGTTTCTTCACCCCGGGAAGTTAATTAAATACCATTTGGAGGCATTTAATGTTCGAGCAAAAACGGCTGATTTTCGACAAAAGAGATAACACCCCCCCATTACGTCATGCTTCAGAAATGTGGAAAATTGTAGGTTTTCAAATGTTTTATTTTTGAACATCAGTTCACATTTGTAGGTGGATCATCAGTGTTAGAGCTAAAATTAGCATGTTTAAAGTGATTTTCATGCTTCCAGGGGCTCGGGAAGTTAATTAAATACCATTTGGAGGCATTTAATGTTCGAGCAAAAACGGCTGATTTTCGACAAAAGAGATAACACCCCCCCATTACGTCATGCTTCAGAAATGTGGAAAATGGTCCGTTTTCAAATGTTTTATTTTTGAACGTCAGTTCACATTTGTAGGTGGATCATCAGTGTTAGAGCTAAAATTAGCATGTTTAAAGTGATTTTCATGCTTCCAGGGGCCCAAAACACAAGATTTATGGAATGGTTAAAAGTGCATGAAAATGGCCAATTTACTCACTCTGAGTACTCAAAAAGGGTTTCTTCACCCCGGGAAGTTAATTAAATACCATTTGGAGGCATTTAATGTTCGAGCAAAAACGGCTGATTTTTGACAAAAGAGATAACACCCCCCCATTACGTCATGCTTCAGAAATGTGGAAAATGGTCCGTTTTCAAATGTTTTATTTTTGAACGTCAGTTCACATTTGTAGGTGGATCATCAGTGTTAGAGCTAAAATTAGCATGTTTAAAGTGATTTTCATGCTTCCAGGGGCTCGGGAAGTGAAATAAATACCATTTGGAGGCATTTAATGTTCGAGCAAAAACGGCTGATTTTCGACAAACGAGATAACACCCCCCCCATTACGTCATGCTTCAGAAATGTGGAAAATGGTCCGTTTTCAAATGTTTTATTTTTGAACGTCAGTTCACATTTGTAGGTGGATCATCAGTGTTAGAGCTAAAATTAGCATGTTTAAAGTGATTTTCATGCTTCCAGGGGCTCGGGAAGTGAAATAAATACCATTTGGAGGCATTTAATGTTCGAGCAAAAACTGCAGATTTTCGACAAAAGAGATAACACCCCCCCATTACGTCATGCTTCAGAAATGTGGAAAATGGTCCGTTTTCAAATGTTTTATTTTTGAACGTCAGTTCACATTTGTAGGTGGATCATCAGTGTTCGAGCTAAAATTAGCATGTTTAAAGTGATTTTCATGCTTCCAGGGGCTCGGGAAGTTAATTAAATACCATTTGGAGGCATTTAATGTTCGAGCAAAAACGGCTGATTTTCGACAAAAGAGATAACACCCCCCCATTACGTCATGCTTCAGAAATGTGGAAAATGGTCCGTTTTCAAATGTTTTATTTTTGAACGTCAGTTCACATTTGTAGGTGGATCATCAGTGTTAGAGCTAAAATTAGCATGTTTAAAGTGATTTTCATGCTTCCAGGGGCTCGGGAAGTGAAATAAATACCATTTGGGAGGCATTTAATGTTCGAGCAAAAACGGCTGATTTTCGACAAAAGAGATAACACCCCCCCATTACGTCATGCTTCAGAAATGTGGAAAATGGTCCGTTTTCAAATGTTTTATTTTTGAACGTCAGTTCACATTTGTAGGTGGATCATCAGTGTTAGAGCTAAAATTAGCATGTTTAAAGTGATTTTCATGCTTCCAGGGGCCCAAAACACAAGATTTATGGAATGGCTAAAAGTGCATGAAAATGGTTAATTTACTCACTCTGAGTTCTCAAAAAGGGTTTCTTCACCCCGGGAAGTTAATTAAATACCATTTGGAGGCATTTAATGTTCGAGAAAAAACGGCTGATTTTCGACAAAAGAGATAACACCCCCCCATTACGTCATGCTTCAGAAATGTGGAAAATGGTCCGTTTTCAAATGTTTTATTTTTGAACGTCAGTTCACATTTGTAGGTGGATCATCAGTGTTAGAGCTAAAATTAGCATGTTTAAAGTGATTTTCATGCTTCCAGGGGCTCGGGAAGTTAATTAAATACCATTTGGAGGCATTTAATGTTCGAGCAAAAACGGCTGATTTTCGACAAAAGAGATAACACCCCCCATTACGTCATGCTTCAAAAATGTGGAAAATGGTCCGTTTTCAAATGTTTTATTTTTGAACGTCAGTTCACATTTGTAGGTGGATCATCAGTGTTAGAGCTAAAATTATCATGTTTAAAGTGATTTTCATGCTTCCAGGGGCCCAAAACACAAGATTTATGGAATGGTTAAAAGTGCATGAAAATGGCCAATTTACTCACTCTGAGCTCTCAAAAAGGGTTTCTTCACCCCGGGAAGTTAATTAAATACCATTTGGAGGCATTTAATGTTCGAGCAAAAACGGCTGATTTTCGACAAAAGAGATAACACCCCCCCATTACGTCATGCTTCAGAAATGTGGAAAATGGTCCGTTTTCAAATGTTTTATTTTGGAACGTCAGTTCACATTTGTAGGTGGATCATCAGTGTTAGAGCTAAAATTAGCATGTTTAAAGTGATTTTCATGCTTCCAGGGGCTCGGGAAGTTCATTAAATACCATTTGGAGGCATTTAATGTTCGAGCAAAAACGGCTGATTTTCGACAAAAGAGATAACACCCCCCCATTACGTCATGCTTCAGAAATGTGGAAAATGGTCCGTTTTCAAATGTTTTATTTTTGAACGTCAGTTCACATTTGTAGGTGGATCATCAGTGTTAGAGCTAAAATTAGCATGTTTAAAGTGATTTTCATGCTTCCAGGGGCTCGGGAAGTTAATTAAATACCATTTGGAGGCATTTAATGTTCGAGCAAAAACGGCTGATTTTCGACAAAAGAGATAACACCCCCCCATTACGTCATGCTTCAGAAATGTGGAAAATGGTCCGTTTTCAAATGTTTTATTTTTGAACGTCAGTTCACATTTGTAGGTGGATCATCAGTGTTAGAGCTAAAATTAGCATGTTTAAAGTGATTTTCATGCTTCCAGGGGCCCAAAACACAAGATTTATGGAATGGTTAAAAGTGCATGAAAATGGCCAATTTACTCACTCTGAGTACTCAAAAAGGGTTTCTTCACCCCGGGAAGTTAATTAAATACCATTTGGAGGCATTTAATGTTCGAGCAAAAACGGCTGATTTTCGACAAAAGAGATAACACCCCCCCATTACGTCATGCTTCAGAAATGTGGAAAATGGTCCGTTTTCAAATGTTTTATTTTTGAACGTCAGTTCACATTTGTAGGTGGATCATCAGTGTTAGAGCTAAAATTAGCATGTTTAAAGTGATTTTCATGCTTCCAGGGGCTCGGGAAGTTGATTAAATACCATTTGGAGGCATTTAATGTTCGAGCAAAAACGGCTGATTTTCGACAAAAGAGATAACACCCCCCCATTACGTCATGCTTCAGAAATGTGGAAAATGGTCCGTTTTCAAATGTTTTATTTTTGAACGTCAGTTCACATTTGTAGGTGGATCATCAGTGTTAGAGCTAAAATTAGCATGTTTAAAGTGATTTTCATGCTTCCAGGGGCTCGGGAAGTTAATTAAATACCATTTGGAGGCATTTAATGTTCGAGCAAAAACGGCTGATTTTCGACAAAAGAGATAACACCCCCCCATTACGTCATGCTTCAGAAATGTGGAAAATGGTCCGTTTTCAAATGTTTTATTTTTGAACGTCAGTTCACATTTGTAGGTGGATCATCAGTGTTAGAGCTAAAATTAGCATGTTTAAAGTGATTTTCATGCTTCCAGGGGCCCAAAACACAAGATTGATGGAATGGTTAAAAGTGCATGAAAATGGCCAATTTACTCACTTTGAGTTCTCAAAAAGGGTTTCTTCACCCCGGGAAGTTAATTAAATACCATTTGGAGGCATTTAATGTTCGAGCAAAAACGGCTGATTTTCGACAAAAGAGATAACACCCCCCCATTACGTCATGCTTCAGAAATGTGGAAAATGGTCCGTTTTCAAATGTTTTATTTTTGAACGTCAGTTCACATTTGTAGGTGGATCATCAGTGTTAGAGCTAAAATTAGCATGTTTAAAGTGATTTTCATGCTTCCAGGGGCCCAAAACACAAGATTTATGGAATGGTTAAAAGTGCATGAAAATGGCCAATTTACTCACTCTGAGTTCTCAAAAAGGGTTTCTTCACCCCGGGAAGTTAATTAAATACCATTTGGAGGCATTTAATGTTCGAGCAAAAACGGCTGATTTTCGACAAAAGAGATACACCCCCCCATTACGTCATGCTTCAGAAATGTGGAAAATGGTCCGTTTTCAAATGTTTTATTTTTGAACGTCAGTTCACATTTGTAGGTGGATCATCAGTGTTAGAGCTAAAATTAGCATGTTTAAAGTGATTTTCATGCTTCCAGGGGCTCGGGAAGTTAATTAAATACCATTTGGAGGCATTTAATGTTCGAGCAAAAACGGCTGATTTTCGACAAAAGAGATAACACCCCCCCATTACGTCATGCTTCAGAAATGTGGAAAATGGTCCGTTTTGAAATGTTTTATTTTTGAACGTCAGTTCACATTTGTAGGTGGATCATCAGTGTTAGAGCTAAAATTAGCATGTTTAAAGTGATTTTCATGCTTCCAGGGGCTCGGGAAGTTAATTAAATACCATTTGGAGGCATTTAATGTTCGAGCAAAAACGGCTGATTTTCGACAAAAGAGATAACACCCCCCCATTACGTCATGCTTCAGAAATGTGGAAAATGGTCCGTTTTCAAATGTTTTATTTTTGAACGTCAGTTCACATTTGTAGGTGGATCATCAGTGTTAGAGCTAAAATTAGCATGTTTAAAGTGATTTTCATGCTTCCAGGGCTCGGGAAGTTAATTAAATACCATTTGGAGGCATTTAATGTTCGAGCAAAAACGGCTGATTTTCGACAAAAGAGATAACACCCCCCCATTACGTCATGCTTCAGAAATGTGGAAAATGGTCCGTTTTGAAATGTTTTATTTTTGAACGTCAGTTCACATTTGTAGGTGGATCATCAGTGTTAGAGCTAAAATTAGCATGTTTAAAGTGATTTTCATGCTTCCAGGGGCTCGGGAAGTTAATTAAATACCATTTGGAGGCATTTAATGTTCGAGCAAAAACGGCTGATTTTCGACAAAAGAGATAACACCCCCTCATTACGTCATGCTTCAGAAATGTGGAAAATGGTCCGTTTTCAAATGTTTTATTTTTGAACGTCAGTTCACATTTGTAGGTGGATCATCAGTGTTAGAGCTAAAATTAGCATGTTTAAAGTGATTTCATGCTTCCAGGGGCTCGGGAAGTGAAATAAGTACCATTTGGAGGCATTTAATGTTCAAGCAAAAACGGCTGATTTTCGACAAAAGAGATAACACCCCCCCATTACGTCATGCTTCAGAAATGTGGAAAATGGTCCGTTTTCAAATGTTTTATTTTTGAACGTCAGTTCACATTTGTAGGTGGATCATCAGTGTTAGAGCTAAAATTAGCATGTTTAAAGTGATTTTCATGCTTCCAGGGCTCGGGAAGTTAATTAAATACCATTTGGAGGCATTTAATGTTCGAGCAAAAACGGCTGATTTTCGACAAAAGAGATAACACCCCCCCATTACGTCATGCTTCAGAAATGTGGAAAATGGTCCGTTTTCAAATGTTTTATTTTTGAACGTCAGTTCACATTTGTAGGTGGATCATCAGTGTTAGAGCTAAAATTAGCATGTTTAAAGTGATTTTCATGCTTCCAGGGGCTCGGGAAGTTAATTAAATACCATTTGGAGGCATTTAATGTTCGAGCAAAAACGGCTGATTTTCGACAAAAGAGATAACACCCCCTCATTACGTCATGCTTCAGAAATGTGGAAAATGGTCCGTTTTCAAATGTTTTATTTTTGAACGTCAGTTCACATTTGTAGGTGATCATCAGTGTTAGAGCTAAAATTAGCATGTTTAAAGTGATTTTCATGCTTCCAGGGGCCCAAAACACAAGATTTATGGAATGGTTAAAAGTGCATGAAAATGGCCAATTTACTCACTCTGAGTACTCAAAAAGGGTTTCTTCACCCCGGGAAGTTAATTAAATACCATTTGGAGGCATTTAATGTTCGAGCAAAAACGGCTGATTTTCGACAAAAGAGATAACACCCCCCCATTACGTCATGCTTCAGAAATGTGGAAAATGGTCCGTTTTAAAATGTT